>NC_067476.1:74401736-75019441 GCF_947179515.1 Apodemus sylvaticus
TCCCTCTTCCCCCCTCTCCTCCTCCTCCTTCTCCTCCCCTCTCCCTCTCCCTCTCCCCCTCCCCTCCCTCTCTCCTTCCCCTCTCCCCCCCCTCTCTCTCCTCCTCTTCCATCTCCTCCCCACTCCCTCTCTCTCTGACTGTAACTTCAGATCAGATGTGAGCCTTCAGCTCCCTGCCATGATGATGGTGTAACTGCAGGCCAGTCCTTAAGAAAATGCTTTCCTTTATAAGGTGTCTCCTCAGCAATAGACAGTAACTAGGACCATGGTGTCTCCTCAGCAATAGACAGTAACTAGGACCATGGTGTCTCCTCAGCAATAGACAGTACTAGGACCATGGTGTCTCCTCAGCAATAGATAGTAACTAAGACCATGGTGTCTCAGCAATAGACAGTAACTAGGACCATGGTGTCTCCTCAGCAATAGACAGTAACTAAGACCATGGTGTCTCAGCAATAGACAGTAACTAGGACCATGGTGTCTCCTCAACAATAGACAGTAACTAGGACCATGGTGTCTCCTCAGCAATAGACAGTAACTAGGACCATGGTGTCCTCAGCAATACAACAGTGACTAGGACCATGGTGTCTCCACAACAATACAACAGTGACTAGGACCATGGTGTCTCCACAGCAATACAACAGTAACTAGGACCATGGTGTCTCCTCAGCAATACAACAGTAACTAGGACCATGGTGTCTCCTCAGCAATAGACAGTAACTAGGACCATGGTGTCTCCTCAGCAATAGAACAATTACTAGGACCATGGTGTCTCCTCAGCAATAGAACAGTAACTAGGACCATGGTGTCTCCTCAGCAATAGACAGTAACTAGGACCATGGTGTCTCCTCAGCAATAGACAGTAACTAGGACCATGGTGTCTCCTCAGCAATACAACAGTAACTAGGACCATGGTGTCTCCTCAGCAATAGACAGTAACTAGGACCATGGTGTCTCCTCAGCAATAGAACAGTAACTAGGACTATGGTGTCTCCTCAGCAATAGACAGTAACTAGGACCATGGTGTCTCCTCAGCAATAGAGTAGTAACTAGGACCATGGTGTCTCCTCAGCAATAGACAGTAACTAGGACCATGGTGTCTCCACAGCAATAGAACAGTAACTAGGACCATGGTGTCTCCTCAGCAATAGACAGTAACTAGGACCATGGTGTCTCCTCAGCAATACAACAGTAACTAGGACCAAGGTGTCTCCACAGCAATAGACAGTAACTAGGACCATGGTGTCTCCTCAGCAATACAACAGTAACTAGGACCATGGTATCTCCACAGCAATAGAACAGTAACTAGGACAATAGTGTCTCCTCAGCAATAGAACAGTAACTAGGACCAAGGTGTCTCCACAGCAATAGAACAGTAACTAGGACCATGGTGTCTCCACAGCAATAGACAGTAACTAGGACCATGGTGTCTCCTCAGCAATAGATAGTAACTAAGACCATGGTGTCTCTACAGCAATAGAACAGTAACTAGGACCATGGTGTCTCCTCAGCAATACAACAGTAACTAAGACCATGGTGTCTCCACAGCAATACAACAGTAACTAGGACCATGGTGTCTCCTCAGCAATAGACAGTAACTAGGACCATGGTGTCTCCTCAGCAATACAACAGTAACTAGGACCATGGTATTTCCACAGCAATAGAACAGTAACTAGGACCATAGTGTCTCCTCAGCAATAGAACAGTAACTAGGACCAAGGTGTCTCCACAGCAATAGAACAGTAACTAGGACCATGGTGTCTCTACAGCAATAGACAGTAACTAGGACCATGGTGTCTCCACAGCAATAGAACAGTAACTAGGACCATGGTGTCTCCACAGCAATAGAACAGTAACTAGGACCATGGTGTCTCCTCAGCAATAGAACAGTAACTAGGACCATGGTGTCTCCTCAGCAATACAACAGTAACTAAGACCATGGTGTCTCCACAGCAATACAACAGTAACTAGGACCATGGTGTCTCCACAGCAATACAACAGTAACTAGGACCATGTTGCTGGTGCAGCCCTATTCAGGAGCCCACAAATGGTCACCTTTTTAGAACCAAGATGGCTTTTAGTACCCAGGAAATTCCAAGAGGATATAAGCTCTGTGCACTGGGTCAGAGAACTAATATCAGGACCAAAGATTCTACTAGTATTTCTCTTGCTTGAGAACTTCTAAGGGTTTTAGGAGCTTTCTGCCAGGAACTGGTTTGAAGACCGACACTCTCTCTCTCTCTCTCTCTCTCTCTCTCTCTCTCTCTCTCTCTCTCTCTCTCTCTCTCCTCTCTCTCTCTCATCAATCACAGTATCACAGTGAAAAAAAAATCCACACATTTTCCAAATGCACATAGAATATTTACTCAAAGACCATATTGCTGGGCTATTTAAAGAAACTTCAAAAACTGTAGAATATTAGAAGCATTCAGAGCCCATCCTCACACAGCTGTGGAATCAAGTTAGTCATCAATAATAAATAGACTATCAACTGCTCACAAGTTAGGTAATAGTAATGAGGCTTAATAAAGTTGTCTTAGTTTGCCTTCTGCTGCTATGATAAACAGCACAACTAAAAGCAACGAGGGGAACAAGAAGTTTATTTCAGCTTACACTTCCAGGCCACAGCTGATGCCTGGTGCCTCCCTGCTCCCTACTGGATTCCTGGCCAAGGATATGTGTCTACACTCCCCTGTCAGTCACAGCCCAGAACAGAGTCTCCATGCCAATGAGGTATCTAGAGGCCCTGAGAGCTTAGCCAATAAGTTTCCCTTCCCAGACATTTCTCTCTCTAAAACTTATTTACTCTTTGGTCCACCCTGAGGAGTTGGTATGCATCCATTTTCCACGATGAACAGTCAATAAACGATGTGGATACACATGGGCTGTCTCTTCCAGCAAAACTGCCATGGGGGTGGATGGAGAAGGCCTTTGCCTACAGATCTCAGCCTGTAGAAGGCCTCTCTGAACTTCTAGACAACCACAGCCAAGCTAAGGACAGTCACCAATGAGCTAAACCAGAGCTCCCATTCCTTTCCCCCCTCAGCCCTCAGGCCCCTGACTGCTCCCAGCTCCTCTCAGGTCAGCCTCACCTAGATGGCCGGGAGTTTGGGAGAGCCTGGTCCCAACCTTGTCGTGGGCCCATAGACCCTCATCCTTTGTTCCTGACTTCCCTGTGCAGCACCCCAGCAGTGACTGGATGCCAGGAAGTCTCCACTTTCTGCCCCTCTCCAGCCCCGCAGCCCTACCCACACCCCCGTGGCAGGGTGGAACACAGGCCCACAGTGTGTGTGTGTGTGTGTGTGTGTGTGTGTGTGTGTGTGTGTGTGTATGAAATCATTCTGTCAGTTCCCTTCTTCTAGAGAACAATACAATACAATAATTGAAGTGGGAGGGCCCAGCCCATTATAGGTGATACCATCCTTGGGTAGAGGGTCCTAGGTGCTACAAGAAAGCAAACTGAGTAAGCCAGTAAGCAGCAGTCCTCTATGGACCCTGTGTCAGCCTCTGCTCCAGGTTTCTGCCCTGTTTGAGTTACAGATCTGACTTCCTTCAGTGATGGACTGTGACATAGAAGAGTAAGTGAAATAAACCTTTCCCTCTACAAGTTCATCACAGTCTTGGAGTCTCATCACAGCAATAGAAACCCCGACTAAGGCACCCTGGTTCTACAGCTTCTGGCTTCTTGGTCTGAGCAGCTACTGAGTTCTCTACACCTCCACTGTTGAACCAAAGACGGCCATTGTTTGACTACCCAGCTTCCAATTATAAAGACAGTTCAATAAATCCAGACTGTCTCAAGGTAAGCCATCCACACTGGAGCAAACAGAGCATTAACCCACTGCTAGTAGGAGAATTAGTGTAAAACCATTGAAAAACTTCCTGTCTACTAACGCCGGAGCACACATTTAACCAGTGACCTAGTGACACCTTTTCAAGCCGTGGGCATGAGTTTCCCAGGAGACACATACAAGGCCGCTATTACTGGCTCAACTAATTGGGGGCAAAACACCTGAGAGCCACCATTGCTTACCAGTGTTGGGGCAGGGGGATAATTGTGACTGAGCTGCATGCTGTGGAACCTTAGACTGCAGTGAGGCCAGATGAGCTCCTGTTGTGCAGGAAAGCACTGCTGATATTCCCAACACAATGCTCACTTAGTCGGGAGCCGAGGGAGACAGGGTGGCCTTTCTAGACAGAAAGATATCCTAGCCAAATGCATCGAGCATAGTGACTGGATTCCAGTTGTTCGTACATGGATTGTATATTAGGAGTGGAGTTATGGATTAACACGAGTGTTCTTAGGCTATGAGGAGGAGGCTGTGAGGGAGGAAGTGCTTATCTCAGCAGCTTCAGGATGAAGGTTTTAGGTTCTTGTCTCTTGCTTTCTTCAGCATTTTGATGAAAGGAACCGTGTGTAGTTAAAGAGAAATAGAAGTGTGCAGCACAGTGCTAAAGACCAACAACAGGCCGGAGGGATGGTTCGGCAGTTATGAGCGCCTATTGCTTTTACAGAGAAAATGGGGCTCATTCCTAGGACCCCCCATGGTGGCTCACGACCCTCTGTAACTACAGTTCTAGGGGATCCAACATCCTCCTCCGACCTCCAAGGACTCTAGGCACACATACGGCTCAGAGGTTAAGAGCACTGACTGCTCTTCCAGAGGTCCTGAGTTCAAATCCCAGCAACCACATGATGGCTCACAACTATCTGTAATGAGATCTGATGCCCTCTTCTGATATGTCTGAAGACAGTATACTTAGATATAATAAATAAATCTCTTAGAAAATAAAAACACATAAATCTAGAATAAAGTAAAGAAGAAATATTAATGATGTTGATGAGGAGGTACACAGCGGTCATCCAACATTCTTTCAATGTTCCTAGAAACTTTTTCTTCTTGAGAGGAATCAAATGCAAGGACAGAAACTGAAAGGAAAAGTCTAAAACATGCTACTTGGAGAAAAATTAAAACATAAAACTGAAAGAAAGACAAAGGAATGGAAAGACTAAGCCTTCTCCTTAAAGGAAATTTCATCCAGAGAAAAGACCTGCTGTATTGTTGTGGAAGGTGGACTAGAAATTATCTGCTGCATTTTCACTTAAGGTGGACTCGTGCCGCGCAGTGATGGGGAGGGGAGCTGAACGGAAAGAAACTAAATCACCTCCATTGCAGATGAATGATCAGACCTATGAGAACTGGGCTGTGCTGCTGCATGCAAGGTCAGTAAACAAAGGCAAAATGCATGTCTATCAAGACATCCTGTGGCCAAAATATTAAGTTGTGATATTTCATTTAAATATAGCAATAAACGTAAATAAGCCAAGGGTGAATCTAACAAAAGATGATGGAGGATTTTGATGTAGCAGAGAGTAGTTTTACTGCAAGGCATTAAAGTCCCCAGTAATGGAGAGATAAGTTATGTGCATAGATGGGAAAAATCTGAACTCCTAACTATGTGTATTTCTCTCAAATCCACTTATAAATTAAATTTAATTCCAACCAAAGTCTCCAAAAGGTTTTTCAGCAAATTTGACAAATGGATTGAAGTCAGCAGCTCCTGTCTTGGCTGGTAAAAGGCAATTTAAAGCCAATGTAACAACGATTGCGTGCTGCTGAGCAGGGTGGACACATGGGCCAACGAGACAACAGAGTCTAGAACCAGAGGAAACTCGCATCCTTACGTGAGGATTCTCCCTGTGAGAGAGAGCATTGCCAGTGTGGAAGGGTTCCGTGACTGACCCGTGATGTGTTGACAATCGGTATTCCCTGTACAAAAAAAAATGGTCACATCTCTACCTCTCACCAAACACAGGAACAGCAGTGCCCTGGGTGAAGTATTAGCCTAAATGGGCAAAACAAACTTAAACTTTTTGAAAGAGCTATCATAGTGATTCATAGTGGCTTAATCTTAGCAATCCAGAGGCTAACGCAGGAAGATTGCCATACATTCAAGGACAGCCTGGGCTACATTGTGAGTTGCAAGCCATCCAACGAATTGAAGTGAGTGCTTATGGGGAACAAATCGCCAGAGCAGAGAAGCTCACTGTCTTGTTGGGACAAGGCCACAGGGATGACAGGGTGGGACACCAGGAGATAGAGTCAGAGATAGGTGTGACATTCAGGCACAGAGCCACCACTTGCTGCTTCTCCAGATGCCCACAGGTCACTTCGAAGGTACTATGTGTCCTTGTTGACAGGGGAAGGAATGGTTTCTGACACAAGCGCCCACTTATCTGAGATGGGAAATTATCCAGTGGCCACCTCAGCCTATCAAAGCCGAACCACGTGCCAGCACGGAAGCAGAGGGGGAAGGGAGACAATGGCTTGCTTGCCTCAGAGCTCCTGTGCCAGGCCGCATGCCTGGCAAGCTGCTCAGGGGAGGTGGAACACTGCCCGTCATGGTTCTCCATCCTTGTTTCCTTGAGTGGGAAACTGCAGGATCTAGGATGGTTGTTGTGGTCCCCATGTGCCCAAGTGCCACTTGGGAGTTGGGAACAGGGGTGTGAGGGTCCCCTCAGGGCATTTAAGTGCCTGGCAGGAAGGAGAAGGCAGAGTTCACAACTGGATTTCGTTCAAAGAGAGTACCAAGAGTACAGAGGGGCTGGGAGAGAGAAGGCCGTCTCCAGGAGATTTAGGTGAGGAACTTTACAATACCCGCCCCACCTCATCTCCTGATTTAAGAGAAGGTCCTTGCCTTGTCCAAACTGTTTTATTTGATGGCAAATTTTAATGCATACACTTTACGCAGGGTGAACCAGGGATTAAATACCTTTCCCCTATTACTATGGCGTCCAGTTCCCTCCACTGGGGTGGGTTAGAAGGACAGGAAGTTATGGGGACATGGAAAGAAAAGTGAGATCCTCAATCCTGAGTCTGAGTAAAGTCAACAACTTCAGGACATCCTGATGTCTGTCTCTGTGGAAGCCGTAGATCTGACTTTACCTGGGTAAAGTCTTAGGGTTTCCATTGCTGTGAAAAGTCACCATGACCAAGGCAACTCTTACAAGGGACAACATTTAATTGGGGCTGGCTTACAGGTACAGTCTGTTATCATCATAGCAGGAAGGCAGTGTTCAGACAGGCATGGAGCTAGAGAACAAACTGAGAGTTCTATATCTTCATCCAAAGGAATCCAGGAGCAGACCCTTAGGACAATGACAAAAAGCAGCCATATCCTTCATCAAGATATCACAAGAACAGTCACTAAGCCACATACTAAAATTCTGCTCCACTGAAACATCTTGGGCCAGGTCTGCACAGTTCAAATCACCCCCAGCACCAATGTCTTCCATATTCCTCCTTGGATGGCCCATTAAGCCCCACTTAAAGTATTCCACTGCTTTCCAAAGTCCCAAAATCCACATTCCTCCAGACAAAAGCATGGCCAGGTTATCACAGCAATACCCCAGTCTCCAATACCAACTTCTGTCTTAGGGTTTGAATTGCTGTGAAGAGATACCATGACCAAGGCAACTCTTAAAAGGACAATATTTAATTGGGTGGGGCTGGCTTATAGGTTTAATCCATTATCACCAAGGCAGGAGCATGGCAGCATCCAGGTAGGCATGGTACAGGAGAAACTGAGTGTTAGGGTTCTGTCTAAGCTTCACTCCACAGCTACCTGGCAACAGCTAGATATGCCCCTCCCCACCATTATCTGGCAACGGCACCAATGTTGTGATCATAAAAAGAGAAATAGATAAAGAATATGTTCTATGGCAGTGTGGGGGAAGGGGACTGCCTCAGTGGGCCCATGCCAAGGCATCCCTTCCCCCTGAGGGACTAGATAGAGCTGCTGCTGTGGTCCCAGATCAGTGGAGAAGCTAGGCCAGGAGGCCATGGGTTGGGGCAGGCCAGAGGAACCAGTAAGGCAAGGATGGGGGCAGGCTTTGATGTTTGCAAACCCTCCAGGCTTTGGGAATGGAACTGGGTTTATAGGCTGCTGCAAATGGGTCCTTTATAGCTGGGGGCAGGTGCAGCCAGGAAATTGGGGTTTTAAGGCCCACTAAACATCAATAACAATTAAGCTCAGTTGGAGATCGCATGGCCCTCCATGGGTGTGAAGCACTAAGCAAACAGGAAAGAAAGCCCGCTCGGCAGTGCAGAGAAGCCAGAACTCTGCCAGGCCTTCTCCTGCAGCAGGGCGGGAGGGGCACTCAGCTCTGAGCTTCCCTTAGTTCTGTTTCCCAAAGAAACAAAGGCTTAGTGATAGTTTTTTCAGGGAGTGGGGAAGAGGAAGGGAGGGAAGGAGGGAGTGAAGTTACCTTCTAAATAGTTCAAACAAAAGGATGGACCACCACAATGTTAATTGTGTATCACAGAAGACTGCAGTTCCCCAAGAGTAATGGCCTTCACCGAGTCACTCGGACAGTTCTTTAGGCAGGCAGGAATCATATCACATACACACACACACACACACACACACACACACCCCGCCCTGTTCATGAGAGAGGAAAGGGACCTTGGTAAGGGTAAGGGGCGAGCACTCGCTGAAGGTCAGCACGAATCTGGTGGGCTCTGTTTGTTGAGGTGGACTTGCCCTGCAACCCGGCACTTCAGCGTCTTCTAAGAAAAAGCCTGTCCTCGTCCTTGGTCATGAGATAAGCTCGCCAGTTAGTAAGTAATGTCTACCACCGTGGTACTCAGGGCTTGCTCTCAAAAGACAGGGACAATAAGATAGGTGATAGATAGATAGATAGATAGATAGATAGATAGATAGATAGATAGAAAGAAAGAAAATCAATAAATAGGTAAATAGAAGATTGAAAGATATATCAATACAGATATAAAATAGACGATGGCAGATACACAGATAGGTGGACAGATAGATGATAGATACATAAATAACTGGGAAAGGGGGTTAACAGGGGAACTGACTCCTATAATTATGGAGGCCAAGAAGTCCCATAAGAGGCCATTGGTAAGCTGGTACACCAAGAAGTAGAACAGAGAGCAAAACCACTTTTGTGACCCTTGGTGTAACGCCATCCTCCATCGATGAGGCCCCCCTGCGTCTCAGGGGGTCCCGACTCCCACACAGACACGGCGCAGACACATCATGAGCACAAGAAGTCTGAGCACATAGTCAGACCCCATCACACACAGTCCACCATATAATGCTTTACCAGCTGACTGGACAGCTCTCCACCCAGTCAAGCTGGCACTAAACTTAACTACCACACTAGTTATAGACTGTCAGTGAGCTTCAGCCTTGAAAAAAAAAAAGAGTGATCCTCAGAGAAAAATGAGGAGGGAAACACAGTATAAAAGAGAGTAAAAGCCGGGCGGTGGTGGTGCACGCCTATAATCCCAGCACTCTGGAAGGCAGAAGCAGGTGGATTTCTGAGTTCGAGGCCAGCCTGGTCTACCGAGTGAATTCCAGGAAAGCCAGGGCTACACAGAATAACCCTGTCTCGAAAAAACCAAATCCAAAAAAAAAAAAAAAAAAAAAAAAAAAAAAAAAAAAAAGAAAAAGAAAAAAGAAAAAAAAAAAGAGTAAAGGATAAATAGTAAAGCGAGTGTAAGGAAAGGAGCTAGTTCCTGCGACAGGCCATAGTTTTCAATACTTCTGAGAGTCTCAGGATGTTGCAACCAAGAAATTCTGTTGTTTGGAGACAAATACACTTGTTAGAATTCTAAGTTCCACCCCACAGCTACCTGGCAACAGCGAGGTATGCCCCTCCCCATAGTTACCTGGCAACAGCCAGGTGGGCTGCTCACCCCTCCTTTCTCTCTTGCCTCTCTTACTCTCTTAGTCTCTCTCTTGCCCTCTCTAGGGCTCTTCTATCTCCCCCTCCCCTCCCCCCTCTCTCCATGCAGTCATGGCCGGCCTCTGCTTCTCTACTCTCTCCTTCTCTCTGCCTTTCTCTGCCGCTACTATCCCCTTAACTCCTCTCCCCATGCCCTAAATAAACTCTATTCTATGCTATACTGCTGTGTGTCTGGTCCCTCAGGGGGAAGGGATGCCTCAGCATGGGCCTCCTGAGGCACCCCTTTCCCCACACCACCATAGAACCTATTCTTACACATCTTTCTCTTTTTATGATTACAACAACACTGAGCACTGGAGAAATAAAAATATGGAAAATAAAAATCAAGGTGAGAGTGTGAAGTGGGAAATCCTCCCGAAAGTAGGAAACTAAAGAAAAGCAGGAAGAGATTGGTCCAAGAGGTGCTTCTCCTCAGTAGCGGTCCAGAGAGAGAACTGGGGAAACAATGAGATCCAAGGGCAAGAGGGCACGAGTGTTCAAACCACAAGGTGCCCAGAGTGCCCAGCCCAACAAACAGAAGATGCCACATACTGGGTGACACATTCAGGCTCACTGATGAAACCCAGATTCTGGAAACTCAGAGAAAAACAAACAAAAAGATGTCACCCCCAAATGAGTCATGTCAACTGGCTTCTGAGACACTGACCTGGGGTGGGGGCGGGGGTGGGGGGGGTAGAACAAAATCCATAAAATGTGAGGGGGCTGTCAACCTCGGGCTCCATGCTGTGGCCAAAAAGTCAGCAGAGTGTTAAGATAAAGAGAGGAAAGATACACTTCAGCTTTACCAGGAATCAGACCAGTTCTTTCACACACATTTTTTCTGAGGAAGTTACTTAAGGATGTACTCCAATAATTAAGTACACCTTAAAAAGGTGTGTGTGTGTGTGTGTGTGTGTGTGTGTGTGTGTGTGTAAAAGAAACCCAGAGGTTATGTCAGGTGCCTTTCTCTATTGCACTGCACCTTGTATTTGGGGACAGGATCTCTTACTGAACCTGGAGGTGACTGACTGGCTAGGCTGGCTGGCCAGTGAGCTTCCGGGTTCACCGGTCTCTGCCCTGTGGTGATGGGGTTGCAGACATGCACCTCTGTGCCCGACTTTTACGTAAGTCCTAGGGATCTGAACTCAAGTCCTCATGTGTGTGAAGCAAATACTTTACCCCAAGGCCATCTCCACAGTCTCCACTGTCTGGTTTGTTGACTGACACATCCCCAAACTGCACTAAGACCTTGCTGAATGAGTATGTGGCGACCATGACTGTCTAGACTGGCAAAGGGATAAATGTCTGGGAAGGTGGGTCAGTATTGTTGGGTTCATAAAAAGGGAAAGAGGTTTAGAGAGTAAGGTATACGGCGGTGTGGGGAAGGGGATGCCCCCCGCGGGCCCATGCCCAGGCATCCCTTCCCCCTGAGGAACCAGACACACACAGACATGATATAGAATAGAGTTTATTCAGGGCAGAGGATGGGAGTTAATGGGGTAGTGGAGGCAGAGAGAGGGAGAGAGAGAAAGAGAGAGAGAGAGAGAGAGAAAGAGAGAGAGAGAGAGAGAGTAGAGAAGTGGAGGCTGGCCATGACCATGAGGAGAGAGGGGAGAGGGGAGGAGAGCCCAAGAGGGACAGAGAGGAGAGAGGTAAGAGTGCCAAGAGGTAAGAGAGGTAAGAGAGAGAGGAGGAGGCCCAGCGCCCTCTTTTATAGTGGGCCAGGCCTACCTGGCTGTTGCCAGGCAACTGTGCAGAGGGGCATACCTGGCTGTTGCCAGGTAATTGTGGGGTGGAGCTTAGACAGAATCCTAGCGAGTATGAATTCTGCCTACACACCAATCTGATTCCTGTCACCACATCTTAGAGGAGGGCGTCCCAAGCCAGGGTGGCACTTAATATGTTCTCAGGGCTGGATCATAGACAGATTCACATGGCTGGTGGCAGGCACACGATTCTGAGGAAGCCATCACGAGCACTTGGACAGCAGCTGCCAGCATGGAGAACCCCCCCCCCCCCCCAGTCTGTCTACTGAAGCAGGATTCCCAGGGGGCACTGGATTCTACTTAATTGGAATCTCTCAGGAGGACACTTTATCAGTACAACATGGAGTTCAGAGACCAAGAATGCTGAGGAAGCTCTGAGAACATTCCCCTGAGAGAGGCTATCTGGCTGTGGTAGTAAGCCCTCCCCCACCTCCGTATAGCCCTATGTCCCCATCCGTAAAATACCTCCCTGCCCCCGCCCCGTAAAATGAGGGCACAAACTCCCACCAGGGGCTTCACACGTACTTCAGAGAGCAGAGCTGTTGGTGCTTCGGAGAGGTGTGTGGGAGGTGATGCTGGGGGACGAGGCTAGTCCGATCGAGTCTGCCCTTGCTCTCCTCCACCAAAGCAGCCTGTCCTTTACTTCCTACTACTCCTGTCACTGCGACTGGACTCCCTCCTGCACCCTGAAAGCACGTTTCACATTCTACAGTGCTGCTTTGAAGGACAGCCATCATTCCAAGTCCAGTGCACATCGTGTGACGCGCATTAGGCTGAACCTCTGTGTCCATTGTACAGTCTTCTCACCATTTTCAGACATTGCGCTGAGCCTTCATAATATGTTTTATCCAAGGCTTTCCAGATGGCTTCCTTGTGAGATTCAGGTACACTGGGGCCACTTTCTTCCAGCTTGACAAACACACAACACTTAAAAAATATGTACTTTGGAAAAAGAAAAAGCACAATGCTGTTCTCAGCCTGCCTGACCACTGAACAGACACAAACCAGTGAGGCCAGGGGCTCTGGCTAAGGCTCCCCCTGCTCAGTCAAGCCACAGAGAGCCTGACAGTCACGGGAGATCTGTGGCCCCCTCGAGTGGGAAGCGGTAGAGAAACCTGAAGTCTGGGCATAGAGTCATTCAGGTCTTGAATATCCATCCTGGACAGGGCTGACACGGGGGCTGTCAGCACCAGTTGGTGTCTTTATAGAGGGATGTAGTATGCCTGGCTCTGCTCAGGGCTGAGAACACACCAACGAACAGCATGGACCTTTTTTTTCCTGCCTTCCTAAGGCCTGATTTCCAGAGAAGACTCAGCAAGATAAACAAGACAGATAAGTGGTGCGCTGTGGAAGGTTAACTAGTGTAAGTCCAAACGCTTGAAAAAGTAATGCAGGAAAGAGGACTAGGAGGTGATGGGGCAAGAGATGGGGAGGATGGAAGAGAGCGATGGTGATTTCAGATGTATCAGGTCCCTTGAAGGCTGCTTAGAGAAGACAAGACTTGCAGCAGACCCAGACAGGGAGCAATTCCTCAGATGGCCTCTAGGGGGAAGCATTTCCTCATTCAAGAAACAACTTCCGTCTAAAACTATTCCTAAAATAGGGGCATCTTTGACACAGAGCCTGAAGAGCCACTAGGGAGGGAATACTGCTCTCTGATCTGGTAAACGGGGTGCCCACACTATAGGAGCCCGCTATGACATGCTTAGGACCTACATCTGCACTGTGTGCATCGTACTTCAACTATAAGTCACAACGACACCCACACCCTAAGCTTTTATTTTAATCTGAATCACAGTCACATTGTTTTGCCCCCACCCCCACTAGCAAGAGTTGCCACTCTCCTCAGATTTTACGTAATAGATTAGTACTGACAGAAAGTTCAGAGTGTGCTTGACAGGTAGGAAGCACTTAATGACTGTCAGCCTCACCTCCGAGCACACCCACGGAGCCTCGGTTGTGATTCCTGGTCTGTTGCCTGTTCTACAGGAAAGGGAAGACAAGCAGGTTTGCCTGGAGTCTGAGGGCAGACTCCTAGAATGCTGGGATTTTCCCCAGCCTGTTAAATAATGCTGCTGCTGCTGTTGTTGTTGCTGCTGCTGCTGCTGCTGCTGTTGATGCTGCTGCTGCTGCTGCTGCCGCTGCTACCTGTTGGAGTATCTCTCCTACTTTTATGAATAACTCACCCTATTTCATTAGCAACTCTAAAGGCACCAATTACCCAGTGGACCTGGGCAAAGCACCCATCTTGGGTTCCATAAAACGAATGCTCCAGGCTTCTCATTTGTTGGTTGACTTCTCAATTAATTAAAACATATGGGGTTATGTTGTGGGTTTTTTTCATTAACTAATTTATTCATTCTTTTTACATCTTAATCACAGGCCCCCCTCCTCCCAGTCCCTCCTCACTCAGTCCTCCCTCCCCTTCTTCTCTGGGGAGGGGGAGGACCCCTTGAGTATCACCATGCCCTGGCACATCAAGTCACTGCCAGGACTAGACTCATCCTCTCTCATGGAGGACAGACAAGGCAGCCCAGTTATGTAAATGGGATCCACAGACCCTGTTGCCTAACAGATTTAGGGACAGCTCCTGTTCTAGTTGTTGGGGAACCCACATAAAGAACAAGCTGTACATCTGCTATATACGGGGTTGAGCCCTAGGTCCAGCTCAGGTATGCTTTTTGGTTGGTGGTTCAGTTCCTGGGAGCCCCAAGGGTCCAGGTTAGTCGACTCTGTTGATCTTCCTGTGGAGTTCCTATCCCCTCTGGGTCCTTCCATCCTTCCCCCAACTCTTCCATAAGACTCCCTTCTGATGTTTGGCTGTGGGTCTTTGCATTTGTTTCAGTCAGCTGCTGGGTGGAACCTCTCAGAGGACAGTTATGCTAGGCTCCTGTCTGCAAGCACAACAGAGTCAGGGATTGCTTCTTGCCTATGGGGTGGTTAGGCCAGTCATCGGTTGGCCATGCCCTCAGTCTTTCTCCATCTCTGTCCTCATCCCTACACTTGGGGTCCTGCCTGGCTACAGGAGGTGGCTCCTTCAGATTCCATAACCCCCACTGCTAGGAGTCCTCCCCACAGACTCCTGGGAGTCTCCGCCATCCTATGTCTCTGGGTCCCAGAGATAACGCCTCTCCCACTGCCCTCTCTATTCCCTCTCTCACTCAGTTCCCCACCTCCATCTGCCTCCAAAGACTATTTTATTTCCCCTTCTGAGTGGAATTCGGGAATCCTTGTTATTTTGTTTCTTTGGTAGCACCATTATCCTATACTTTAAAGCTAGTATCCACTTATCAGTGAGTGCATACCATGCATGTCCTTTTGGGTCTGGGTTACCTCCCTCAGGATGATATTTGCTGGTTCCATCCATTTGCCTGAACATTTCATGCTGTCCTTGTTTGTTAATAGCTGAGTATTCCATTGTGTAGCTCTGCCACATTTTCTGCATCTGTTCTTCAGTTGAGGGACATCTGGGTTGTTTCCAGCTTTTGGCTATTACAAATAAAACTGCTATGAACATAGTGGAGCACATATCCCTGTGGTATGGTGGGGCATCTTTTGGGCATATGCCCATGAGTGGCATAGCTGGGTCTTCAGGTAGAAATATTTTCTGAGAAACTTCCAGATTGACTTGCAGTGGTTGTGCAAACAGACGTGATAATGATGTCAACAAATGTTACAAAGTCTGGATATGAAATAAGCTATCCCTAGGTAGGTGGGAGACAGGGGTGAGGGGAGAAGGGTGAGGTCAGTTAGGGTGTGGGCTGTGGGCTATGAGCATCATAGAACAGACTGAGCCATCAGGTGCGGCCATAGCCGTGTGGAGCTGGGACTAAAGCTAGAAAGCCGGACAGGAGGAGGCCAGTTCCGGGAAGTGATCCTGTCTACTTCCTTAATGCTGGGACCTGAAAGATCTTGTGCATTTCTTTGTAAGGCTGCCCCTGGTCAGTAAGAAAAATAACCAGAGGCATTAACCATGCAGCTTGAAGACTCTGCTCTGGGGAACTCAACAGCACAGAGTATTGGGAGGCTGGAGAGGTGGCTCAGCAGTTGTTAGCACCGGCTGCTCTGACAGAGGACCCAGGTTTGGATCCCAGCACCCACAGTTTCTCACAGCCACCCTATTCCAGGGGTTCTGATGCCCTCATTTGATCTCTACAGGGGGTATCAGGCACCATGAGACAAACAGACATTGAAGGCAAACCATTCATACAAAACGTAAAGTAAAAGATAAAAAATAAATAATAAAAAAAAAGAATGTTACCTGTCTTACCATGAACCCAGGGATGATGGGACATCATCTCTTTGTTTATATCACTTAGTTCTTGATATGCAGTGTTTACGTCAAAACCAAAAAGGTCATGGAAATTAATGGAGCTCAGAGCTCTGCGGCTGGCATTGGGCCGGGCTCAGTGGGGAGGTTCTTCCAGCTTCTGCTTGGCTCAGTCGTGTGCTGGAGTGAGTGGCCCATCGTCCCCTGGGTAGCTTTGCTTTAGGGATGGGCCTGCTGCAGGCTGGGGTCACGGGAATAAGCCTGCCCACTTGAACTGTTATTGTCCTTTGAGATCTACTGACTGGGCTTCTTCACTTGGTGCCTGGGTAGGATTCAGTGATGGGTGGTGGATGCTCCCAGGGTGCCTCAGGAACTACATTTAAGTTAAAGAGATGTTAAAGATGAAAAGGAAATTAATAAGAAAACTCTAGAGGCTGTGCCAGAGCTAAATTCTGAGAAATGTAATTTCGGTTCCTTCCTCTCACTTGGCCTCCCCAGACCATACCTCTTCCTCTTATCTTCTGCAAAAGATGCCAGCTAGCAGTCTGATCTAGGATATCCTTTGCCTCCGTGAAACCCCTCCCTCCCTCCCACCCCCACTCCATGCCGAGTGGCTGTGGAATAGGGGTGGTTACTTGTGGTGACAGTTTTGGGATTTTTATTTCTTTAGAAAACACAAAAATATTGCAAGAATGTTTTCATTTTAACCCCAGGTGTGGATATGGGGCTGCTTCGGATCAACCACAGCAGGTGACTGTGACTTGCCTTGTGCTCTAGCAGGCGTGTGATTTTGCCAGCAGCAGATAATTTCTGTGATTGTGTGACACTGAGATTTCTGGGAACATTCCAGAGGGTATATAAATGCCAGGGCTCCTAGAGGAGGGGTGGGGTATTGCTTGTTGCTTGGTTGCTGTTGGCCATGGTTTGTTAACTAATCATGCACAAAGAAGAAACAAGAAGAAATTAGATATCCTGACTGTGAAAATCAAACTTGCCCCAAGGAACTCAACTCCTCTCAGCGCCAGAGAGTACTTTAACGATAATGTCTCCCCCTTTCCCCTCTATCCTTTTTCTCTCTTGCCTAGGATTAGGGGTTTGAAAGGGTGGGAGGAAAGGGGTGGAGGAAGAAGAACCCACAAAGTATCCAGAGACAGCTACAGTTACTCCCCTGAGTGGCTTGACAAGCCTCCCTGTGACTCTTGTTCAGCCTTTGTTTCCTCTCAAAGTGGTGAAACTCTCCATCTTTCCAAGACACTCTGATTTATTGATGTCATGCCATGTGTGTTAGTGGTCACTGTTCGCATGATCATTTTTATGGGTCACTTGTGTCTAAGACATTGACACAAGATTCTATCTCTAAAATTAACTGTTAACTGAGCAAAAAAAATCTGTGGACACTGCAGCTTACATTTTAAATTTATTGTACACTATAATTACTGTTCTTGGCATGCCTAACTTAAGATGTGTGTGTGTGTGTGTACACACACACACACACACACACACACACACACGCACGTGCATGCGCTCGCACGCGCGCGCGCGTGCATTCACAAGTGTACATGCATGCATGAATGTGTATGTGTGTATGCGTACATGCAGACATAAGCATTTTGAGTATAATTTTGACTTCTAGCCATTTTTGAAAAACAGTGTTTTCAAGGTCCTTACAACTCTGAAAATTTAGAACTAATTTGTCTTAAAGATCATTATAAATCTAAACCGCTAGCCTATACTTGCCTGCTTGAAGCTTACAGATTTAAAAAAAAAGTCCCATTTACAAATGATACTAACGTCTTATATTATATCCTAAATATGATTTAGATCTTCTCTTCCACGGTGCATTTGCAACAACAATTCATTCTGAGCCTTCAGCCTTGAAGAGGAATAAACTAAATAAATAGGTAGCCATTCAACGTTTAAACTGATGACCCAAATGTAAAGAAACTGATGAACTGGGCAGCGACAGAAATGCCCGACTTGAAGCTGTCGTTTTGGTTGCCTTTTGCCCTGAATGAGAAGTCAGTGCTTTGAGCAAAGGCAGTTTCTAAATGCCCATTATACCAGGATTTCCATCATAAAAAAGTTTATGTGCACTAAGATAGCAGAACTGTGCCATGTTTCCTGTTCTATTTATAACTGATAGATACTGAACACATGATGTCCATGTTTTCCGTTTTTTAAATAAAGCTTTCTGTGATTTTTATGAAATTGTAGTTTCATAAGATTACTTTAGGAAAAATATTTCTAAAGTTTATAAGGAAAAATTTCAAGGAATCATCAAGCAGAGAGAGATAGAAGTTAAAAAGTGTATTTTGCTAAAAAGAAATTGAAAGTGATACTATACTATACTGTCATCTGGATCCTTCTCTAACATGAGTTTCTATTTACTTCCCCAAACTGAACCTGATGTAATACCAAAATAGTAGAACAAATGAAGTTGTTAGTCACAAAGAGGAATTACAGTGATTTAGGAATAGAAGATTAATCTTTCCTAAAACTAAGACTAGCACTTCTCATAAAGTTATAATTCTACCATCAAACTTAAAATTTTAGAAAAACTAAAATTAAAAGATAATAAATTATTTTGAGTAGTCTAAATAGCTGTTTTTTAAAGTACAAGGATGCAGAGGGAAATGTGTGATTAATCTATTTTAAAATATGGCTTTTGGTTGGTTAAAAAGCCTTTTTCCCTCATCTTCTGCCTTTATATCTTCAGTCCATACTGGGTTCTTGACTGTTTTCTCTGTGGTATAATACTTGCAATATGAGTATGCATCACATGCAAATGTTATGTCAGTTATAGAGGAGGGGAAGATGGACTGGAGGGGGAGGGAGTATGGATGGGAGGAGGGGAGGATGGACAGGATGGGGAGGGAGGATGGACAGGGAGGGACAGGAGGGAAAGGAAGAAAGACCAGATCTGACTGTTAAAATTTGATGTGGTATAGGGATTTCTTCCTTACTGACTTTACGTTCTCTCTCTCCCTCCCTCTCTCTCTCTCTCTCTCTCTCTCTCTCTCTCTGTTTTCCTATCACTCCAGTTTCAGCTTTAGCAGAAACTAGGAATAAGCCTTTCTAGTGCCATGAAACAAATAAAAAACCAAACCAAACAAACAAACAAACAAACAAAAAACGCATCAATATTTGGCCTTCACACACAAATGAGATGCTTGGTCAGCTGGGAGCGCTGTGGACTGAAGTTCCCAGAAAACAAAAACAAAATTCAAACCAAGCCAAACCAAACTCTTGCACCAGCATTACAGTGTCTTCAGACTTTTATGCTGTTGAGACCTGGAACATTGCAGGCCCAGAAGCAATTATCTTGAGCAATCCTTATCTTTCCTTTTTTTTTTTTTTTTTTAATATACTATTTTTTTTATTCGATGTATTTTTTATTTACATTTCAAATGATTTCCCCTTTTCTGGCTCCCCACTCTCTGAAAGTCCCATAAGCCCTCTTCCCTCCCCCAATTGGAGGTCAGCATGCAGAAGAATGCGAATTGATCCATTCTTATCTCCTTGTACTAAGCTCAACTCCAAATGGATCAAGGACCTCCGCATAAAACCGGACACACTGAAACTAATAGAAAAGAAACTGGGGAAGACCCTTGAGGACATGGCCACAGGGGAAAAGTTCCTGAACAGAACGCCAATAGCTTACACTCTAAGATCAAGAATTGACAAATGGGACCTCATAAAATTACAGTTTCTGTAAGGCAAAGGACACTGTCAAAAGGACAAAACGTCAACCAACAGATTGGAAAAGGATCTTCACCAGCCCTAAATCCGACAGAGGGCTAATATCTAATATATACAAAGAACTTAAGAAGGTAGACTCCAGAGAACCAAATAACCCTATTAAAAAGTGGGGTACAGAGCTAAACAAAGAATTTTCACATGAAGAACTTCGGATGGCTGAGAAGCACTTTAAGAAATGTTCAACATCATTAGTCATTAGAGAAATGCAAATCAAAACAATCCTGAGATTTCACCTCACACCAGTCAGAAAGGATAAGGTTAAAAACTCAGGGGACAGCAGGTGTTGGCGAGGATGTGGAGAAAGAGGAACACTCCTCCACTGTTGGTGGGACTGCAAGATGGTACAACCACTCTGGAAATCAGTCTGGAGGTTCCTCAGAAATCCTTATCTTTCCTAACAGTCATCTTTGCTGCCCACTACTGTGTCTGACCTGACATCCTGGCACTATCTGGCCCTGAAACTCAAAAATTGAGCATCGGGGCATGTGCCAAAGTGTATGGCATGAGTTACTTTTCTGTTGCTGGGATAAAATACCACGATCAAAAGCAACTAAGAACGACTTTATTGTGGCTCATAGATTTTAGTGGGCTGGCGTCCACAATGGCAGTGAAGGTGTAGTGTGGCATGGCAGCACAACAAGAGCAGGAAGCTGGACAGCCACATTTCCTCCACGCACCGGAAGCAGAAGGATCAGAGCCGGAAGTGGGTGGAGCAAGGCTATAAAACCTCAAAGCCAGTCTCAGTGAAGTACTTCCTCTGTTAAGACCCCACCTTGGGGACTAAATGTTCAAATCCGTGAGCCCATGGAAGCCAGTTCTCATTCAAACCACCACATCGGCTTTGCTCAAACCTACAAAGCGGCTCTTTCCACCCAGGTACTCTAAGTGACTTTTGACTTTATTTTGTTCTGTTAACATTAAAAAAAAGTCATGAAATAGTTACCACATTTTGAGGGCACCTGAATCCATGCTCCTGGGCAATGGTCACTCATATTTGACTGTCTAAACTGCCGTGTGCATTATTACAGGGATAGGATGTGTGAGAGGCAGCGCATTTGATGTTGGCCCCATAAGATGAGAATGGGTCTGACCTGGCATCACCATGATGCAGTCCTCACTTGTCTACGGCTGAGCCCCTGTCTAAGGGCGCTTGTCTAAGGACAGCCCTCCGAGAGCCTTGTGAGGACAGACATGCTACACCACCATGTACCAGTCATAGCGAAGCACGGGGTGCATAGAGTTCCATTCAAGACAAGTCAGCTGTTACTGGTTCATGTATTTACTGCATTTACTATTATCAGCGTTTTCTAATGCATTCCTTACAATAATTTAAAAATTACTACTATGCAACAGTGATGCTGAATGCAGCCTCTGGTCAGGGTTTCCCTTAATTGGGTACAGTGACCAGGGGTGGGAGGGGGGTTGACTGATCTCTGTGTTCTGGTCTTTGTAATTGCATCCTATGATGGGATTGTGGCTTGAAGAATTCTCAGAAGCCACCCCATGGTGAGCAGCCATATGATTATATTTGAAATCTTTTTCTCCAGGATGAAAGTCTTTCTGGATCTTAGAGACTATGCGTGACTCCTCCCACTATTTAAAGGTCCAAGCATATTACAAAAGAGCATTGCAGGCATTTCAGAGGTCGGGAGGCAGCCCTTACAGAGCCTCCTTCTGCTTGAGATCCCACCCCACCCCCTTCTTGCCCTTGTCCAACCTTAGCAGCCTAGCAGCCAGAGTATTCCCAATTATCCACAGCCTCTTCTTCACTGTCTCGTCCTTTTTTCCAGGATGACTCTGTCAACCACTTTTATCAGACCACATGATTTCGTTTGTCAAAGAGACCCAGCCATGCCTTTTCATTAAAGGCCACTTCTCAGATATCAGTCGCAGGAAGTGTAAGTTAGCCCTTTGATGGCGTGTGCGAGACTGTCTGGTTGGATAGCAAAGGCATCCCAACATCCTGACAACCCCTGGGGTTCATCTGTCTTGGGCTCCATGCTTGGCTCTCTAATAGGTTCATTGCATATGAAAGAGATGAGAGGTGAGCTCTTCTTCCTAGGCTGGGGGCCACTGCAGCTGCTAGCATCCCAGTAACCATAGCAACAATGGACCACATGGCAGGTGTCTGATGTCCATCAGACATTTTCTGGTGCTAAGTGCTCTTCCTCCTTCCATCCATGCCTTCCTTAGATTCTCTTCTGAGTGGTGGCATTAGGAGTCTCCCAGGGGAGCGGCTCAGGCCTGGGAGACCTGCAGCCAACTGCATTAATTAAGCCTCTCATCTCCCCCAGAATGTTTAGCATTGCCAAGCTCAGGAGCCAAAAGAATCTCCCAGGGCAGTTCTGATGAGAGGCTGCTAAATAGAACACAGGAGATGGAGGTGGGGTGGGAGTTTAAGAAATACAATTCACAGTTGTAAACAAATGGAGCTTAATAGAAAAATATTCCTGGTGTAGAGAAGACCCACAAGTAATAACTGGAAAAGTCAATGTAATAAAATGGAGTTGATATCAAAAGTGGAACTCCCCTCCAAGCTGCTAGAAGCCCTAGGGAAATGATCACGTGGGTTACTTAACAATTATTGAGTGCCTGCTGTGTGCAGTCATGAGTGACGTGGAGCCTCTAATTTTTGAATAAATGAATGAATCTCCAACCCACTAGGGATAACTGAAGAGAAGCAGGACCAACCATGTAGCAAAGTGTTGCATCTGGGGTTGCTCCTGGGGTCGACCCACGGAGAACCTTTGAGACAGTCAGGGTCCGATGCAGGCTTCAGAAACATCCATTCTGGTAGCTGTTGAAAGAATTAGAAAAACAAGCATACTACTTTGAGCAAAAGAATGATTTTCTCCTGTACCCATCCATCCCTTAGGAGAACTGGCAGTCGGGGCTTTCTTCCTCTTGAAGCTGCTCGCACTATAGAGAGGGGCCACGCAGAGGAGACAGGGGTGCCTGCGGAGGTCTCTGATTGTTTTCCATGGTGGCCCAGCACCAGCTGCTACCACTGACTGCTCCATTGCACAGCTCAAACCAGCTGGACCGCTAGATAACTGCAGTCCCAGCAGACCGCTGAGCAGAAACCACCTAGCTGAAACCACTAGACACCCAGTGTAGAAAGACAACTGTTCTAAGCCGCCGCGGAGTCCTGGGTGGGGCTCCCTGCGGTGAGTAAGTGATAAATTCGAGAGAGGAAAGGGGGGATCCCAGCAATGGTCTCACCTGAGGGGGGACAGACGGAGCTGCTGGACATCTCCAACTCCACAGTTTAATCCACTGCCTGGAAGCTGTGGATTCAGTTCTGCCGAGCCTCTTCTCAGAAGTGCCCAGCACCCCGAAAGCCCACAGACAACATCTAGTCCTCAATGAAGCAAACCTCACCCAACAGCTCAGTTTCCTAGAGCTGAGACATATTCCACAAGCATCCATATTCTCCATGTTGTATTATGCCCTGTGCCCCAGCGGCAACCTCTGAGGTTCTTGGTCCTTGGACTTGCAACACTGAGTGTGGCCTCAGGATGGTGGCAATGTTTTAGTGTCCTTGTGTCCTTGCGGAGTTTCAGCACCCTCAGTGACGTAGGAGGTAAGGTCTCTGCTGAGCAGATCAGGTAATAATAAATGTGAGCTGTAAATGCAGTCCATAGATAACTCAGACACAGAACACAGGACCCCACTCCAGGCCAGAAGCCACACTGCATCAGCCAGCCCCTGCCACACCCCAGGCTCCCCTATCTCTCTCCTTGTTCCCCCCACATTCCTTCTCCCAGTCTCTGTCTTTGTCCTTAGTGGGAAGTCACTGTGAGCCTAGAAAATGAGACAGCTCTAGTCCTGTGTGAGTGTTTGCAAAGCTTGGGGCATCCTCTTTAGAGCCTCCTTAGCAGCTCTAGGGAAGGGGGAAGGGTGGTGTGGGAAACAAAGGGTTACTAATGAGATGAGGTGACCAGCTACCCAGAGTGAGTTCCAGGTCTGGGCTGAAGCCCTGGCTGAGTGACCCTGTGACTTTAGTAAGCTCCAGTCCTTCCTAGGTCCAGCTGCCTGTGTGTGTACGCATAAGCACAGAGCATTAAGAATGTCTCCAGACAACACTAAATCACCCACTGTGTGTGTGTCTTTATGAATGTATGCATATGTGTGTGTGTCTATACAAAGAGCACTAGGAATACAAACCCGAGGTTATCACGTGTGTGTCTCCATACATGGTACATGTGTGCATCTGCCTGTGTGTGCATACATGTGTGTACACAGAGTTCAATGAATTGCTCCACATAAGCCTGAGATGAGATAGAGATAGATAGATATATAGATATATATATATATAGAGAGAGAGAGAACTAGGAATGACCCCACACAACCCTGAGGTATCACCCGCCAATGTGTGTGTGCATGTGTGTGTGTGTGTGCATGTGTGTGTGTGTGTGTGTTAGTCTGTGTGTATAGAACACACAAACCTGAGGCTATCACCTACCTGCCTCTGCCCTTCTGGAGATAGGGGGCGGGTCACATGGTGGCGAGGAGGGGGTAGCAGTTGACGCGCCTCCGGGTCAGCCTCCGCCTCTGACGTCCTTGCAGCCATCCTCCCTCCCAGCTGGCTGCGTCCCCGCCCTCGGAGTCTGGAGAGCCGCTGGAGCCAGGCGGGAGTGCGAGGTGCAGGAGGCCGGCGGGAGGCGGGCGAGCCGCGGGGAGCAGGCACCATGGTACTGTCGGTGCCTGTGATCGCGCTGGGCGCCACGCTGGGCACTGCCACCAGCATCCTTGCGCTGTGCGGGGTCACTTGCCTGTGCCGGCATATGCACCCCAAGAAGGGGTTGCTGCAGCGGGACCGTGAGCCCGACCCGGAGAAGGCGAGGCCGGGTGTGCTCCAGGCGGCCCAACAGGTGAGCGAAGGCCAGGTGGGATGGCCGGGTCACCCTATGTTTTGCCAAGCAGGGAAGAGACAGCAGACCCGCAGCAGGGGTCGCGGTGGCCCAGAGGAATGGGGGAGGGACATGAAGGAGAATGGTCCGGGGTGGGGGGTGGCGGGGATGAGGGCTTCAGAGGGCTGGGAAAGGAGTGAGGTGGGGGAACAGTGTGCAGGGAGGAGAGGTCGTGAGCCTTTGGAAGGATGGGGGAGCTGCAGGGCTGGAATACCCTTCGGGGGACGCCTGCGGACATCGAGGGCAAGGGTAGTGGGGTCCTCCAGAGAAAAGAAGGAGACAGTAGGACAAACAAATAACTGAAAAATAATCAGAAGGGAGCCGACACCTCCTAGCTGGACACCAGGAGCAATAGGGGAGCCTCTAGAGGCAGCCAGCGAGGCGGAATCTGCACGACCCCCACCCTAGCAGCTGAGCCTCAGCATCCCCGTGGGTCTCTGGGCATTTAGAGGGCTTTTATCCCCTACATCTGTGGTCCCGCTGGGGCTGGAAGTGGGCTATAGGCTGTTCATCCCAGGCAGGAGCAGCAGTAGGGTCTGGGAGGTCTGGGAGACCGGCCTTCTCCATGATCTGTGACCTCCAGAAAGCTTCTCAGGTAGAGGCCACTGCTCCTCGGAGAGCCAGAGGAAGACTGACCACAGGTCAGGCATGCGTCACGGACCTCCCAGGAACTTACAGGTTCCCTGCTTTTGGTCTTCTGGGAGCATCTTGCTCTGAGCCAGTTCTCCTTTTCCTAGTAAATTAATTATTCAGGAGTCTCCCCCCCCCCCCCGCCCCGCCCCAGGTCCCAGAGTGGAGCTTGTGTCATTGGTCACAGTAGAGAGTAAAGGAAATGGCTGCTGTCCTTGAGGCACTTAGAATCCCAGGCAAGCGACATTGTCCCTGGTAAACAGGAGCTGCTGAGTGGTGCGAGGTCAGCCTGGACCAGTCTGCAAGTGGGGAGTGCCCCCCCCCATCCTGCCCCGTGGTGAGGGTGTGGCTCACTGCGCTTCCCTCCCACTGAGGGACAGATGGCATCCTCCTGCCTTCCAGCCCGGCTCTCCAGCCCTGCCCCGACTGGGGAGCAGTTAGAGTATACAGTCCCCAGCTCCCTTCCGACTGTCCTACTGACCCCAGTAGCCCACACAGTGTTGATTATCTGCCAGAGACGTGCCAGCCAGGCTATTTCTCTCAACTCACCCGCCCCCCCCCCCCCCACACACACACCTCGTTAGTTAGAATAAGTGGCAGCAAGCCAGCCCGGGCTTACCCGCCCCCACATTGCCTCACTGGTAAGACTTTTACATATATTCTTGCTTCTAACAGACCAACAAATGTAAAAGCAAATAGCCCAGCTTACAAATTAGGAAACATAAGTTCAGGGAGGGCAAGTGACTAGCCCAAGGCCACACAGTTTTTTGAGCCCCACTGTCCCTGAGCTAGTCTGATTTAAGATTCCTAACTTAAAAGGGCAGCCCCTGCAGCCAACACTTTCCCCTCGGTCAGGTGCCTGTTTCTCCAGGAAGGCTCACCCCTGTGACTCTTTCTGCAGTCTTTGCTATCTTCTTCTTCTTCTTCTTCTTCTTCTTCTTCTTCTTCTTCTTCTTCTTCTTCTTCTTCTTCTTCTTCTTCTTCTTCTTCTTCTTCTTCTTCTTCTTCTTCTTCCTCCTCCTCCTCCTCCTCCTCCTCCTCCTCCTCCTCCTCCTCCTCCTCCTCCTCTTCTTCTTCCTCCTCCTCTTCTTCCTCCCCACACTCATTTTCCATACAGATGGCCTCTCAACCTTTCAATCTTTTCCTATTAATCTTCCAAGGGAGGATTTTACTCACTGGCCCAAGAAGCAACCACCCTCATGTCCGTGTCCCATGCCATCCCTTCTAATGCCCTTTACAGCACTCCCAACATTAGCTGCCATTCATATTAGCCACCTGCATAATTCTCATTCCTAGTACCTAGAAAATGGCCTTTGTGCAATAAGAAACCACTGGCAAACAAAGGCACCCAGTCTTCTGTTCCAAGGCATATATGGGTGCAGGGGCTGCGTCTGCAGTCTAGGGTCAGTTCTACGGAGGCTCGGTGATGTCTGCCCATGAATATCTGTGGATAATATTGCTCACCCATTTACATTTCTTCTCCTCATTCCATGGTGCCAGGGAACTTGGCAACAGAGGCGAAATCAATAGGTGTGAAAACAATGGCCTGAGAGCTCAAGGCATCTTGGTGGCCTCTGTGCTCTGATTCAGCCATTGACCCAGATAAAGTAACAGCAAAGACACTCAGGCACAGGGTGGGGGGCGGCTGAGGACAGGCAGCAAGGCTCTCTGAAGACATCCTCAAAGAGAGGATGCTGAGCTGGAGGAGGGGGGAGACAGAGATCTGACTCCATCAGCTTGCAGCTGTTGTGTCTCCCTGAGGTCTGGGGTGTTTGTAGGGTGCAGCATCCCTGCCTCGGGCTCCCAGATCTCATTGGCTGGGAGGCTGGGAAAGGTCTTTGGTCTCATAGGGCAGGTCTGGAATCTGATTTATGCCCTAATGAATAAACAAAATTGGGAATTGTACTGAAAAAGGAGCCTGGAGATCTTCCCAGGGGTTCGAAGTCTGCCAGGAGTCTGCGGGTGGAGTTTATTGGGGGGTCAGGATCTTGAGTGGGGGAAGAAATGATCATGGTTTTGTCACCAGTAACTCCTACTGAGACTTGGCATTTTCTATAAATGGGACTATAAACAAGAAAGCATGGGTGTGTTTCCGATCCCTCCAACTTCCTTGCAGAAAACCATACTCATCTGAAACATGCTACCTGGCCTCCCCTTGTTGGTTTTCCTCCCCTCCCATGTTAAGTTATGGCATTTATTAAAGTTCCTGCTCTGCCCTGTGATTTACTACATTAATAAAGGACCACGCATGTAGCTTTCCCTGGATATATGCTATTGACTATTCCTTTACAGCCTATGTGTTTTACCTTCAGATTTTTAAGCACCCCGGAGACTTATCTGGGGGCTTCTCTAGATAGAGAAGGGGTCAGGCCACAGCACAGATGGTCAGGAGCTCCAGCTGAGGGCCAGGTGGCAGAGGGGGGCAGCTCTCTTCAGACCAAGCCCTGCTGGCTTCAGGTCACAGGTCACAGTGCTGAGCACTGAGCCAGACTAAGGTCCCTTTGCTCCACCTCACTTGTGTCCAGCCTTTGGGGAGATGCAGACAATTCAGTCTCTTGCACGGGCTGTTCCTGGCTTGTTGGGATCACTGGGACACCTCAGTCCACTCTGGGAAGTTTGGTTACAGGTGATCTGTGGTTTGAAGAAGAAATAGTCGGGGGGTGGGGGGGGGGAATGGCCCCTCAGGGAGGTGCACTGAGGGCCGTTTCCTCTCCTTCACAACCATCTCAGAATTTATGTGAAAGCTGCCTTCAGACCCCCTGGCTCCATTCCCTGGAATTTCCTCTTCCAGGGTCCAGGTTCCCACTGTCCCTTTTGGCATTACTGGGTGAAGAGAGAAGCTGCCCTCCCCCCATCACCCTGATGTCACCTAGTACAACCCTAAGTGGTCAAGAGGGTCCTATTTCCTTTCCATGACTCTTGTTTGCCTGTGGCCATAAGTGGATCTTCTCCAATAACTTTTAAATTCCCAAGGCACCTGGTATTGTCTGTCCTCTCAAGGCAACAGAGACTTTAGTGAACTTGCTTGGCCTTTATCCGTACTCAGCCAGCTCTCCCACCCACACCCCTGCTCCCCACTGCTACCAGCACCCAGCTCTCCCATATACACCCCTGCTCCCACTGCCACACCCAACTCTCCCACCCACACCCCTGCTCCCACTGCCACACCCAGCTCTCCCACCCATACCCCTGCTCCCACTGCCATACCCAACTCTCCCATCCATACCCCTGCTCCCCACTGCCACCAGCACCCAGCTCTCCCACCCACACCCCTGCTCCCACTGCCACACCCAACTCTCCCACCCACACCCCTGCTCCCACTGCCACACCCAGCTCTCCCACCCATACCCCTGCTCCCACTGCCATACCCAACTCTCCCATCCATACCCCTGCTCCCCACTGCCACCAGCACCCAGCTCTCCCACCCACACCCCTGCTCCCCACTGCCACACCCAGCTCTCCCACCCACACCCCTGCTCCCCACTGCCACCAGCACCCAGCTCACTCACTTCTTGCCTTCTATCAGAATTGAATCATGATGGCTTTCAACAGAAGCAGAGTTCCAAGTTTTCATGGGACAAGTCAAATAATATATGCATAGTCAGGTCCTTTCCCCCAAAGTCCAAAGCATGTCCTTCACCTCTCCATGTCCCTAACAATGTCTGCTGGGAAGCAGGGCATGCGATCTGCCTGGATGTGTATATTGAATGAAGATGTTTTATACATAACATGGTCTAGGAGGGACAAACCACGAAGGAGGTCATACAGGCAAGTCCCCATTTACAGAAAGCCTGAACCCAGGCTTGAGGCATGCCTGGTGGCACCCTGCAAGGCTGAGTGGGGAACAGCCAGCCTCTGGACTCTGATCTCTGCTTGGCCCCTTGGTGTAAGTGCAGGGGACATGGTTTTGCCTTTACATTTTACCTAGACTTATTGTTTGTGCGCGTTCTTGTAAGAAGTTATGCATCAGCGTGGTTCCTATCAAGCCATCTCATCGTGATATAGTGTTTGTGAACATGATGAAGACCAGGCCAGTACTCTAATGATCCGGCTTTTAGGCCTGAAATCCTCCTGTGGGTGGTCTATCATAAGCTGCCTCTTGGCGTTACCCATTTGTTACTGTTTCTCTGTTACTGTTTCTCCATCTACAGCATGAAAGTCTTGCTCTAGGGACTGGGGCCACAATGCCATCAGGGGGGCCCTAGGACTCTGCTACTTGTTCTCCTTCCTGTGGCCTCAGAGCACCTCCTCCAGGCTGCTTGTTTTCATTACACCTATAAGTGAGACAGGCCAAGCACAGCAGTAGCACCACATATTAATCACATCATCCATTAAAGGTTAATGAGTGCATCCAAGGCACAGTATACGGTGACAGGCAGACTTACTGCTGCTGAGGAGACAGAAGGTACAACCAGCAGTTGCCACAGAGCATGTAATGCTGCTTCATTATAGGTAATTCAGGGGGCTTGAGAAATCCTGAGGAGGGCAGTGCCAGCCACAGTTCAAAGTACATCTTTCTCCAGGTCTGAGAGGCCACTCTCTGGACATCCCTTTTGTTGACTCCTAATGGAGGCCCTGTGAACTGCTAACCCCACTTCTGGAACTGACTGGACTCCGGCTGCTTCAAGGACTGACCTCATAGGTTCTCAGCCTTTTTCTTGTTACTGCTGTCGATAGTTATTGGCGGGGGCAGGGGAGGCTTGAACCCAATCCTTCCTACATGCCAAGTACATGTGGCACTACCGAGACCAGACCTGCTCAGTTCTCAGCTTTTTAAAGGCTTCAACTGCCAGTTTACTGTTAATAAATCCCCCGACTAGTAACTCTTCTGTTTGTATGGACAACAATAAAAGACCCATTTCCACCAAAAGGTAAATATCAGGTCTGGCACTGCCATCTACATAAGTTCTTTACACGTACCAGACAATTGCACTTTACCAGTGAGAGCGTAAGTAACATATTCATAGGCAGAGCTGGGACGTGAAGTCTCACTCTACAACCAAATATTTGATCACTTAGCTAGAGCTTACTGAAAAAAAGCTACTCAAAATTTTGTTCAGGGCACTGTTTCCCCAGATAGGAGAACAGGTGTCTGTGTCTTTGCAGGTCAGTTTCCAAAATATCCCCTGATGCTGGCGTTTTCCTCTGCTTTGTACATCTGTCGGCTGCTGCAGGCAATGGGTACAGCTCAGGGCCCTCCTGAGAGATTTTTACACAGTAAACATGTTTGGGCTGGTTGCTTAGCAACAACAAAGACAGTATGAATTTTTCATCACAAGATTAGCATAAATTATTTCAGGGAGATGAGCACACAACCGCAGGAAGTTCTAAGCCCTTCAAAGCAATCGCATAGGATATCTCTGTACCTGAACCTATCAGACCCTTCCCAGTGGCAGGTCCTCACCTACCGCATTCCCGGTTCCTCCCCTAGTTTCTCTTTTTGGTATGGCTTATGTTAGTTAGTGTAATGATTAGTGTTTATTATCAAATTGACAGAACTTAGAATGACTCAGGAGACAGGCTTCTGGGAAACCTGGGGATATTTTGATTATGTTGACCAAGGTGGGAAGACCTGTCCACTATGGGTGGCACCATTCCCTGGCTGAGATCTTGGACTACAAACCTGGTGAAAGGGAGCTGAAGCGCGGTGTGCGTCACTGCCCTCCGCTTTCCTCTTAAGAATATGATGTGATCAGCTGCTCCAAGCTCCTGCTGCCTTGACGTCCCTGCTATCCCTTGAGCCAAAGGACAGCCTTTCCCCTTGTCTACAAGGCATGTTATCACGGCAACAGGAAAATTAGCCAAGAGTCAGGTTTGTGACTTGTTCCCTAGTGGAACCCATACAGAAAACACTGTTACACCCTGCCCACGGTTTTAGATGCTGACCATGTAATCCACAACTGGGAATGCAGGAGAAGGACTCAGTAGAGGAACTACCTAAAGCAACCAGCAGGGGATAAGACAGAGACAAAGGAAAGAAGAGACCAACAGGAGGACCCAGAATGAGAAGAGGGCACTTGAGTCAAGACCCAGAAAACAATCAGAATACGCAGACAAGAGCCCTTTCCTGGGCACACTACAGGGATATTGAGGTCCAGGCTCTCTCTTGCCTACTCTGAGTACAGCTTCTCTGCATGTTCCTCTACTAAAGGGCAACAGTTCACCTCCCCCTTGAGCTCAGTGCCTCTGTGTTCAGAACCCATAGGGCCTATTTCTTGCTAGCTCTGGGGAAACCTGGTTTGAGGATGAAGAAAATAGCTTCACAGAAGCAAGTGGGTTTTTTTGTTTGTTTGTGTGTGTGCGTGCACGCGCACACGCATGGATACTAGTGCATGCATGCATGCAAGTCAGAAGAGGGCATTGGATCACCTGGAACTGGAGGTACAGGCAGTTGTGAACCATCCTGTGAGTACCAGAAACCAAACCCAAGTTCTCTTCAAGAGCAAAGAACTCTTAACCACTGGGCCATCTCTCCAGTCCCAGTAGAGCTGAGTTTTAATAACTAAGGAAGTATCTGTATGGGCATCAGAACCAACGCATCTGAGCCCACACTCATAACCAAGTTGTAGAAACTAACATGTTAGCAGAGGGGAAAGGAAAACAGAAGTGTTCCTCCCTCTCTTCTCTTTCCCCTTCGCTGTCTTTATACCTTTCCTCCTTGTCTTCTCCTCCTCCTCTTCCTCCCCCTTCTTCCTCCTCCTCTTTCTCCTCCCTCTTCTTCTTCCTTTTCTTCTTCCTCCTCCTCTCCCCCTTCCCCTCCTCCCCCTTCCCCTCTTCCTCTTCTTTAAGTTGGAGATTTCAGACAGGGTCTCACTGTTATAACTATGTAGCCCAGGCTAGACTGGAACTCATGACGTAGACCAAGTTGGCCTGGAACTTAGAGATCCTGCTGCCTTGCCTCCCAAGTACTGTGATTAAAGGTTTGCGCCAGCACTCCCTGCCTTTTCCAGTAATGACATTTATTGAGCACATACTATGTGCCAGGCTCATTACTCAGGGGTGGGTACACAGTAGTGGCTGCTCCCTCATCCATGGTACAGTGACCCATGTAGTGCCGTGGGAAGGACCAGAGTCAACAGAAAGGCCAGCGTGTGTGAAGTGAAGAGAGCTGAGGTCAGGCTGGAGGGCCAGGGAAGCCGGGGCAGGCAGCCCCTGGTTGGGTTCTCCCCGGGCATGCTCAGTATGTTCTAATGCCTCTCTGGACTCTGGATGGATTCTATTTAGTTTCCATGTGTTTTTGTGTTAAGGTAAAATCCACACAAAACCCAACTACTTTAAGGTGCATGAATCATGAATCAGTGCTATTTAGTACATTCACGTTGTTTACCAACTACCACTCCACCTAGTTCCAGGATAATTCATCACCTCAGCAGAAAACCTGCCCTTCCTCCCAAGGCTCTGGTAAACACCCATCTGCTGCCTGTCTCCATGGATTTGCCTGTTCTGGACATTTCATATAAATAGAATCATTTAGCAAGTGACCTTCTGTGTCTAGCATCTTACAGTTAGCATAATGTCTCTTTTTATAAAGCTTTGTTTTATTTTTAGTTGTGTGTGTGTCTGAGCGTGCGCATGTGCATCTGAGCGTGTGTGTGCAGGTGCACTTGGATGCGGATTGGATGCGGATTCAGAAGGCCATCTGAGTACTTGGATGGGAAGTTATGGATGGCTGTGAGCTGTCTGGTGTGGGAGGCAGGGTGTGAACCCTGCTTTGGTCATCTGCAAACGTTGGTCACTGCTGCACCAGCTCTCCAGCCCCAACTCTCAGCATTGCAAAGGTCTGCCCCATTGTCCACACATCCCTACTGTTTTCCTTTCCCTGGTCCTGCTCCTGGACATCCTAGCCTGTTGGTTTGTGTTCCTTCAGGACACAATGCATGTGGGAGTTAAATCCCAGATCATATGGAAATTCTATATGTACCTTCTGGAGGATCAGCCAAACTGCCTTCCACAGACGCTCTGCCATTTTCTATCCCCCCAGCAATATTTGAGAAGCCAAATTCTGCAACTCTTTTGACATTCATTCTGATTTCCTTCCTTCCTTCCTTCCTTCCTTCCTTCCTTCCTTCCTTCCTTCCTTCCTTCCTTCCTTCCTTCCCTCCTTCCTTCCTTTTGTCCTCCTCCTCTTTCCTTTGAGAGCTCCCCCTCACAAAAGCTGTGGTCTGGATATAAGCTGTGCCCCACCCCACCCCACCCCACCCCACCCTACCCCACCCAGGTTCTCTGTGCTCTAACATCTGATCTCCAGCTTGTGGCCATGTTTTGGAAGGCTGAAGAAATGGAGCATTGCGGAGGGAAGTGGGCCACTAGGGGCGGGCCTTGGGATTTTACAGCCTGGCCCACAGCCTATCGACTCTGTTTCCTGATTGCAGAAGGAATCTGACCAAATGCCTCACCTTCCAGCTTCCTGCCTCTCCCACCATGATGGCCTGGTATCCCCTAAAACTGTGAGTCAGAATAAGCTCTTCTTCCCATAAAGTTGCTTTTTGTCAGGTTTGGTCATAGCAGCAAGAGATGGAACTTAAAACACACATGTATCTCACTTCAGAAGTTCCTAAGCCCTTCATGGAAACATTTTAAAATTATTCTTGTGCATTTAGTCTGCTTTACATTTCTAAGTTCGTCAGCTGGTTTGTAATAGCCATTTGCTGTTCGCCCTGAAAGTTTGTTGAAGTGAACCCAGGTGCGTCTGAGTACATGTGAGGTACATGTGTCTCAGAAGTGGTGGGTGTGACACAGTTGAGAAGTCTGTACTTGCCATTCTGTACCTCAGATCTGTCACATGCTGTCTCAGTCCTCTTCCTCAGTTCTCACCCCACCACCCTTTAGCCCTCCTCGGTTCCTGGTGCTTCACCAGACACTCGGTGTCCTCTAAGCTCAACTGCATTTTGTATATGATGTCCTTATGTCTTGATGCTGACAGGCCAGAGCAGTGGCAGGAGGAGCTCTGACCATGTCCCCCGTGGAGCTGGTGTGTGGCCTGTACCCAAGCCTTCCCATCGAAACTTTCACTAAGTGCTAATTCCTTGACTAAAGGGCTTTCATGCCTTCATAATACAGGAAAGGCTTAGACGCTTTTCACACCGCATTGAAGGGTAATTACACGATATTTTTGAGAGGTTGGTTGAGGTTGGTAGGGTGACAGGGAACACGTTATGAGTTTTCCCATTAAAATGACAGAGTGTCGCTTGCCTTCTGAAGCTTGCTCTATGGGAACAAGTTGGGATCGTGCCACAAGGGGCAGTTTACGCATATGAGTATGAATGAACAAAAGTGGGGAAGGGCCCTGAGGGAATTCTGTGTGAATGAGTGCACCTGGCAAAGACCCAGGGCACGTTGATAGATTTCATTGATTTCCTTTGCCCTCACTTCCGCTCATTGAAGCCAGGGTGTACTTTTCTTTCTTAGAAACTGGCACAGGGCTTGGAGGAAGGCGAAGAGAGTGAATGGATTGGAGGCTGCATGGGTGATGGCCGGGGAGTGGACGAGCAAGCTGCCGCGGCCACAGCATGCTCATGGCATAGGCCTCGGGCTGCAGGAGGCCTTCAGGGTCACACACAATCTCTGCACTTGCCGGTTAGTACAGTGTGGACCCGTGAGAGGCATGGAGTGTGCACAGACTCACTCCCAATTGGCTTCCCTCCCTGTAGGCCTTCGTTCACTTGGTTGGCATTGGACAAAGTAAAAACCTCCCCTGCAGGCCTGGGGAACTGTCTCACTCTGCCAAGTGCTGACTGTGCAAGCATGGAGATCTCTTCAAATCAGTGGCACATGAGGCATAGTGTCCCAGCACCAGGGGGCCATAGGATCAGTTACCTACCTCTGATCTCCATGTGCACATGTGCAAGTGTCTCTGCACACACCCCTAAGACTTCACCTGAGAGGACCAGGCTCCAACACCTGGGAAGTTCATATTGTTGCTGACAAAGGGTCCAAACTGCTTAAGGTGGCTATGCTATGGACCAGTGGTGGCAAACAGAAGGAGAGAGAAAGGTGTGTGTGTGTGTACATATACATATGAGTACTTGTGCATGCATGTGAATACATATGTGTCTGTGTGGATGTATGGATGTTTGTGTGTATGTAGGTATGTGTGTATACATGTCCACATGTGTGCCTGTGTACATATGTGTTTGTGAGTGCAAGTGTGTGCATGCATATATGTGTGTTTGTGCATGAATGTTTGTGTGTGTATTCATACATGTATGTTTGAGTGTGTATATGCATATGTGTATAACAGTAACTTAGAAGGAAGACTATGATGTGGGAGGAAGATTTCTAAAGAACGGGAGGGCCAAAGAAGGGGTTGAGGATGGGAGGAAAGACACACCTTCAGACTGGAATGCGCCTTAGGGATGGAATACTTGCTTGGTTCAGTAGTCCCCAGTGTGTCACAAAAGGAGGAGGAGGAAGACAGCACGAGGGCGACACAACTGACTATGACAAACCGCCTTCTCTCCTACGCCAAGGAGATTCCCATATGCATGTAAACACAGAGGGGAAGCATTGGGAGGGACGAGGGGACCAGAAAGTTGGGTGAGAGAGCGGATGCTGGTTGGAAGGTGGAGGTACAGTGACGCATATGCATGAAAATGCTGTGGTGGAGCTCAACCAGCATAACTTAAGAAGTAAGACACGTGGTGCCCGCTGTAGTCTTAGCCCTGGGAGGTCGGAAGTGGGAGAGTCAAGAGTTCAAGGTCATCCTTGAGAACATAGCAAGTTCAAGACTGATTTGGGCTGCTGAGACTCAGTCTCAAAAAATCCAAAATAGTGGTGACCAAAATTTTAAAGAAGAATGTTCCGGAGAGGATTCAGAGTAGAGGAGAACACTGTAGGGGACAGCAGAGGATCTGATGGCGGCAGGCCCAGGCCAGGCTGCCTCCCTGCACGTATGGTGGCCCTGCCTTTCCTGGTTTCATATCTTCCCTTCCCTCAGTGCCTTTCAGCAGCAGACATGCTTCTATTTCCAGAACAAGGAAGGGCAAGCTGTCAGGCAGAGGCTTTTCAGTGCTGTTAATTCAAGACAAAACACAACCTGACCTGCAGGCTTCCCTGAAGCTGTGGAAGTATGTCCGTTGAAGAACTCATCTCCTACCTTAGGGGTAGCAGGTCCTCGAAGCAGCACATGATGGGGCCTTTTGTGCGAAACACAGACAAGAAGAGCGAAAGGGTGTTAGGGAGCGGCTGACTCAAGCCCAGAGATTTGCAGATGACATCAAGACAGGGATGAGGAACCAGGGCTTCTTTGGGTTCCACAACACTTCTGAAACAATAGATTATGGAACCCAATAGGGAAGCTGGAGGGGAAGATGGTCAGAGTCTCTGTGGAGCAGAGGCAGGAGACTTCAGCCTGCAGAGGGAAAGAGAAGAAGCTGGAGGTGAGGGCACCAGGCCTGGGGTGCCCTGAGAGTGTTGTGCCCACCCGAGTCTGAATGGACAAAGCATCCTTTAGGTCCCCGTAAGGCAAGTAGGGGCGTAGTGGAGGAAGTGTTAGGGGACAACTGGAATACTTGCAGTCCATACCCAGGAGACTGAGCTGCTAGTGTCAGAGGAAGCAAATGCCTGTCAAACCTGCCCGGTGATGTTTCTTGACGCTTCCTTCATTTTAGGAAAGCTCCAGAATCCTTGGCCGTGTAGCTGCCAACCCCCTAGAAAAGCCCTGCAGAGCACTCACAGTGACTCCCTGAGTCTGCTTCTACCTAAGCCTAGAAGCCTGGAAAAGTGGGCTGAGGATCCTGCCTGGGATCCAAACAGCATTGCAGATTGTCCCTGGGGGAGGTGGCCGGCCGTAGGGCCACAGCCTCCTCAGGAGCACAGAGAGGTGGCTGTAGCTGAGGCTGACTAAGCCAGGAGAAGCCCAGCCTGGGGACTCAGGCAGGCCGCTCTGGGAGGCTGCGCTAATTGCAGCAGTAATCGGAATGGTAATTAGGCTAATAAATAGTATGAATAATTAAGCCGCCTTCAAAGGCCCTTCTCAGAGTGCTTTTGCTATATAGTCTTCGAGTGAAGGCAAGAGGCATCTGAGCGGATCCACTTTCTCTCTGCTTTGACACCAACCAATGGCCTAAGCTTTCCACACCCGCCTTGGTTACCTGTTGTTTCTCCATCCCTGAATCATGGAGTTTAGGTGGCATGCTGTAATGGTTAGGATAAATTGTCAACTTGGCAGAATCTAGAATCACTAAGCAAGCAAGCCCTGGGCCTGCCTGTGGGAATTATCAAAATGAGGTTAATTGAGGTGATAAGGCCTGACTTAACCATAGGGGAGACCATCCCGAGGGGTGGGTCCCAGACAAATTAAGATGGAGAAAACTAGCTAGGCACCAGCATTTATCTCTCTGCTTTCTGACTGAGGATACAATATAACCGACCACCCCAAGGGCCTGCAGCCACACCTCTCCGGGACACCTTCCAACTGTGAGCCATGACAAACCCGACCTTAAGCAAACAACAACAAAAAGCACCAACTACACACACAAGGCATGGTGCCCAGAATGCAGTAAGTGCTGGGGTGGGAACTGCCCCTTGTTGCCAACGCCTCTCTCTGAGCCCTCTTGACCCAGCTCCAATCTTACCTTATCCCTGCCTTTACCCTGAGGGACCCTTTTTTTCTGTCCTTTCATGCTCTTGCCCTAGAGGCTCCTTCCTGTCTGCTACACTGGTAGAACACTATGGTGTTAGTCCAAGAGGACCCTGAAGGAGACCTCCTCTGATTCCTCCCTGCCAGGGTTGCTGTATCCATAACTGAAGGGCTCAGCACTTTCCAGGGCAATGTCTTCAGTCAGCCAACTGCCCTGGGTCTTGTGACCTTCCTTACCCAGAGCCCCAACGATTCTGCTGGGCCTGAGATATCCACTATTCATGTTTAATGCTGATGCCTTGACCGTCCAGTAATGTAAATGTTTAATGAAAGGTTCCCCATCCCGTCCCCCCCAACCCCCGCAGCATCCTGACATCCAGTGTCAATGTATCCCGTGCTCCTGCCCAAATCTAACAATGGGTGCTCCTTCGGTGTTAGCTATCCTTACAGACCCTGACAGTCAGCCAGGAGAAGGGGGAGCAGACAGTCAAGAGAAGATACCAATGAAACTGGGAAGGGTGGGCCCAACAGGGAAGATGCTTCTAGTCACACAAGGTCCCAACCTATAGCACTGGCTTTCATTTTTCCTTTTTATCCAGCATCCGGCCAGTACCTTATGCATCTCATGACCTTTAATACTTGTTACCAACCAACACCTGGGAGCAGGGCACTCCTGGGTGGTTCTCATTCCAGGGAGCTTGTAAGGACCTGAGGAGAAACACCGAAGTTTATAGTAACCAGAAGCCAACTGCTCCAATATTACTGACTTTCTGTGGTTCAATCCTAAGTCTGCACATTTTGTAGATGTGTTGGTGGGGGAGATGCATGAGGTTAGAAGGAAGAACAGCTGTATCAAAATGGCAGCCTGAAGGGAGATGCTTGGCCTGGCTCTGCTGTGGTTGGAGGCAGACATCTCTCTGTATTTTTTCAAGGGAGAGGATTAAGTAAGAGACAGACTGTGTAAACCACAGGGTTTTGTCTACTTGCTGCCTGTGTTTGTTATTGTTGTTCTAGCAAAGCTAAGCAAAGCAGATAACTCCAAAAAAGAGACTGCAAAGGCAGCTGGGATGCCTGGAAGGGGGCAGGCTGCCTAGTGGGTTCCGGGTTGTCTGACTGAAAGAAACTTTTATAACTATGCATGTGGTAGGCAACATACTCATGGGCTAAGGTAAGCAAGCCATTTCACTCCCAAATCATGCTGGACCAGATCTTCCTTTTAGGGTGTTTCTTCCCATGATCCTATAAAAAGGCCACAAGGATACAGAAGTCAAAACCACAATGTAAGTGATGTATATTATAAAGCCAGAGTCTTGAAGAGCCCAGACATACACATCCTTCTTTAGCACATATCTGGAAATTGGGTGAGGGCCCTAATTTCTGATCTAGCAACAACAACCTCACTGTGACCCCAAAGGGCGTTCAGACCGTGAGGAAATACAGCTGCCGACATGCCAGTGTCCTTGGCTATGTTATCTCCGACTCCTTGCCTACTCAGTATCTGCTCTTTAAAGGGGACATCCCTTACTGACAGGAGGGTCAAGGAAGGACCTAATCTGCAGCACCTCCAGGAATAGGTCTCTCTGGGAAGAGTACAAACAAAACCTGGAAGCGCTCCTCCCGAGTGCAGCTCTCTTCCACACACCCCCCCCCCCATACCTGGTTCGCCCCTAAGCTGTGCATTGCTCTTGGAGACTTCACCTGATGCTCCTTTCCTCATGTTGGTTCTTGGTGCCCCTGATTCCTCCCTCCTGGACAACTCCCACCCTTCCATCTCTCTCTCTCCTCTTGCTTCTCACACATCTTCCCCTGACCTTGCTTGCACCTGCTGGTGTGAGTTACCTGAATCCGTTTGGTTGAGGCCATCCTCCCATCACAGACTCTCCAACGCTTCCGCTGTGAGAACTCTAAACCTTAATGGCCTGGGCTCACATTCTTTTCCAGCCTCACCTTGGTGACTTCACCATGCCAAGAGTGTGTACCCCTCTGGCTTCAGATTACTGCCATCTTACGTGAGATGCTCCATCTCTGCTGTCATTCGTCACCTTCTAACTCTAGGCTGAACACACGGATGGTGAAGAGCTGTTCTCTGGGCCTTCAGTAGCACACAGCCCCAAACACTGGGCCTTTTAAGACCACATTCAGGGAACTCAAGAGTCAGCTCAGCAGTCAGGGATACTTGCTGGCCTTCCAGACGACATGAGTTCAATTCCCAGCACTTTCTTCAGGTGGCTCACACTAACCGCCTATGACTTCACTTCCAGGTGGCCCAACACTCTCTTCTAGCATTCTCAGGCACCACGTGTATGTGGCACACACTCACATAGACATATATACGTAGATAAAAATAACCATTACTTTTAAAAGGCCCCATTCAGCAGGCTGGGGGAGTTGCTGAGTTGTAATGGGCTTGCCTACACATGAGGCTGTGGGCACCATCCCAAAATGAAAGGCTGCTGCTCAACTTTCTATACAGATGCACCCAGGGTAGACAATACCTTTCATCTTGTATATCGGTTCTTATCCATTGATAGAGCACAAGGATGTCTGAGCTCAGCCAAAATGAACCATCTGATGGATTAGCTATATCTGCCATGAGGAGTTTGATGGATTATCTATGTCTGCTGTGAGTTCAGTCTCAGGAAAAGCACTTCCTTGTTCCTGAGTATGGAGTCTCTCATCCATCTCCTCAGTACACTCTCTGGGAGGAGGGCCTCATGTTTGCTGCAGAGGCTGGGTGAATACAAGGGGAAATAGGTGTGGAATGACTTAACAGATCCTAACCCAATGAGGAGAATCTAGGCTTAAGCCCCAAGTCAAAGGAGAGTGCACACCTGCTTGCTAGCACACTACCTCCCTGGCTGTCCTCACACCTCCAGGGCAGACTCCTGCGCCTCCCACGTGACTGAGCAGAGGACAGCTGTGCCCGGAGACTTGCACCTCTCTGCACTTTTTCCACCCTGTGTCACCTTTGATGGATGATTGAGATGCTTGCCAGGCTCAGCAAATGTACTTCCTCCTCTAACATGGAGAAAAGCTTCGGGACGCCAATGTGAACAGTGGGCGTGGTTAGGAGAATAGTCTTGAGTACGTTCCTTATTTCACGGGTAAAAACACTCCTTCCTGTTTCAGTAGCTTATGATTTTCAATACTTTGGCATCATAACAGGGGTGAAACTGTTGTCCTGGTCCATGACTTCATCAATTATGCAAGGATTATAGAATCAACAGTTTCTCTGGCTGCTTTGAAGAAAGATTCTAGATTTGGTGTCTAGGAAAGTGAGGAGGCCCGTGTAAGAAAAGCCAGGCATGGTTATCTTGTAACCCAGTGAGTGCTGAGGAGCCAGATACAGGCTTGCTGGCCAGCCCAGGCTACTTGGAGAGTCCTAGGCCAGGGAGAGACTCTGCCTCAAAAGAACTAAGTAGGTATGTCACCTAAGAAACAACTAAGACCTGCCCTCTGACCTCCACATGCCTGCACCACATGGGCACTTGAGTGACCACACACACATCACAAAACAAACATGGCCCCCCACAGATAAGAAACGGAAGTAAAGGGGTCTAAGGGGTTAAAGGCTAAAATCTGGGTCTAACCGGATCACAGGCTATAGGAATCCCCTTACTGCTGTCTTACAGGAGCTGCTGACAGGCTCAGCTGAGCTCCTGGTCCCTAGCCTCCATTTAACAGAGAGACTTCAGGCCCTGCACATGGAGGGACCGGTGCTAAGGGAGGGGCTCACACAGAAACTCTGGAGGTCAAAGGCTGCTGGAGAGACAGCTCTGGGGTCAAAAGTCACCAAGGCACACAAAGAATGTCAAACTCAGATATGAACAGAAACCACATAGAAAAGTGGGTAATGCTCAAACATCCAGACAGTTCATTCAAAACCAGCAGACAGCTAACTGGTCTACAGAAGAAGGACCCTAGGACGAGGTGACCAGTTATGCAACACCGAAGTGAACGTTGAGAGCCACGCCTTGGGAGATTCCGTTCCCAGTGTTTCCATAGATATCCAGACACGGGAGCCACACAAGTTCTGAGCCAAACAAAGGTCTAGTTCCGTCTGAGCTGCCCACCCGTTTTGAGGCCTTGAACAAACAGTTTTTACGATACCCCATTTTTTTCCTGGTAGAGAAAGTAATTATGCTGATTTGATTTTCCTTAGTTTTAAATTTTTATTTATTTTTATATGTGAGTGTGTTTCACTTGCATTTAATGTCTGTTTGCTGCTTTCAAACAGTTTGTGGAGGTCAGAAGAGGGTGTCAGATCTCCTGGAACTAGAGTTGCTAATGATTGTGAGTCACCCTGTGGGCGCTGAGAATTGAGCCCAGGTCCTCTGGAGAGGGCCAAGTCCATGCTCCGATCATTCTGTTTCTTCTCTGAATGGCTTGGGCCCCCCTCATCCTCTGTCACCTTACCGTCACCCAACTGGCACTTACATTCACTGCTCTCTGGATGAAAACTTTCAGCCATTGCTTTCTCCCAGAATGCTCCTCTCCAATGTCTCTGCCTGTCAAGCTGCCACTTCTGCTTTGGGATGCCCAGTCCAAAGTCAGGGTCTCTGAGTATCTTCCTGCATGGCTCCCTTCCCCCACACCCTGCCTTCTCTGGATGCTGTGGAATTCCAACCACCCTTCTAGCTGGGTTTTTATTGGGCTCGGCATAGGAGTTTCCCTTAAACATCTGTAACTATGTATCAATCTCACAGAATTTCCTTTACTGAGGTTTAGAAGGCTGAGGAGTTTGCATGGGACAGTGTAGGGCGCAGACAGACTTGGGGTGGGAAAAGCCAGAAGCCTGAGTTTAAAGGAGAGAAATGGAGATCCTCCTCGGACTGGAAAAATCTGCTTTCAAATTACTTAGCCATTGACCTGGGGGTGGGGGCAGAAGATGCTGTTTGTTACAGAGCACATAGTCTTCTCTGACTAAATTAAGTTCCAAGGAGAACAAGAGTACAGATTTACCCTGTAGGAGGTCGGCTTCCCCTGGGGACACAGTGATCTCCCTCAGCTGCTGGCTTTACTTACTAGACTGGCCCACCTCGTGTTATCACACACATGCAGCCCATGTGTGAGGGTAGAAACTAGTGGCTGCCGTGGTTTCTTTCACAGAAAATGCCCTTGATGGTGAATGATGTCTGACCAGAAGATTGAATGAAGGCCCGGCCTAGAAACACAGAGATGGGATGTTCTCCCCTGAAGCCTCTGGTTTCTCCTTACATCTTCCCACAGCCTTGGGAAGTCCACAGCCAGAAAAGAAGCACAGGCTAGTCTACAGACTCTATAGTTACATGTGTCTGGGTCCAAATCCTAGCTTGGTATCTCATTAATCACATGACTTCAGAAGTACCCCTCTGTGCCTCCGTTTCCTCTTCTGAAAATCAGGCAGAATGTAGGCACTTTCCTCATGAGGTAGTACACTTCAAACAAATCCTTCTGGCACAGTGTATAGATCTATGAACAACACCTGACTGATACACAGAGATATTTATTTATTTATTTATTTATTTATTTATTTATTTATTTATGTTTGCTCGTTTGTTTATTGGTTGTTTTTGAGACAAGGTTTCTCAGTATAACAGCTCTGGCTGCCCTGGAACTCACTTTGTAGACCCGGCTGGCTTCAACCTCACAGAGGTTCACCTGCCTCTGCCTCCTGAGGGCTAGGATTAAAGGAGTGTGCCACACAATTTACATACAGATACACACACAGACACATACAACAGAATTTAGCTCTCCTGACGCTTTGGACATAATTTCCTTTCTTCCTCACTGGGTTCCTCCCTGCCATAGTCTTTTTTTAAAAAGATATTTTCTTTATTTACATTTCAAATGTTATCCCCTTTCCTTGTTTTCCCTCTGAATTCCCTCTATTTTATTCCCCCTCCCCCTGCTCATGAACCCACCCACTCCAGCTTCCCTGTCCTTGCATTCCCCTACACTGGGGCATCGAGCTAGAGAAAGGACCCAAGGAGCTGAAGGGGTTTGCAGCCCCATAGGAGGAACAACAATATGAACCAACCAGTACCCCCAGAACTCCCAGGGACTAAACCACCAACCAATGAGTACACATGGAGGGACCCATGGCCCCAGCCATATATGTAGCAGAGGATGGCCTTGTTGGACATCAATAAAAAAAGAGGCCCTTGGCCCTGACATGGTCTTAACACTACTTCTTTCTAACCAAAACTGTCTTTGGGACTAGTAGTATCTAGATTTGTGTCTACTGATGTTGTCCTTCCCATGAGGATACTGACTTAAAGATATTGTTGTTACTGCTCCTTGGCCCCCAGAGAAGAAGTCAATGCTGAGTGGATGGCCGGATGAGTGACTGAGTGCAGAGAGAGGGTTTACCTCTCCAGGTGTGTCACCCACTCCACTCCAACCCGGATCCTCATGTGTTGGGTACTGGCTAGCTGATTAGATCCAGTGCAAGCTAGACTGTCTGTCTGTCTGTCTGTCATTTATCATCTACATGTCTGTCAGCCTATCTAGACAAGGTCTTGATAGAGTCTATCTAGACTGTCCTCAGACACACTATATAGCCAAGGATGACCTTGGCTCCTGATCCTCCTCTCTCTACCTCCCGAGTGTTAGGATCACAGTTGTGTGCCATCACTGGTATATGGAGTGTTGAGGGTTGAACCCAGGGCTTCGGAAATGTTAGACAAAACTCTGCCTACTGAGCCACATCCCCAGGCCTCAAAGCTAGCCATCTTAGTTTTAAAAATAACCTCCAAGGAAAAAGAGAGTAGGAAGAGGTGAGTCCCGAGAGAAGGGGATTTGGGACACAGGCTTGGAATACACAGAAGAGGAGGTGGTGCAGGCTGCAGGGTCGCCATGGAAACACTGCTTGATGCCAGGACCAGAAGACCAGCTGTTTCTTTAAAAGGAAGCTCAGCTCCACAGTTTGAAATACACACCTCTTTCGCTGGGACCCTGTGGACTCAGCCCTGAGCAGCCAAGCTGATCTACCGTACCTGTAACTCTGGGATCTCTGTCACTCTGGGATGGGCCCAAGTGTGGAGCAGGTACCATTCGCACCAGTAGCACCTTGGGAGGCTTCTTAGACATGCAGAATCTACTTGAGGCCGGGGCTTGGAATCCGAGTTTCATATTCCTCTCTGTAAATGGTGTCTGCCAGCTAGCTCCTCCAACATACCTGCTCCCCATCCCCCACCCCTGGACTGAAGGCTGTGTGGGGCAGTAGGGGACATCAAGATAAAAGTCTAGATTTTAGCCTAGGTTGAAAGGAACCCCAACTGTTCTCTGTGGTGTAGAGGAAGCTGTTTGTCACAGAGCACATAGTTTTCCATGGCAAAATTAGGTTCCAAGAAAAGCCAAGCCCTCCTGAACTACAAACTTAGCCTGAAGGAGGTCATCTTCCCCTGGGGAGATGGTTATGTGTGTGCACATTTGTGTACCTGTGTGTATGTGTGTGTGTGTGTGTGTGTGTGTAACTGTGTACATGTGAATGTGGAGACCAGAGATCAGGCTTGGGTGCCTCCCTTATTTTTTGAGTCAAGGCCTCACTGAGTTTGGGTCTCATTGATTCAAATAAGCCGTCGTCTGGCTGCTGAGCCCAGAGACTGCGGCTCCACCCCTGACCACCAGGGTCACCGATGTGTGCCCTCATACCCTGGCATTTATGTGGGCACTGGGGATCTGAACTCGGGTTCTCAAGCTTGCATACTAAGCCCTTTCCTGACTGAGCCATCTCTCCAGCTTCCTGAAACATTTGTTACTTTAAGAAGGATGTCCCAGCACAAAACATCAAATTAATAACAGGGTCAATGAAAACCTCAGGTAAGCCTCGTCTTCACAGACCACTAGCTCTGTAATTGACTTCTGCTTTTCTCACATAAACCTCACCTGGGAGGGCATCTGTCTCTTCCCTCCTGGAGCCTTCATGTCAGGTGATGCCTGGCCTGAGGTGAGGCTCTATCAATATTTGCTCATTAGAAGAAGTCCAGGTCCTCCCACCCTGCCCCCGAGCCATCTGTCAGCCTGCAACAGCCGCTGTAGACAGAGCCTGGGGAAGCCTGAGCCAGGAGGGTGGGGCTGAGGCTGGGAGGAAGGGCAGCGGGCAAGCAGCAGCCTCCACTTAGCACCTAGTGACAGCTGGGGCTGCAGGAGTCACCTTCAACCCCAAAGTTCTTGAGATGCCATTGGGGAAAACAAAGAGGAGGAAAAACAGAAATGCAGTTAGGCTTCCTGTAGAGCCAAGTTCTCCCCAGAGCTACTGGCTTTTCACAAGTTTTTTTTCCAAAAACAAAATTTTTGTTTTTATAGATGTTGTTTGTGGAAGGATCTTACTATATAGGCCTGAATGGCCTTCAACTTGTGATTCTCCTGCCTCTACCTCCTGAGTGCTAGAGTTATAGATGTGAGTCACTATGCCAGCTTTAATGTATGTACATATGTGTATGTATGTGTGTATATGTATATATATGTGTGTTATATATGTGTATGTTTGTATATATGTATATGTGTATATGTATATATGTAAGTTTTATATGTGTATATATGTGTGTCTATGTGTGCTTATATATGTATGCATGTATATGTGCTATATATATGTATGTATGTGTGTTATATATGTATATATGTGTGTATGTATATGTATCACATGTATATGTATACATATGTATATGTGTATATATGTATATGTATCATATACATACATACACATGCATATAACACAACTGTATATTTGTTGTATGTACATATATGTGCATATGCATTTGTGTTATAAATGTATGTGTGTGTATATATGTATATGTATGTTTGTATGTATGTATATATATGAATGTATATATGTATGTGTGTATTATGTGAATGTGTGTATGTACTGGGTTTTTTGAAACAGAGTTGCTCAATACATAGCCCTGCCTGCCTGGCCTGGAACTCATTAATGAAGACCAAGCTGACGTCAAACATGCCACTCTTCCTAGCTCTGCCTCCCAGCTGCTATGATTACAGGCATGTAGCGAACCATCATGCCTGACCATCACACCCATCTCACTATGCCTTATTGTACTAAATACACATAGCATGAAATCTGTTTAGTGTGGCATGTGTATGTAGGTCAACATGTTAAACGCACTCACAACGCTGGGTAATGACCCAGCATCTCCACAGCATGTGGCTTCTGTAAGGATGGAGCTCTGTCCCCTTTCAACAGTACCTCCCTCCTCCGCACTGCACCTAGCTACCGCCCTTCTGCAGCCTACCTATGGTGTCGGACTACCCAAAGTCCCTCAGGTTTGTCTTGTAGCCAGCATCTTCCAGTTACAGTGATGTTCTCTAGGTTTGTGCACACAGAGGTATAGCAGGGCTCCTCTTTTAAGGACCAATAGCATTTCAAGGCCTGCATTCTCAGTTTCTTTCTTTTTCTCTCCCTTGTCTCTCTGTTGTTGGGGCAGGAACCTGGAGGCAGCAATTCCTGCTTACTAAGTAAGGAACACTGCTTACTGGCTTACTCCCCATGGCTTGCTCAGCTTGCTCTCTTATATAGCCTAGAACCACCTGCTCGGGGGTGGCACTGCCCACAGTGGTCTGGCCACTCCCACGTCCATCATTAATCAAGAAAATTTCCTTACAGATTTACCTATAGGCCAGTGTTATGAAGGCAATTTCTCATTTGAGGTTCCCTCTGCCCAGATGATTTAGCTTGTGTCAAGTAGACAGAAACTACCCAGCATATCCTGTTTAGATGATAATTGTGTTTCCTCCTTGGAGAATGACCATAGAAGTCCTTTGCCTGCTTTTGGGTGGAGTAGATTTGTTTTACTTTCCCCATAGAACTTTAGCGATTTACATTCCCTGGTTGGTTTTGACTGGCTGATTCAGCCCTGAAGCAGGAGGCATGTCTCAGCCACTGTCTCAGGCACTGTTGTACACTCCTCCCCAGCCTGGACCCGGTACCTGCACAGTTGGTCATGGTGCAGGGAATCAGAGGCTAACAGCCTAGGATTCGGGTGAGGCTGGGATGCCAAGGGGCTCCTCTGAGGGCTCTGTTCTGAATGCATGTCTCTTCTGTCTGTTTGGCTCCAGACAGACAGACAGACAGACATTCCTGGTTGTCGTCCCTCTGAACACCTTTTCTGATGCATTGGTACCCACTGTCTCACATCCCTATACTGGGCTGCAGGGACAGGGAGACCAGAAGTCTCCTGGTTCTGAGGTCACCTCTCCACCTCGGGTACAAGTGTGCCTGCAGGGCCTGCTCCTTAGTTTCCCCTTCTGCCTAGACTTTCTTATTGCCCTCAGCCCCTCTCCCAGGCTCCCTCTGCCTTCAGCCTCTTTTCTATGACTTGGGAAGTTTCAGTTATTTGACATTCAATGAAAAGATGAAAAATTTTTATACGTATGTATGTATGCATGTGTGCATGTATGTATGTATATATGTATGTATGTATGTATGTATGTATGTAGGCATCACACATGCCATGGTGCATGTATGGTCAGAAAACAGCCAACAGGGGCCAGTTCTTTCTTTCCATCATGTAGGTTCTGAGTATTGAACTCAGGTTGTCAAACTCGGCAGAAACACCCTTACCCAGTGAACCAGTGAACTCAATGGCCCTGAAACATGGTTCTGAAATGAGGAACAAGATGTGTGACTGTTGCTTTTGTGCCTTGGGGATTTAAGTTGCTGACAGAAGCTCTGCTCCCAGAGCTTGGACCATTAATCATTCTTGCAAAAGGCCACTGCTGTTTGCCCTCAGGATAAGGATCAATACCAAGTATGGAAGCCATAGGCTGGGTGTACAGAAAATTCCAGGGGTACGAAGTCCTGCCCAAGGCTGAGTGGACAGCAGACTGATGAGCCCTGAGGGGTGTGTCTGTAGTGCTGGGCATCCATTTGGCATGCTCTGGGTTTCAAGGCAGAGCTCCAAAAGTAAGGACATCATCACTTGTGAGCATTCGAGGAGGCTGGGCCACAGGGTGAATGGACCTGGTGGCCAAATGCTATTAATATCAGAGAAACAGACTCTGTGTCCCTCCACCCGCAGGGCATGGTGTTGGCTTTGTCCTCACTCTGACTCATTTCGCAGTCACAAGAGAGGGGCATGTGGTTTCTGCCTAGTGGGGACACATTCTATCTGCCTAACATAGCATCTGGGCTGACTTGCTTAGGATTGAACAGGACAAGCCACCAAGGTAATGCCGTGGATAGGAGGATCAGAGCAAGCAGTCACAGCCTAGGGTTGAAGATGGTCCTCGAGAACCAGGAGGCAGTGTGCAGGAAAGCAGATGGAAGGGAGTCAGGATGGGTCTTTCTGCCTAAGGATAGGCAGGAAAGCATGCCCTGGCTCTGTGGAGGGCCCCATTCATTCCTGGAGCCAGTGCTGTGTCCCCCACCAAAACCATAAGTTCAGCCAGATATGACTCAAACCCAAGAGCCCAAACCAGCCCTTCTATCAAACAATTGAGGTGGAATAAAATCAAATACAGACAGGGGCATGCTCCCAAGGCCACCCAAACAGTCTCACTTCTGGTCCCAATAGGTGGCAGACAGGCTGACTCTCAGTCAAGGGTGGCTGAGACCCAGCAGTATCTAGGAACTCCTTGGGGATGAGGGACAAGGTAGAACACCTGAGGCAGGATTGGGTGCTACAGTTGCCATTTGGCCCACTACCAATGGCCAAATGACAGCAGATACCAAGAGCTGATACTAACCAATAAATGGTATGAAGTTCTGTCAAAGTCTCTGGTGGCTCTATATGGCCCCAAGTACTTCTGAGTTTCAGCTTTCCCACTGTGAAATAGTAAAACAGATGGAACCCACACTTAGGTGAGATGTGATGCAGGACACGGCTCTATATACTACATGTCAGGGACATGGTCCTTCTGTCTTCTGCACACCTCCCTCATTCAAGGTCAAGGTGAAAGTTCCAAGCTCTCTAGTTGCCTGTGGGTCACATGTCATCCTGCCCTTGACCTTTGGTCTGCTGACTTGATAGCTCCTGAACAGTCAAAGGACTTTTTCTTCCCTTCTGTTGTGTGGGATGTCTCTCCAAAGGACACTGTCACTGTTCTCTTTGCAACCTGAAGCAATAACTGAGAGGTATCATTTAAGGCTACACCCCAGAGAGGCAAAATGACCCAGCCAAAGTGGCCCTGTCCTGGTGCTAGGGTCAGGAGTGGGGCTAGATCTAGCTGCTGTGCTCATGGGCCTGACATACTAGGGCAAGGGACAGACCACAGCCAGACCATTGACAGCTAAAACATTACTGGGGGAGGCCAGTGCTTCGAGCCAAAGGCCAGATGTGGTGGTGAGGTGAGGTAGGGATAGTCCAGATGGGGATGGGTGGATCAGAGATGGCCTTTAGAGCCTTAGAAGGGAGGTGGACAGCTTTGGGAAGTGCCAGAGGCCAGTGGGTCAGGCAAGGCAGGCTCTTACAAGTCACCACAGGGGTCTGGATTTTGCGATAGATGTGGGGACTAGCTCAGCCATTAGAAAGGAACAGAGAGAAACAGAGAATAAGAGAGAGAGAGACAAACAGACAGATAGACAGAGAGAGTGACAGAGAGATAGAGAGGAAGGCCATAAAGGGGGTGCGCAGAAGAAGCATGACCTTACCCAGAGATGATTGGGGGAGGGTAAATCATGGATTATGAACCTCACCCCCCATTCACACATATACTTCTTAGATGTTAGAAATGACATTTTCCTTTCCCAGACTATGTTCTTTGGGGCAGACTGGAGGCAGACCTCTGACCCTGCCTCCTTTAGGAAGTCAGCCCCTACTTCTTCTTGGGGGGGGGGGAGATGGTCCCTACCACAGGCTTCTGTTCACACAACTAAGCATTCTATTCACATCTGTAGTTCAATGTTAAAAAATCCACGGAGCCTGTCCAGCCCCGACCTCTCCTTAAGTTCCCGGACATCTATGGTCCCCGGCCAGCTGTGACAGCCCCTGAAGTCATCAACTACGCAGACTACACCTTGGGGACCACAGAAGAGTCTGCTGAACCTGCCAGTCCCCAGGCCCAGAGTGACAGTCGCCTCAAGAGGCAGGTCACAGAGGAGCTGTTCATCCTCCCTCAGAACGGTAGGTTTCCCTGCACCTGGTGGATGGGGAGCATGGGCGTAGGGAGGGCCTGGCCTGTGTCTTTAGACACAGTGTGTGACCTGCCAAAGTTCTCCAGGGTCCCGGTGTGCTACACCCGAAATGTTTGGCATCCAGCTTTCCTATGAGAAAGCTGTTTCAGATCTTACTGTGTAATTAATAAGAGATAAAAAAAAAAAACAAAGTTAAAAACAGGCTCTGAGTTGTGTTTAATCTCTGCCTTTTTATATGCTTGCTGTGTGGCACTGGACATACTACTAAGCCTCTCTGGGACTTCATCCTCATCGATAGAGTGGGACCATATCATCTCCTCCCTGTGAAAGTTACTGTTAAATGTATATCAATAATGACTAGAATAAATGCTTGAACCAGGGCTTAGTACAAGGCATCAAAACAAATGGGTATTGTCACTGTCCCTATTCTTCCTATGAGCACCAGGCTTCAGAAAGCAGTACCCATGGGTGGCTAGCACAGTGCAGCCAGGGCAATAGGAGGGGAGTTGAGATGCAGGCCTTAACTTACAGGAATACAGAAGCTTTTAGGAGAGACAATCCTAAGAGTAAGAAGGTAGCCCATCCTGTAGTCCAGGTCTGCTGCACGTGGCAGTGCTAGAAGCAGCAGTTTTGACAATGACCTGGTGCATGTAGATTCCTGTTGGCCAGCGGACAGATGGCCAGTAGTGCTCCTAGCTTGGCTTTTCAGAAACCACTTCAATCTGTGCTGCGAATGGGCTGACCCTTTCGGCTGTCAGTAATCAGTCTTCCCTACCCACATTTCACATAGATTCAAAATTGAACATTGGAGAATTGAAAGCCAGGCAAGATTGATGGGTGTGAGTATTCCTCCCACTACCAGAGCCTCTCTCAGAAGGACCTGATTGCTCAGTTCTTGGATAGATCCAGGATGGAACCCTCTATGCCTCCAGAGAATCCAGCACACATAGACTCCTGTCTTCATTTCCTTCCCATCACAGAGGGCAACATCCTGATTCTGACCCACAGCTAGCAGCGTTGGTCAATTCAGCCAACATCCCATGATGCACTGAGTGTGTTTGACCACTGTTCTCCCTCCCCCAGCTCCACTGCTCCCCTCACTCAAGGAAAAAAATCAGCTGCGGAGGGTGCTTTGCAGATGCTTCCCCTGAACAGCCAAGGATAGGCAATGTCAGCTGAACTGGGTCTGGGGCCTCAGTCTGAGGCTGCCTAAACCTTACGACCTCTAGGTACCACTGAGTCCCCTTGTTACCAATCTGTTGCAGCATCCTCAGGATGGCTTTGGGAGCCAAGCGCATCCTGCACATAAATATCTTGTTCTCACCACAGTCAATCTGCTCCTTAGAGGACACTTTGTAGCAAGAATCTAATAATGAGTCCTTGGGGACATTAATGGTCCCCTAGAGTCCTGCCCTCTGATTTATCCTGAGGATCAGCAGCTCAGTTTTGGTTGCTTAAAGTATCATCTGCAGCATCCACTGTGGCTCCTTAATTCTCCTTTTAGGCTTGACTCATGAGAATCTTTCACACATTAGACTCCAGCTCAAGAGACAGGGGAAGAAGGAAATACTGGCGGTTTTATTGGTGGTTTTAGGAGCTTCTTGATTAAAAATAAGGTTCTCCATTCACTCAGCAAATGTTCAATGGACATAAAATCAAAATCAAAGCCACCATCATCGCCAGTGGCATCACCTCTGGCCTTGGTTTTGCTGTTGTCTCCACCTGTTCTTTCCTGTGAGATTTGCCCCATAATTCTACCCCCTACCAGAACCATGTGACCGCGTGACAGCTTTCCTTGTGACAAGTACACCATAGACCAGCCCAGAGCTGAGAAAATCCCCCCCAAAACACACAGCAACCTAAGTACTATATCAGAACCCACATATTGATCACTGAACCATAATGGTCCCTTGAGGTGCAATTCCATAGCCCCCTTTAGGGACAGTTTTGGGCTTGGGTGGCAAAGGTAGTGTATTATGATCAGGACGCCGGCATGACAGCCATGGTCACCCTGTCTGTCTCCCAGGTGTGGTAGAGGATGTCTGCGTCATGGAGACCTGGAACCCAGAGAAGGCTGCCAGCTGGAACCAGGCCCCCAAACTCCACTTCCGCCTGGACTATGACCAGAAGAAGGCTGAGTTATTTGTGACTAGCCTGGAAGGTACTGTTTTGTGTGATTGGCAGGCCCTGCAGGTGGGATGGGAGGGGCTGCAGCTGGAAGATACAAGGGTTAGCACTCTGACAGTCTCTCATGCACGGTGCTCAGACACAGATTCTTTCCCTCCCTCCCTCCCTCCTATAACCATGCACACCAGGGATTCCTAACTGGCAGACATCTTTCTAAAGCATGGTGACTCAAGGACCAGTCTCCTCCACCTGTAGTTCTCTGAGCTCCTCAGGCCTCCTGCTAGGTGCTTCTAGCCATAAGATGAGAATTAGCAGAGGCCACAGCCATTCCATAATAGCCTTAATGGATAAGCGTGAGTCACTTCTTCTCATACCCATCAGTTGGAGCCTTCTCACTTGGCCACACTTTGTTGCAGGGCATCTTAGGAAAGGTGGCCTGGCAGGCTGCCTACCAGGACAGGAGGTAAGTGATGGACGAACAGCTAGCGGCTTTTGCCAGCAGTGCCTTTGACACTGAACAGGGCTCTGGGCCAGACAAAGGCAGTCTTTCAAAGGTCAGAGCCTGTTCGGTAGGATACCCCGGGAGCACTCCTCTGACAGTACACACCCCATCACCAACCAAGTTCAGACTTTACGAAGAAACCCGGGCCGGTGGCAGTGATGCTTCAGCTGTGCTCTTTCTATTCCTGATGTCCTGTTAACGTGTTAGCCAACTTTCCATCACTGTGGCAAAAGACCTGAGGAAGGAAGGTGTTCTGGCTCACAGTTCAGAAGTTTCGCTCAGTCCACCAGTGGCCCTGTTGACCTTGGGTCTGTGGTGAGGGGAATGTCATGGCAGAGAGCAAAACCACGCACCTTACAGTGACAAGGAAGCCGAGGCTGGACAGAATCCCAAGATCCTCTTTAAGAATATGCCCAGTGATCTGTTACCTTCCCCTGGGTCCCACCTCCCTAGAGCACCGCCAGCCAGGGCCGAGCCTTCAGCCCGCCGCCTTTGCAGGACCTTTTAAGATCCAAACCTGCATTAGTGACTTGTCTAGCTGCTGTGATAAAATATCCTGACGACAATTTAAAGGGAAAGGATTAATTTTGTCACACAGTTGGAAGATGCATATCCATTGTGTACCACGGCTGCTGGGGCTGGAGGCAGCCAACTACATGGAGTCTACAGACTGGAAACACAGAGTGATGAACTCTGAGGCTCAGTTACTCTACTCAGCTCAGGATATCAGACCTAGGGTTCCTCCCACAGTTGAGTAGGTCTTCAGGATCTAAAAGCTCCCTCATGAGTAGGCCCACAGGTCTGTCCCCTAGGTGATTCTAGATCTTGTCAAGTTGACAATGCTAACTGCCACTCATACCACATCAGTCTTGTGTTGAACTTGACCTTGGGGATGGAAATCAGGGCTTCAAGCCTGCTGAGTAAGGACCCCACCCCTGAGCTTCCCCCTACAGCCCTTGGTTTCCTTGTTTGAGTGAGAATTTTCCCTTTTTACTGTTGTTTGAGGTGTTTAAGCACTTCCTTGTACATCTCTGGTCCTCGGATAACTACCATTTTATCGATTAGGAAACTGTTCTAGCCTCTCCTCCGAGAGCTCCAGGTTACTCGGACAATGGTTGAGGGAGCCAGGAATAAACAGCCCCTTGAGGCTCAGAAGGAAGCTGTTGACTCTTGGGGCTTCAGGTCCTCAGGCCTCACTGGTGGAGAACAGGCTCATTCAACGTCTCTGAAGTGTCAGCTTCCACACTGAAGGGGCAGGCATCAGAGTCTTAGGAGGAGGAGGAGGAGGGTCTGCAGGACACATCCACGCCATGACACTTTTAGAGACACTGGTCAGCAGGGAAAGAGTTAGTGGCACAGGGTGGGGCACACTGTGTGGGAGACCCAGGTCCCTTTCCTGGTGAGGTTAAAGACCAGAGCCCATCAGTGGCCAGATGCCTGTTAAGAGATTCACACAAACGCTCTAGCTTAGTTCCCAACTGTCCCCAGAGGTGCATGTGGCTAATGCTTGCTCCCCAGCTCACCGGCCTCTTTCTCTCACACTGGCCATGACATAATTGTTCTGGTCAGTTATATGATTCCCCCGGCCATGCTGCCTCACAAAGCCATGTAACCACTGGTGCCATGGGCTAGCATTTCTGAAAATGTGAGTCAAAAGTGAACCTTTTCACTCTCTAAGCTGGTTCTCTGAGGTGTTTGTTACAGTGTCAGAAAGCTGACTGACACAACCCACAGTGTGACGCATTCAAAACATCAAGGTCGAGAGTCGGAAGCAGCAGTCATGAGGCAGCAGCCGGGTGATTCAGATCTCAAGTAGCTGTGTGGTAAATATTTAAAATACAGAAGTACATGAGTCACACGCAGCATTGGTAGCTATGCTAACCAAAGCTCTCCAGGGGCCTTGGTACCAATGGGGACAGCTCTGCATCTTGAGGTCAGAAGGAATCTGGAAAGTGACTCCTCTTACCCTTATTATCTAAGGAACCCGTACCCCCAGCCCCATGATGTCCCATTATGAAATGCTTCTTCCCTACAAGACAGTTACATAGTGATGGAATGCCCTGTCAGCCCCACGGTCCTGCAGACACCCAAAGCCATCTGTGTTCTGTAGTCCTGTCTGAGGACCTACTGCCCCCAATGCCCGGGAAGTTCCAGGTCTGTCTTGTTTTGTTTCTGCCTGCAGCTGTCACCAGTGACCACGAAGGAGGCTGTGACTGTTATATCCAAGGCAGTGTGGCTGTCAAGACAGGCTCCGTGGAGGCACAGACGGCTCTGAAGAAACGACAGCTGCACACAGCCTGGGAGGAGGGCCTGGCCCTGCCCCTGGGTGAGGAAGAGCTCCCCACAGCTACCCTGACACTCACCCTGCGGACCTGTGACCGCTTCTCCCGCCACAGTGTGATTGGGGAACTCCGCCTGGGCCTGGATGGAGCATCTGTACCCCTGGGGGCGGCACAGTGGGGTGAACTGAAGACCACAGCAAAGGTAGGGAGTTTTCAGACCCGAGGCCTAGAGCTGACTGGTAGAGCGTGGGAGGAGAAAGTTGAAATGATGGAATAAGAATCAGAGACACGCTCAACTCAGGGAAAAGGCAGCTTGGGCTCCCGGTCAAAGGGTCAAAGGCTGTAGCAGATTTGTAGACCAGAACTTGAGATTCCTGGCACCTGTTTGAAGACAGCCTTGCTATCAGCATCATGGTGAGGGTGGCATTAGCTTCTATGCTATTATAGAGTCTCCCTCATCTAAATACAGCTTTGGCTCTTTTTTTTTTTTAAGGTTTATTTATTTTAGTTATATGAGTACACAGTAGATGTCTTCAGACACACCAGAAGAGGGCATCAGATCCCATTACAAATGGTTGTGAGCCACCATGTGGTTGCTGGGATTTGAACTCAGGACCTCTGGAAGAGCAGTCAGTGCCCTTAACCGCTGAGCCATCTCTCCAGCCCCCAGCTTCGGTTCTTACGTTCCTCCCAGCTAGCCCCGCAGAGGTGAGCAGAGGAGGGAAGGACAGAGCCCTTCTGATCTCAGAGCAAGCAGACCTGCGGGCACACTGATACAGACGGCCACCGACAGCTGCTCTGAGACAGAATTTAGATCCTGGGATGTCTAAAAAGAGCCTCTGTGTGCTCTGATGGAACATTCTGGAAGGCCTGCTAAGCAGGGGTGCTAGTACTGACTCTGAATGAACTGCCTGGGCCCTGTGAAGGCCAGAGTACAGTCAGTGGCAGTCAGTGGCCTGCACAGACTGGAATAATGTCCTCTGTGGAGGCTGGTGAGACCTTGGGCTCCAAGCCACGTTCCCCACCAGTCAGGACAATGTGTCATCAAAGTAGGTCAGGGATGGTGCGTCAGTCCTCAGAACCAACCCAAGAGCCTGCCACTAAGCAACCTTCGGGGAACTTCTGATAGTGATAGCTCATCTGTGAATTGTCTGTTCTACATCACTAAGATGTGTCTAACCTTTCGACACTGGGCCACGATGTTGTTATTCACATGTCATTATTTACCATCAAGAAACGTGTGCATTCAAGTTATATATATGTGTATGTATATGTATACATATACATATACGTATATGATGTACATGTATGTGTATGTGTATATGTTTATACAAATACATACATACATATATATATATATCCTTACACAACAATCTCAGAATGTTTTACATAAGCACCACTTTCCAAACCAGCCAGGTAAGGGCAACACCGTGACCACTCTGTCTGCACACAGGGAAACTGAGGCTGACCTGACTAGAAATCCACACAGTATCAGCAGACTAGGCCTGGCGGATAGCTCAGCCTCCACGGCATGCCGCTCTGATTCATCCTGGGTGCTTTCCGACCTGCCATGCCCTTGCCGGGGGAGGTGACGGGCACGCGTCTTTCCTAGTCAAGGCTGGACTGTGGGAAGCAGAGCGCAGTCCCCTCCTCACCTGCTTCTCTGTGGCTCATCGGTTCTCCTGGGCCCTGGTTCTCTGTCTTTTCTCCGCTTGGAAAATTGATAGGAAAAATCCGCAGTCACCCTTTGAGAGCTGATGCCTCTAAGCCCACTTGCTAATGACTGTGTGGCAGGTGGGGTCACACACAGGGTCCCTGGTGGGAGAGAAGACATGTGGACTTACTAAACTAAAGAGCTTATTTTCCCTGGAGCCTAGAAGGTCCCCTGCAGGCTTGGGTGTTTTTGGTAGGACCCCAGAAGAGCTGAAATCCACCTCACTGAGCCAGAATCCTGGGTGTCTTGCCTGCTTCTGTCTGTCCCCCGAAAGACAACAATCCCTCATTCCCAAGCACCTCATCCAACCCCTGCTGCGTCCCAGGCAGAGAGCCACCAGTGCAGCGGGAGTCCTGTCCTCAGGCTCACCCATCTTAATGTCATCACTTGCTGCAGCTGTCACTACTCCACAGTCAGCCAGGCGCATCTGTCCCTCCTGACTGTGGTGTGCTGGAGCCTTCAGCTCCCGGGCCAGGTCAGGAACCCCACCCAGATGCAGACCGAGGGCTAATTTAAAGCTGGTGAGGGAGTCTGCAGTTTCTGCAATCCAGATGTTCTTGTTTTGTTTTGTTTTTTTCTTTTCTGGGCTTGAATGTGTTAACAGAGGTGGCAGCAGTGCCCCAGTTTCTGCCGGAAGACATTTAGTCAAAAGTGGCATGTGCGTCATTGGGGACAACAGAGCACCCCACTCAGAGGGCAGCCTGGAGTGATTCACTGAGCATCCAAGAGAAAAGGAGGAAGCAAGAGACAGGAAGAGGGAGGGGAAAAGGCTCGTTTTCTTTTGAGCATCGGAGCCCAGGACCAGGTGTCACAGTTCTCTGGTGTGATGACATCCACGAGGCTGGTCTTAGTTTTCCCTCTCACATATGTAAGAAGCCCATCAGCAGTACAGTTCTGCTGAGGGGTCGGGGACAGAAGGCTCAGGCCTGGTCATCTGTAACAGCAGGCCAGGCCAGCTGTGTTGTTCTGATGGGTGACCTTGCTGGCTCTGCTGCTCCTGGGCGGTGTGCTTGTCACCTGTCCCCAGACCTCACTGCCTCCACTGTGACATGAGAATAAGAGGACAGTTTGTCCACCTAGGAAGCAGGAGCAGTGACCGGGACTTAGAGCAGACTCCACAGGAGTCTCAGATTTACTGGGTCATAGCTTCAGATTTGCTGGGTCATAGCTTCAGATTTGCTGGGTCATAGCTACTGACCTGGGAGGTAGCAAGGCTCCTCTGGAGAATGAGAGCTTCAGTGCCTTTCCCAAGGTCACTGCTAAGATTAAGAGAGATGTCTGAAAATTTTCTGGCAAACATTTTGTATCCAGTGCGTGCCTAGTGCCAGGGATGTGGAATGAACCTGAAGTCTGGTGGGACAGGAAACACACTTGGGTGGAGCAGAGTGCTAGTGTTTAATAGACCTTGGCCATCTGCACTCTTGTCACGCCTGACACTCCCAGATCAATTTGTCACTAGCCACAATTTTGTGGCTAGCCATCTATATCTAATTAAACTTCTATTGAAATCTCAAGGCCAAGGCCTGCCTCTGGGCATCTCAGCAGCCCAGGATAGACTACTAGCTGCCTCAAGGGTCCAATCAATTAGCAAGGACAGGAATGGGGACAGAGCAGGAAGGCTTGTTCCCCTGGACTACATCAGGAGGGCGGCAAGCACTTAAGAAAGCTGTCTGCCTTCATGTCCCGAAGACGCCCTGAGATGTCACAGGAAGGACAACTGTGGGTACACAGGTGTGGGTGAGGCTATCTCTACAGGGGCATTGCTTTGGAGGTTCAGTTCCCAACAGGAGGTGATGGCCCGCAGGCTCCCCAGTTAGAACTAGAAACAAAAGGGGAGGAAAAAATTAGAGGACCAGAACAGAAGTAATTAGGGTAGAGACCTGGATCCTCCCTCGAAGAGCAAAGGACAGTTTCAAAAGAGTCTTCTGGGAAGAATGAGCCATTGGGGTCATGGTAGACATTTGTCCTGGGTGACAGGCAGAGGGTGTGATTGGAGCACACAGCAGGGTTCCACTCTCCACAGCTGGGCTCTGTGCCAGTGTGACTGAAGGAAGGAAGGGGCTCTGAGACTGCTCGCCAGTGTTTGGGTAGGGGGTGGGCTCCCTGGATCCCCTTACTGAACAGGAAAAATGGACACACTCTGGGGTTTTAGAGCTGTGTCACAGGTCAGGGAGGGCTCCATCCAAAACATTTGGCAACAGTTCACACTCCTGCAGGAAGTTGATGGGGGACACTGCAAACCTGCACACTGAGGGTGGGGTGGGGCTTGGGGGCGCTGGGGGGTGCCAGGTTGGACAGAGACAGAGCGTCTCCAGCCTACTGGGACATTGCTGCTCAGTCCTTGCCAGTCGTTCCTGGTGCCCAGCCTCATGCTGGTGTTGCTGGCTCCTGTTGGTGAATCCAGTCCCTGGTAAGCATTAGGACATGCCACGTCATTGGTGATGCTAACCTGCAAAGCTGGAGTTATCTCTTCAACCAAAGAAATGGACAACATGGGCGTGAAGAAATGGCTTTGTGATGGAAAGCTCCAACCACTCCTAAAGAGGACCCACGTTCCAGTATATATGTTTGGCAACTCACAGCTACCTGTAACCCCAGTTCCAAGGGATCTGATGTCATCTGGTCTCTGAGGGCGCCTGCATTCACACCTGCACACACACACACACACACACACACACACACACACAAATACACATAATTAAAAATAAAGAAAGACAAGGGGAGAAAAGCAATAACTCTACTCCCCCAGGACTCTCAAACTGGGTTCCTTAGGGCCCTAGATATCTGCCAAGGTACACCCAGAGTCTAGGCAAAGGGTGCAGAAGGAGAGGCCCTCTGCTCTCCACCCTCAATGTAGCACGAGAGGGGACTATTTTCTGCGTATAATTTGGATTTAAAGAAAAAACACTTGCCAAGACTTGGCGGCTCATGCCTAATCTCAGCACTCAAGAGGCAGAGGCAGGGGAATCTCTTAACTTTGAGAGCCAGCCTGACCTACATGAGTTCTGGGCCAGCTAGGGTTATATAGTGAGACCCTGTTTCAAATAAACATAGAACAATGACATATGGTAGATGAAGCCCTGTTGGCATATATGCCAGCCCCCTTCCTCTGGTCCCTGCTGCCTTGTACAGTGGTAGATAAACAAACCTTAGGTGAGTGGACCCTGGAATGTCTATGGTGTATGAGGGCAGTGTGACTCCAGTTTTGGCATCAGTTGATGGCTCAGAAGCCAAGCTCAAGTGCAGTCTCTACCCTTGTGTGTTCAGGAGCCATCTGCAGGGACCGGGGAGGTCCTTCTGTCAATCAGCTACCTCCCAGCTGCCAATCGCCTCCTGGTGGTGCTGATTAAAGCCAAGAACCTTCACTCCAACCAATCCAAGGAGCTTCTGGGCAAGGGTAAGTGAGGGTGCAAGGAGACGGGCAGGATGGCCCAGCTCTGGGATACATGCGGAAAGCAGTGGTACGTGGCGTAAAACGGAGATGGGTGAACGGGGAGGTGATAGGAGTCCCGTTGTGGACTCACCCTCAGCATCTGTTGCCAGTTCTGACAGACACACTCGTGCCTTCAAGTTCTCTCACCACTCTGCTAGTGAGCTCACACCCTTCCCCTCTCTTCTCCATTCCAAGCCTTGGCCAAATGCCTCCTCCCATACACACCTGCCGAGCATGGGCATACAGCAGCTTATGTATTGGTTATGAAGCTAAAGTTTGGGGAGCAAGGAGTCTGTGGTAGAGATGCCCACATAAACCTATTCATAAAAGCCTGTAGGTTTAAGGTTGCCTTCTGATACCTGGGCACAGGTTCCTAGTCATGAGGACCGAGAAGGCTCTCCTAACAAAGCAGAAACACAGCAAGCATGAGCTGGGACACACCTACACAGGCAATGGAGTGCTCAGTGCAAGATAGCAACAACGCGCAAATCATCTTTATGTATTAACGTTAAAAATACAGGTTCACCTGTGCATTCCTAACAAGTCTTGGATAAATGACATCAGAAGGGCTGGTGTCGCTACAGTCCTGAGCCACAGGTCAGAGGCTGTTGCCTGGCTTCATCCCTGCCAGTCAATTCTGTCTTGCTTTTTTTTTTTTTTTTAATAGCTCCCATCAGGACCATTACAGAAGAGCACTTTCTGTCTGAAATATCTCTGTAGAAATAACAAACTAACCACCCAGGGGCGATAACGGTAGCAATAAATACAAAGTAACAATTATTCTCACATTAGCTTGGGCAACCTTGACTAATGAAAACAAACCGTCCTAAGCTGCAGAAGCTTGCTTGCTGACTTGTGAATTTCCTGGGGACCTGAGGCGGGAGAGCCTGCCTTCACTCTCTCTCTAGTCAATCTAGATCCTCAAGTAAAACTTAGGAAAGAGACATTCTGGCAGAACTCAGCCAGCCAGGAGGACCATCTTAACAATGGACACATAGGCTTGACCAGACAATGGAGAAGCTAAAGGTGGAAAGAACTTTTTTCTGGTTTCATTTGATAGCAAACTAGAGGACTCTTAAGCCCTTGCCCGTGACTTGGTTTGTCAAGTCACTTAGAAAGGGCTTATGGCCAACGTGCTTCCCCAGAGGCCATCTGACATGCTCAGGTCTGAGCCACCCACTGACCTCACATGTTTTGTGACAGGCTAATGTATCTCTAACCTGAAAATCTAATAAATGCCAACTTCTGGAATCTCCTGGCCACTCGTGGAGAATTCTACTCCATGAACACTTGGTTTTATGTTGTATAAAAGTATCTTTAGGCTGTGTGTTTAAGATGCACGTGGAAGTCTCAGGGTGCAGGCCTGGAATCCCAGCTTCTGTGAAGGCAGGAAGATCTCAAGTTCCAGGGCTGCCTGGGCTGCAGAGGCAGCTCGAGATCAACTGTAGTGAGTTGGTACAACCTGTCTCTAAAGAAAAAGAAAAAGAAGGCTGGAGATTTGGCTCAGTGCTAGCATGCTTGCTTAGTGTGTGTAAAGTCTGAGGTTCAAGGAAAAGGAATCATTAAATGAATTAAGTTATATGCTTACACTTGAGTCCCAATCCCAATTTGCATAATATATGCAAATATCCCCTAGTCTGTAAAACACCCCAAATCTGAAATGTTTATGGTCCCAAACCTTATAGAGAACGATATTCAACCTGTATGGTCAGTCTTTCACATTCATTTCTTCTTCTTCTTCTTCTTCTTCTTCTTATTATTATTATTATTATTATTATTATATATTTTCTTTATTTACATTTCAAAAGTTATCCCCTTTCCCAGATTCTTTTACATTCTAATGCAAGCTTTAAACATGCAACTCTGTTTTCCTATCTCTAGACCAGTTCCTGCCATCTGGTAATCTGGTAGATACTTAATACCTATTGAGAGAATGCATGGTCCAGAGGAAGTGTAGGGAACCCCAAGAAGGAGCAGTATTCTAGATCCTAGCAGCTCACTTGCTCCCTTCCAACTTTCATTTCTCTGTACCCCTTCCTAGATGTCTCTGTCAAGGTAACCTTGAAACACCAGGCTCAGAAGCTGAAGAAGAAACAGACGAAACGGGCCAAGCACAAGATCAACCCCGTGTGGAACGAGATGATCATGTTTGAGTTGCCGGATGACCTGCTGCGGGCATCCAGTGTGGAGCTGGAGGTGCTGAGCCAGGGCGAGGAGGGGCCGAGCTGCGAGTTGGGCCACTGCAGCCTAGGCCTGCATGCCTCAGGCTCTGAGCGCAGCCACTGGGAGGAGATGCTAAAAAACCCGCGCCGGCAGATCGCCATGTGGCACCAATTGCACCTGTAGTCGGCCACCTGCCGCCAGCCACTGACCGTCTTTCTTGGACACAGTCATCTTCCAGGTTCAGCTGTCAGTCATCCCTCCTGCTCTGTCCACATGCCTACACACCCGAAGACAGATGCAGACATGTTGGCTGAGGCCAGGACCTCATTCCTCTCTTACTGTATTCTCAATACTAAGGTGAACGGTGTCACCAGGACAGTGACGGGATTGGCACATCAGGGTCACTCAGAAGACCCTGGTCATCTGTGTCATGGAAAAAAGATGTGTATCAGGTACACTCAGTAGGCAGTCCCTGCTCACACTGGTCTAAAGCCTCAGTTCCCAACCTGTGTGTCATGACCTTTTGGCAACCCTCCCTCTCCAAAAATATTTACATTGTGATTCATAATGGTAGCAAAATTACAGTTATGAAGTAAGCAATGAAAACAGTTCTGTGGTTGGAGAGCACCAAAACATGAGGAATTTCATTACAGGGTCACAGCGTTAGGAAGGATGAAAATCAGTGGCCGGCAGCAGGTCCCTGAGCCACTGGGGTCACGCCGCATTGATTCTCTGGGTGGAATACACGAGGCATCTGTCCTTAACTAGCACAGGGGTTCTGGAGCAGAGCTGGAGGGGCTACGCTTGATGAGAAGATCCCTTCCCAAGGCCAGGCAGCCTTCCCAACCCCCACCTCCAGGAACTCAGCACCAGGACAGTATGGAGACAGGGATCTCTGCTTACTTCATTTCTTCTTTCTTATTTTTCTGCTGTTCGCATTTCACTCTCGAGCTGTATTGTGTGTTTTGACTGTTTTATTTAAGGGATCAGAGTGGATTTTGTTTGTTTTTTATCACATGTAGTGTGTCCTTTCCCTGGCAAGTCTAGGTTGCCACTCGTCTAGAGTGTCTGCGGCATTCTGAGGACAGCTGTCACGTCACCCACCAAGCGAACTCCGTGTGACAGACCTGTCCTTCCCAGCCTGTACTTCAGGAAGAAGCAGCTCTGAGCTTTCCTTGTTCCATCCGGCTATGTAAATGATGAGGTGGATGAACTTTAAAGAGGAAATGTGACCTCTTGAAAACATGCCGCCCTCCAGTTTGGGAGACCTGTCCCTTTAACTTGGAAATAACAAAAAGCTAGGTCTGGTTGCCCCTGTTGATATTTCCAATAGATGCCCCCACTAGGATACAAATATAAGTAGCTAGCTGCAGGGGTAGATAGATACTTGTGAGCTGGAATTCGGGTTGTCAGTTACTTCCGTGTTCCACAGCGCCTCCGTGTGGCCACCTATAGCACAGCACCGATGTCATGGGAGCTTGCCAGTCCAACTTCAGAAGGTGAGCAAGAGGCATCTTAGCAGGCATCGGTTGTTGCTGTTCACTCGATGGCACTTCCTGGCTCCTCCATTGGCTGTGCCTTTTCTCCTAAACCTCCTCTGTAACTTTCTCAGAGATGTTAGACTGGCAGACCAAAACCTTGCAGTCACCTTTTACATCGGCTTAGCCTGTTTTCAGCCATGCTTGTAAGTCACCCCCCGAAGCAGCTTGGGAAGGAACCTATCTATGTCTGTACCAAAGAGTGTTTTCTGGAAAGAGGTGGAAATAAAGTGAGAGGCCATTCCAGGCTGGGCTACTGCTGGGGAGTTAGGAGTTCACCCCAGCCCTCTCTGAATCCTCTCCCAACGGCAAATAGGTATTTTTGTCGAGTGTTTGTCCACCAAGACCTTGTATGTGTCTGTCCATTCTGATTAGAGAAGGCTGGGGTAGGGGTGGGGCGACTGAGCAGCGTGTCACCTTAACGGAAACACCAGATCAGAGGAGCCCAGCAATGCTGTTCAGACCAGCAGCTCTCAGATATAAAGGAGCCCCGGGGGGAGGGGCAGTGTCTGAACTGGACTGAGGTGGGAAGCTTTGGAGGAGAAAGTTAGTCCTGTGGAGTGTTTCTGCCCTCTCTGTTTCCTGTTGTTAGATACTGCGTGTTCATGATGCCATCCCAAATCGAAGCACAAAAAGTCGCATGAGACATTGTGGTCACATGTCTGGTTACACATTGGAGCACAAATCTTACAGTGGTAAATAAATTGTTTCCAATGGGGTTGGCAGCCCGGTGTTTCTCTTTGTTCCCTTTCGTTAATATTCTAGATGTATAAAATTCAGAAAAGAATCTTGTGTGTCACGCACCCATGAACCTCTGCCAACTTCGATAAACCTTGAGGACTACAACTGAATTTCCCTCTAGTGCCCTATACTGAGAAGACCAGGATCTTACACTACACTCTGATTGGATATTCTAAGCATCCCTTTATATTTTTACTAAGTGGTCATTTGATCCCTGAGCACTAGTGAGTACTTGTGTACTTCCAAGTTTTACTTAAATTCTTAAATCGCATCACACTTTTTTGTTCAACATTGAAATTTTAAGCTTCATTTAGACATGTGGTTCTAACTAGTTTCCCTTTCACAGCTATATAATATTCCACTGTGTGGATCTGCCACAGACCATTCTATTGATGTACATTTAAATATCTCTCTCTCTCTCTCTTTCTCTCTCTCTCTCTCTCTCAGCAGTTGCTTCCTATGTACATGTATAGTTTCTTGGGGATATGTCTAAAAATGAGTGGAGCTGCTAGGACAAAGAGAAAGAAACGTGCTTGTGTGTGTGTGTGTGTGTGTGTGTGTGTGTGTATGTTGGAACTTTGACTTCATTCCTGGTAAGGAATATCAAGTGGGCCCCTGTGACTCTTCAAGACTCCTCCAGCACCCCATCAGTGGAGGTTCGAGGAAAGAGAGGCCAGAGGCAAATGACCTCCTGGAATCGTGCCACCCTAAGCTGTCCAAGTGACCCATCTCAGCTCTGGCCTCTGAAGGAGGTGTCTTGAGAGTAAGAAAAGGATATTTGATTTTTATTTGAAGGGTTCATTTTATCTTTATTTTGAGACAGGTCTTTCTATGTATTTCTGGCTATTCTGGAACTCTCTGTTTATACCAGACTGGCCTTAAAATCACGGATATTTGCCCGCTTCTGTTCCCTGAGTGCTGTGACTAAAGAGATGTGTCATCGTGACCACTCAAATTGGAAGGCTCTTAACCAGGGGAGATAACCTCTCAAACAGTCACCGGATATTTTCATTCACATGTAACTCCTTACTTTTATACTTCCTATTCCTATTATTACATCCTAATGACAACTGGGGACATTTGTATTTCTGTAATAAAATGGGCTAAGTGGCCTTTATTCCACAGAGCCAAGTAATATTCACAGGTAACTGAAGGCAGCTCACTTGAGCCCCAAACTAATGTTTGCCTCTCTATAAAAGAGAAACGGTTGGAGTCCCTGGTTACTGAATCAAGGGTTTTCCAGTGAAGTGGCCTCAACAACAAATCATGCTCTGACAGAAAAAGTTCACCTCTGTCTGTAGCTCTGAGTCAGAGCTGAGATCTAAAACCCTATGGGGTGCTGTCCCTGGCAACCAGTAGGTCCCCAAGCTAGTTAATTGCCTCTGGGCCTAAGTGCCCATATCTATAAAATTATTTTGGACTAAATGACCTGCAGGCCCCTTCCAGCTTTAATCTTTTGTAGTTCTGTGTCTTAGTTAGAGACATTACTACAATGAAACAACATGACCAAAAGCAACTTAGGGAGAAAAGTTACATTTGGTTTACATAATTCCACATCACAGTCCATTGAGGGAAGCCAAATCAGGAACTCAAACGGGATAGAAACCTGGAGGCAGGAGCTGATGAGAAGGTCATGGATGAGTGCTGCTTATTGGCTTGGTCCCCGTGGCTTGCTCAGCCTGCTTTCTTATAGAGCCCAGGACTACTGTTAGTGGTGGCACCTCACACCATGACCTGGCCGTCCCCCATCAATCACTAATAGAGAAAATGCCCCTATAGGCTCGACTTGCAGACTGATCTCATGGACTTATTTTTCTCAATTAAGGTTTCCTCCTCTCAGATGACTTTTAGCTGTGCCACACTGGCATAAAACTAGCCAGCACAGTCTGGTAACCACTTTGTTCTCCACATCTCTAGTTTAGTGTCTCCTGTAGAAATAAAAGGAAACCTGTTCTCTCTGTCCAACACTGGATAAGGCATTGGCATCTACTACAGTCCCTCTGAAGGCTACTGGTACTCCCCTGAGCATGGTACTTAAGGTTCTGAGAGAACTGGGTCTCATCTGTCTGATTGCTGCTGGGCACTGGTATTTTTCCACCCAAGAGTTCTTACATTTTAGAGCCAGTTGTGAGATCCCATTTGGAGGTCATCCATCTCTCTCCACAGCAGACATCTATCTGCAGGGAATACAATCAAGAGATAGAGAGGTTGGGCACTAACTTAGTGCTGAAGAATGTTCCTCCCCACCCCCACCTCTGCACTTGCCTTGCAGGACCATCAGCACAGATGTAAAAGTAACTTTTATTCACCAGATGTAATTGTCATCTGGGAGGCATACTGTTGAATACGCTCACCCTTTCTAGTTCTTTCTGAGCTCTGGTTTGCTGGTTCAACTCAGATGTTCTGGCTCAAAACTCCTCTCCAAGCTGACTGATTCCAACTGGCTTCTCTCAGCTTCTCACTGAATTGCTTTACTTGAAAAACTGCCTCTAAACTCCATGAACTGAACTGCACTGACTGTCCAGACTGCACAAACTGAACAGAACTCAACTGAACTGCCCTCTGTTCTCCACTGCACTACTCTTAAATAGCTTCACTTTTCTGTCTGTTCCTGTGAGAGTTGGGTGCATCCTATCTCTGACTCATTCTGTCAGATCTTTCTCTGATTCACCACTTTTGTCTACTTCTCAATTAGATGTCACTTTCAAACATGGCTGCTTTCTTCTATAAACCAACATTACCTTTATTGTTAGGGATGAAAGGTACATACTAAGGGCGTTTCTGTATTCCAGCCAGATTGTACTGTGATCCAGAGCCTGACCGCATTCCAGTCAGATCACATAGACCTAGATTACATAGACAAGGCCTTTGGATATAATCCCTTGCCAGAGCGCCCATGTTGCTGGATTAAGATTCCTCTACTAGAAACAGATGCTGTCGTGGCAACAAGCCTAGTGGTGACCACCGTGATGAAAGCTTAGCTCCCAAAGACTTCGTCTTGGCTTTGTCATTTGTCAGAGTTGTCTCCATTTTCCTGAAGCTTTTTTCAGAGATTTTGAAATAGTTTGTTGGCAAATGTGGATGGCAAAAGTCCTACTTCAGAAACTTGGATGTCGTCCAAGGACAAACAAGGAGAACTTGTTTTTCAAGCCCAAAGTAACAAATCCAATTTCTCTTCAGCCTCTCTTGCTTGGGGGTTCAGGTGAGACAAACAGATGTGAGCTGAGAAGGAACCCCAGTTGAAGGGACTCTAGCCAGCCACAGCGTGGCAAACATGGCTCTGGCAGGCCTTGCCCTCTTCCCATTCTCCATGCCTTGCTAAAAATCTTTAGATTACATTTCTAAAGTTAACCACCAAGGTCTATTCCATTATTTGAGACTCCTCTTGAGGCTGACTACAATGTCTAACTATTGAAGTATTGAAGTCCAGCAATCAAAAGCCCTTGTTGGCTCAGCTAATTAACGTGCCTAATTAAAATTAAACACCTCAGGGCTGGAGAAATGGCTCAGCAGTTAAGAGCACTGACTGCTCTTCCAGGGGCCCTGAGTTCAATTCCCAGCAACCACATGGTGGCTCACACCCATCTGTAATGGGATCTGATGCCCTTCTTCTGGTGTGTCTAAGACAGCGACAGTGTGCTCATATACATAAAACAAAATGAAATAAAATAAAATAAAATAAAATAAAATAACTTAAACATGTCATCCTAAAATGAGTTTCTACTATTACCTTTATAAATTCTACTTTCCTATGGGCTCTGTCTGTCTCCTCTCTATCCAGAGGCAGTCCTTTCACACACACACACACACACACACACACACACACACACACACACACACGGGACAAATACTTCCTTATTCCTTTCTCCCTTATTCCCTTCCTCTTCTTCCTCATCCTCTATCTCCTGTCTTTGTCTCTTATTTCCTATTCTTTGACCCTCTGGGACATATAAACCTCCTCTGTGCTGAGAACTTGGTGGAGTTTCCTCTCTGAGGAGGAAATGGTGGTTCCCATTCAGGCTAAGGCATAGGCTATTCAAGTGTCAGGCATTGCCAGTAATTCTAGGAGATGAGAACCCCAGTACTTTCTGGCACCCACTCCATCCCGACCAAAGAGAATACAACAGAAATAAAAAGATGATGGTTCATAGCAGACTTCAGCTCTGTGCTCAGCAACTGAAGATGTAGACTGGGATTCATCATTCGTCCAAGGTTGTGTACTTCCAAGAGACTGGGGAATTTTAATATGATACTGTCTCTTCGTAAAGTCAAGACTCTTAGAGTATATCCAGTAGCAATGCATCCCTACTTAAAGGCACCTAGAAGTATAGGTTATAGTCCCCACGTGTTATCTGGAACTACAGAGACCAGACATGGCTAACTTAGGAAGATCTGGGAAGATCTTCCCCGGGGTGACTAAGAGATGCTTGGTGACTTGTTGGGATTCCATCCAAGGGCAAGAAAAAGGAGTGTAGGCCAATTTGCTGGCCTCTCAAGTAACAGAGAATGGACTGGGTCAAGGTCAGATGCCACCAGAAGTCAAGTGCAGGGTCACTCTAATTGCATGAGGAAACCAAGACAGATAGGCAATGAGGAGGAACCCAGGACTCAAGCTGTGGTTCATGCAGGGCTGGCACTGGGCTCCTCTGAGGAGCTGCTCACAGCACTCCATCCTGTCAGCATACACCATTTCCTGCCTACTTGGTGACAGGTACTACCCAGCAGAGACTGAAATGCCTCTACTTTTCTCTCAAGGACATTACTTAGGAAAGGGAACACCACACACACACACACACACACACACACACACACACACACACACACACACACACACACTGAAGAGACAGGAGAAACCTGCACATCCTGTGCAGAGCCAGAGCAGTTAGCACTCCTTCCCCCTGACATCCCCCCTGGGGGGGGGCAAATGCCAGCCTTGGGAACAGACAAAAAGCAGCTTGCATAGCCTCCATGTCACTGAAACTCACATCCCCTTTTGTAATCAACGACATTTCTCCAATGCAGATGGCTCCTGCCCTTGAAGGAAACAAGCCAATACCCTTGAAATAATAATAGCCCACTCTTCTTTTTAAAGCATAGAATAGAGTTTATTTAGAGCATGGGGAGGGGAGTTAAGAGAGTAGTAGAGGCAGAGAAAGGTAGAGAGAAGGAGAGAGTAGAGAAGTAGAGGCTGGTCATGGCCAGGAGAGAGGGGGAAAGGGAATGGGGAGAGAGGGAGAGCAAGGGGCAAGAAGAGAGAGAGAGAGAGAGAGAGAGAGAGAGAGAGAGAGAGAGAGAGAGAGAGAGAGAGAGAGAGAAAGAAAGAGAGAGAGAGAGAGAGAGAGAGAGAGAGAGAGAGAGAGAGAGAGAGAGAGAGAGAGAGAGAGAAGGAAAGAGAACAAGAGAGTAAGAGAATAGCCCACTCTTGGACTATGAAAAAGAAATAAGTTCCTTTTCCCAGGTCAGAAAGGTCCTTTTCCAGCTGCACAGTTCTGCCCCACTCTCTGGACAAATGTTATCAGCTTTGAAGGACGGTATTCCTTTACCCTCTCATGCAATGCCAAGGCTTGAAAACAGATTTTCCTTTATAAACCCCTTCACTTAGACCTGGGGGTTCACTCTCTTTTCTGTCCCATCAGGAAGGTCGTGGCCCAAGCTGGAGCTTGAATAAAGGCCCTCAGGCGATTACAGAGGGTTGTGATTCCTGGTGCTCTCTTTGGGGTTTTTATAATCTGGGCACAACAATAACAACAACAACAACAACAACAACAACAGAGAGAGGGGGGAGAGGAGGGAGAGGGAGAGAAAGACAGAGGAGAGAATTGTATAAAATGGCCTTAACTGGCATTTTGCCACAATGGGAACAGCTGTCTCAGGCATAGGGCTTGGGTATCAACTAAGTTTATCAGATAGATAAAAAATAAAAATGAAAACTAAAACAAGAAAACAAACAGAAACAAAATCTTGGCAAAGGTTGAAGGACAGCATGACCACTAAGTAAGTACGAGATGGGACATGGAGGCAGGCAGGGGCTGGAACACATGGGGACAATTGCAGTCTGGAAACCTATGTGCCTAGCTAAGTGAGCAGTGTTGGTATTCTGTCTAAGCTCCACCCCACACCTACCTGGCAATAGCCAGGTATGCCCCGCCCCACAGACCTGGCCCACTATAAAGGGGCTGCTTGCCCCTCCTCTTCCTCTTTGCCCTCTCTTTACTCTCTTCCATCGCACTCTCACCTCTCTGCCCCTTGGGCTCTCCTCCCCTCCCCCCTCTCTCCACATGGTCATGGCCGGCCTCCACTCCACTCCACTTCTCTACTCTCTCTCTCTCTCTCTCTCTCTCTCTCTCTCTCTCTCTCTCTCTCTCTCTCTGTACCTCTGTAACTCCCATCCTCTACCCTGAATAAACTCCATTCTATACCATACCTGTGTGCGTGTGGTCCCTCAGGGGGAAGAGGTGCCTGGACAAGGGCCTGCCTGGGTACCCCTTCCCCCACACCGCCATGCCACACTCCCTTACCCCCCAATCCTCTCTTTTTAAGCCCTTTCAAGCAGCATGGCTACATCTGCTCTAAAAGGACTGTTCTCGAAGCTGTCACAGAAACAATGGAAGCCCTGAAGAACTATAGGACACTAGCCAGGCTCCTGAGTCTTCTTTCTGGGGTGACTTCGACTTGTCCTTTAGACTTTGCAAAGTTGGGAAGAGAGAAGGGAATGGAGAGAGCTTACTCTATTCTCCTAGAGCCACTCTGTGGGGATGACGTCATAGGCAAGGGCAGGTGGAGGCCTTTCCTTCCCTTGCTTCCTGGTGACAAATAATGTTCCAGAAACTTCTGCAAATCTGGGTCAGATCTGGGGACATTGTGTAATAATATCCTCCTAGTTGAAGCATCCTACCCTAGAAAGAAGCTCCTTTAGGCAACTCACAAGTTTCATGAAGTCCCTGAAACTGATTAGATTCACAGGGCCCTTCTCTGCTCAAGGGTGTATAAACAGTGGGAGTTGGCTGGCCTCTGCAAGTTGTGCAGTAAGTTCAGAATTCCAGCTTTCAGAAGTTGTCATCTGTGCTAGGGTAGGCTTACCCTATGGATGATGCAAGCACCCTTCCATTTATCCACGTCTCTGTAAGTTAAGCACTCACCCACACTCCTGTAAGGAACCACAATCAAACTCTTCCACCAAGTTGGACTGTTGTTAGTCTGTCATTGGTTCCTACTCTAGGATGAGCAAATGTTCATTTGACTTCCCCCCCCCAATAGTGTTATACAACACAACTGGTATACATGCAAGGACTGACTGTGATCATAAAAAGAGAAAGAGGTTAGAGAATATGGTATACAGCAGTGTGGGGGAAGGGGGTGCCCCAGCGGGCATCCCTTCCTCTGAGGGATCAGACACACACAGACATAGTCTAGAATAGAGTTTATTCAGGGCATGGGATGGGAGTTAAGGGGGTAGTAGAGGTGAAGAAAGGCAGAGAGAGGGAGAGAGTAGAGAAGCAGAGGCCAGCCATGACCATGTGGAGAGAGGGGGAGGGGAAGAGAGCCCAAGGAGGGCAAGAGAGAAGCTGAGAGTGAGAGAGGTGAGAGTAAGAGATAAGAGGAGTAATAGGGAGTAAGAGAGAGAGGAGGGGTTGAGCAGCCCTTTTTATAGTGGGCCAGGCCTACCTGGCTGTTGCCAGGTAATGGTGGGGAGGGGCATACCTGGCTGTTGCCAGGTAATGGTGGGGAGGGGCATACCTGACTGTTGCCAGGTAATGGTGGGGAGGGGCATACCTGGCTGTTGCCAGGTAATTGTAGGATGGAGCTTAGACAGAAGCCTAACACTGACAAAAACCAAAGATGAGCTGGAGAGCTGGGGGCAATGGTGGTGACTTCGTGGCTCCTGCAGTAGATGCTGAGACATACAATTGAGGTGGTGAATGTGACAGCAGAATGCCTGAGAGGGAGGTCCTCAACGTGAGGCCCTTCCCCCCACAGGGAATGGAATGCTGTGCCTCCTTAATGCACTGATGCATACACAGTCACTAGATGTTCAACAGGATAGGCAACAAGGCTGAATTTATCTATGACTGGAGTGTTTTGAAAGGAAATCCTAGTGCAGCCATCTTCTTCTGCTTGCTATGGAATGATGTCTCCTCCATGAATGGGGTCCACCTTATTCCCCCTGGACCATTAGGGATCGGGAGGTGCACAGAGTCATCATGACAGCATCATCATGCCAGGAGGAGGAGGCAGATGGGGAGGCAGAGGGTCAAGGGGAATATCTAAATGTGGCAACTGTACCCAATTCTTTTGACCAGAGAATTGGTAAAAAGTTATGAAATCTTCTTATACTATATTGGGCCTTGCTAACCTTTATTTTTTTAACCATCCTTTTAGTTTGGTTTAGCTGACCAAAAGCCAACTAGGATTTTTTTTCTAGGTTTAGATGATGGTAGTGGGCTTTTAGAGATCCTGCAACTCTCTGTAAAAATGTCTTTGTTGCTAATGCCAAACCTCTAGTGTCTCATGGATTTGTAAAAGAGAAGTAGAGACAACTGTTGATTTTAACAAAGACACAGACATGTCATCTAACAGGAATGAGCACTCACGGAAGTCAAAGGATCATTGAGTAAAAAGCTCAGAGTGGGAAATCATTGGCCAAGGAGGCCCCAGAGGCCCCAAAACAATGATATCACTGCTACTGTTGTTAGTTGCACACCAGAACTGGATAATCCAAGCCTGTGGATGAAGACAGTGCATGATTATAAGACATAGAGAAATAAGGCTGGAACTGAACCCTTCTGGTTTTTTTTTTTTTTTTTTTTTTTTTTTTTTTTTTTTTTTTTTTTTTTTTTTTTTTTTTTTTTTTAATGTTGCAGCAAGGTACAGTATAACCTGTTAGGGGACAGTTGTCACCAACAGTCTTATTTGGCTATGCTACACTATCATAATGTTAAGAAAGATGTGATTATAGGAACAATAGTGGTATGCACTGTTTAGGGTTCAACCAACAACTTTCTGATTGGATTTAAGGCCCACCCCATAAGAAGGAATTCACGTCTGATTCTGTAATCTAGGACAAAAACCTGTGACTGAGTCGGTGATAGTGGGATACACCTTTAATCCCATCCTGATGACTCAGGAGGCAGAGGCAGACAGATCTCTGAGTTTGAGGCCAGCCTTATTTACAGAGAGAGAGTTCCAGGACAGCCAGGGCTACACAGAGAAACTCTGTCTCCATAACAAACAAAAACAAACAAACTAACAAACATAATCCTGTGGCTATGAATGTCCCAGGTCCCTGTAGGGAAACAACTGCTGTTGTGTTTTGTTACATGGATGTGATATGGCTCTGTCAAACTTCTCTCTAAGCATTTGTGCCTAGGGCCAGCCATAAAGCACGGTTGTCACCTGTAATTGGTCATAAAAGAATGTTTCCTTTACAAGCGATGGTAGGCTACAAAGACTCATAAAGGGGCAGAGGCTATGTAGCAATTTCCTCTGAATTGAAACAATGCATCCTGAATGGAGCCTCATTAGGACTTGAGAGGTTCTAAAGAGAGGCTTCTTAAGACTCTAGAAATAAACAAACTCATAAATCTCAGGAAGTCCCTGAAACCTAATCAGAGTTCTAAGGCCCCTCCCTCTCCAGTGTTATATCATTAGTAAGGGCAGGCTCTCCTACCTGTTGAGTTGATGCATGCTGCCAAGAGATGATCAGGGTTCCAGTTTTCATGAACTCACTCACCTTGGAATGGGCTTTTGGTAAGGTAGCAGCCTTTGAGTCATCCATGTTGTAAGTAAGCCCTCACCCATATCTCTCCAAGGAACCCCAGTCAGCTCATTGGTTCACCAGTGGACTTTGGTAGCCTCCTTACTTTGGCCTGCTATTGGTTCTATATCTGGATTGGGAAACTTTGGTTCACACTTCCCCAGAAATAGTGTCACACAACAGCCGCTTGGTGACCGGTGTCAAGGTGATGATGCTTCTTGGCTGAAAGAAAAATGTCTAATGCTAAGAAGGCATTCGTAAGGAGACAGGAAGAGGGAAGACCACTGTGAGGAAGTTAGGGGCGTAGGGCATCAGCATCTCAAGAGGAAAAGCCTGAGCTTAGAGGTATTGACTACATTGTCAATACTGATTATATTTCTAATTCCTTCCACAAAAAAAATGTGGGAGAAATATTGCTCATCACCTGCTGACCCTGGTGCTATCAACAAAGTTCTAAGACTTTTCTAAGTGGGGATCATGGCGAGCCACCAAAGGCAGGGAGCTGGAGCCATTGGATCTGCAGAGGCTCTGGATGCTTCCCCACAGCGATTCTTGTGGGGCCAGTGTTCATGGGGTAGGTGTTTTACACAGTTTTCGTCATACCTTCTTTGGCCTGACTGACACACTCAGGGGCTTCCTGCCAGAAGTGGATGCAATGGGAAGTGAGGCCACAGAGGGGGGGAGGCGGAGACCAGCTACAGAGGACTTGTGTGCCTACCAACCTCACGCCCGAGCCCTTTGACTCAGGCACGTGCGCCCTTTGACTCACGACTTACTGAAGCCTGTCACAGAAGCAAGGAGCCAAGCTTGGTGTGTCAATTTAAATGCTTTTATTAATAATCTCCTTACATTACGAGGATAATGTGACAAAAGGAAAGCCGCAGCATACAGATTATAAACCAGCATAGCTCTATTGGTATCCAGTGTTCTAGCCCCAACACACAGGTACTATAAAGCACAGTCTGCCAAATAATAACATTGAGAATTGTCTTTAATAAAGAAAGTATTAACATATTAATATGTATGTGGTAATAGGCTCCTAGGAGTTCCCCCCCACCCCCACTTTTTTTTCTTTGTGATTGACATGAAAAATGGTTCAGCAGCTTGGGGGTGGAGAGGAGGAGAGAGATCAGGGCTGAAAAAGACTGCTTGTTCTTCCAGAGAGGCCAAAGGGTAGACTGAGGGATGTCCTAGGACAGCCTGGCCCTTGTCTTCTCGTGAGCAGTATTGTGAGCCGCTGCCCCCCTCTGCATGGAGGCTGGTCCACTAGATGCCCTGTGGCATGTTCTCTCTCTCTCTGAGGTACAGTGCATTGTGGGATTGCTACTGGGAATGCCTATCCCCTGGCCAAGCTCTGACCCACTGTAGTGGGAGGAAGGCTTGGGCCATTGGTCCTGAACTCACTGAGCCAGGCACTAGAAGGTGTTCAGCCCAGTTGGCAGCTAGCTGTGGCTCGAGGAGGCGGGCATTGGCAGAGCAGACCTGGTCGCAACTGTGGTACAGGACTGGTCTGCTGGAGACTGAGGTCCGTTGGTAGGATGATGAGGAAGAGCAGGGGGAGACCTGCGAAGGCTCGGTATGGGAAATGAGTGTGTTTGTGGAGCCCAAAGGCAGGCTGCTTTTGAGAGCAGGGAGGGCCTCTATCATCAGACCCCTTCTGCTTCCAAGAGAGAGAAGGAAATAGAGGATGCTGGGAGCAATAGGCTTCTGACTCCCATCTGGGCTGCACCAGCTCGCTGTCATGCTGATAGCTGACTGGACTCCCAGGGACCCTGGACATCCCCGCTCAGCTTGAGGACGGGGTGTTGCCTGGGGCCTAGCTGAAGAGGATACCCTCCCGAGAAAAGGTGGGCTTGGGCATCTGGTCACAGAATGAGAACAGTGTTTGTGAACTAAACCTAAACCTGCTGTCACAGAGGAGGTGGGCTGGGCTGGGCTGCTTGGTTGGTTTGGGAAGAGGGGACAACATTGTCCTGAGTACAGCCAGCAGCTGCTGCAGCTGTGTGGAGTCGTGTGGGACAAGGCCCTGCCCCTGAACCTTAGTTGCCATTGAAAATGTCAGTGTGCAGATCTATCTCTTCCACTGGGTGGGGCCTTTGGATGGGGAAAGGCAGCGCTCCCTGAAGCTCACACTGCCTTCCTCAGCTCCCAGTGCTCTAGAGACAGTGGTTGAATGGGTGAAGGAGCCCAGGACGGCTGTATGTCAGAGGCTTGGCCTCTGGGGTTAGGCAAAGGCATCTGGGAAATGGGGCTGACAACTATTCGTCCCAGGTGCCCCTTCCCTACCACCATCAATGCTGGTCACTCCAGATAGGGATGGGTATTGGGGAGTTTGTGCAGAGGCCCCTCCACTAGGGGTCAGGGGCCAAGTCCAAGCCTCTACTGCTAAGCAGCGATGACCAGCTAAGGGCAGGCTGCTGGTGGTGGGAGGTAGGGGTGCTGCAGTTGGAGCTCTCGGGGTATCTCCTTCCAGCCTCAGCCTTGGCTGGCAGGAAAGGACAGAAAGTGCATGGAGAGCGCCTGGACCCAGCCACCCTCCTCTCCAACACCCCAAATGCCCCCTCAGTGGCTAGCAACCCATTCTGATGAGCAGTCCCACCTCCTCTCCAGAGCCCTGTCCCCTCCCCCAGCCTGACCCAGCACCAGGCTTCCCCACCACCCTTCCAGCTCTATAGACTATTTTTATATCTATTTAAAACATAAAAATGTATAAATATATAGGATATTATTTATAGATATATAGACGTGATTTACTCTCTTACTCTGCATGTATACATACTGCATATGTCTGTATTTACAATTGATATGCCTTAGCATCAGTATGATACACTGCACGTACCCCTGCCTCCATGCACAGCCTCCCGGGGAGACTGGATTGCATAGGTATTTCTAGGGTGATACCATCTGAAGGGATGGGGGAAGGGGAGAGAGCGCTAGATGGAAGAGGAGGGCCATACTATTTTCCTCTCCAAAGGGCACTTTTTCTCCCTCTCATTAACATGCAAAGATTACCTCAAAGACTCTTAGAGTGACCCTGACTAACAGAGGACCAGAAAAGAGCATTCCTCTGAACAGAAGGACCATGCACACCTAGCGCACTTTCTCCCCTCAAGGATTGGAGGAACAGTCAGATCGGAATCAGGGCAGTGTGTGAAGGTGCGGTCCCACCTTAACTGCCGGCTGTGCCCCCTTTCCTCACTCCGAGGCCCACTCTCCCTGCCTCAGTCGCTAGCCCAGTCTGGCTGGGCTGCTTCTTAGAAGACATCCAGGGTACACATAAGCTCCAGTGACCCTGGGTCTATGCCCAAAAGGAGTGCATGGACCACAAAAAGAAAAAGAAAAGCACACATCTGGGTTAGAACCCAGACTATACACTGAAAATAGGTTGGGATGCCTTCCAAGGAGGCAGAGATGAAAACAAAGAATGTTCTAGAAGACAGAAATCAGGCTTCAACCCATCTGGCCTCTACTAGCCCACCTCGCCTTTCAGGTGGCCAGCAATGGCTGCCAGTCCTCAAGGTCAGGCTGGGTAACATCTTAAGTCCATTTCTCCCTCTCTACGGCCATGTCCACCCTCTCCACACCTTCCCCCATTCCCTCCCCACCTCCAAACAAATGAAATACACTTAAAAGGTGCTTCAAGTCACTCCAAGGTCCTTGCCCCAAATCAAAGACCTTGTGTGAGCAAGCCAAACAGAAACTTGAGCAAAACAGCTCAGGCTGGGAACACACAGCCAGAGCAGAGGGCAGAAGCTCTGGGGACCTCAGAGTCGGGGCTCCTGGCAGAACTTGCCCACACAGGGTCCTGGAGCTCAGTGCGCTCGCTCTCGTTCCCCAGTGAGGCTGCGGTGAGTCAGCTGGAGACCACAGCAGACATTACAAAACGAAAGCTCTGGTACTTCTGATGCCTGCACTCTGGAGTCTCTGGAGGGATTCAAACTAGGCAGGAGCTGCCCACAGAGCTGAGTAGTCCACTGTCTCGGTGGTCATTGTTTTCCTTTGCTCAGGGGCACATTGTAACCATATGGTTCGGCAAGGTACCCGTTTGGCACAATGGCCACAAGCCTCAGTCTTCAACACTGCCTCACTTTCTACCCTCGCCAACTTGAGCCAATGTGAGTCACTATTAGCCCAGGGAGACTAAGTCTCAGCCTCACAGATACATTTCATTCTACGCCCATGACTACCAGTTCTACTCCAGAGACTGAGTTACAGTCCCTGTTCCAGCAGAAATGACTACATTTACACTCTAAGGCCTACCTTCCCATAGTCTGTTAACCCAGCCAAGATGTGAGGTGAGTCGGACATATGGTTCTCTGGCCAGTCATGAAGGGTGGGCTGGCCCAAGCCCTTCTCCAAGAGGAGTGTGAGAACAGGCCTGTAGTCACAGGGCATCACAAACGGAAGTCACTGGGCAGTAGCCCTGACCTTCCCAGGAAGCATCTAAGCTGACTGCATGGGGTCTATCCTCAACCTCCCTTAGCCATTCATTATCCCAAGGCGAAGTGGCCCATAGGGCTCTGTCACAGCCCTGCTGGGCACCCAGAGTTTCAAAGACCAAATGTAAGACACTAGGAGAGCTCAGTTTCTCAGTGGCTCTGAGGCAGAGGCCATTGTAGCAGAGGACAGAGGTGGGGTTTGGGGAGACAGAGGACCAGGGAATGGGTGACTCTGCAGCCACATGATGTTGCCAGAACAGCTCATTCTTCTAGGCTTCTACTGATCCTGGGTATCTTGAGGAGACTCAGGTAACATCGGCTTGGCCTGGGAGAATGTGTCTCTATAGCTGAGGACTTGAGTTCACTCAGCTACAGCCCCTTGGGAGGGGACAGGTGGGTCCTGGTTTCACATGTCTGGCTTAGGGCCATCTGGGAGAGGTCCCTTCCTGGGAAAGGAAGCCCCATACCCTGGGGAGAAGAGGTGTAAGGCAACTGTTGGCAAGAAGGAAAGACCCAGGTCACTGTTTATGCCTGCGGGCTGCCCATGGGTGACCTGCCCTGCCAGCCATTCCTACTCTGAACCCACTCGGCCCATTCAATCTTCAAGGAAATTGTCCCAGACCAAAGTCTGCATCTGTGAGGAGACGAGGTCCCGGGGCAGTAACCAGGCAGGTGGAGACCTTGTGCTTCACAACAGCCCATGAGGCTCCTGCTAGGCTTGGCCCAGGGGAGGAGGGGCAGCTGGAGAGACCCGAGCGCAGCATGAGCGAGGGGGCTGAGGCTGGGGGTTCCCAGGTCCCTGAAAGAGGCTTTGAGGTTTCCTACCTAGATCCGGCTAACTCTCCCTGCTCAGAGGGCAAGGAGTCAAGATGGGGACCAGAGTGAGATGAGGGGCAGAAGCCACCAGGCGGGGTGTATCAACTAGTTGACGAAGGCAGCACAAGAGGCCTGGCAGTGGGACAGTTGGAAAGACCCAGTTCTTTGTTTGTTCAGTTTTGTTTCTTGCTTTAACATGCTACATCACTATTGAAAACGAAAACATTTCAAAAATAATATATAATATATATATATAATATTTATATCATGAGAAGCTATTGGCTAGCAGCAATGATTCTAAAGTTATCTTAGCACCAAGACCATGGAGGCAAAGGGAGAATCTGAGGGAGGACGGACAGACTGCGGAACCAGGAAAGGGTAGCAACATGTTCAGTGTTAATGACATTTCCATGAGGCCTCAGAGGTGAGTCGAACCCAGAAGGAAGGAAGCTACCACATAGTTGTAGGCCCAGCTGGGCAGGCTCAGGGTATGGGGGGCTTTGCTTGTGGCTGAATCCCCAATACCCCACTGAAGGAGAGGGACAGTTCTTTGCAGAACTGACCACGGGCAGGTCCTTCAGATCTCCCTCCCTTCCCCAAACATAACCCTGTATCCACATTCTGGGATCTGCACAGACTGCACAGATCAGATGTGGAAACTGGAGAGAAGTTTGTAACAGCTCATGCACATTTCTGAAAACTCTTTGCGAGGTATACTGGTAGATAAATGAACATTGGTCAGACTCCTCTAGTTTAAACCACTGATTTCTCCCCTAAGTGGGGGGGACAAGAGGCATTTCTAAAGCTTATATGTAGTTGCAAAGTGTGTGTATGTGTGTGCGCGTGTGGTGTGTATGTGTGTGTGTGTGTGTGTATACAAGCTTGTACCTTGAGAATCCTGCCTCACTTCCTGTTTTCTTCTTTTCTATAGGACATCTCAATTCTATTCAAAATAGGAAGAGTTCCCAGGCAGGGAAACACTGCCTGCTGTCCTGTGACCTTCCTGCAAGGCTGAGGAGCACATCGTCAGCCTTTTGCAAAAGGAACAGCCTCTCTAGGCACTCTCTGAGTTCTGTGTAACCCAGGGCATGACTTGCATTGATAGTGCTGCCCTTGAACTACAAAACAGCTGCTCCTTGATTATGAAAAGAAACACAAAGTCCCGCAATACATTCCATAATTATAAAGACAAAAAAAAATGTGAAAGTTGAATATACACTTTTCATTTTACCTGGTTTTAGCCAAAAAACTGTGGTCCTGTTGGAGTTTAGATCTCTTGGCTCATTGTCTCCCCAACAGCCCAAGATCTGGATGGAAGTATAATGCTTTATCCTCCGGGCTGGGAAGGACAGGCACGAAGCTTACCCTCCTGCCGCTCCCGAGATTTCAAGCTCAAATGTGAAAAAAAAAAACCAATATGTTCAGTGTAACAGCCTATATCTTTAAACTCCAGAGGCCTGAAGAAGGGAACTGACAACCTAGGGCAGGGAGAGGTGACTTGGGGAGCACAGCGGGCTCACTGCTGAGGGACACTGGTGCATTTGACAAGGGACAAGGGAAGGAATCAATCAGAAAACGAAGAATGAAAGATCTCCCAAGCTGAAGTCAGGTAAGGGGAGAAAGACCAGATAGTCCAGTCCAGAAACCCAATTCACCCCCCTGGACGCCCTGACGTAATGGATCTGTGACCACAAGGCCCCCAGCCATAAGACCACCTCAAAAAGAAGGCAAGGCCAGCCCCAGCCCTCGACCAACACATGAGAACAGAACAGAACAAGCCACTTCAAGGTGACAGGAGAATCATGTAGCGTATGCCGCTTTGACGGTTTGGTGGGAACACGTGTGGCCCCAGAACACGCTGTGTGAGTGAGGATGAGTTGTCGCGAGGGCTGCAGCTGCCAAGTGCGAGACGAGAGTCAGATGCCAACATTGCTCCTTTCTGAAAGCTGTGAGTGGCTTCTGGTGGACATAATTAACTTAGTTTTTAAAAAAATTTCAGTGTGGGTTTATATATATATATATATAATATAATATATATTTATATAATATATCAAAGCTTATGAGTATAGATTAAAAAAATATTCACCGGCTTTTTGGCCTCTGGAGCGCAGGCCCCCTACATGTCTGGGTAGAACTCAGAGCCGTGGTCCACAACCTGCAGCATGGGCTTCTGCTCCAAGGCAGACATCCTGCTGAGGACCTCGGCTGACAGTGTGTAGCTGTTGCCAGACTTCTCCTCAAACCAGCTGTCCAGGGCTCGCTTGGCATCAAAGTTGGCGATGGGTGGCCCGTTCACGGCAATTGTCAACAGGTCACTGAGCTGCTCCAGGGTCAGGCGGGAGCGGTGGTTTTTGCGGACCCGCTGGAGGGCACTTCGGCCTTTCTCACAGCAGGCGGTGGAGGTGGGGAGAACTTTAAGGACCTGAATGATCTTGTTCAAGAGTGGAAACCTCTGCTTGTACTTGCAGATGTGGCTGATGAGGTCTTTGAAGCCATTTTTGGTGTAGTAATCAGCCTTGAGGTCTCTCCACTCCATCAGCAGGCTCCCCCGGGGGTCCACCCCTTCACGGCACACATCCCGGGAGAAGGCAGGAATGGCCTCCAGGTGGTCGAAGATCTGAACCATGTCCTCCTTGCCAAAGCTGAGGAGCTCCTCGCTGTTCCTGGGCCAGGCCGCTAAGTCGAACACTTGACAGGCTTTCACAAAGACCCTGCTTCGGGAGTCGAACCTCTGGGCCAGAATGACCTGTGTCTTCTGGCAGATCTTCTCCCTGATGGACTGAAACTTGGCCTCTGCCACCCTGAGGTTCTTCACGGCGATCCCATTGAAGCTCTCTCGGAAATTCTCCTCGAATTCCTGAAGGTACTCTCCCGGGGAGTCCGCAAGCCGGCTGATCTCCTGGATAGCCTCCTCGATCTTGTCGTCCACCTGCGACACCAGGAGGTACTCGCCCTGGAAGATGTAGGCCAGGCGTGACAGCACGGCGATCACGTCCAGCAGGAAGTAGATTAGCTTGATGGATTGGTAGTCCATTAGGAACTGCAGCAGGGCCAGGGCTATGGCGGAAGCATCGGCCCGCTGCGTCTGGCTGCTGACATCTTTCAGGTGGGCCACCACTTCCAGGTAGTCCTTGATAAGGGCGTTCAGGACATTCTGCTCACCAATGATCCACCTTACGGCACGGATGTCCCCCAGGAATTCAGTCTCCTCGCACAGGGTGGAGGCCGTGGAGCGCAGCTCACACATGAGGCGTGGGGAGTAGCGGTAGAAGCTGAGGAGCTGCTTCAAGTTGTTCTCCAGCTCCTCTAGGCAGGGCAGCTCCTTCCCACTGATGGCATCCAGGATCTCCAGGTGCGGCCGGTGCACCATGAAGGGCAAGCACAGCAGCCACGGAAGCGTCTTGCGGATGCTCATGAACATGCTGGCACGCAAGCTGGCGGTGATGTTGGCCCCGTCCACTCCCAGGCCCACAGTTGGCTTCTCATCCTGTAAGCGGATGCCCAGAGCAGCAAAGGCCCGGTCAAGCGCCTGGAGATAGCTTTCCGTGCTGGAGAAGCCCAGCTCCTGCAGGGATAGGAATTCTGTGGCTGGCGGTCCATCGCTGCTGGTATACTGCACATAGACAGCCACCGTGTCAGCCAGAAGGTCGTCACTCTGCCCATCCAGGATGATGCTGAGGCAGGGCGACTGACGGATGCGCTCCACCAGGTCTTCTCTCAGTGCCCGGGCAATGTGATGGATAAGGATTTGGCAATCCCCCTCATTCATGTACTGGTCCACCACCTTGAGCTCGCACTTCCGCAGCAGCTCTGCCAGGGGCCGGAAGTCGAGGTAGGGCCTCCCCTCCAGCGCCAAGTGGTAGGCGGTGTTGAAGAGCAGGGTCATGTTGCGGCACATCTCCTCTGTCTTCTCCGGGTGCATGCGCAGTTTATACAGCTGCAGACATTTCTTGTGCAGGTTGCTCTGGCTGTGCAACTTGATGGTGTGGATTTTAAACTGCTTGGAGCCGATGATGAAGGCGGAAGTGCGTGAGGACTGCACTGTGTACTGGCGGCACACATGACACCACATCTCGTTCAGGGTCGGGGAGTACCGGAGGAACCAGAATTTCTTCAGCCACTCCTGCTTGAAGCGCCGGATGCGGCGTCCGGTGGCAGAGGACATCTTGGAGGGCTCATCAGTTGCCGTCATCACGTCGTTGGAGACAGATTCATCTGCAGAATCCACTTCCTGGTCATCGTCCTCCATGATGGCGGGGCCGGAGACCATACTTTCTGAGGCTGGAAAATAAGAGGGGAAGGAGAAATTCGCGTGGGCTGTTGACAGCACAGACTCAGCAAGGGACTCTGAGGGAGAGCAGGCCCCACAGAGATGGAAGCCCAGCCTGGAGTTGATTTAAGGGTAACCCTGCTCTCCACACTGGGGTTCCCTCTCCGTGAGCTGCTCATGGTGGTCATGGACACTACTCATTATGCTCCAAGCTGCCTGCACCTGCGCAGCCTTGACTTGTGGGTGCTTCTGGGGTGGAATGTTCTAGAAGAGGCAGAATATTTGATGTCACACATTCAGGTTACACCGGAGGACCTGGTCCTGGAATGTCCACCGATATGGTCAGGGTAAGCATGTGGCTCTTAACTGAGGGCAGCCCGGATGCTGAGGCAAAGTGCGGTTTGTATGTCCGCCCCAACCCATTCTGAGGACAGCTGAGAAGGACAGCCTGAGGGAAACAGCCCGGCTTAGCTGCAGATCTGCACAGACTCGACCCCCAGTTCTTCCTTGGTCCAACAACTTGAAGAGATCCAGGCAGCCAGCCAAAAAGGACAGTCACACAGCTGTCGGCCCCAGGCTCTCTGGTTCCTCATCCTTCTAGAACTCCAGGCTGGGAACCAAGCACCATGTGGGAAGGACAGAGTCTGGAAGAAGTGGACGAGGCTGTGCTCCTGGCCTGAGTTTGGGGAGCTGTAAAAGCTCCCAGCAGACACCCTGTTCAAGACTGGGGGAGAGAGAAGTTGGGTCAGGGGAGACATCAGTGGGACCCCACCCCAGGAGAAAACAACAGGTCAAGAACACAGCACACAGCCCTCCTGCGATGGGACAGATTTTATTGACAAGGATACAGGTCGGCACATGCGATGCCCCCCAGAGCTTCCCGCCAGCCTGCCTTCGGCACCTGAGGGAGTGGGCTCCCACCCCAAGAGGTGGCTGCCTCTGCCTTGCATTCCTCTGGTCTCCTGGCAGGTGGCTGCGACAGAGAGCTCTGGGCCACCCTCCACATAGCGCGGCACTGCCCACTCTTCCCTTTAACAGCAACCTCATCCTCGGTAACTTACCTGCAGGGTCTGAGAACTCTGGGAGCTCCAGTACCTGCGGTGGCAGAAGCGGGGCCTCAGGCAGCTTTCCAGACTTAAGCATGTCTAGCTCCGCCTGCAACTCCCGCACTTTCTTTTTCAGGCGAATGCAGTTAGGGCAAAAGGAGGTGGTGGGCAGCTCATGGGGGTCAGATGCCAGGGAGGCCTCAGCAGGACTGTCGGCTTTGAATGATGTGGGCTCCTCCTCTTCATCTTCCAGCGGGCCCAGCTCCTTGGCCACCCTCTGAGGGACCTTCCAGTCCCCTTCCCCTGGGGTCCTGCAGATGCCTTGTGTCAGGGTAGCCCTGCCATAGTCATCGTCCTGGTACTTGGGGACTTTCCGGATGACCAGGGAGGTGCTCAGAGCCAGCTGGCGGGCTTCCACGTTAGCAGACTCCAGTGAGGCCTCTAGCACATCCTTGAAGATGAGGTCTATTTTCTTCTTCTTGGCTGGAGGGTGTATGTCCCCCTCATCAAAGCTGCGCTTGTAAGGACTTCTGCCCTGCTTCAGCACAGGGAACTGAGTGGGGCCCCTTAGGTCTTCTGGGTTATCCAGGGCTTGCTCAGCCTTCTCTCTCTGCAACCTCTTCTCTCCTAGGAAGGAAAACCAGGGTGTGAGGATGTGGGGAAAAGCCCCAAATGGAGAAATCGACAGGGAACAGAATGGGCCTTCTGCTAGGGGATTGCCTGACACATCCCCCTGGTTCTGACCATCTGGGTCACGTGAGACCCAAATGGAGAGAAGATCACAGCGACTAGAGTCACAGGACCTTTACCAAAAGGTCTCACATGGGTAAATGCTGCACTTGTGTTAGGATATGTCTCGAGGTGAGAATAAAACAGAGTTACCATCCCACAGGGATGGGGCTTGCCGTACTATGACCCCAGAAGACAGCATCTCACTCTGTCTGACTAATGCAACAGCTTTCAGAGCTGAGTAACTTATCTGCCCACCATGGGACAAGCTGTCCTCCAGACCTAGAGACTACCGGATGGTTGCAGTGCCTCAGTGGAAGGCATGGGAAGCACAGGCCCCCCTTCCTCCGTGCTCAAGGGTCTGAAGAGCAGAAGGAAACAACCGCCCTACAGTCTCTGCCTCTCCATTCTCCCAGCAGTCTAAAGACAGGAAATGCACAAAGAAGAGTGGCCCCAAGTCCTGTGGCTCTCGGTCATGGCTAAGGTTGAAAAGAGAAGTAGGGGTGCCTTGGGAAAGATTCCTAAACATACCAAAGTATCAGTCTCCCTCAGGATAAGGGCAAGGTGGCTTCAAGACCCAAAGTATTCTCAGATATAGCTGTTTCCCCACCCGACAAAAGATGCCTCTCTTTCCTTCATTTTTAATTACCTTGAAATGTTGGTGAGATCACCAATAGTAAGCTATTTTAGATTCTTTAATGAGGCCAGCAGAGTAGCACAGACTGCTGTAGAAGTGCTGGTGTGCTCCAGGGGAGACACACTGAAGAGAGTTGTCTCTCAGCTTTCAGAAGGTTCTGCTGGCAGAACCTGTGGGGTGGGGCAATCTCAAAGGCCTCCTGAATTGGCCAGGGTCGGGCTCCTTCCCAGTGCTGCAACCTTGGGCCTCTGTTCAGTGTCCAGGCTTCTGAGGAAGGATTTCCTAGGCCCTGGCTGAAGGTCAGGAGGCTCCATGCTTGACCTCCCCCGGCTGCTTCCCTCATGTCTCCAGGCCCCACAGAAGACAGCACAGCACGGGTTAAGCCACTCAGGTCCCTATTCTGTCCTCACAGGCACTGCTTCCTGGCACGCAGGTGGCTTCCAGAAGCCCCTGTATCTGTATCAGCAGAACCACAGAGAGCTCAGTGATGCGTTGGAACCTTTTAAAATGTATTTTGTGAGCTGGAGAGATGCCTCAGAGATGAGAAGCACTGGCTGCTCTTCCAAAAGACCTGAGATCAATTCCCAGCACCCACAGTTCACAACACTCTGTGACAGACTCTAGTCCTAGGGTACCCAGAAGACACCTCACTGTGACAGACTCTAGTCCTAGGGTACCCAGAAGACACCTCACTGTGACAGACTCTAGTCCTAGGGTACCCAGAAGACACCTCACTGTGACAGACTCTAATCCTAGGGTACCCAGAAGACACCTCACTGTGACAGACTCTAGTCCTAGGGTACCCAGAAGACACCTCAAAGGCAGCAAGCATACACATGGCACACAGACACACATGAAGACAAAACAGCCATTACACAAAATACATCAATAATGTAATGCAATGTATTTGTGTCGCAGCCAAGTTGAATCTCTGAAAATCAAGGGTGCCCTTTCACCTTCTTGTGGACTCCTCAGACATCAGACAGCTGAGGATGCTGGGAGGTCTGGGTGTTAGTCACAGAAGACCCTCATTGTCTCTGGAGATGAAGATAAAGTCATCTGTGTTTTCTAGGATGAGCAGGAAACCTTCTGAACATGTGGCTTCCATGTAAAATCTCTGGTCCACAGATGACCTTTAATAAAGGTCACCATGAATTCTATTCCAAATCCATGACATTCATGGATAAAATCAAAGAAAAAAACTTTAAATCCCCACACAGATCACCTAAGTGTGTTGACTCCTATCCTTCACAGCTAACCACAAAGGAATAAATGACATTCTCTCCAGGGGCTCCAAACAACACTCTTCCATAAAAAACAACAGTAAGAATGATCTGGTTAAGCAGCCTCTGATCATGAAGATGCCCTGCGCTCTAAAGGCAAGATGCAGTGGTCCCATCAATGGTCCCAGTGCTTGGGAGGCAGAGGCAGGAAGCTCTGGAGTGCAAAGCCAGCCTCAGCCTCATACGGAATTCAAGGCTGGCCCGGGATATGTGAGACTGTGTCTCACAAAGAGGGGTGGGGACTGGGAGATAGCTCAGCTGGTAAAGCATTTGCTTTTCAAGTATGAGGACTTGAGTTTCAATCTCCAGAATTCATGTTAAACAAACAAACAAACAAACAAACAAACAAACCTATGTGTAGTTGCAGGCACTTGTAATTCCAGCGCTGGGCAGGGGAGACAGGAGGAGCCCTGAGGGGCACTGTCCATCCAGCCCAGCACATTTGGCAGTTCCAGGTCAGTGAAAGTTGTCTCAAAAGCAAAGTGACTCCTGAGAAATGACACTTGAGGTTGATTCATACACGCATGCACCTGCATATGAACACACACACACATACATACATATGCACGTGTACACACATACATACACATACACACATGTATACACATATACATACATGCAAGCACATGTACATACACATGTGCACACACATATGCATACACATATACACACATGTACACACAGACACACACAAACATACATACAGCTAATTTAGCTGTAATACCTTAAGTGACGGGGCGATGGGGACCTTCCTGAGCAGGGCTGATGGGCCATCCAAGGCACATTTAAAGTCCCGGGACTCTGTACCTAACATCTAACATGCATCCATCAGCTGCCAAGCCCCACGGTCACTCTCAAGGAGCACATTCATCACAGCTCCGGTCAGGTCCACTGTGGTTGTTCGTTTCCTCTTGCAGCCTACAATCCAGCCTGGTCATGGACAGATAGATGCCTTCCTCCTGTATCTCCCAAGGCTTGCTCTATCTTTTTGCAAGTCTCCCATGAGTCTTCACATCCCCAAACTCTCTCCTTTCTCTGAGCTGTCCCTGGGTGTCAGGTCTTCGTGAGAATGATGCAGGTTGAGGTACTTTGGAGAAGGCACAGGAAGACATGTTCCAGAAGAATCCAAGATGGTGGGCAAGAGACAGACTTGGTGCCACAGCAGCTGTGACCTTTCTTGGTTTTCTTTTCGTTGGGTAGTGTGATTCTTCTAAAACCCCTGGTTGCTTTCATTCACTTCTGCTTTTATCAAGGCAACCGAGGCCCACCAAACATCTGGAGGTTCTGAGATCCACGGAACCCTTCTGGAGTTTCAGGAAGAGGCCAAACAGTAGCCACCCTTCATCCCAGAAGCATCACTGGTCCCAGTGAAACCAGCATGGCCCAAGCTCAACTCCAACAGAGTCAGGAGATGAGTTTACCCACAGGTCTCTCAGCAATTGCTAGGGGCTTTGGACTAAGCCAGACAGCTTCTGGGCACCCTAAGGCCTGTTCTGTTTTAACTTCCAAGTCATCTTTACCCCAGTGAGTCACCTGCTCCCATCTCCTCCAATCATCTTCTAAACAAGGCTATCTCCAGTGAAGAGGTTAGTTAAGAAGACCGTGTAGAGACTTTAGGCATGGCTCTGCCTCCGAGGACCAAATGTGCCCTGGGTGTGTGGATGTGCACCTGGGTACCCTGGCCAGATTGAGGATGGCATCTACAGCTGGAGAGCCAGAGGCAGGGAGTGAGCCAAGCTCCTTTCAAATGAGCCATTGCAGTGGCGTATGGACAGACAGCTAACCCACTAAGGTCTCCCAGCCTAAGTCCATCTTCTCCTGTCCACTAGCCTTCCTCTGGTAGAAACCATTCCTTCATGCTGTGTATCTTTTGGGCTGCCAAGAACAAGCAATACCAAGGCTGGCTTTGTGGTGGCCATTATTGGATACAACTTAGCTCCTCGCTTCAGATGCCTCAAGTTGGAAAGTTAGCTCTGGCCTCATGTGACCCTGGGTAAGCCACTGCGTTTCTGTAATACTCGCCTTGGACATTTGTACAATGATGGAGCTGATGTCATAAAAATCACTGAACTAGAATTTTACAACCAAGGACTTAGTGATGGCCAAGGTAGAGATTGCATCAGCGGTGCTACGTGCGTTGCTCCATGGGCTCTCCGGAGCATCTTGGCAGGTTAGGACTCATCACCTTGATCCCATGGCAAAGTGCAGGAAACCCAGCTAGCACACAGGAAGTTAGCTACTGAGGTGTTGAGTGAGAAGTGTCTTTTCACCAGTTAGAGTTGGAGCAACAGGATTGGAGTTCATTCAACTGACTTATTTGGCTGGGATTTGATGATCTCTCAGAACTTTCTCCTAGAGAAGAAAATTCCCTTACTGTGCTGAAGTCTTGCCTGTCCTGGCTCTTTGCACTGCTGGGTACTGCATTCCTCATTGGTTTGCTTGGAAGGTTCCCAGAGGTGCTTTCTAGGCTTTTGGGGTTCAGAGTGGGTTTGACCTTTGCTGCTGGACAGGGACCTTAGCTCTGTGGGCGTGGTCTTGTGCCTGTAGGCGTGGCCCTAGCTTAGTGGGCGTGGCCCTTCACAATCAGTACTGATCTAGCCTTGTAGAAGGGCACGCTTGCCCCTTCCCATGCCCATACTCACCCCGGGCCAGGTTGCGGTGGATTGTTTCCTGGGACATGCTATGCAGGCGCTTCATGTAGTCCTCGCTGTACCAGACTCGCAACCGCTCTCCTGGCCGGATGTCTCGGCATGCCCGGAAGTAGATGCGCTCGCTGTGCTGGAATGCCAGGAGGTTCTGCTCCCTCTCCTCCCGGGAAATGACCACGTACCTGGTAGGGAGGGGACAGGTGAGAACCATGGGCCACACCTGGTTGAGTGCCTCCAGGGCAGGGCACAAGAGGTTAAGGTATGCGGGCACATAAGGAGAGCTGCTGTCTCACCTAGAGACAGCTAACTAGAGCTGGTCCTCCTAGCTACTTGCATCATGTTAACACATTCTCTGGACCTTAAGGATCTGTTTAATCTGAGACTGGAAATGATCTCTGTCCTGCCATCCTTGAGGGTCACAATCAACACCAGACTCAATAGCAGGTGGCTATCCCTTCTCCTCTTCATTGACTTTAAAAAAAAAAAAAACTTTATTTTATTTTAATATTTTGTGTGTAGGGGTGTTTTGCCTGCATTTATGTCTGCATACCAAATGAATAGAGCCTTCCCAGAGGCCAGAAGAGGGCATTAGATTCCTGGAAGAGGAATTTCAGATGGTTGTGAGCTGCTATGTGAGTGCTGGGAATCGAACCTGGGTCCTATGAAAGAGCAGTCGTACTCTTAAGCACTGAGTCACGCATGCCAGCTCCACTTTCACTGACATTGACCTCAAGCCTTTGATGGCAATTGGGGCAGGGGGAGCATTGGGCTGTTTCCATATTTCGCTAGGCTAAGCAGAAATAACCCATCCTCCAAGGGTGACTCATGATAGGATAGCCCAGTGTTAGAGCAGCGCCTGTACAGTTGGTCTGATGAGGACAAAAGGGGAAGGTAAGGGAGCGACAGCAGAAGACTGGCAACGACGGAAAGGCTCAGAGAGGCTGAGGAACCTGTCTAAAGACACAGCTAACGATGCAGGTGTGTGGCCTATCCTTCCCTGAGATACAGCTCCTGGCTTCCCTGTGGACGTGGAACGCACGGACTCGGCAATGCCCAAGACACCAGTGAGTCCACACCCCTCACCCAGTTTCCTTCAAATGACACTTCCAACATCCTGGAATCACCTTTCCCAACTCCAAAACAGTGCTGCTGTGGTGCAAAGTGAGACAGGCAGGTTGGAGCCACAGCCAGGCACACTGTGCTCCTAACAGTGCTCTCCCAGCAGAACAACTTGAAGTAAACACACCCGTGTTTTAACCATGAAAACCATCACTTTGGGTGGATCGTCTCTGGGATCCTCTGTACCTTCTAGGTTTCCTCAATAAAGTCTGTGCTGCTTTTCTCTCACCCAAAAGGCAAAGAGAAAACATTCACACAGATGTCAGATCCTTTGCAAGGTGACAATGGGGACCAGCAGCTCCAAGAACTTACGCTGGAGATGGCTCCACCCCTAGGGCAGTGCCTGCAGACTTCATAGCCCTCCTGTTCTTATCTCGTCAGGTCCTGCAGAATCAGCACGACTGCCCTGGAGGAGGCTGGCACCTTACAAACACATCCCCTGAAGCCCAGGAAACAATCCGTTCTGGCGACAGAAGGTATCATAGGCTGAGGGATGAAGACCCAAGCAGTGGGAGAACAAATACCAAGCTCTTCTGATCCGGACAAGATCAGTGGTGCTTACAGCCCTGGGTCAGCCGTCCTGCCCAGGACCTTAGCCTCAGCACACTTGTGTCCCCACTGGTACATGAGCATCAGAGAGCCCCCCACCCCATGAGCTGTGAAAATCTCATGAGGATCTCTGTGCACCTAGCCACAACATGGTTAGCAAAGGCAAAAGACAGATCCCAAGACTGCAGAAATCACGCCCAGCCTCATTGTTCCACTCAAAGGACCAGCCTCAACTCCATCCCTGATACTTTTTTGCCTGTACAGAATAATTCCAAGTTTCCAATTTAACAAGAGTCTAGGATGGATGTCCAAAACCAATCAGCTTAGTGGTCAGGAGGGCACAGAATGAATGTAGCTGCAAGGTTTTCTGTTCGAGACCCATCTGGAAGGCAGAAATCCCATTCCTGTGTTCTCTCGAGAATCACTAGTTCACAGAACACATAAGAGTACCTTCTCCCTTTCCCCTTTCGGTTTCTGGCCAGCCATCAAATACTTAATGCCAGAGAGGAAGGTAAATGAGGAACGAGTCACTATCAAGGTTTGTTGATTCAAAACAGCAATGTCTGGAATGGGTCTAAACATTTCAAACGATTTGTATCCTTTTCCCTTCGCCCCTCCCCACAGCTCCCCTGCAATGTGGTTCTACCTAACAAGAGGCAGCATTTAGAAGAGCACCCTCAGTCTTGATACAGATCACAAAGTATTTCCAGCATCAGGACCAAAATGTGTTGAGCATCTTGCACTTGGTTGTTTAAAAACTTGGCTTTTGAAATGAGATACATATGGCAACTGTGGGTGAATCACAACCGACAAGACATGCTAATGTGACAGAAGAGAAAGTTTACTGCAACCAGCTAAGGCTCAGGATTCATCACCTCTAATTAGGCCCCTCCCTTTACAGCGGTAACACTCAACGGCTTGGCACATTCTCGGAATTCTGTTGTGCTCATTCTTATGAAATACTGTCCTGTGTCACATGGCCAAGGACCCCATAGTTTCCAAGAACTGTCTCCTCCTTGTGGTCAAGATTAGTTGTCTACAAGGGGGTCTGAGTTCCTTGTTGAGAAAACAGCAAAGTGGGAAATGCTTGGGCCCAGGCTATCCTGTAGAGACCAGTAGAGACCGAGTTCAGAATCAGGCACCCTAGAAGTAATTGAAAGGTGACTGACAGGGGTGGGGAGGGCAGGGGTCCTGGACGGAATCTTTCCAGAAGATAACACATTGTTTTGAGTCCTGTCTCCTCACTGGCCTTGGGTACTGGGCAGATAAGCACTGGGAGACAATTCTCAGGCCTCGCCCACTGCTCTTATCAAGTGTACCATATTTTCTAGCTGGGTCAGGAAATGACTATGGGTTCCGACTCAAGAAAGAAAATGGCCCAGGGAGTCGTCCACTTTGTTTAATGGAACCGACACAAGCCTGTCTTGGCCAACACAGTTTTCCACCAGAAAGGAAGTTGCCTGGGAAGACAGAAATGGGAAGACTGGACAAGAAGAGCTGGGCTCTGGGGATGTCGCCGGGTTAGATCTCTGGCATCCAGGCAGTTGCCCAGCCTCTGTAAAACATCATCCACATATGCTATGGGCTTCCTTTCAAGGCTTCCTTTTGGGAAACTGAGACAGGCCCCCCATTCATTTCTTCTTTCTATTGAATATTCTGGCTTCCTGGTCCCCACTGCCACTAAGACACCAAAATGGAAATCAGTTCATCTCAAACTGACCACTGTCCCTGGACTCTGACCTTGTTTCTGGTATACAGCCTTCAATATGTCCTCTTCTTCCTCACCACCAGAAATAGAGGCCAACCAGTCTCACAGATCCTGGGCATCAGAGGAGATCCAGGCCAGCGGCATGGGGTCTCTGTATCCCCTGCAAACTGCAATCTTAATGTCCATGGTTATGCATTTTGGTCAGGAACTTAAAGAGAATGGTCGGGATTCCAAGGCCAAAGGTAGCTGAGAACTATTCAGAAAGGACATTACAGGCTACAATTTGGGGGTTCCTGCCTCAAGGAAGCTCTCTCCATGACTGGAGGTAAGCCAGGCTTACAGGTCAGAAGACAGCTCTGTGGTCGGGCACACTTCAGTGAATACAAGAGGAAACCACTCTGGTTCCTCTGAGGAGTCATGGCAGACAGGGCCTTGCCCTTCACAGGCAGCTACCAAAGTCAGTGGAGATGCAGCCACTACAGAGGTGTGTCACAGGATGGTCCCTACCGGACAGCCAGGAGCCTTTCAAGCCTCCAGCCAGAAACCATTTCGCTCCCTGGAAACTGCAACACTTTTGGGGAGCATAAGGTTAAATTCACTTTGGATGTGCAGGAAAAAAAAGTTGACCTAGCAGCTATGGATGCCCTGCTGCCTTCGACCCACAAGCCACTGCCTTTCCTTTGGAGGGCCAAGCATGGGGTTGGGCGTGCCCATTGGGAGTTTATGGAATCCAGGATATGCAAGGACCACAGAGCCCTCTGCCCCCCGTTAGGCATCTAATCCCTGCTCTGGAGGCTCGTGGGGTTCCCTTGGGATATGAAGAGAAAGAATAGACACCAAAAAAAGATCCTGGAGCCTGGCTGTGTTCAAAGTGTGACATCTGATTCATTTTATTGCCATCTTAACAAAAATATTTGAGAAGGCCATATTGGGTTCCAGCATGGACGGACAGGGCAATTCCAGACACCAGGCTATTACTGGACAAGACAATATGCAGTTTGATGGGGCAGGAACCACCAAAGAACCACAAATTGGGGCAATGGAGCTCAGGGCCCAGGGACACAGCAGGTGCCATCCATCCATCACCTCATATAGCACAAAAGCATGGTGTGTATTTATAAACAGCTCTAGCAACAGCCTCAGTGGGTACCGGGGCCAGTAGGCTTCCAGGTCCACTTAGTTTCTTAGGGAGAAAGGGGAGGGTGTGAAAGGTCTGCTGGGATCAGCCTCAGGCCCCGGGCGTGGGGTCAACACTGCACCTAGGTCAGAGGGAAGCCTTTGGCTTAGTTTCTCCTCCATATCACAAAGAACCCAGCTCTCTGACCAGGCCCCCTAAACAAATCACAAAGCTACAAGTATGTATGGCTAAGTGAATATACAGCCCAAGCAAGCAGAGGCAAGGCATGCTGGGAGGTGGACCGGACACAGTCTCATTGGCCGTGTTAGGAACCAGTGAGTGGACAGTGTGCCTGCTGGCTCCTGAGGCCTGGGCCCGGGACCTTCCCTCCACTGGCTGTGAGACTCAAGGTCATCACAGCCTGGCAGACATGACTCCACGCTGTTTTTGTTCCCTCTTCTAACTGGAGAAGCTGAGGCAGAGCTTAGGTGAGGAGCAGGGTCCCCCATCTATTAGTACTCCAGATCTGGCCTCTTGAAGAAAGCTGGCCAGGTCCCCACTGCATGGCTGTGTCATGTCTGAACCCTGAGATGCATGATGATGACTGGAATGACCAGTGATCAGTGATTGTAAAGACTGACTTGGCTGCCTCCTCACTGCTCAGAAAGCTCCCTGAGATGGCCTGCCATGTGCAGGCTTGGGGAAAAGCTTACAGTATGCTAAGAATGCAAGATCATCTCTTTCCCCTCGACGGCACGCCCCATTCTCCCAAACCCCCCTCCCAAAGGCAAGCACAGCAGCTGAGCAACGCAGGGCAAGCGCAGGGCCAAGGCTGGGCCCCACCCACCCAGCTGAGCCAGCTCCGCCCACCCAGCTGAGCCAGCCCCGCCCACCCACAGGCCACACCATCTAGGAAAGGGCAGAATCAGGACCTGGGAGGTCAGCTCTGCTGCAGCCCTGAGTTGGAAGCAAGATTCTGTCGGATGCTGCCCCCTGCCCCAGCAAGGCCTGCTCCAGAGGATACAGGCCACGAGGAGAGCAGCCTTCTAGGCCAAGCAAGCATTCAAGCAGGCAGCTTTCCTTGTGTCTTGAGCTTCTTCCTGAGATAAGGGGGTGGTGGGCCTGTATACCCACTGGGTTAAAGCACCAGGTGAAGAGACGACTGTGCCCAGGGTCATCAGCCTTGTTTCTGGACACAAGAGACTCCCCCAACTCAGGGCCAGAGACCACCAGCATGGCTTCTCCTTATGCAAACTGGCCAGGCTAGAAATTGTGCTTTCTCTTCCGAGACCTGGTAGTCCGTGTTGGGGCTGGTTCTGGGGGAGCTGGTGTAGGGTCCGGCAGGGGTGCCTGAGCCTGGAAAGTGTAGTCAATAGGGGCTGCCCCTTCTGGCCCACGCTGAGATGCCTGAACTGCATCTCGGATCTCCATAAGCGTCTCACACATCTGACCAACACGGCTGTTCAGCTCAGCCATAGTCTGGCTTATGACATGCATGCTGTCGGCCATGTCTTGGTGCACAGTCACCAGCTCCTGGAGGAACTTCTGGAACATTTCAGTCTGATGGGCATGGGCATGCAGGAGATGCCAGTCCAGGCCCATGGGAGGTGAGCTGGGATTTGGTTCTGGGGTCCTGTGGGCCTGGGCCTGGACTGAAGGATGGGGCAGGACCTCTGGCTTAGGGCCCAATATCTTGGACTGGTCTGAGGAAGATGAACAGAGCAGTGTGGGCCTGGCCAGGGGGGCCTCTTCCTCTGGAGGACGTAGCAGGGGCATCCGAAGAGGGTGCCGTGAGGGCCCAGAAACTTCCTCATCTTCATCATCTTGGATCAGACAAGGAGAGAAGGACAGGTGATTACAAAAGGGCAGAAAGGGCAGCCCCAGTCCCAGGCCCAACTCTGAAAACTCCCTGCTGCTCACCCCCTCAGCCTACAATAATGACTGCTCTGCTGGAGCCCTGGAGCCCTAGCCGGGCTCTTAGTGGGGCCCCCAGCCCCTACAGTGTTTTGCAGAGTTGAAAGCGCTACCAGTGAGAGGCTCTGAGCCGCTCTCTCCTGAGTACCAATCTCCACAAGGGAGGGACTTTCAAAGTTGCTTGGGGCCACCTTGTGGCCTTGCTGGGATTCTAACAAACCACTACAGGGGGATGCCGAATGGCTGGAGGTGAGAGGGAAGGGCTGGTGCAGGACTCAGAAGGATTATGTGGGGCAAGCTACCAGCCCTGTTGTCCCCGAGGTGGGCTGTGAGGTCAGGCCCACCCATGAGTGCTTGACTACATGGGTCCATGGGTCTCCTGACGCTGGCACGGTGGGAGCCTACTGCGTCCTAAGCATGCTCCAGAAGCCACAGCCATCCTCTTGGGGGCCAGAAAGGGTGGGAAAGAGCACTGGGAGCTGCCATTACCCTTTCTCCAGGCCCTCAGGCCACTGCGGCCCCAGCCAGGCTAAGACTTGTGACTATTAGTAGATTTGAGGGCTCCTGCAGCCCATGTCACCTCTGCTAACCTCACCTTCTTTGATATCTAGGAGACAGAGGGGTGAACAAGGCAGGATTCAGGAAATAGGCTTTTCCGGATGCTGCGTGCCCTGAGGCTGCGGCAAACCCTGGCAGATCCAGGCTCAAGTCTGTTTCTGATGTCTCAGGGCCACCTCCATTTTCTGGAAGATTGCCTCCCCTGGCTAACCAGGAAGTCAGCCTCATCACGAACACTCTTTTCTACTCCCGAGGCTGACTTTGTGAGTGGCCACCTGTCAGAGACCTCAGCCAAACAGGAAATAAGCAGATCCCCGTGGCAACGCGCCAGGGAGGAAGTCGGACTCGGTGAACCACTTTCCCGCCGGCCGAGTGCTGCGCCCCACTGCCTCCTAGGATTCTCCTGCCCTAATCACAGGACAGCAGATGAGGAAGGGTGTGGGTGTGTGAAGATGTGGCGGGGAGGGGGCAGCTCTTTAGGGATGGACTCCGATGGCTCCCCCTTCTGGTGAACACCAGCTAGAACAGCGAAAGTCCCAGGAAGCAAGGAGGTGGGACACACAGGGAAAGAGAATGGGGGGGGGGGTGCAGGGGAGCCAGAGGAGAACGGGGAGGAGCCCAGCCAGTCTCAGGTGAGCACCAAGAAGCAGGAACCGAAGAGAAGCACATTAAGCTCAGAAGATGGGAGAGTAGAGGACAAAGCAGACAGAGTGACCAGGCAGTCACGGAGAAAGGTCTCTCCCTGGCCCAGCCCTGCCGCTTGGCTGCTGTGGTGGTGCCCCTCCCCCCCTGCCGCCTAAGACGGGGCTTCCCTGGCTTCTGCAGTTCCTGGAACGTGCCAAGCGCCTTCCTGGTGTGGGCCTTGTACATGCTGTTCCCAGCCTGCTCGCCTTCCCCTCCCCTCCCCTCCTCTGCGCCTCGCACCAGGCCTGGTTAACTCTTCCTCAGCCTTCAGACGACTTCCCCAGCCAGGCTTGGCCTCTTCTACAGCGGGCACTCTATTCATCTGCTGCGCAGACCCAGCACAGCCTGCAGGGCGGCAGACCCAGGTTGGGCCCCGGAGATCACACAAGTCCAGGGCTGGAAATCTGTGATGTCCTGGACTGGGTGAGCCCTTATCGGCCCTCTAAGGTGAGCAGTGATCTAATTCAAGAAGGCATGTCTAACCTTTTGACACTGTAACACAAGGTCAACTACAAAATTTCTGCTCCAGGTACCAAACAAACAAAAACTCATAAAACTCGGTTATGGTCTGGTCATAAACTCGGTTATACGTCCACAGCTGTGTGCTGGTAACCCTTAGGCCACAGGTTGGCTCTTCTGGAGCTCGTGTGGTCCTACACCTGCTTGTGTGGGCTGTAGATGCAGCCCTGTCCTTCCTGCTCCAAGCTGGCTTCTGGCACAGAATGGCTGAGCAAGAAGTGGGGGCAGGACAGAAGTAAGATGGGGCCATGGAGAGAGGCAGGGAGACAGGCAGGGCCGAGAGCTAGCAAGGACAAGGTGCCCGTGAGGAGCGAGCCCCGCATCAGGCAGCGATACTCACAGCTGGTAGATGGGCTGTTGGTTCCGCGCAGCTCTGCCCTGGGGAAGCCGTGCCCAGCCCTGGCGGTGAGCAGTGCCGACTCAATCGCTCTCTCGTGGGCAGCGAGCATGAAGGGATGGGTGTGGCCCCCGGTCCCTGGGCCCGACAGTGACTGCCGCATGCAGGCCAGCTTGTCCTTGGTCCTGCGCTTCATGTCATCCCACCTGTGCTTAATGTCCTTGATGGAGCGGGGGACCTGGCTGACGGAGGTGACTTTCCGAGCTATGCCTTCCCAAATCTTGTCCCTGTCGGCATGGGACAGCCGCATGGTCTCTCTTCCAAAGAGAATGGCTTCGTGGCGGGTCACCTCTGTGACCAGAATGTCCAGCTCCTCCTTGGAGAATTTAGGCTTCCTCTTACGCTCGGCCAGGGGCAGCACGTTCCTTGGGTTGAATATCCCACAAAGCATAATTGGGTAAATGACCGTTAATGAGGGTGGTCCTCCTCCTTCCTAATCACAGGCCCCATCTGGGAAGCCAAGCAAACCCTCCTCCTACAGGGATGCTTTTCCCTCTCTCCTCCTCAGAGGGAAGGCAGGAAGGAGGTGGTAGGAGCCCAGTGACTGCAGGGTAGGCTACCCTACCTCTCATCACCCTTGAGCATCAGGTAGTTCGAGTTCACTCAACCTCTGCTGCCTCGTTCTCCCCGCGCAGACCAGTTTCTGAGGGTTCCATCTACGTACAAGAGCTTTAACCACTTAAGGGAGTAGAAAAGCAGCTCAGTGGTTAAGGATATTTACTACAACTCTCTGTTGAGGATTAGAATTTGGATCTCAGAAACCACATCAGGTAATTCGCAAATGCCTGTCATTCAAACTCCAATGGATCTGTTGCCCCTCTTTAGCCTCTGTGGGCATCTGCACACATGTGCAAGTACACACACACACATACACACACACACACAAAGTTAATTTAGAGCATAGCCTACAGTGGACTGCAGTGGCTGTGGCACTGGCTGCTGGTGTCCATCATGTTGCAACCACAGAAAGTTTATTCTGTCACCTGTGACTTGCTTCCCATCTTGCGGTGTCTCTCATGTCCCTACTTCTGAGCATGTGTGTTCAGAGGAGAATAAGCTCTTCTCCCCAGGGGCAGCCCCAGAGGCTCCTCGTGGCGGGGCTACTGTGTTGCTCTATTTAAGACGTGGAGCGCCCGTGCGCACCCACCAAGAGACGCGTTACCTTGCTGAGGCTCTTCAACCTGCCCTTGCTCTGCCTGCCTTTCACTGTAGCTTTGAAACCACAGTTCCACCCAGGAGGAACCAGGGTGTTGAGGCCGACTCGGATCCCAACCCATACCTCTGATGCTTCCAAAATCACAGCAGCCCCGGCAGGACTCGGTCCTCCGACCTTACTTCTGAGTCCTCCCAGCCAGCAGAGTGTAATGAGATAAAGGAAAGTCCTAGGATTTGGTACCCAGCTCAGGACAAAGGCCTTGCACTCAGACAGACTTGAGACTATCCCCGGGGACCACAGGGCCTCTGTAAGACTAGGGTGAAGCCTGTAGGGCCCTAATTACCCCCCCCCATGGGAACTCAAAGTCTGTGTTAGGAGGAGATTCTGTACAGTGTGGAATATTCAATAATACGCTTACCTTTTACCCCTGCAAACCAGGAAAACCCAAGCATGAAGCTATGTTCATCTAGAATGTCTGAAAGCATGCCAAAGACAACATGTCTCATGTGCCCCTGGTTGAGAATTACTGCATGCAGAGCACCGAATGCAGAGCTTGCATAGGTTAACACTCAAGACATGAATACCCTGGTACCTACCCTTTACCAGGCCCACCACTAATTTCATAAAGTCGTCGATCCATTACATCACCCCCAAGGCCCTGGCCTATGACAGCACAATGAAGAGTCTATAAATTACCAAGAGCTCCCAAAGCAAAGCCACACATAAACACGATCACCAGATCCTGGAATCTTCTTAATTCAGAACACATCAGCCAAGACCACCCAGGAGTCACTGGGGATCAGGACAGGCTAGAGGTAGCAGGTCAGTCATGTTAGTAAAGACGGGAGCGGCAGACTCCAGCCCACTGAACCCGCCCACAGTCCTGAGGCGCCATGCTCAGAAAGAACTGTGGCTGGCAGGTCTAGAGACACAGGGCCCCAGGCCTCGTTTGCCATGGTTGTTATGAACGTGAGCAAGACTCTGCCCTGCTCTGGGTCTCAGTTCATCACCGGCATGACCACCAGCACAGAGCAACCGCTGTCAGCCTGAGTGGCCACATCAGAGTCACTATAAAAAGCTTGCAAAATTGTGATGCTCTGACCTATCCCCAACCATGTTAACACCAGCAGCCCTGGCATGCTAAACAACGGCCGAGATGGTTGAGATGAGGCTCTGTCTTCTAAAGGGCAGTGGGAAAACCCTTTGCCCAAACAAAAGCTCAGAGATGGTAAGACACATGGGACAGGTGAGCTCTCTCAGCCACAGTTTCTGGAGCTCTGCAAGTAACAGTGTCACAGGATGCATCAGACTCGCTCTTTCAGCTGGCCTGGACCTGACTGCGGTAACGCATGCAAAGGCCCGGCCCAGGGCCATGCTGTCCATCAGCAGCCTTGCTGTAAGGCCCATGCCCACTTGCTCCAGCTGTCCTCAACAAAGCCCTGGACCCTCTGAAGGCACATAGCAAAGGCTCCACCCTAGTCCACGGGACCCCCACACAGCACACATCTGTGCCTCTCTGGCATTTATGCAGCGGCAGGGGTGCTGCAGGGGTGCAGAGGGCAGAGGAGGGCAGGCCTGAATTGGCCTACTCTCAAGTGTTTCTGTGTATCTGAGGTGATACGGTGCTCAGCGTAAGGGATGCGACACTGTCAGGCTGACCTGGGCCTTTGGGCAGAGAGAGAAGGCGGTAGCTAGGAGTACCAAGGACAACCTCTGGTGCCACTTTGAGGGCGGCTGACCATCTTGCGGAGGAGGCCATATGTGGGTGCTGATTCTGCACCTGTCTGGGGCAGTGGAAACAGCTGCGCTCTCCATAAGAGGATGTTCCCAACTGGCCTGCAAACCAGCTGTAGCCCTGAGGACATACAGGTGGCGGTGAGGCCACAGAGGGACACAGGGGACCGCCTCATGACTTTCCACTTCCAACCAGCTCCTCTTCATGTGCTCAGACTGCCTGAGGCATCCCTTGCTGCCCCCATCTCTCACCTTCCCATTAGTCACCTAAGGTCACCCATTTGCTATCTGAGACACACAGAACTGTACGTGAGAGGGCCTCAGATTCCTGACATGGCTGGGTCCTCAGAGGCCTTCTTTTCCTCTAAACAAATCTAAATGCCCCACAACTGCCTCTGGATCCCAGATGTGAACCAAGTGGTATTGGGGTCAGACTGACCCTTTTCCACTGGGAGGACCCACATACACCACACAGGCCAGCTCAGAGCATGGGTCCTACCTAGTGTGGCCACCTGGGAAGTGACCCTTGTTTAATTCTCTGCTCTCTCTGACCAGACTGTAAGGATGCTTCCGACACACGGTCCTGGGCCACAGCCTGGGCCAGGGTAGAACAATGCTGGTCAGCAGTCAAGCTTAGTGTGAGCGCCGTGGAAAAGGGAGCTGGAGATGTCAGGAGCCTTCACTCCCATGAAACCACAGGATGACTTCTGGGTCTTCCCTGGAATGATGTCACCCCAGCAGCAAGAATCTGCCCTGGGATAAATGTTAGTGGTCGATCCTAGGTTGGGGACGTTTTCCTCTTTGCAGGAGTTCTACCAGGAGCCATGGCAGGCAGCCCGAGGGTCTGGCCACAGGCTCTCTAGAGCCTCAGATGGAAACCTGGAGTACAGGACACTTCTCTCAGACCCTGTCAGCTACAGTTCTGGTGCAGCCTGGAGAGCTCTGAGATCCTGGAGGCCCCAGATACTCTTTGGGCCCAGCCCAGAGGCTGGCGAGGCTCACTGGAGCTGGCAGGGATGGGACTCACCTCATCCAGTTGGCCTTGGTCTCATCTGACCCATCTACGGACTTGTAGCGGTTGTTCTTGTCCACAATCTGGAAAACAGAGACACTGTCTACAGTGGGCCATTAGAGAAGGGCTCTCACGTGCCTGGACTCCTTCCCTGAGGCCCAGGAACCAGCTCCCTCCTCCTTCTTCCCTCTTCCCTCCTCCCTCTATCCTCCCGCACTGTCCCCACCACAGCCTCAGCTGCGGTAAGGAATCTTTGCTGTCTCCTCTCCACCCACTCCCATTCTCTTAGAGACCCTGGAGATGGCCTGAGAGGGGTCACCACTCTCATCTGGGCTGACAGAATCGGAATCCTGGGTAACATGGCTCAGGGTCCCCACTCCACACAGGTACCAGGCTGTGCGACAAAAGCTGAAGGCAGCCTCTCTCTCTGCTGTGTGTGTGGGAAATGAAGATTATCACTGGGGCCCAGGCACTTGTGATCTGAAAGGGCTCCTCCTCTGCTGAATTTTCAAATACTCAAGACCCGTAGGGTTTGGGGTGGGGTTGTGTCCAAACGTCTATACTCCACAATCGTTCTGAGTATCAAGATCCATGGAATTCTAGGTTGTCCCTTACTTTCTTTGTGGAGGGCAGGAGTCCTTAAAAGGCATTTCAGACACAGACTTTAAGCTTGAAGGCTAAGGCAGAAAGAGAGATACACTGAGAAAGGAAGACACACCAGAGAGCATGGATGTCGGCTTCTCCAATGGGCATCTCTGGTTCTTTCTTCACCCAAGTTATAAGCAATCGACTCATAGTCTACTATGGATTTTTTTGTAGAGGATCAGTCTATAGTCTTTCCATTTGTGTACTTGACATCATTTTGCATTGTTGGTGAAGCAAAGATTATAAAGTTCTCTTCACTACTTAATGAGCACTTCCACATTTTAGTTCTGGAAAATCCTCAGCTTTTTATGTTTTTCAATACAACCTCTCATTTACTCCACCCTCTTATGGTAAAGTTCTGTTAACTAAACACAGAATAGCTCATTCAGCGCCTCATGTCCTTTAACTACCTCTCCATAGTTTACTCTGTCCTTCGGAGCAGTGTCAGGGAACATTTCTCTGCTCTCTTTCAGTCCACCAGTGGTTTCTCTGCCTACTCCAGTTCCTTCCATCCATTAGGGTTTTCCTTTCTTCTCTTGCTTTTTTGATGTTTTGTTTTCATTTCGGTTTGTAAAATGTTTGAGGCAGACCTCTACTATGTATGGCTGGCCTTGAACTTTCAATCCTCCCATTCACGCTCCTGGGCCCCAGAATTACAGGCTCTCAGCACTTTGTTCTAGGCTTTGCTTCCTTTGGAATGAGTATCTTCTGTCCAATTAATATTTTTCACTTTCAGTGTTATTGAATCTTTTTGAAGACATGTTTTTTTTTTTCACTTGTCTCTTTGGGTTCCACAGTGATGTGATCGTCCTGTTTCCACAGCTTAGTTGAGGTATAAATCACATAAAACATAGATTTTCTGATTGTGGAAAGTGTTTAGACCAGGCTGGTTCCCGGAGAACTTGGTGGGGCAGAGCAATCAGGAGCCCCTTTACACCGGTGCTAACATTCCACCATTCTCCTCAACAGAGGCAGAACAAACAGTTGTCAACTGTAATAAGACCGGGTGACTCGTGTCACCTCAAGGATTTGTCCATTGAGCTTCTGGTGACATTCACACTTATGGTCAGGTCTGTACACCTGAGCCCTGTCCACCTGTCTGACTGACTTTGGCCTGTTATGGTTTGAACATGAACTGTGCACACTGGGCTCCTGTGTTGAGCACATGGTTTTCTGGATGATGGTGCTTATTTTAGGAGAACATCCCATTTTTGACACATACATTTTTCTCTTCTAAGAACAATATGCAATACTGTTTTGTAAAAATCTAGAAAATGTTATACTCTAGCCTTGGATGTTCCTTGCAGGCTTGTGTTTTGACAATGCAGTCGGTCCCCTGCTGGTGCCACTATATCTGAGGACTTTAGGGGCCCAGGGGGCAGGCTCTGGTTCCTGCCCTTCCCCTGAACTTTAGATGTGAGGCGCCTTCACCACCATACACTCTGTCAGCACTTCCTTACTATGATAGTCTGAAATCCCTCTGAAACCCTGAGCTAAAATAAGCATTTCTTCCTCTCCTCTATTCTACTGGGAACTTAATTATAGACATGCAATAGTAATAGTAATGTTAAGAGTTCACTGAAATGGTCTCCAAGTGACCACATCCTGCTAAAATGTTTCTTCGCCGAGCTGCGGGGACTCATTCCCTTCTAATCTGTGGGTCTGAGACTATGTCACCTCTGCAGGCCTTGCCGGTTTGAGCTAGCTCTCTCCTGCCACGGCCCTGGCGTACCCCAGCATTAATGTCATGGCATCCCATTACTTTTCTCAAGACCCTCGTGATAAAGAACATTTCTGTTGATGGAATGTCTGTGAGCTGTGAGTCTGACGAGAGGCTCCCTCACCAGGTTCAAAGAAGTGGAGACAAGACACAGAGCTCTGCCATCCCCAGTAGCACCCCCCTGTCTTACTTAGTGTATATACAAGGGAGAATCCTGGTTGATTGGAGGATGATGGAACAAAGAGTCTTTCAAGTAAAAAGCAAGGGTGAAACCCCACGAACAACCTGACAGTGTTGATAGGTTAGTAAAGAAGCAATGAGTGGACACACTGGGCCAGCCTGTACCAACTGGGGCCAACTATTCACTTGCTAGACTTCCGTAAGCCATCTGTGAGATAAAACCATCATCCAAACTTACAAGGCAACACATTTCATATTTTAAAGAGGTACCACTCAGAGCCAGGCATGAGGGTTCTGGAGGCAGAAGCAGACTATCTCTGTGAGTTCAAAGCTAGCCTGGTCTATAGAGTGAGTTTTGAGATAGCCATTGCTGTTACACAGAGAAACCCTGTCTTGAAAAAACCAAACCCAACAACAACAACAACAAAACACCCAAAACCAAAACCAAACAAAAAAACCAAAAGCAAAAGCAAATCCCTCAGAACTTAGCACTTCCCAGCTGCTTTACTACTTTACAGAGTGCCGCCCAGGTCCTCTGGTCCCATAACACTGCTGTGTGGTGTGTACTCATGTGTGACCACCTGCTGTAATGGCTGTGCAGCGTGCATTACATCTGTGTGGCCACAGCGTAGAGCTGGATTGTTCCCCCGAAGACCCTGAGTTGGTAACTTGGTCCTCAGCTCAGCATGACTGGAAAGTGGTGGAACCTTTATGAGTAGGGCCTAGTGGGAGGGCTTGGGTCAGGGCGATATGCCCTTCGAGGTGCTTATGGAAGGCCAGTCTCTTTGTAGGGACCACATGGTGTAGCAACTTGCTTCCTGGTGCTCCCCAGTATAATGTATTGCCTCACAGCAGGCAGGGCCCAAAGCAAAGCAGTCAGATAGTCAGGGATTGAAACCACTGAAACTGTGAGCCCAGGTCTTAACTTGACTGGCTCACATATTCGGTCACAGCTACAGGCAGTGGGAATGCAACACTGCGGTGGAGATTGTGGCTAATACACATGAGAGTGGGTTCCATTCCCTGGACCCACTCACACAGACTCTGCTGGGGGGATCAAAACAAATTTGCATATACTCTGTGCCAGGTGCTAGGACTCGGGCCTGGCAAACTGAGTTTAATCCCCAGATCACAAATGCAGGAAAGTGCCACACATCTCAAGGCATTTCTTCCCAATTCCGCATTCAGGGGATTCATGTGGAAGAGCTGTGTGCAAGGCACGTCAAGAGCACTGACACCCCGGAATCCAGCCTGTGTCCTCCACTATTACCATCAGGTGGTCACACACCAGCACAGAGCTGTGGCCGTGCTTATAGGACCAGAGGACCAGGGCAGCACTCGGCAAACATTCAACTCTGCTTTATTGCTGAGGAGGAGAGAGAAGTGGGGTGCTCCTTGTTTGTATGAGCCCGATCTGCCTTTGTGCTTTAGAAATCTCAGTATCAGCGTGCTGGAGGATGACCCCATTGGTATCATGTTTGCCATTCAAGAGTGAAGACCTGAGTTCTGTTAAGTCTCAAACCCTTGGACAAGCGGCTGAAGTGCTTGCTTACCATACCAAAGCTAATCTGGCAGTCAGGTTCTCCCAGCATCCTTCACTCCCCACCTAGTACAGGGTATGGCTAGCATGCCCCATCCTCTACTGTGAATTCTCCAGCTCATGAGGCTGGGTTGCCCTTCCCTATATAACCCAGCCATTTTGGTTGCCTCTCCTTTTTGGGACCTCTTGGCTGCTGTACCTGGTTCCTCTCCCCCCACTGTCCCTCATGATCCAGCTCAGTCTAACTGTGGCTGGTTCAGGCCTAACGGGTTTCTGGGGGAAGTTCGTAGCTTAGCTTTACTACCGCTCAGGATTTTCTTAATTCGAGCTCATTCAGTACATGCCATCAGAGGAGCAGCTAGAGTGACAGCAAGAGGGACAAAATGGTGAAGACTTAGAACTCTTAGTCACTGTTCTACTGCTTTGAAGAGACACCATGATCAAGGCAACCCTTGTGAAAGAAAGCATTTAACTGGGGGATTATGGTTTAAGAGGCTTAACCCATTATCATCATGGTGGGGAGCATGGTGGCAGGTGTTGAAGCTGTAGTTGAGAGCTACATCCTAGTCCATAGGGAGACAGAGAGGGCAAGCTGGGCTTGGCATGGGTTTTTGTCAAAGCCCACCCCCTTTCTCAACAAGTCACACTTCCTAATCACTCCGGTCCTTTCAAACGGTGCCACTTCCTGGTGACTATGCATTCAAATGTACGCCTCCAGGGCCACTCTTCCTCAAACCACCACATTCCACCCTCTGGGCCCCGTAGGCTTATAGCCATGTCTTAATACAAAAATGCACTCAGTCCAACTTCAAAAATCCCCATATTATATCACAGTCTTAACACTCTTTAAAAGTTCAAAGTCTCTTCTGAGATTCATGCAATCTCTTAACTGTAACCCTCTGTAAAATCAAAATCAAAAGCAGATCACACACTTCCAACATACACTGGCATATAACATACATCACCATTCCAAAAGGAGCAAAGGGAGCAGCGTGAGGGAAGACATGGCCAAAAGCAGAACAAACCCCAGCAGGATGAACTCCAAATTCTGCATCTCCATGTCTGAGGCCAAAATGGTCTTCAGAGCTCCAACTCCTTTCAGCTTTGTTGACTTCTCTTAGGCTGGGTCCTGACCTAAGGTTAGCAGCTCTCCTCCACAGGTCTCTCAGGACTCTGACATATTCAACACCTTGGGACCTCGAAGACAAATCCAGGCTTCACCTTCCCAGCTACACACAATGGCCCCTCTAGGCCTCCACGTAGGGACACCCCTCAAGTACAACTGGCCTCAGCAACTTTCCTTAGCAGTGAAAGGAGATTCCACAACCCCTGTCTTGTATCCTTTACTCTAAAGCCAGAACTATGTGGCTGCTTGCTGGGGCAAGAACTCGGCCCGCTCTGAATGACACGTGCATCAACTCTTTGTGGACGCTTCCTTCACTGCTAAAGCTTGCTGTTGCTTGATTCCTTTTCATTCGTTAGAACCTTAGCTGGGCGGGGTCCTATCCTGAGGTCACCAAGCCCTTTATTACTGTTAGCATCAGACTTTTCTGTACACAGTTTTTCTTTTCTCCCTGGACACAGATCCTGGCTCCAGCACCACATTTCCTGGTGCCCCCTTCTCTCCTCAAACTGTATAGTTTGTATTTCTGGTTGTACAGTTTGCTCCTTCTCATTATAGGTTTGCCAGAGTGATTACTAATAACTACGCGTACAGTGAAGACTTGAAATCTCCTCTGCCAGTGCCATTAATCCAAAACTCTTCAACTTTGCCTCAGGCAGACTTTCAGGACAATGGTAAAAGCAGACAACATCTTACCGGAAAGGTTTCTAGGATACTTACTAATATTCTTTCCCTGTAAAACTTCTTGATCTAGGTCCTCACAGTTCAAATTGCCCCCAGCACTGTCTTCCATGATCCTACTAGGGTGGCCCAGTAAGCCCCACTTAAAGCATCCAAGCACTTTCCTAGCCCAAAGTCCCAAAGTCTTCCATATCCCTCCAGCAAACAGTACGGTCATGCCTGTCACACCGATACCCTAGACCCCAGTACCAACTACTGTCTAAGTTTCTGTTCTATTGTTGTAAAGAGACACCATGACCAAGGCAATTCTTATGAAAGAAAACATTTAATTGAGGCCTGCTACAGTTTCAGAGGTTTAGTCCATAACCATTATTCCAATGAAGCTATGGGGACTTCCTTTTACTGTTCCAAGACTGCTGTTGATAAATTTTCTATTTGTAAAACCACCTTACTAGGGTCTGATTGTCACACCCACTGGTGTGCATGTGTAACAGTCAGCCCTTTTTGAGTCTGAGAAGAAGTACACACCTTGACATAACACTGTGCTTTCCAGGCCCTGAGCTCTATAGCAGCTTCAAGGACCTGTCGTCTTACTAGAGTTCTGTAGGCTTCTCGTACGTTCATGGGCATCTCTCTTTTTAGGTTAGGGAAGTTTTCTTCTATAATTTTGTTGAAGATATTTACTGGCCCTTTAAATTGTAAATCTTCAGTCTCTTCTATACCTATAATCCTTAGGTTTGGTCTTCTCATTGTGTCCTGGACTCCCTGGATGTTTTGGGTTACAAGCATTTAGACAAAACGTGGAACAGAGTCTGAAGGAAAGACCATCCAGATACTACCTCACTTAGGAATCCATCCCATATACAATTACAAAGTCCAGACACTATTGTGGATGCCCACAAGTGCTTGCTGACAGGAGCCGGATATAGCTGTCATCTGGGAGGCTCTGCTAGTGCATGACAAATACAGAGGGGACACTCTCAGCCAGCCATTGAACTGAGCACAGGGTCCCCAATGGATGAGATAGAGAAAGGACCAAAGGAGCTGAAGGGGTTTGTAGCACCATAGGAAGAACAATATGAGTCTCCAAGTACTCCCAGAGCTCCCAGGGACAAAAGAATCAACCAAAGAGTACACATGGAGTTACCCATGGCCCCAGACACATTGGCAGCAGGGGATGATCTTGTTGGACACTAAATGGGGGAGAGGCCCTTGGTCCTGGAAAGACTTGATACCATAGTGTAGAGGAATATCAGGATAGGGAAGCGAGGGTGGGTTGATTGGGGAAGGGGAGATGGCTTACAGGATTTTGGGGGCGGGGGAACTAGGAAAGGGGACAACATTTGAAGTGTAAATAAAGAATATACCTAATAAAATAATAATAGAAATAACAACAACAATAACAATAATAATAATAAAAGGACCTGTCGTTTCACATGACAGACACTTGGTGCTCTACCTCCCTGTGCCCTGGCATTTGGCAACTGCCAGACTTTCTGTCTCCGTCTCTCAGAGTTTGGTGATTTCTGATTCTTCCTAGAACTGTTGAACTTCTGTAGAGTGGATTCATTGCCATAAACACACACACATAAAATACTCTGTGTGTGTGTGTGTGTGTGTGTGTGTGTGACCCTGGAGATGTGTTAAATGAGGCCTATTCACACAAACTCAGTTCTTATATCCAGTCTTACACATTTCACCTTCTCTATCTATCTCTTCCTGAAGCCATATAAAGTTGGCAAAGACAGTCAAAGCAGCCTGTCATCTGCCCTTCACCACAGGTACCAGCCCACTGAACATCAATAATTCCTGCTCCTGGGTGTCTTCCAGAGGCTGTGAGCTTGTGTCAAACGTCGAAGCTAGACTACTGAGAGAACAGATGACAAACTCAAAGTCCTACTTCCAGCCAGTTGAAGGACCAGGATCTGAACTGTCCAGAGCTCTTTGGCCACGTCGTCAGACAGTGCTCCCCCTTAAGAGTCCCATGGTTCTGCCTGGGAAGGGCACCTGATTCCACGGAACCAGTATCAATACCACCCACCCACCCTTTCCTCAGGGTGAGGAGTAGGCTCTCCCAGGGAAGCGAAGGGCATCTTCAGGTCCTATGGTAGAAGTATATGGCGGGGGGGGGGGAGAGGGGGGGGATGAGAAGGATGGCTTGGAGCAGGAAGAGCCTTGAGCAAACCTAGAAGAAACTGCCTGCCCTACAGGCACCACAAGTGCACACCGGAATGGCCAGGGGGGGAAGCAAACAAGGACTGTGAAGCAGCATACCGAAGTTTAGAGGGGTTTCCAGCAGCACTGAGTCACATCCTGGCACCCTGCAGTCACAGGGGACAACTGATCCCGCACAGAGCACTGTGTCACAAAGCCGGGATGCTGGGGAGAGGGGGTAACCTGAGTACATTCTGGGTTTAGCACCATGGTAGGGACATAGCACCATCCTAAGGACATCTGTCCTTGCAAGAGACACCGTGATCCACAAAACGGGATAGTTTCCCATCTGGCGTATTACAGAAAAATGCCGATTGGCTGTTTTTCCTGACACTGAGGTAGCTAGTGTCACATAAGAGTTGATTATGCAATATCAGTTATTACTACTTGTCACTAGACAGTGGCCAAAGGACAGATACACACTGTCTAAGTAAATAAAATCTTCCTTCTGGCAAAGCTCCCTGTGGCGGTAATGGTAATCAAAGCCAGGGATAAACACGGGGAAAATAAACAGACTACTGGGGAATTGGCATGGTGGATACAGTGCTTGCTGCACAGGTGGAGTTCATATCCCCAGACTCCGTGTAAAAACTGGGCAGGCGTGGCAGTACTCAGAAAGCTGGGCTGGGGAATTCCAGGCAAAAGCAGGCTACAGATTCAGCAAAAGACCCTGCCTCGATAAATATAGTGGAGAGGGAATGAAGACACCGAATGTCTGCTTCCGGCCTCCATGGGCATGCACACATATGTGCTCAAACACACATGCACATTACACACACAGGTGCACGCACACAAGCACGCATGCACCCCTAGAGATCCTAACACTGCCTGTGAAGCTATGGCGTGTCATGTTCAAATGATTTTGTTGGTCTCAGCTGTGCATGGCAGACTCACTCTAGTCTCTCCATTGGTGAACTCATTTTTGCCACCGCCTTTCCCTCCCCATACTCCATAACAAGAAAGACATGGCACTACTGTCAGAAAATGCATGATCTGAGCTGGTAGGAAGTGAGGCATGAGATCAGTGGAAACTGTGGAGCATCCTGTGCGCATTCTATCGGCTTGCACGCTCTAGTAAGCATCACTATCAGGAAGGAGAAAGAGGAGGCTCAGAAGGGACCACCAGTGTGCCCTTGAATGGCTCCAGGGAGGCCTTCATAAGGGCAATACGCTCCTATGACAGCCGCTGACAAGACAGCAGTGAACAGGAGAGACATGCCTGGGGTAATAGCCCGGAGAGGCATCGGAGAGGCCAGCCGGACACGAACGGCACATCCCGCATGCCCGCCCTTGCTCCATTCACACCCCTGTGAACTAAGAATGGCTCTGGAACCTTTAAAATGTAAATGGGTTTGAATGTTTTTAAAAATGTTTTTCTTCGTGTAACTTTACGTCTATGATTTTCTACATTTATATGAAATTCAAATTTCATTTGAAATCGCATACAATTCAGACTTTTAGACCCTAAATAAAACTTTATTGGAACACACTTTGCACTCTCATCCCCAGGTCATCTAGGGCTGCTTTTGCACAAGAGTGGAAAGAGTGCAGGAGCAGAGACAGAGACTGGGCGCTTCACACCTTCTAATGTAAAAGTAGAGACTGATTTTAATATGGGTATGGGCATGTGTATGAGGTTGTCTGAAAGGCCAGAAGGCTCTGGAGCCCAGGGAGCTGGAGTGATGGACTGCTGCTAGACACAGTGCTGGGAACTGAATCTGGGTCTTCTGGAAGAGCAGCAAATGCTCCTAACTGCCAAACCATCTCTCCAACCCCCTAAACTACTTCATGGAAGGCTTGGACTGTACCTACACTCACATATACACACATGACTATAAATATAAGCCTAAATGTTATAAGATGTAGCAACTGGTGATCCCAAGAGCGAGTGTGGGTTTTCAGTGTGGTTTGAGGTTTGGGTTGGGGTTTTTATCAGACAGGATCGCAGTATGTAACCCAAGCTTTGGACTCTGGCTATTTTCTTCCCTTGGCCTCCTGGGTGTTCAGATTATAGGTATGCACCACCATGCTAGGCTCTTTGAAACTGTCATAGTTAAGAATTAGTAGAAATTAAATAAAAAGCACACACAAAAAGCACTTGTTCAGGACAAGGAGACTCAGATGGTCACATGAGCCTGCGGAGCTCGGTTTGAATCCCCAGAACCCACAGAATTGCTGTGCATGGTAATGTGAGGAACCAGGAGGGTCCCGGGGCCGCTGATGAGCCATTCCTGCCAACCAGTGAACCCTGGGTTTATCAAGAAGAGAAAACACTGTTTCAGAACATAAGGTGGAGAAAGACCAAGGCAAAGTCAATCTCTGGCCTCCACAGGCACACACAAAAGTGCACACACAGACACTCACACATACACAATCGCATGCAAAGCACTTGTTCTCCTGTATAGACCCATACACACTCCAATCTCTCAAATGTCCCCTCACTCGATGGACAAGCCTGAGGTTCTGCTTCCCTGAGCCTCCCGAGACAGCAGACCTAGGCTACCTAGGCTGCCAACTCCTGGCGCTGTCAGAGGCTCTGCTTGCTTTTCTTTCTTCTCCCTCAGTTGTAATACCCCGCCGAGGTCTGCTTTACACACCTTGCTAGGCTGCCCCAAATCCCCTCTGGAACAAAACATGGGCTGCATGAAAAACTTAATATAGAAATCTCTGCTGGCACCTCTTTCTTCTGCCTCTTTTCCAAACCACAGGGTTACACAGTGGCTCTGAGCACCTTGTGCCTGTGGTGTTGTCCTAGCCCGCAGCATCTGGTGGGGAGGTGGGGGTAGGGGGGCGCTGAGAGACTTTGATCCATGATTTACAGCATGATAAATTCCATTGGACTGAGAGAGCAGAGAAAAGGGCGTATCTGGTCTAAGCAGCCAGAACCGCGTGCACAACTCATGCTGGGGCGGCCAGGCCTTCTGTGCCTGTGAACCCAGGCCCTCAGTCAGCACACAGTGGGCCAGCTCTCCTCCAGCTTGAATAGAATCAGAGAGGGAATTGATGCTGGGCAGGAAGAAAGAGAAAAGATCCCATCGGGGAAGCAAGCAGGAAGGACAAGGCACGGAAGGAAGGGGGGTGGGATGAGAGGTGAGAAGAGGCAAGTTTAGCAGCCAGATGGCAGCAGGCCTAGTGCAGCTCCGCCCAGATGCTTAGCTTTCTATGCAATGGCCCACTTCTCCCCAGAAGGATGACAACACATCGTGTTACAGGAGGAGCACTGCTGTTAGCGGTGGGTCCACTCCTGACCACATGTTACGTGGCTCAACAAACACTAAGGGTTGTGTTTACTATGCTAGGCCCCATTCCCACTGGAGTACCATGTGCACATATCATTGAACTGTTGTACACAAAAAGTAGTGTGTGCGTGCATGCGTGTGTGAAAGCCAGAGGGGCCTACGACAGGTGTCTTTCCCCAAGACTACTTCACTTTTTTCTTTTGAAACAGGGTTCCTCTCTGGCACAGAGCTCACGCGGTTGGCTAGAGTGGCTGGCCAGGGAGATCCAGGGAGATCCAGAGAGATCCAGGGACTCACAGGCCTCCACCTCCCCGCCGCTGGGGTGGTAAGAGCTAGCCGCCACCGCATGCTTTCTGTCGACGTGAGTACTAGATCTCAAACTCAGGTCCTCATGCCTGTACAGCAAACATTTAGTGACAGAGCCATCTCTGTAATTTCAAACATGTCTTCTTGGATGGCGCCAGGGCTTCTGAAACCAGGAAATAAGGATAAGGAAAAGATAGTAGCCGGGAAAGCTTGGGAATGGGATTTGACCAGTAAGTGCCATTGTTCACTTATGATGCAGGGTTTGTTGGTCCCAAAGCAGCATCGTGATCCAGGTTTTTTCTTTCCTTTCTCATTTATCATCTGAGTAGGCCAAGCTGCTCCCCAGTGAGGTCTAAACAGCTGTCCTTGACATATGTGGAGACACACACATATACATAGACATACACACATACACACAGAGAGACACACATACATACAGATATACAAACACACACAGATACACATACAGACATACACATGTATACAGATACACACACTGAGAGTGTGTGTGTCTGTGTGTGTGTGAAAGAGAGAGAGAGAGAGAGAGAGAGAGAGAGAGAGAGAGAGAGAGAGAGAGAGAAAATATTCCTGCTACTACTATTGCTAGCTTGAGCCATTCTGACCACCCATTCTCTTCAGGCTTCCGGTATCGCTCACTTCTTGATATTCTGAAGGTCACAGGCCCACTAGGTAGCCTAGCCTCCTTCCTCTGCCACCTTCCACATTTTAGCAGATGTCCCTGACTCACTCTCTCTCTCTCTCTCTCTCTCTCTCTCTCTCTCTCTCTCTCTCTCTCTCTCCAAAGCCAATACAAAGCCAATGTATTCTTTTACAATTCTACAGGTCGGAATTCTTCCAGTCAGGAACCTTGTCTTGTCACATCTGCAGGGAGCCAGCATCCCTGCTTCCTGGATGAGAAAACCAAAGAGGACATGGCTGCTCCCAAGGGGCTGAGGTTTTCGTTATACATATAAGGGAGAGCACAGGCAGACGCATCTAGAAGGGTCCAGACTATGCAGGTCATGAGAAAGGGTGGGGGAGAGAGCCAGAGAGGAAGAGAGAGTAACCAGAGGCCAAGATGGAACTGAGAGACCAAGAGACCGAAAGGATCACTTAGCTAAAGTGGCTGAGTCACAGGAAAGGAGGCTCAGCTCAGGCCTGGGCTGGAGAGTTTAGGGGTGAGGGATGGGGCGGGGGAGGTATGCCAGTCAGGCAGAGACTGAGGGAGACTGGCAGTCAGAGTCCACTCTGACATGTTAATAAGCACTTTGTTCAGCTGTTTGTCCCAGGTTTGAGACCTAACACTTGCCAGTCCTTTCCATTTCTGGGAGGTCAAACAGAAACCATTTTTCCCACATTCGATTTGACTCTGACACTCTTGTCTTCCTTCATGGAAGAATTATATAATTACCTTGAACCCAGCCAGAAAACCTAAGATCATCTCCCTGACTAAAGATGTTCATTGCAACCACAGATGCTAGAACCTTCTGCCACCGAAAGACAGGCACCAGTTCTGAGGACGAGAATGAGGACACTATGGGGCCTATCTTAATCTCATTCCTGTCATAAAATACTGACAAACCCAACATAAGAAAGGAAGGGTCATTTGGTTCACAATCCCAGAGCCTTTCATAATGGGGGAGTCACACGGCAGGCTGACAAGGCAGGTTGACTAGCAACTCGGAGGCTGGTTGCATTGCACCTGCAATCCAGAAGGGCAGCGGGATGAGCACCTAGGCTCAATGCACTCCATTTTACACTATCCAGAATCCCTGCCTAGGGAATGCCGCCACCCAAGATGGCTCCTCCCACATTGATCAACCTATCAAGACAATCTCCCCACAGGCTCAATAAGCTTGTCTCCTAGGTGACTCCAGATCTTGCCAACTTGGCAATGAACACTAATCTACAGAGACCCATTAATTAGTCTACCACACCCTCCTGTCCTGGCCTGTCCCTTAGGTGATGGAAAATGTGTTTACCTCCCCCTTTCCACACTCATGGCTTCTGAAGAACCTTCCAGAGGTGCTACAGATGCATGTGTGGTTAGTGCTCTCTCACCTCATCCTCCCGTTTCTTTCCAAAGCCTCCTCCTGCTGGCCCTAAGAATGCTTTCTTTCTAACAGCTCCCCTGACCCTCCAATCACCATCCACCTCTCTTATCTCTCTTTTTCACTTCTGAGCTCTAGCCAAATTTCTGAGAAGTCCTTCTACCGGCCACCTCTATGCTAATCAGGTGCCCAGCTCCAGCACTCTCCTGCAGCAGGGCTACCGATAAGCCTTTGTTGTGGGTCGCAGTCCTAGGCAGTGCAACCACTCAGTGCTGACCCAGCCTCTGCCTTGAGGTACCGGTAGTATGCCCCCACCCTGAGCTCTCGCTATGGCCAAAGACCATACAGGTCCAAGATCCCAGGTTGAGGCTTACTGCTCCTCTAATGTCACAATGCTTTTGTGGGCACAAGAGCAACAGACACTTCTGTGCCCTATCACCATGGGCTTCCAGCAGCACGAGACCACTGGCCTGCAGCCTTTGTACGTCTCTCTTCTTGCTATGTGGGCAGGTCACGCTCCTGTTGTCCTCCAGTGCAGCTCTCGCCCATGCTGCCTTCTGGACTGTTAACTGTTGAAGTCCCTTGACACTGAGGCTGGGCCCCATGCACTTCCATTAGCCACCTATGAACATAAGTCACATCTCTACCCTCCCTGCATGTGCTGGGACGGTACAGCCAGCTGCCTGCCAACATCACCATTCAATAAGACCAACACCAGAACCCCAGTCATTCCCAACCTTCTCTCCATCTGGCAGCCTTCACGTCAGAAGTGCTCAGTGGGAGGCAGGGAGGACCTAGGCTGGCCCTGATACTTGGCCCCTTTACGGAAGCCACCCCATCCTGACTGGCCATCATCCCCCATCTAGTCCTCAAATCGATCCTTCAGTCTCCATGTCTCTGTCCCTGCCTCCACCAACACCACCTCCACTGAAGGTTTGAAATTACGTTGACTCTCCACCTGCTTCCTAACTACTGCCACATCTCTGCTCCAGTCAGTTCTGTAGGTCACAGCTAATGTTGTCCTTTTGAAAGATTAATGTGGGGTTGGGGACATGACTCGGTGGCTAGTGTTTGCTGTGTAATCATGAAGAACGAAGCTAATCCCCAGGACACTGGTAAAAACCTAACGCTGTGGCGTGCTCCTGTTATCCCGGTGATGGGGAGGTAGGAGGATCCCTGGAGATTTATTGGTCATCCAGTCTAGTTGAATTGGTGAGCTCCAGATTTAGAGAGAGACCCTGTCTCAAAAATAGAGAATAATTAAGGAAGACACTGGACACTGGAGACCTCTGTCCTCCGCAGAGGCACACATATCCCCTTCCACGACCTGCGGCACCTCAGGCTCCAATTCTTGTTCTGAAGGAACCCAGCCTTCAACCAGGCCAACAGCAGTAATATCAAGCAATGATGAAGGCTTTAGTGACTTAGAAATCACATTCCCAAGTACGGTACAAGGCCACCTGGAGTCATCGTCAGCAGCAGCTCTCATTAGCCCGTGTCACAAAACAGGCCCAGAGAGGAAAGCGATACATTCAGGCCACTAGACTATACACAGTAAAGCTTGCAGACATTCCCACTGTAGGCCCCGGGACACAAACGTCCCAAAGTATGCTGTGCTCCCCCTAGTGGCAACAATCACACGTACACGCTTGTTTGATGTTTGCCTTCCCAAGAAACCATTTGCTCCCAGCAATGGGACCTGTGCCTGTCTTGCGGAAGTCCTTCTTTCCAGCATGCCCATTTTCTGAGCTGAATATTATGTGCTACGGCCCTGCAGCCCCGAGCTACAGGCCTTCCATTTTGGAAGCTGTGTTGGCTGAGGTCTTTGTAAATACTACTGAATAGACAGTCACATGCATACACACTAATATACACAGGCGCACAGGAGGATACTTGGGAAAATCAGCCCTAAGGATTACCTGGTGATGAATCACCCGCTTGCGGCTGAGGTGGGGTCCCTTAGCATGGCCTTTGGACACCAAAGGACAAAAGTCACATGGCTGGACAAGAGGGTAGCAAGCAAAACCCACCATCTACCTGTCACAGGTAGCCACAGAAAAGCACTTGTGCATGCATAAATTGTCACCTGACTGTTTCCCTCCAAGTCCCATGTCATCCTCTCCCAGGGAATGAATGGTACGGGGGACACTCACCAGCCATGAGAAGAAGCCAGCTGACTTGTCCTGGGTAGAGATCTGCCCCTCATAGGGGCCAAAGATGTGGCCCTTGGGGACGAGCTCGTTTATACACCGCACGTCGCTCTCCCCGCCAGCTTCCTTTATCACCTCCATGCCCTGCGGAACGGTGAGGGCTGCCCGATCTGGGATGCCCACAGGCACTGGCGTGTCAGACACAAACACGGGGGGACCGTGGTTCGGGCATTCATCCACGAAGTATTCTTGGCAGGACTCACAGACTGGAAGAATGTGAAGAAGACGGAACGTTCAGGAGAGGTGGGATATAAGAACCGCCCCTCACTGGCTAGGGAGACACTGGGGCCACTGAGGATCAGTAGAAAACACACTGCAAGCGGCTCAAGCCTGACAACCCTGGGTCTGTCCGGCCAGCTGCAGTCCCAGGTCGATCAGAAGCAATATCCCATAATACTCCCTGGAGGACTGAAGAACATGCTACTAATGTCAAGGCTTCTGTCTCAAGCTTTTTGTTTTTGTTTTGTTTTGTTTTTGTTTTTTTAAATGGGTTTGAGGTCATCTGTCGTGAGTGGACTCTAAGACCCATGGCAGGCTGCCGAGTCCTGGTGTGCCCCAGGTGATTGCCTCTTACTGCAGCTCTGTCACCATAACCCAGGGGCAGATGGGATATGAGGTGAAGGGAGGAGTCACCCAATGCCTCCGCTCCACTTACACCAGAAGTCCACTTGCTGGAAGCTTTTGGTCACGATGAGGTCACGCTTTCCCTTCAGTTTCTTGGGTTCAACTTCCATGGAAGATGGTTCCAGTCTTCGAGAGCTGGTCAGGTCAAGGGCCCACCAAAAAAAAAAAAAAAAAAAAAAAGCAATGAAGCCATCAGAGACAACCCAAGGGGGAGACAGACTGGACACCTGTCCAGGAAGACAGAGTTGCAGATGGGCAAAGAACTCCAACAAGCTGACCGTTCACTGGAGGAACAGTGGAGCGCGGGAATTCCTGAGAGTTGGGCCTGGGAAACTGTCCCATCTAGTGCCTGCTCACCTCTGACCCCAGAAGCTGTCCAGCAAGGAAGGCTGGCATGGAGTAAGAACATCCCCTGGGTCCCCAACCAACCCAGAACAGCCGCCCACCACCCTCCTCAAGTCACCACCCAGGGGCCTCACCAGGGCTGGCCATACTCCTGGTCCCGGAGTGGTGAGCAGACCTCTGTCTTCACTACTGTCACCATGTCCCCTACAGCCGCCTTGGTGTGGGCCAAACACTCCTTCGTGTTCTCAGTCATTCTGTCCTGGGGATAGGCAAGGGACCAGCACAGGAAGAAGATGAAAGAGACAGGGGAAGAGGGGTGAGTGGCTGGGAGAGAGAGCAGGGGTCCCTAGGAGTCTGGTTACCCTCCCTGCCATCCCCAGAGGAAGCCTTGAGAACTCAGACAACAAAAACAGCTGTAGCCTGGCCAAGAGGAAATGCCATTTCTATCCCGGGCTGGTCCTGGGGACGACTGGAGCCACCAGCCTCAAGGGGTCAAGGCCCAGGGGCAGCTCAGGCCAGGAGGCAGGCCTGAGAATCATGGCCTGGACACGAAGTCCAGAGGACACAAGGAACCCCCAAGAACCTGACAAACTGCCAAAGTGGGCAGGAAGGGGATTCCACAAATCCAACTGGGCCCGAGGGAGTGGAACGCTGAAATGAGCTCTGCATGGCTGGCTGTGAGGCCCCGAGCGAGGGGCTGCCAGAAGAAGCCAGGCCCCTTGGGCAGCTCACAGCAGGTACAGGCGGGGCTGGGGAGCTGGTGGTGTGCCAGCCAGGGCTAGCCCTGCCGTGACTCCAAGCCCACCTCTCTCCAGGGGGGAGTGTCCCCAGAGCATGCTTACCGCCCTGACCACAGAACCTGGCTGCAGCCCCTCCCCACGGTCCTCATGCCGGACCCCGGGACACTCTTCTTCAAGAGGGCTGTGCAGTAGCTCGGCCTTGGGACCGTGCTGGGCCCCGGGACTGGGCAAGCAGAGTGTGTGTGTGTGACTCACTCCCCGGGGCCCCCGCTGGCCACACCCCTGCTCCTCGGCTCACCAGCCCCCTGCTCCCCACCGGGGGCCCCAAAGCCCGCGGAGGCAGGAGGGGTGGGGGAGCGGCACGGCTTGCCCCTCCTGCGAGCCCGGACGCGGGGGGCGCGCACAGGGGACGGCAGGGGACAGGGCGCCCTGCCCCCAGCCCCGCGGCCGCCGTTCGACCGCGTGTGTGGCCCGCGGGGAAAGTGTGCACGGAGGGGGGGCGGCACCCCTGCCGTCACCCACCTTCGCGGCGGGGCACCGCGGCCCGGCCCGCCCCCCGCCCGCTCGGCAGCCCGGCATTCCTTGCGGGGGCATGTGGCTTCTTGCCGGCCCCGGGGGCACGCAGTTGGCTGGCGGCCGGGAGGGGCGCGGGGCTCGCAGGACACGAGCGGCGGGGGTGGGGGGGCGGCCGCCGAGGGGACAGCCTCGGGTTCACGCGCGGACGGTCGCGCGCGGCCCGCAGCCGCCTCCGCAGCGCCGCCGCCGACACCCACCTCGGCCACCGCAGCCCGCGCCCAGAGCCACCTGCACCGCCCCGGTGGCGAGCCGCGTTTTGCTCCACCTCCCGGCCGGAGCGATGGCTCCCCAGCCACCCGCGGAGAAAAGGGGGTACTGAAGGCTGAAGGCTGAGAAGGGACTGGCCCAAGGTCACGCAGGCTAACTGGGATGCAATTGCAAGGGCAGGAGTCCGACAACTGCGTCTAGGAACAGTTTGCACTCTGAGAGTTCAATGACAAGCTGTGCAGGCACGGAGCATGTGTTGGGCCGAACCCTTTGATGCTCCCCTACATTCAAGTCCTAAATCCCAATGAGACTATTTGGAGAGGAGGTAAAGACTGGGTACAGTGTTCAGAGTCAGGTAACCTCATAAGAAAAGGTCTCTCTCTCTCTCACACACACACACAAAACCTCTCTCTGCCTGTGAGGATACGGTAGAAAAGTGCCATCTTCGATGTAGAGAGCCCTTATCTGACTGAGGGCACCTTGACCTTTGACCTCTTAACCTTCAGAACTGGGAGGCTAAAGCCCTATGGCCTATCTGTGGTACTTAGCCACGGCAAGCTGACTGATAAAGGTTCTTTGACTTCTCTGCATTTTCATTTCTCTCATTAAATCTATGTAATGTGTGTGTGGGGGGGCGGTCATGAACGTGTTCGGAGGTCAGAAGACAACTTGCAGGAGTCTACTCTCCTTCCAACGAAATGTGGCTAATGATAGATTCCATCACGTGGTGGGTGACAGGGACAAATACATGTGGAAGAAGAGGCTACAACCCCAGGATAGAAAGCTGATCCGGAGCTGCCCACAGTGGTGCACACCCTTAATCCCAGGGCTCAGGAGGCAGAGGCAGGCAGATCTCTGAGTTCAAAGCCAGCCTGGTGTACATAGTGAGTTCCAGGACAGCCAGAATTACAAAGTGAGACCCTGACTCAAAAAAAGATGATTAGATAGACAGACAGACAGACAGACAGACAGATAGATAGATAAAGGGAAATAAATAAAAATTTTAAAACATAAACAAAGAAAAAGAAAGCTGACCAGGAACACAGCCAGGTTGCACCAACAAGGGAAGCTTGGAATGATCTACACTGGATTGGATTTCTCGGTTTTAATCAATCACCAAAAAAACTCTGGCTTTCTGGGAGCACACAGCTAGGGCCATTTTGTAGTGCTCCCCTTCTCTGGCCCCTGTCTACTCCACCAGCCACAATGCCTGGGAAGTAGATGTGTTCCCACTCATCTTACGGACCCTCCCCTCCCCAACACACACAATGCCTCTACTAGTCTAGGTCACAATGTTTCAGACCTGCTTGATGTATAAAGGCCTTTAGCTAGCTTGCAACTGTAAGCTCCCCCAGGGCAGGACAAATGGCTTTCCCAGGCTCCCAGGCTTACGCTGACATCCCAGCACCTGTAACAGGCACCAGGAAACTCCGAGGCTGGGAAAGCATGCAAGGACCAGAACATGGACTCGAAGGGCCTCCATTTCCCGGGACCTCTGAGGCATGGGAGTGGACTTCCTTCAGTTCTGCACTCTGAGCATCTGCTGTGTCTCACCCCGGTCTCAGGCCCATCCTGCCCCAGCAGAACTCACAGCTGCCAAATGGACTGATGATCAAATGTCCCAGGTCAAAACGCACCGTGTCTCCTGTGTCCCAGTGGCCCCACAGACACTCAGCTCCACAAGAGACTTCGGAAGGAGAGAGCTCTGTGAGTTATGTTTGCCTCTCCTTCCCCATGTGGCTGGGCAAGGTGAGTGAGTGGTAAGAAAGGGGACAAGGCTGGCACTGAGAGGCTGGAGCAGTGACAGGCACAGCTGGATCAGATCACAAATCTGGGAGCCGTATTCTACAGTATGTCCCAAAGTACTCAACTTCAAGACACTGTGTCTTTCTACCTGGCAATGCCAACCTTTGGTTCACAGGCTCACATGCAGGCAAGAATGGCTAACACAAAACCATAAACTCACTTAAGACATCATGAGATTTTCTTTTCTTTTTAATTATTTTTTAAACGGGGGCTGAAGAGATAGCCGAGCAGTTAAGAGCACTTGTTACTCTTCTAAACAACCCGGTTTGATCTCTGGCACTTGGCAGTTCACAACCATCCGTAACTGCAGTTCCAGAGAATCCAACATCCTCTCCTGGCCTCTGTGGGCATCAGGCATGCATATGGTACCCAGACCCAGACATACATGCATGCAAAACACTCATACACATAAAATAAAGATAAATCTAGAATAGTTTTTAAAGCTTTTTATTGATTTAAGTTTATTTTAAATTGTGTGTCTGTCTGTCTGTCTGTCCATGTGCGTAGAGGAGACGGGAGAGGTTGTAAGATCCTTTGCAGCTGGAATTGCAGGTGGTTGTGAGTCACCTGGTGTGGGTGCTGGGAAGTGAGCATGAGTCCCATGAAGGGGCAACACAGGCCTCCCTCTGTGCCATCTCTCCAGACTCCACCTTGTTCAAGGTCTGGGGTATGACCGTTGTAGATGACAGCATTGGCAGCCACGTCAAAAGCTTGGGCATGCCTGCTAAGCTTTAAGGAGTCTTCGTGGGTGAGCCAGAAATAATCCTAACTGCCAGGGGACGGGAGAATTGGGTGCAGAGTGAGGGGAGGACTTGGCGAGCCGAGTACCAGCGCTTTATAAGGGCTGTATTTCATTGGCTGCCCAGAGACAGGGCACTTGATGGGGAGGGAACGCGATATATAGACAGTCCAAAACAAGCGGTCAGCAGACAGCACCTCCACCTCCCAGTAGAGAGGCCTGTGGCTTTTGCTTGCCTGTGGTTCTTCATGTTTTCTTACAGGATCACACCCAGGTGTTTTGACTCTCGTCAAACAAAGATGCTTGGCCAGAAGTGTTTCAGACCTGGGAGTGTCCCAGCAGTAGGATGCTGGCATACTCATTACCAAAATCCCAAAGCTCCCAAACTTGATCATTTGTTGAACATGTCAGAGTTTGGGATTTTCAGACTAGGAATATTTAATCAACATGTACGAAGTAGGATGCTTAGGAAACAGACCAAGTGCTAGGAATGACAAGCCTGTCTGTGTCTTTTCTGCTCTTCCATGTGGCACCCAACATGTGGCATCCAACAGATTATAATAACCTGTTGTTAGATGGTTAGTGACAGGACATCCAACCAATTCTGAGCTTCCCGGGAAACAAAACGAAAAAGGGTGCCCTGCTCTCACTGTCCCTAACATCTACGCTGGCCTCTCCATCCTTAGAAAGCCCAGCTGCCTAGAGGCCATGGCTGAGCCTCACCTGTCTGAAAGTTGTGCATTTAAAGCCTGAAGTGGGTCACAGGCACCTTTACTGTGAAATAGACCCTGTCTCAATGGAAGGCTTACAGGGACATGCGTCCGAATAGGATGTGACTAAGCGAACTTCCGCTTGGGGCTGGTGACCTTCACCGGGTCCTCCATCTCAGTCTCAGCAGGCATGGGAAGACACAGGCCAGGTGAGGCTCTAAAGGCCTCCCTGCCCAGGCAGAGGGCAGCCTCACGAAGCTCTCCATGGCACTGCTGGCACTGCTCCCTTCAGCCTGGCTCCTCGGAGTCTGCACTCACAGAGATTAAGCCTGGTGGAACCTTCAGCAATGAGATGCAAACCCAGGAGGAGGGGTGGAGAGTGGCCAGGGGCCTGCAGCTCATTTTCACCCTTGGCAGCGAGCCAGGACCCCAGATTGCCTGGCAGCCAGGGGACTGGGACATCGGGAGGCTGTGCCCGCCTGGCTTCCTGTAAGCCTGGCCCCCTTAGAGTTTGCAGTGCTGTTTGGTATCCACCCTGCCTGTCCCCTTGAATACCTAGAAGACTTAAAGTCAGATGTAGACCTGGGCTGCGGATCCCTAGTCTTGGACGCTTAGCCTTGTTTATGCCATAATTTGAGGTATTTTCTACCTATGTTCTATGCCTCAGTTTCCCCTTCTTGAAAAGTTGTTTTCTTTTAAGACAGGATTTCACTGTGTAGTCTAGCTGAACTGATGCTTGCTGTGTAAACCAAAATGGCCTCAAACTTGTGGCAATCCTCCTGCTTCAACCTCCCACTCCACACCCCCACCAATTAATGAATGGTGTTAATCAATAGACCACAGGAACGAGAGTGGGGACATTTGGGAATTATTGGAAGGAACGGGTGAATTTAAAATTATATTTCATTTGTGTATGCATGCACATGTGTGTGTGTGTATATATATATATGTGTACACACACACACACACACACACACACATCTAGGTATGTGCAAATGTGTAAGTGTGTTCATGGAGGCCAGAAGAGAGCATCAAATCCCCTGGAACTGGAATTATAGGCAGCTGTGGGTCACCCTGCTGGGTAGGTCACAGGTGTGGGTCACAGGTGTGGGTCACCCTGGGAACCACACCTAGATACTCTGTAAGAGTAGCAAATGCTCTTAACCCCTGAGCCATCTCTCCAGCCCCTGAATAGTTAAGTTTAGATGCCTAGCAAGCACTATCTATGGGGAGAATGATCAATATTCCTTGAATTTACATGTAAGATAGAACTACAAATACAGGCAGCTGCTCCTAGGGTGTGCAAAAAGCATTTTTTAAAAACCCATTTAACTACTTTTTAAAGAATCTGAGCCAGAGTGGTGGACCCCATCTCTAATCCCAGCATTGGGGAGGCAGAAGTAAAACCCTCTGTAAGTTCTAGGCCAGTCTAGTCTACATAGTGAGTTCCAGGACAGTCAGAGCCACAGTGAGAGCTTGTCTCAACAAACAAACAAAGTTAGAGTCTGGCTACCTCACAATTCTCCTGTCTCTCTCATGTGCCAGGATCACTGTGAGATAAATCTGTGGAAGCTCCCCTCCCCTTTTTGAGACAAGATCCCTCTACATAGTCCTGTCCTGAAATTCACTATGTAAATCAGGCTAGCTTTGAACTCAGATCTGTCTCTGCCTCCCAAGTACTGAGATCAAAGGCATGAGCCACTACAAACCAGCTCAACTTACAGAAGTGTTATACCACAGACATTCTGTCACCGATACCAGCATGGCCACACCTAGGCTCGGGGAACTTTGACAAATGACCACCTACTTGTCTTGGTTTCCTGTTTGTTTAGAGGGACTGAGTATCTACACATTTCTGTTTTGCAGGTCAGGTTTGTACATACAATGTTTAGTCCATAACAATCACTTTATTAACATTAGTTATTATTGTTATTTAAATGTTAGTATTATTTAAAAGCATAATAAACTAAGCCCTGCAGCTTAGGAGGTTGATAGGAGGTTCACGAGTTCAAGGCCAGCCATGGAAACATAGTAAGATCATTCCTCAAAATAAAATAAAATTATATATATATGTATATATGTATATATATATATATATATATATATATATATATATATATATACATACATACATTAAAGGAAGGTTGGTGAAATTTTGGAGTTGGGCTGAGAGTACAGGTCAGAGGTAGACCGTTTGCCAACCATGAGTGATGCCCTAAATCATACCTTTAGCACTTGGATGAAGAGCTTCACAGCAGTTATTACACCAATAGAAAATGCTTCTCATCCATCTAAAATGATGTTCAGCTCAGTAGAAAAATCACGAACATTTTATAAAAGAACTTATAAACATTAAAACACTCAGCGGCACAGCGTAAAGTCTTCTTACTGCGCGGGCTCTGGGTGTCTCCTAGAGTCTCCCATGTGGCACGCATGGCAAACGTCACTCATCAGAGCTCTCGTCCTTTTTTGAGTTGAACTTGACCCCTGATCAGGATCTTTCTTGGTATTAGGCAGTGCCCAGTGCCTTTCAGTGTCATGTTTCCACTAGTAAACAGACAAAAACTTAAAATCGTAAAGATCCTGAAGATTTCCAAGATTGATAATAAGTATTTACTCCAAGGTTACAGGTTGAAGTGTGACATCCGTGGGGCAGTGTTTCCAGAGGGTGATTCTGCAATCCAAAGACCAGTTCTCTGCAAGAGAAATCTCCCACCTAGGACTCCACTGTAAGGAAGCAATCATGCGGGCAATGGCTCGAGCAGACACGGCTGTGCAGAGCTATCGGCTACGATGTGATCCGCGCTTACTAAAGCACAGAAGTGCTTTAAACTTCCACCCCAGAGAGAAGCTGACACAGCATGGGACGGAAGGTCAGGCGGCAATTTACAATCTGCTGGGTGACTGTCATGAAAGGAAAGTGGACATTATTACTAAGTGGAAACAGTCACTGAGGAAATGTACGTATTGTGCGACTGCCATGTGTGACGTTCTGAGGAAGGAAACCTGTGGGGACAGTAATGGGGGGACTCGGGAAGAAGTAGAACACTAGACTGGTCATGAAGTGACAGCATCAGACACTCCGATAGCAGATACATACCAACATACAGTCACCCATTTGTTTGGAACCAGAGAACACCAATACCAAGAGGGACCATCATGCCGCTGTGGACCTTGACAATGACCTCACTGTAAAGTCACTAACTGAAACATGCATGCCCTTGAGGTGGGTGAGTGGGAGGCAGGGACACGGAACTCTGTTTTGGGGTGACTCTAAAACAGCTGTGCAGTGGGGAGTGAGAGCAGGAGTGGCACGAGGAGATGGAGTGATCCCATTTGAGGATCTGGGTAAACCCAGGTGAGGTCTGACCTCAGCATGGCGGGGGTGGGGGGAGGTAGGGAAGGAAGGGGAAGGGGAGGAGGAGAAGGGGGAGGAGGAAGAGGAAAGGGAGGAAGGGGAGAAAGGAAAGGGAGGAGGAGGAAGGAGAGGAAGGGAAGGAGGAGGAAAGGGAGGAAAAGCGGGAAGGCCTAAGAGAATGAAGTGCTTAAAGCAGTGCTTCTCAGCTTCCTGATGCCGTGACACTTTAATACAGTTCCTCACGTTGTGTGACCGTCGACCATAAAACTATTTTCTTTGTTGTTTCATAACTGTAATTGCCCCGTAAACATCTGAGATGTAGGATGATCTTAAGCGACCCCTGTGAAAGGGTCGTTCGACCCTCGAAGGGATTGCAATCCACAGGTTGAGAACCGCTGCTTCCCATCTGTCCGTAGACTCTTGGATGGGACCCCGGGGCAGCAGAGGGAGGATCCAGGTTACAAACTGAGCACAAAGCAGGCACTGGGCACATACTTGATGGGTGAGGGGCGTGGCCACCAACGGAGTAAGGTATTTCCACCGTGAAGCATCCTTGGTTTGGTCTTATGGTCCTGTTCTGAAGGCCCTGCCTGCCTGCTGCATCCCTCCCTCCCTTCACACCGCACAGCCCTGCCTCTTCACACCACACAGCCCTGCCTCTTCACACCACACAGCCCTGCCTCTTCACACCACACAGCCCTGCCTCTTCACACCACTCAGCCCTGCCTCTTCCCAAGGGACACATTACTCAGTAAGCTTCCTTGTTTTGACTGTTTTGTTGTTGTTTTTGAGATATAGTCTGCCTATACAGCCAAGGCTAGCCTTGAGTTCTTGATCCTCCTGCCTCAGCCTCTTGAGCAGAGGTGACAATATATACCAGCTTCGTGTTTTAAAATAAAATCCGTTGTTGGATAGAACACTATGTGGGAAGGGGAGTAATCTAACCACAGCCATATTTATGTATACTCTAGCTGAACCGGAACCCTGAGAACAGAAGCTAGACTCCGGAGAGAATTCTCCCTGGGATTTGATTTATATAAAGAAACAAAATAACCAAGGGCAGCTTGGTGTGAAACTGTTGTAGTTTAACTCACAATGCCCCAGCCCAGTTCCCTCACAGGCTCAGAGTTTGAAGAATTAGTCCCCGGCTGGTGACACTGTTTGGGGAAGGTGTGGAACCTTCTGCACTGAGTTCCAGCAGGCAGAGGAGAACCAAAAGCCGGCCTTACCAGTTCCCACTGAGGTCTCTCTGCCACATGGTCGGTCTGTCACTGAGAGGTGAGCAAGCCTCACTCCATCTGTCACAGATGAAGCCCCAGACACCACACCTTCCCACCACGATGGCCTAATCCTTCCCCTGGACCACGAGCCAAAGGACAGCCTTCTTCCCTCAGATTGTTTCTGTCAGGTATGTAGTCACTTCTACGAGAGGAATTAAAATACAGGTCAAGTTCAGAGTTATTCTTAGAACCAACCAGAATAGGTAGAAAACAAGAGTCCTAGGGTGATAAGATCAGCTTGATTTCTCAGCCTGGGTGCTGGCTCCATGGGTAGGTTTGTGGAAATATCTCTGGTCATGCTTTTGTAAGGTGTGTGTGTGTGTGTGTGTGTGTGTGTGTGTGTGTGTGTTCTTGTATGAACTAGCATGCAAAGGCAAGATATCTTCAGGGAACCCAAAGGCAGGAAACACCATAGGCAGCTGTGGAAATGATCTTCAATGGGCTCGGGGCTTCCTCTGTGGACCCCGCTGTCTGGGTCTGTAGAACACTGTGCTCCTCCTGCAGCACTAATGAACTGTACCACATGCCCTCTGCTGTTGGGAGGAGTTGGAGAGGCAGAAGTCAGAACAAGCCCTGGAGAAACGCGTTCCAGGGTGGCACTGTTTTTTATGGGCTTGTGTCCCACTGTGTTTGACATACTCGGGTGTCACAGTTTCCTTCAGCAGCAGCTGGGCCACTCTCAGCCCCAGAAGCAGGAGCCGCCCGTGTCAATCAGTGGCGTACCTCCACGGTTTCCCCAGTACCTCCACGGTTTCCCCAGTACCTCCACGGTTTCCCCAGTACCTCCACGGTTTCCCCAGTACCTCCATGGTTTCCCCAGCAACAGGACATGGAGCCTGGTCTTTTTGTTTTGTTTCTTTTCTTTTTTATGATTGTTTTAAACTTGTTTTTATTTTATGTGAATTGATGTTTTGCCTGCATTCGTGAGTGAAGGTGTTGGATCCTCTGGAGCTGGAGTTGTGACCCGCCATGTGGGTGCTGGGAATTGAACCCGGGTCCTCTGGAAGAGCAGCCAGTGAGCTTAATCCCTGAGCCAGCTCTCTAGCCTGCTCTCTGGTTTGGTTTTTGAGAAAAGAGTTTCTTTGTGTAGTCCCAGCTATCCTAAAACTCTTTCTGTAGACCAGGCTGGCCTTGAACTCACAGAGATCTGGCAGCCTCTGCCTCCCGAGTGCTGGGATTAAAGGCATGCACCATCACTACTAGTGAGAGCCTGGCCTCTAAGGAACATCACCACGCCTGATTTCTCTCCTCTGCAGCAGACAGCTGACCCACTTTGGGGCCGTCAAAGTAAATGAAAGGTGTTTATTTTGTGACTTCAGTGAGAAAGCCCACAGCCAAGGCAGCCAAGCCCTGCAGAAGGCTTTGCAGGGTACATCCATGAAGCCAGCCAACAGAGCGGAAGGACATGGCCACAATAAGAAACATAGCTGACCTTGTCCTTGGTTTCTGGCAAGCTCTCTTGTTATTTGTAAGAAGCCCTTTGGCCAGCACCTGCGTTTACTTCTGCGGACTCTAGAGAGCTTCAGGGTGGGGCCAGCCTCAACAGAATGCTAGAGCTTTCAGCCTCACCCACTGAGCTCTGAAACTCGGGAATAGGGGCTGGAGATTAAGCCCTACTCCAACAGGGCTGGGGTGTGACTCTGAGGGAGAGTGCTTGTCTGGTATGCACAGGGCACTTGAGCCAATGACCAGAACCAGAAAACTAAAAAAATAAGATTTATTTTTTTTTTAAATGTGAGATTGGGGAAATGCTCAGTGAGGACACTGCTGTGCTCGTCCGAGAAACTGGGTTCAGTTCCCAGCACCCACACGCAATCCAAGTATGCAGTCATGTGGGGGAGGGGACAGATGGGACTTAGGGACTTGCATGCTACCCAGTCTGCTGAAACAGCGAGCTGTAGGTTTAGTGAGAAACCCTGTCTCAAAAACGAAGGTGGACAGTAAGAGAGGAAGAGATCAACCCCGTCTTCATGTGTGTGTTCCAGAGTGCAGGTGCCTGAGCTATGTAACACACACACACACACACACACACACACACACACACACACACACACCATTCCCTATACAGCTCTTCCACCTGGCAGTGTCTGGGCCTTTTCTGTAAGCCAGGAATGGTGAGAAACAGTTTCCTTCATTCTGTAAGTCACCCCAGCAGATGACGGAGACTGAGGAAGGCTCAGAGCCTCGGATCTACAGAGATCAGAAGCCAAGATACTTAGGATCTGAAAGAATAGTCTGAAGCGGACATCCCGTGGGACTGAGCCCTAGTCCTCTGGGGTCTGTGCTGGGCCTGGGAAGCCAGTGTGGACAGGTGAGGCTGGAGGATCTGAGAACCGGTTGGTACTGGACACGCCGGAAGGGGGGAGTTCAATGGACTTGGCTGGAGTGCTGGTCAGCAGGTGGGAAAGCCAGCCCACCGCTTCACTGCCCGGGAGCCGGCTTTGCTCTCTCGAGCCTCTGCAGACAGGGTGTCTGCTCTGAGCAGCTGTCACCCACCCTTGCACCCTGCCCCACTGCAGGTATGGGGCCTCTTCCAGACAGGCGTGTTCCTGGTGGCTCCAACTCTCCACCTGAGCCTCGGAAACATCTCAGATGCATGCTCCCTGGGTTGGGAGCTAGCACTGGGCGCACTATGAGGAGGGACCTGGTACTGGGGGCTTCTTCAAGATATGCAGAACCTGGATGTGATACCTCGCACCTAGAACCTGGACCCTGAATTCAAGGGCAGCCCCCGCTACATAGTGAGATCTGATCTCACACCATGAAAACAGGTGAAAGTTACATGCGGCCTTCAATCCCACCATTTCTCTCCCTTTCTCTGAGCCTCCCTAGGGTTTGTGAGCTCCACAACACATGGACGCATCAGGCAGATGTACTAAAGAAGGAAACTACTCCTCCCCAGGGACGCTTCCTGGTCTCAGCTACTAGCACACAGCAGCTTCTCCGAGTGGCGCTCTACTGGCCATCCACGGTCAAGGCGAATCTGTCATAAGGGGCCCCTTGCTTCAAACCCTGCACAGTGACCATCTCATGCAGAGCAGATAAATACAGAACACTGTCCCATTTCCTGCAACCTCGTCACTCAGGGTTCTTTCTCCCACTACCCCTAGCGTAGCCCCAGGAGCCTGCCCCGCCTCCCGCATGACTTTGCAGTGGCTATTTCCTCTGTAAGGCATGCTCTTTCCAGCAGATGCACATGGCTTGCCCCGCCCCCCAGGCTTTGACTGATGTCAAATCTCTGGGCATCTTACATTAACTAGTACCCCTGGCTCGTTCTCTCCTGCCTTGCTGCACTTTCTGCCGACCACGCCGTCATCTGACGTGCACCCACTTTATTTATAAGATTGGCCCCGGTCTCTCTCCAGCTAGAATGTAGACTCCAGGAAGTGAAGATGCTTATCTATTCTGTCCCATGCTGTGTCCCCTGCAGCCAGAACAGGGACTGGTGCAAAGTGGACACACAACAGGCTCTTGGATGCATGGCCTCCTCTGTGGTGACAGCAGGGCCTGAAACGGAATGGCTGATGAGAGGTGTACGCTGTGATGCTTCAGGTTATTGTAGTGCGACTGGGGGAGCGCCTGAACCTCTCTGGACCTGTGGATACAGGCAGCATTTACTTGGTAAGGTGGTTGTGTGAAATGTATGTGGAACTCAATGAGTCTTGTCCTCCACACATACACCATGGCACGTGTGCACCCACACACGTGTACACACAGATAGACAAATCTATTTTCAAATACACAGTACCATTGGTAGCACACACAGTGTGACTCTGGTACTTAGATGTACTGGGCGGCTCTGGGCAGCTGATGAGGTGAGATGAGAGGTGAGCTCGCTGGTAAAACAGAACCCTAGGCTCCACTCCGACTTCTTGAGCCAGAGTCTGCCTAACGTGCCTTGTTTAGGGGATTGTCCAAATGCATGCTCAGGATGGGGGAGGGCTGCCCGCCTGAGTTCTGGGCATCCTTGCAATGTCTCCACAGAGCATCTCTGGCTATAAGGGCTTCCTGTCCTCTGGCCCCCAAACCATTTCTGTTGTGGGCCACATAGTAATAAAGGAGGTCGAGGGGACTTTGAGCATGTACCTGATGGCTTCCTGAAGACAGGCGTTGGTTTGCTATGAAAGGTGCGAAGCCCTTAACCCTGGGCTCTTCTACACAGCGACCCACTGTATCCTCATCACACCCTGCCCAGTGATTTGAGGGCAGGGTGATCTACCTGTCCTACCTATGCAGTTCTCTGCCATGCAGGGGCTTCTACTGTGCGCTGAGCTGCTGGTGATAAAGTTGTTCTGATTCTTTGTACTTTAGTACTGACACTATGAGCCTGGGATTTTTCTATGACTCTCTCTCTCTCTCTCTCTCTCTCTCTCTCTCTCTCTGTGTGTGTGTGTGTGTGTGTGTGTGTGTGTGTGCGTGCGCCTGAGGCAGTCATGCATAAACACCAGAGTAAGCATTTTTTCCATGAAGGTGGAAGGTTCACGTATAGACCCATGCGTTGGCAGAGATCCTGGTTTGGAGGGATGCAGACAGGCCCTGCCTCTCACAAGCACCTACTATATGCATGATCTCACTCCCCACTGTGCCCTTCCTACGGTGACAGGACAGGAGCTCTGCTTCAGAAGGACAAGCAGTGTGAGGAACTACTGATGCTTACAGATGAAAGAGACCAAGGAAGGGGGTGACATCAGCTAATACACCTGCATATATACAGTGACACGGGCACTAACGCTTGTAAGGTCTGCTTGTCACACCTGTGGGACAGACTGGGGTGGTGGGACTGCTCTGGGGGAGCTGACAAGTTCAGAAGGAAGAGGCTCTGCAGAGTGGGAACACTGCCAGGAAGGTGACCTTCCTCACAGGCCTCCAAGAAGGAGGTGGGAGGGGAGACTCGAATGTGTCAATGCCCTGGTGGGTGAGGTGTCTTCTAAACCCTGTGGAGGACACCCATTCCCTCCCTCGTTAGGTACAGTACCTGTCCTCCTGCAGTACAGCACTGAACACCAGCACTGTCCCACCTGCTGGGAACCCAGAGAACATGGTTCCTGTTCTCATGGGTCAGCAGATACACCCGTGGGCATGCCTTACCCTGACCTTTCTTTTTTTTGGCACCGACTGCCTGATGTCTTGGGAACAGTTAGGTGTGTGACTGTGAAGACCAACCAATCAGAGCCTGGATCAGCATACTGTATCACCTATCACCTTCCTATCACCTCAGGGTGGACAGGAGACCCAGCCAGTGGATGAAGAGATGGAGGGTCACAGGAAGCCACTAGGAAGGCAAAGGATGCAGGACAGCTGGCTGTGCCTGCTGCCAGGCTTGTGCCCCACCCTGGTGGCTGTCTGTGAGTGGAGCCAGTGCAGAAGCAAGCAGAGAGGCTGGACAGACAGAGTCCTGAAACCCTGTGTGAGCCCCGGATCCAAGGCTGCCCGAAGCTCTCGGGATTCTCTTGGATCTTGAGCTGAGCCATATGCAGTCCATTTTCGCACAGCAGCTGAGTTTCTGGCAGGTCATAATTCCATAAAGTCTACAACCCTGCAAACAGTTTTCCTTTGCTTTTCAGACGGAAGTTCAGAGGGGTTAAGTGACTTGTGGAAGGCTGCACAGCAGCCATATGGCACCTAAGCAGCACAAAGCCTACCCTCCCGCTACTGTTGCCTGGTGGCACGCCTGTAGGACAGGCGGTGAACTGCAACTGAGAGACAAGGGTCTTGCACAGGACAGGCCTTCCTAAGAGGATCCCAGGAGACAATCACTGTACAGGCTGCTCCACCCTGAGGCAACAGGAAGGAAGGAAGTGCAGGTGGCAAACTGGCACTATCTGGACCTTTCTTTCTGCCAGCTTTAAAGAAACAGCAAAGCCTGGGCAGAAGGGCTGGTCACACTGCACAGGTGACTCCACCCGACGGCGGCGGCGGCGGCGGTGGCATTGTCCTGGAGGCAGGTGGGAGTCCTGCTCAGATGAGCCAGCCTGGCCCCCAGCTCCGCAGTCAGCCTCCTGGGCCTCCTGGGCAGGCTTCTGAGCTGGTGACCTGCGTGGTAGACTGAGGACAAGTCCCAGATGATGACTTGGAAAGCATCCATCCTGCCAGCTCGACTTCCTCTGGACTGCTCCCCTACCTTGAACCTCACAGACTCTGAGCTGGAGCGGATGAGATCCTGTGCCCCCAGGGGTACAGGAGGCCGGAAATGAGAGCACCACAGATGGGCCCTACAAGGAGCAGCTCAAGTAGAATGGGGAAGGCAAGTGCCAGGGGGAGATGCCCGGCTGTGATCAGAACTAGGAAAGCCCCCCTTTGTCCCTTTATAAAATGAAACGAGTCAGACTGGGCTGCTGTGAACCGGTGACCTCTTCCACTTAGGCGCTGAGCCCCACTCTGTCTGTACAATGAAGCAATTGGCTTCATTTCCTTTAGCACCTGCCTGCTCTGGCTTTCTGTGACCACAATGCAGGGCCTTCCACAAACTCCCAGCACTGGGCCAGCAAGGTACAAACACCTTCCCATCAACCACCTTACTCCACCACAGAAGTCGGCATAAGTTATGGTAAAAACTGCTGGATTCCAGCCCTGGGGTCCACTGCAGCCCATTGACACCAAATCATGACCGCCCAGTGGCATCCACACAGACACGGCGTGCCGCTGCAGCCGGCACCCAGCACCCCACCAGCAGAGCCCTTTGCATTTCTCTCACAGGTTCCCAAATGGGAAATGAATCATGAAAACCAAGAAGGTAAAATTAGTCTACCCTGCCAAGGAGTAATTTATGCTGTGACCAGCCCCTGGAGGGAGGATTGTACACAGGCTTGGGCTGGCCTCTGGCCTTGGCAGAGGGCAGCCTGGCCATCTGGAGCCCCTGTCTCCGGGCTCTTCTATTTCTGGCCTCAGCTTCCTGGGCTGCTGGCACAGGCTCTAGAGCTTTCCTTAGTCCCTCCTTGTCCCCACCCTGGCAGCCGATCTCCAGCAAACAGACATGCCTGGGTTCCTGCTAGCTGCCCATCCCACTGCCCTCAGAGTTCACAGGTGAGGGAGATTCGGCTCAGAAAGGATGCTTGGGTAGCTACAGAGAACCAACCGAGCAGGATCTGAACCCAGATCCCTGCTTTCCACCAGGTGGTATGCTTTCCCATGCTTGGCCTGATCTCCAGTCATCAGGTAGGTGTGACAAGGGACACTGGCAGGCCCCATACCTACTATGTGTTCTCCAGTCTCAGGCTCTGGACACCGAGCTGGACATGTTCTATCCACTGGCAAGGTGGAGGGAGATCCCTTACTAACTTAGGGAGTGGGGCTCACAAAAGGCCACAGGGCAGGCAAGTGTGCAGAGATCCTGCTATGGGGCTGTTTGTGCAGAGTCCATGTGGGTGAGGGAGAGAAGGACTCCCTGAAGACAGGGGCCTGTGTGGCTCTGTCACTCATGGGACTGACAAGGCCCAATAGAGACCCTGGGTCTAGGTCTCATCTAGGCAGCTGTATCTATCCGTGGGGTCCACGAGGAACACAGGAGCCACTGGAGGAGGAGTTCATCTGAAAGCAAGTGAGTGAGGTAAGTTACCTCACCTTCCTGAGCCTTGTTAGAGACAGGCTCAGGGGAGGCTTGGGTGGGGGTGGAGGTGAGGACTGTAGGCTGAAAGAGTTCAGGGGCAACCCCAGTGCCCTGAATGAAGGTGGGCACACTGTCCCCCTCAGCCCCTCTGGCCCCAGAGCACCAGTAATAGCCACAGCCACCCTTGCAGGGAGAATGCACTTCCACTCCAGGGGCGGCAACTGAGCGTCTCTGTGGCCAGCTGGGAGAAGCAGCGCCTCCTCCAGAGGTCGTTCCAATCAGCTCTGCTGCAGGTCTCCCAGAGTGAGCACAGCTGTTGTGGCCAGGGCCCTGGGTACAGCGCTTGCAAACTGCACTGCTGGGCCTCTTCCCATCAAAGCTGGTGTGCAAAGAGTCCAAGTAACTTCGCAAGACCCCCAGTCACTGGTGCCTCCCAGAAAAGCCCTTATTCCACCGTCTGATGGGTCCCTTGCTCACACAGCCTGTGCTAGAAATAAGACAGGGATGGGGCTAGCCAAGCACACCTGGAACTCCAGCCTGCGGGAGGCTGAGGCTGAGAAGCCCTATGAATTTGAGGCCAATCTGGGCTATGTGGTGAGGTTCCCAGCTACACACGGGAACTAACAACAGCGGGCACCATGGGTTATTCTGAGGAGTGCTTGGCTCATCCCAAGGCACTGGCCATCACCTAGGCCAGGTAAGTGCTCGGTACAGAGCGAGGTGTGAGACCAGACGCCCTGTACAAATCCCTCTGACGCTATACTCACGACCTTCACTCCAAGCAGCGCCAGGTCAGTACCTTCAGAACGAGGTGGCAGCAGACCAGCAGAGCCAGTGGCTAGAACAGAGGGGCAGGCAGGTGCCCTGCCACCCACCAGTACCCTCTAGCCTATTAGTCTTTCAGAGACTTACTTTTCCCAGTTGAAAACTGTCCCAGTGGTGCTTCCCTGGGAGTCCCCAGTGTCCTCCCTCTAACAGGGCAGAGGACCTTGGAGCAGCGACTCCAGCTGGCCATTTCAACTACCAGGAGGATGTGTGGCTTGGTGCTGGGGAGGGCTGGGATGGGGCCAGCCACACACTCCTCTGCTTTTAAAATGTAATCCCAGCTGTCTGCACTCGCTGACCACACGCCACTGCCCAGAGAGGCAAGGCTAAGCCGGCTGCCCGGCTGGCCACCCTCTGCCAAAATGATCACATTGGGTGGCTTTGTAAGAAAGGAGTGGATAGACGGCCAGATGGCCTGGCTACCACTCCCAGCCCTGCCAGTGGTCAACCATGTGGGTGGCTTTGAGGTGTCATTTAGGGATCTGTAACCTTGGTTTCTCCTCCTAGGCAACGGCCACAGCCAGGGCACCTGATTCACAAGGCAAGCTGGGCAGGCAGGGCAGGCAGGGCATACTCCACTGCTCGCGAGGGCTGTGAGGAAGACTCAGAAGCCATTCTCTCTACATGGCACCAGAATGATGAGCTCCAGAGGCGGAGGACAACCCCTCACCTGGGCCAACACAGCGCTAAGACACCCAGCTCCCAGGGGAAAGTCTGGCCTCAAGCTGCTTTCTTCTCTTGCCCGCCCTGCAGGCCAATAGAGATCAAATCCGCAGCCACAACGGCCCCATTGACAACCAGTAAATGTGTCCAAGGTGTGGGGTTACATTAGGTACTATGCTCCTGGCCACCTCCTCAGAGCAAATGACCAGGACAGCCACTTTCCCTCTCTGCAGGCCCCAGGCCAGAACCTTCAGGGCCAAGCGGGGTAGAAATCTGATCGTCCCCTGCATTCCCGGGCAGCAGTGTCCTCTGGGACACCCACTGGCCGGGCAATGGAGGAATCACAAAGGCGAGAGCCAACCCAGCCTGCTCACCAGGGATGTGGGGTGGAGGCAGAGGCAGGACCCCGTGACAGGGGCACCGCTGGGCGCCTACCCTTGCCTGGCCAGCCCTTTGCACTCAAGGCTGCTCAGTGATGTGAGTGCTGTTATTTCTGGTTCACAGTGGATGTGGCCAAGCCACAGAGGTGCCACAGTTCTAGAAATGGTGGCTCTGGAGGAGACGGGTCAGGATTTCAACCTGGGCATTCTGATTCCACCATGCCTCTCTGCTTCCAGCTCACCAGAACTGCACCTCTAGAACAAGGACAGCAAAGGAGACTGTGAAGGAGAGGACCCGCCGGGGCCAGCGACACAGATTTTCCATCCAGCTCAGAAGAAGAGAGCCTGGGATAACTGGCATCCACTGGAGGTGTTTGGTTCTTCACAAACGCTAATGGACACATTTCAAATATCGGATGATACTTTTTTTTTTAACACAGCAGGGTTCCTATAGCCTAGCAAGAGCAACTCCAGAGAGGCCCAAGGAAGCTCTGGAATAAAATCATAGCTAACCCAAATGCCCATCAGTAGGGAAATGGCTAAATAACAATGACTTCCAAGTACTATGTATTAGTGTCTTTAGAAAGATGGTAGGTCTCCGTGTGAAGACCTAACCAGACTGGCTTTGATGGCTCAAGCCCATAATCTCAGTATTCAGAACACTGAGGCAGGAGGACCAACAAGCTGGAAGCCAGTCTGGGCTACATAGCGAAGAGGGGCTGGTGGGGGAGAACAGGAAGACAGTCCAGGCAGGAGAGTGCTTGCTGTGCATAAGGACCTGAGTTCAAACCCTAGGACTGTAAAAAAGCCAGGAGCACCACTGTGTTCTTCAAGTCCCAGGAGGCAGAAAGTGACCTGGGGTTTGCGATCCAGCCAAATCAGCAAGCTCCAGGCTAGGCAAGAGACTCTGGCTGGCACACACACACACACACACACACACACACACACACACACACAAACACACACACACTCACAGAGACTTTTCTAGGTAGAATGTCAAAAGTTAATGTACCCAATAATCAATATTATAGGCAACTGCCGCTGTCTATGTGCTACATACTGTGAGACCACATGCAGAAAGAACTCTGCTGGGCTACGGCAACTGTGACGCTAGCCTCATGGAAGAGCCGGGAATGTGGAGCCTGCCAAGGAAAGCCTTATTTGTCAACATTCTACTTTTACAGCAAATATATAGCTGTATGTTCTTTACAGGATTAAAACTCAGCACAACAAAATTTGAAAGACACAAAGATCTGCCTTGGGACAGTGATCCACCTTACCCCACGGCAACACAATCGCCTACAATAGTGCCGGAAACATCAGAGAACATTCTAATGCCCATGGACAGGTGGACCGGGTGTCCCGGCCAAGCCTGGCTAGGGAAGGCCTGCCTACCCACATGGGGAGTCATTTTAGAGAAGCACTGTATTCAGTTAGACCCTGGGGAGGGGGAGGCTGGACAAGGTGGTCCCATTGTGAATTAAGAAGTGGCTTAGGCAGTCAGAGGCCAAGAGCCTGCTACTGAGAGCAGCCTGCCCTTCCCTACACCACCCAGCTTCTGCAGCGACCCCACCCTCCCTCCCAAAAGCTGCCCAGCTTCTGGGGTGCTTGAGGATAGAGGGTACATCTGAGAGGAATGATTCAGAGGTAAAGCTCCAAAAGGAAAGATGGGAAAGCAGGCAAACATAGCACGTGTTCACGGGGCTAAGTACCTGACGGTGACACTGTACCCAGGCCAGGGCCCCAACTGTTTAGGGAACCCTAACGCCAAACAGACTGAACCTGGCACAGCCGCAGTAAACCCCAGGTCAGGACCATGTAGTAGTCAAAGACTGATGACATCACGACTTCAAGCCAACTCCAGTGTGGACAGAAGAGCCAGAAGGAATGGACCTGAGCCTCAGCTCTGCCCTCAAGCATCCACACGAGACCCTACCATCTTCACTGAACTCTTGGGAGCCCCAGTTAGTTTACCTGCCAACTGGGCCAATGGCACCTCTCCTAAGCTGACTGAGTAATTTAATATCAGCTCACCTCTTTGTGAAAAACAGTGGTCACGGCCACACGCTAGGGAGACCCAAGGCACCAAGGAAATAAATGGGCAATGTCTGGGCTCCAAGACAGTTATGCTTGCTGGGTGTGGTGGCACGTGCCTTTCAGTCTAGCACTTAGGAGACAGAGGTAGGCAGATCCCTGTGAACTTGAGGCCACCCTCATCTACAGAGTTTCAGACCAGGCAGGACTACATAGTTGGACTCTATGTCAAAACAAACAATCAAAGCACAGGCAGAGAAGTGAGGCGCGGGGAGTTGTTATTGGGGGACACTAAATGATGCCTGAGACAGACCAAGCTCCCAACTGAGCCCTGACTCCTGGGTGCGACCGTAGAGGATTACACTGGAGGACTCTGCCAAGCAGGCTTTGGCTGTTCTTTGAGAAACAGGGACATGAGGTAGTACTACATGACATTAACCAGGGAAGCTGCCAGCTTCAGGGAGGGCAGGCAGCAGGGAGAAACCTGAGACCACCGACCTAGGATCTGCTCCCCGCACAGAGCGACACTATTCCGGTGTGACCAGAGCCACATCAAAACCAAGGCACCTCAGTGACTCCAGGCTGGTTGGCCTGAAGCCCAAGTTGGGTCAGGTGAAGAAGGCCTGCCCTGCCCCACCCCATTCTGCAGGCGCAGGCGTACAGACTCCCCTGAACAGCAGCTGCCCAGCCTGCGGCTGCTGCAGGACCCAGCTGGTCTGGGAGCCTCACAGAGAGAGTGAGCCAGGGGCTCCCTTAACAGGGCCCCAAGGAGAAGGGAGAGGCTGGTGCGAGTGGGAGGGGTGCTCCCACGGCTCTCTCCTGGGCAGCCCCCCTCCTCGGGCTTGTGGCCACATGCAGGCCCAGGCACACCTTGGGTTCTTCCCAGAAACCAGGGACAAGGTGGGTCCCTCAAGCGCAGAAGAGAGCCTGGGAGAGAGCTGAGGGAGTAACTTCTTCACACTATGCCGTGCTCCCTAGGAGAGGCGCAGGCTGGGCCCTGCTTCCAGGTGTGGCAGAAATGCTGGCCTCAGACCTGGCCACTAGGAAATCAACATAGGAACAACTGCAGGCCACTGTCCCTTCTGACTCCAGCTCTCCAGATGCTAGGCCACAAACCTGGGTAACCCCAGCCTCTACGACATGCCCCAGCTTCCCTCCTCCTTGCACAGGCCCCAAAGAACCTGGCCACTCGACTGGCTGCTCTCTAGGTCAGGCCCTGCAGCTCTAGTGTTAGAGGAACGGGGAATGAAGCTTCGCCCGCAGCCAGCAACCACAAGCTCACGACCAGAGCAGCATAGGAAGGCTGTGGCCTCACCCTAGGGGCCTGCTGGCTCACCAGCCAGGACTGCCTATAGAATGGGCAGGTAGCTCCTCCCTGGCAAACTCCCTCCACTGAGCCCAAGGGCAGCCTCTCTGACAAGTGAAAAGGAAGGATTGCACTCCAGGGTCGTCTTGTCCCTCCTATGAAATAACCATGACCATCCCAAGCCTCCTGCTACAAGGACGGAAGTTCTCAACCTAAAAGCTGGCTGGATCTCACCCCTGCTAAGGAACGATCACGATCTCCTGAGCAGTTCCACGCAAGTCCTTCCAATCTCTAGGGCCATCTCCTCCCCTCTCCCAAACGCCAAGACCACTGGTCATTCAATGGGTTGCGGGCTTCCTGAGCTTACCTTCACATACCTGTTCTTAATGCCCAAATGCCCTTCCGTTCTCTCTACAGACACACTTCTGCTTTTTTTTTTTTTTTTGAGGGGTGCTCAGCTGCTCCCTTGCCTCTGGGAAGTGAATGAACCTGCACTTTCCTCCATCGCCAAGGCCAATCCTCACACCCTCTGCCTTCTAGTCAGGATGGGAGTCAGAGCTGCTCTAACTCCCCGTGATAAAAACCACCTTGTTTCAGCTTCCACACAGTGGCCCTGGGTTGTGTTTGCAAACCACAGTGAAAATGGCATGGGGACCTCGTGGTGCAGTAAGAGTTTCCCGGGTTTGTTCTCCAAGTCTATACTGTTCTCCCTACAGACCTGTGACACACCCTTGACGGATCTATAGCAGAACAGTAACTCACAGCTGCTCACCTAGGGCAGAGGCCTACCCAGCATTCCCTGCGCGGCACAGGCCAGGCTGCTGTCAGCCTAGCATTCTAAGGAGAGCCATCCAGCAGTGTGCTTTACTGTCTGTGGAAGTCACTCTACTTCTTTGGACCCTCGGTTTCACCTTTACGAACCAGATCGGATAGCATCAACACAGTGGGCAGCTGAGGCTAGCAAGACAGTGCACACATGTGCCTCCTGCAGGCATGCTGGTACTGGGGCTTTGAAGAAACCCGCGGGAAGCTCAGTATTTCTTGGGAGGGATAATCCTGTTCCACCATCCACTAAGCCACAAGTCTCTTTGGTACACCTCCTCTTCCCCTTCCTGAGGTAAGGGGCTTCTCTCTCTTCACCACACCTCCTGGACACGGAATCCTTGGCAAACACCAACCTCTCTGGCCACTCTGACTTGCTTCCTGGAACCCTGCTAGTCTGCACAAGGGCTTTACAGGCACACAGATACACAGGGACACATACAAGACAAGTCACCCTGACTCTGCTTGGGCTGTGAGGTCTGAGCCAGGTCCCATCAGCAGGTCCCCATCTTCCAGATCACACCCTGCCTCAAGCCAGGACAATGTTGGGTCTACTGTAGTTGGGTCCCCAAGCGGTGTCACATAACAAGTTCTCTCATAACAGGCCTCCTCCCTGCAGGAATTGAGGGTCTACTCAGCCTCTTTTGTATCCCAAACCAAGCACTCCATCACGCAGGGAAACTGGCAGCAGGACCCTTTATTGGCCCTCACACTTTCCCTCCAGGAAAGTTCTAGAAAGCAGGAGCTAACAGTCTGGGAGCTCTGGGATTGGGGTTGGGGGGAACTCCATATCTACCTTCTCACATATGTTCACACCAGTTCAACTCAAGGTTAAGTCACACCATATCCCAAGCCCCACTCGGACCTGTAGCTGGCTCTCCTGCGCTCACTAACAACCCTTCCCTGAGTTGGACCTTGTTCCCAGGAGTGAGGACCTTGGGCACAGAGGAAGACTGGATTTGGAGTCTGGCCTCTCAAAAGCAAATGGTTCCTATACAGTCACTTCTGATCTCTGAGCCTCAGTGTACTGGCTGGTTTTGTGTGTCAATGACACACGCTGGAGTTATCACAGAGAAAGGCGCCTCCCTTGAGGAAATGCTTCCATGAGATCCAGCTGTAACGCATTTTCTCAATTAGTGATCAAGGCAAGAGGGCCCATTGCGGGTGGGGCCATCCCTGGGCTGGTAGTTCTGGGTTCTATAAGAAAGCAAGCTGAGCAAGCCAGGGGAAGCAAGCCAGTAAGAAACATCCCTCCATGGCCTCTGCACCAGCTCCTGCTTCCTGACCTGCTTGAGTTCTAGTCTTGACTTCCTTTGGTGGTGAACTGCAATGTGGAAGTGTAAGCTGAATAAACCCTTTCTCCCCAACTTGCTTCTTGGTCATAATGTTTATGCAGGAATAGAAACCCTGACTAAGACACTCAGTTTCCTCAATGGCATGATGGGGTGTCCTGTGAGGTAGCCTGCCTGCCTTAGGACTTTGGATGAAGGTTTTGGAAACAGGCAGAACCAGGAAGAGAATGCTGGGTTTCCTTCTGTGTTGGAGGGGAGAGAAAATTCCACAGGCCACAGAAAGCTCCAGACGTTCAAGTGTGTCTCCTTGAAAAGATAGAGCCCAGGCCTCCAGAGCTACTCTGATATCAGGAGGCAGGGGGCCAGCCGCCCACGTCTGCCCCCCTCCCTCATCAGCATGTCCTCTGAGACTCTTGGTCTAGCCAAATGTGACTCCATGGTCTGACTCTGAGGTTCTCTCTGAGGTAGAAAAGGGTCCTGAAAACAGCTGTGCCAAGACCCTACCAATCAAATCCATTTTAAAGCGCCAGAGAAGCCTGCTGGGCAGTATTAGATAAGACATAAAGTAGCCCCTAAGGCTTCCTTGGTGCTATAGCTTTCATAGGGTGACTGTGTTCTTCAGCTGGTCAAGCGACCTCTCTGAGCCCAGGTTCCCCTTCCATACATGGATGTGAAAAGCAACTGCTGTCAAGGCCTACGGTACTCAACCCACGTTCCTTCCAGCAGCCGGCCCCTCCTGGGGAGCACTGACTTCAATGCGGTACTGACAACGTAGAGGGAGATTTTCTTCCACAGAATGTGAGGCGGCACTGACACCCTCATCTCTGTGGCCAGAGAAGGAAACTGGAGTCAGACAGGCTCAATGGCCTGGGGCAGCACCAGTGTGTGGAATGAGTGGCCGAGGACGTGGCCGGGTCAAGGGCAAGCACTGAGACCTCTGTCCATCTCTTTTCAGGTACGTTGTCCTTCTAAGGAATACAAGATGTCCATGCTTCCCTGGTGCACAGTGACTCTACGTCCAGGAAGGTGGCTCCAAGTTGACCTGACACACCAGTCCCTGGTTGCCCAGTGCTTGCTGGGAGCTGTCTGTACACCCACCCAGGCTGGGTGGTTATCATTCCCACTCCACAGGCAGGGAACAGCCAGTCAGGGGAGTGGCCTCCTCCTATTAGGACACCCCTACTGCCAAGCAGCAAGGCAAGGAGCCTGACCTGAGGTGCAGGTCCTCTGCAGGGCACAATGCAACTGCTTCCCTCTCCCTGCTGGGTCCCAGATCCAAGCACTCCCAAACCAAACGATGAGCATTAGGACTCTCTGCCCACCTGAGCAGAGCTTTCACTGTCCACTCTGGACATCACCTTCTGCTGGCCTCCTCCTCTTCTATCACCTCTGCAACCGCTTCTATGTAGCCTGTGCACTCTAGACCAAGGATCTGGTCACCGTGTCTTGGAAAATCCCTTGGAGGCTCCCTGCAGCCCACCCGTGTGCAAACTCCTTCTTGGCCAGCACAACTACTCCAACCTAGCTGGGAACTGGGGTCGGGGTTAGGCAGAAGCAGTGTGACCCAGCTTCAAATCCCAGCGGCACAGCTTACCAACAGTGAAGCCCTCTCCCTTTGTGAGTCTTGGTGTCTCAAACCATGGACAGGGGAACACAGACGAGGGGACTGTGAGGAGTGAGCACTCCATTCGTTCACAATGTCACACAGCTTCCAGGCCACAATCACTAGATCCACACTGTTCACAGGGGTGAACCAAGAGCCAGAGACTCCAGAACAGAGAGGGAGAAACAAACAAACAGGTAAGTAAGGTGTAAGATATGTTATCAAGAGAGAAAGCAGGAAGCCGAGACAGGGAGTTGTGCGGGCTGCAATTCTAAACAGGAAAATGCCCCAGAAGGCTGTAGTTTTGGCAGTCTTGGTGCTGAAGACGGAGCCCGGGCAGAGCTAACTGGGGAGCAGTACTCCGGGGAACTGGAGCTCCTGTCTGAGGACAGGACCAGGGCGCTGTTCTCTGAGATCCACCCTACCCTCCTGCACCAACACAGCCAGCCACAGCCCATCTTTCCAAGGCTGCCCACCAGCCCTGAGGCACTCTGATGCTCTCTTCTCTCTCTCTCTCTTCCTCTATGTCCTGTCCATCCCGAGGCTCCTCCACTGAGGAGACTGTGCCTTGACTGGGATCAACAGCTCTTCCCTTTCCCACCAACGGTAACCTATGACCCCCCCTTCCCTAATGCCTAGCTGTGTGCAGGCTTGTGAGCTGTGTGAGGCAAGGACTGGGTGGCCCTAAGCCTGGCCCAGCAAGAATACATACGCTTCACGTAGGGACAAAGGGCAGGAAGACACCCAGACTTAGGCTTCCCCTCCTGCAATCTTTATTTGGGGTGCTGGGCTGGGGGCTATCACTAGTGTAGGTACACTGTGTGAACACCAGCCCTCTCAGGACCAGCAGATACAAATCTGCAATAGGAAATAGGCTTTTTAAAAATAACAACACAGTTTTCTTTCTCTGACTTTTTTCTTTCCTCACGGCGGGCCAGCTGCCGAGAAGCCCCTCCCTGGCCCCACTCTGAGAACATGGGGCTCTGGGGCCTCTGAGGACGTGCAGGCTCCAGTCAGAGGTGGAGAATACCAGCCAGCTTCACTCTCTCAAGCCCCAGTGTTCTGGGCCAGACACTCCTCTGCTCAAGTGTCTATATTAGAGGGGTGTCCAGAAGGGTCATTGACCCCACACGACAGTTTCACAGAGCTTCCTCTATTATATACCCTTTCTACCCTCTCACACACTCACACTCACCAGCCACCGGCCTACCCTTACCCCCCCTTCTCTCTCTCTCTCTCTCTCTCTCTCTCTCTCTCTCTCTCTCTCTCTCTCACACACACACACACACACACACACACACACACACACACCCTGCCTATCCTATCCAGGGAGCTCCCAGGGTCCCCTGCCTTTGCTCTAAGGCTGCTTCCAGGTGACATCCCACTTTCTAATCCTGATCATGCCATGAGCTCTATACCTCTCAACCCACCTCTTAGAGCCTCAGTTTCCCCATCTGTGAAACACTTGTGGGTATCTCCAGAACAGGGATGTGGTATGGAGTGGCTAGCACTTGAGGGTGCCCTAGTGATAGTGGTTCACATGTTCAAAAAGGTAGTAGCAATTGAAGACATGGGGCCTACTAGGAGGTCCCCGGGTTACTGTGTGTGTGTGTGTGTGTGTGTGTGTGTATCCTTGATGAGGCTCCTTCCAGACTCCCTATCTTACCATGTGATCTCCCCTGTCACGTGCCCCTTTCATGGCACACTGAGACACTCCAAGACATCTCCCTGGAGCTGGGTCCATGCTGTTGGGATCTTCAGATTCCAAAACTGTTAGCTAAATGAATGTTCTAGCCTCAGACAGTATACAGCCTTGGGTGTTTCACCATTCTGAGAAACTGACCTATTCAGGACAGAGCTGCTTAGAACCTGACAGGTATAAGCCCTTGGAGAACACTAGCTGACATCACCACCAGTCACCACTGTACTGGCTAGTTTTGTGTGTCAACTTGACACAGGCTGGAGTTATCACAGAGAAAGGAGCTTCAGTTGGGGAAGTGCCTCCATGAGATCCAGTTGTGGGGCATTTTCTCAATTAGTGATCAAGTGGGGAGGGCCCCTTGTGGGTGGTACCACCTTTGGGCTGGTGCTCTTGGGTTCTATAAGAGAGCAGGATGAGCAAGCCAGGGGAAGCGAGCCAGTAAGGAACATCTCTCCCTGGCCTCTGCATCAGCTCCTGCTTCCAACCCTGCTTGAGTTCCAGTCCTGACTTCCTTTTGTGATGAACAGCAATGCAGAAGTGTAAGCTCAATAAACCCTTTCCTCCCCAACTTGCTTCTTGGTCATGATGTTTGTGCAGGAATAGAAATCCTGACTAAGACAACCACCATCCTTTTCCTGCCACCACCGCCCCCACCCCCTGCACTGAATCACCCCTTAAGTCAGCAGAGATCTCGGGGTCTACGATTTCATCCTCCCTCTCCCTCTCCCTCTCTCTCTCCTGGAATTGCCTATCATAGTTCTCTGGAGCTCAGCATGGCTGAATCCAGACCCCTGCAAGGACCAAGAGCTTCGCATCTGCCCTCTACAAGTTACTGCTGCTGCGTCTGAAACCTTCCTGCTGGGGCTGTAGCTCAGGGAGGCTTGGGGCACACTGCCTGTCCTCGGCCTCTGCCCTCGGTGATTCCCAGTCAGGGCCAAGTACTCACAGAGGGCATCTGCCTAGCAGCTCTCATACACAAGCCGCTTATCTGAATCAGGACCTATGGTCTGATGACAATGTAAAATCATCATCAAGTAACAACATAAATCCAAGGAGACGGGGATGAGACCAGAAACACCTGTAACCCAAGTTTAGCCTAGTTCAGAAAGGCTTCCTGGAAGAGGTGACATAAGCCACTGCAGGGAAGGAGAACACCCTTGAAGAGATCAACTACAGCCCTGCAAAATCCAAAGCCCTGTGGGAAGGATCCTGAAGATACCCTTTCCATGAAACTAAATAAACCAAGGGACCTGGGCAGTGTGCCCAGAAGGTTCCCAGCAGAGACCATGCCTAGGCACGAGGGGAATATGGGACTTCTGACCCACACACCCTACACAATCAACCAAGACCTAGGAAAGTCCCTGCCTTCCTCTGCAGGGGACAAGGCAAGCTGGGGTGCCACGGGCATTACACTTCACGGAAAATTATTCTGCTTCAGATAGACAAAACTCCTAAAGTTTATAGGGGTCCTAAGATGAAAAGGAGGCTCCCTTCTCTGCTCGAAGTCCCCACGCACAAAGGAATGGGCGTGCTTCTGGATCACTCTAAATCATAGAGCACGGCTGTCCTCCACACGAAGCCATGGTCAAAAAACAAAAGACAGATTTTCCTCCTCTAGGACACCAGCTGATGCTGAGGGTCCGAGCTCCTACTCCGATGGGCTCAAGACACCATCAACTTTTTGCCATATTAGCCCAAGGCTGCTCAGTAGTCCCTGCAGTGACTTGCCTAGGGCACGCTGGCCTTGACTGAGGAAGGTCATTGGCCACCAAGTTTCTGCAGTTTCTGCATCACATAGTACCTTGGGGACCAGGAATGAGGAGGTGTGGGGGTGGGGGGTGGAGACGACACTCAGGGGCAAATTCCCGAAGAGTCCACGCAGCAACCAAGACTTAAAATAGATAAAAGTCACGCCCTCCCTACACCGCCCCAGACCCATGGCAGGTCATTGAGAGGCATGCGGTCCCTAAGCCCCGCAGCCGGCCCGAAGCACCGGGCGACCGGGTCCCTGCAACTAGGCCAGCGGCTTCATCCCGCCCTCGCCCCGCCCTGCCCCCTGTCTACGCGTTCTCTCTGCGAACGCCGGGCCCCAGCAGCCGCTCCCATTGGCCGGCGGCCGCGTCCGTCAGCGCGCGGCGGAGCCGAGGAAAAGGCTACAGTGGAACAAGGCGGGCGAGTGCGCGGAGGAAGGAGGCGGAGGCTGGGCCGCCCGAGGCCCGCATCGGGCGGTGGCGACGACCTGCGGGCCAGGGCCACCTTGGGACCCGCCCCGCTCCCAGTGCTCCGGCCCGAGCCCCGTCGCCCGCCTGCGGCCCCGCTCCCCAGTGTCCCCGCGCGCTCGTCGCCGCGGCCCCCACGCCGGTTGGCGAGCCGCCCAGCGTCTTCCGAAGCCATGTTCACGTTCATGGCCACGGTGGCCACCGGGCCCACTCACCTTCGCGGGCTCCCACGCGGGGCGGCGGGCCGGGCCGGGGCCGGGGCGGCGGGACGCGGCGGGACGGGGCAGCCGCGCGCGAGGTCCCCGGCCGGGCAAAGTTTCAGCGCCAGCGGCAGCGCGGCGGCGACTCGCTGCTGCTCTCCTCCCCTGCTTTGACCACCATCTTATTAGTACAGGAAATGACATGGAAAACGGAAGAAAGCGGCGTTTGGGGCAGACGCGGACCCCCCAATTCAGGGGGCCGGAGCCGGGCCTCGCTGAGCCCCGCGTCCCCCGAGCCGGCCCCGCGCGGGAGCTCGCGCGTCCCCGCCGCGCGCCCCACGGGGAGGGCAACGCTGCGGAGGAGGAGCGGACTGCGCCAACTTTGCGCCCGGGATACTTTCGGGGGTCGTGCTGGAAAGTTGTGGCGTTTGCGCAAGCCCATCCGAGCGTGCCCCCTGGGCTTCGACGCTGTCGGTCTACAACCCAATAAATAGTCAGGGCGATAAGTGCGTTTATAATTTTAACCCTTACAGGGTCCTCTTCCGGGCCCCTTTAACCCTTTGAGTGCTCGGCAGTTTGGAAGTATCAACTGAAGTTGGGTAACCTGCGTCCCATAGAACACCAAGGGGGAAGGGCCCTGGGGCCTGTGAGAAAAATTAACTAGTTATGTGGGGCTTAAAGGGTGAGTATCACTTGCTCAGATCAAAGTACAGTACCAAATCAGAATACAAAACCAGAACGAACTGCTCTCTAACTTTCCTTGCCTGGTGCCTCATTGTATCCATCTGTGAAATGGCACTCAGCAAGAAAGATATTGAAGGGATGTGGTGACGCTAGAGTGTTTAAAGGAAGTGTGAGTGACCGGTCAGATGGGAACCAGAACAGCCATACCCCAAGCATACCCCCTTCTTTGTAATGACCCCAAGGGGAGACTACTGCAGGTTGGGTTTCCTGGCCGTAGGAGGGCCTCACCTTAGGCTGGAAGTTGCCAGTAAGGATTCTACCTTAGTAAGAGATCTTGGGAGGCCTGCCCCGTTCCAGGTAGTCCAGAAAGGTCCAGATAGTAAGGTGTCCTCAGGGAGCCGATTACCAAGGGAAAGGAGCTTCCACCAGGATGATCCCAGAGGGCTTTCCAAGGTCAGGCGCTCCTGAGGATACTGTAGCTCTAGGAGACCTGATGGGGGCTGGGACAGGAGGCAACTTGGAGGTTTATTTATTTCTCTTGACCTTGGTAACACAAACGCTTCTTCAGATCCCTTGTCTGTCACTTGCAGTATGACCTTGAGTGTCTGTAGCTATGACCCTGCTTCCTGGTCTTGCAAAGCTGTACGGTCCAGCTGCCAGTTCTAGGGTAAGCCCTGAGGGTGTGTGTGTAGAGCCCAGAAGCAGCTGTGATACTATGGAAACGGCTAGGTGCTGTATGTCCACAACTGTAGCTTTCGGAAGCACCGGGTATTGTGGGGAATGTAGACGTGAAGACCTAGATCTGGGTATCCCAGTGTGGCTCCAGCCCAGTCAGAAGTCTGTAAGTCTCCCTCAAGTTCTAACTAACACGTGGGAGAGGTCAGGCCCACAAAGAGATGCTGAAGAATTAGCCACTTGTCCCTTCTGAGGGAAGAGACCATACATCAAAGGTGGGCCAGGAATCCACAGGTAGGCAAACAGTGAAGGCCTGGAGGTATCGATGTGCCCAGGGGTTGACACACGGCCTGCAGTGAGTGGGTGGGGCAAAGAACCTGAGATAGACCAGAAAGAGGTGCAGGAAGAGAAGGGGTGTGGCCATGGCCAGATGGATGCGCAGACCTTGGAGACTGGTTTTCTCTGGTCTGAACCATTTGATGGGGCTTGTGGGACGCCCCAGAGAAACGTGGCCAAGGCAAGGTCAGTGTGTCTCAAGCTTGCCTCTGGCTACGTTAGGCTGGAATCCAAGAAATGTGGGTGGGAGGGTGCTCCCTGGAATTCCCTGAGGACCACCGTAGGGTACGTGGCATACACTCACACACATCTGGTGCTTTGCCACTGACCCTTTGCCCTCTCAGTTTTCCAAAGCAAGTATCTTTTTTTTTTTTTTTAACAGAGGCAACACACGGCTACCTAGAAGCAGGGAGAGAATCAAGCTGGGCTGCCTCGTTCCATCAGACAGCGTCTTCTCTGCCACTTCGAGTTAGCTGCTTTTTCCCACGAAGCAACTAAGGATGTCATTTGCTTTCTTCCACAAACGCCACACTCACAGAGTTCACCAGTATGCTGCGAGAGGAAGCCAGGTTCCTCCCTAGCCTCTCCTTGCAAAATTGACCCCATAAAGTCATCCAGATGTGACTTAGTCTTAGCTCTTCAGAAGGAAAAGTCTGTGTGAGATTCATTAATAGTGAGGATACCATGCAGGCCAGCCAGTGCTACAGAGAGAGACCCTGCCTTGAAATAGATAGACAGATAGACAGACAGATAGATAGATAGATAGATAGATAGATAGATAGATAGATAGATAGGTAGATGCTAATAATTTTTAAAAATAAGAATACCCAAACAAAACCCATACCCATTGAGCAGCATGGTGGGTGCCCCTGGGTCTCTGGGGAGTCTTTTCAATACTATAAGACAAGCATGTTATTTATCCCATCAATTGATGATATCTCTTGCAACCTCAAGGGAGAAATTTGACTCAGGATTTATTGCCTGGAAAAACTAAAACTGGAACAAATGACATCTCTCCCGAGGAACCAGCAGGCGTCTTCCTTGCTAATAAGAGGAGCTCTGTAACTGATCAGGCTTCCCTTTCACTTGGCCTGCCAGGAAGCTCAGAGCCAAATTCCATCCTCATTCCCAGCAGCACTGGCAGTTGCTTCCCGCTCATTTCTGTTTCCCCATGTCTAATCCTACTGGCCAAGCGAGCCTTGTTTTCTCTGCCTTTCATTAGAAACGTCTCCCGTTGTTAATGGCAAGACATAAATCTTTCAGATGAGTCCGCATTTGGAAGAGTTGCTGAAGTGACCTGGATCCCTTGGGCCGTGTTCCTGGCCAGGCACGGTTCCATCCATTCTGGTCTTGCCCACTTGCCCAACAGCTGAGGGATCGCTCTCTTGGAAGGAAAGAGGGGCTGGCTTAAGACCAAAGGATTGCTCACACAGCTGCTGCAAAGGCTAAGATCAAAGGGTCAGGTCCTCATGCTCCTCTGTGAGCTACTGGCAGGCAGCTCGCCTCTCTCCTGCTAGCTCCCCGGAACACAAACCACAGTCCCAATGACACCCCAAGTGTTCCCTAAGGATCCATCCGGCTGAGCCATGGCAGAAGACAGCCCCTTCTCCCTGGAGGAGCCACTGCTATGGGTTTCTATTGTGTGCCAAGCAAGGAGAGGCAACAGGGTTCAGAGGGGAGACTACGGTGGGACGGCCAAGGCACTAGCAGGTATCTTTAGACAGGGACAACCTCTCTGAGGAAGTGGCACTTCAGGGGTAGGGGATGTGCTAGGTGGACAAGTCAGTCTTGCCAAGAAAAGAATGGCAGAGTCCACAGCCACCATGAAGAGGTAGGAAGGAGGACACAATATGAAAGGAAGAGGCAGAGATGGGGAAGGCAGCAGCGGGGTCCAAGCCCAGCCTCCCCAACCCCCATCCCCATGTGATCTGCGTGAAAAGCAGAAGCCACTGAGCCTCAGAGCTGGAAGACACAGGTTCTGGTTCGTGTTTGCACAAGCTTGCACTGCCATGGGGGTGTGACTCCTTTTCTGTTGCCATGAGGAAATATTCTGTCAAGAAGTGACTTCAGGGAGAAAGGGATTACAGTAGCTTGAGGTTTAAGCTACAATCCACAGTGGCTAGAAAGGAGAATGGTGGGAGCTTGGAGGAGTGGGTCACACCAGATCCTCAGAGGAGGAGAGGGATGGATGTGCCCAGATTGCTTTTACACAGTCCAGAACTTTTGGGCAGGAACAGCCTCAGCCATAAGCAAGATGGGTTTCCCACACCAATTAATCTAAGCAAGAAAATACCCCACAAGCATGCCTGATCCCACATGAGTCTAGATTCTGTCAGGTTGACAGTGAACATATTGTAGCTCCACTCCTTATCAACCTGATCCCCAAACGTGTGTCCATGCCATAACCTTCTACACCTTGCTTCAAAGTCTCATGTTGTTATACTTCCAAATGCATCCAGTCCAATTTTAAAAGATCTTTTAAAAAAAAAAACTATTGACCTTTATGAGCATTGGTGTCTATGTAAGAGTATCAGATCTTGGAGTTGCAGATAGCTCTGAGCTGCCATCTGGGTGCTAGGATTTGAACCCAGGTCCTCTGGAAGAATAGTCAGTGCTCTTAAGCACAGAGCCATCTTTCTAGCACCTCCTCCCCAGTGAAACTTTAAAAGTCTCTGTGGTCTTTAACAATTCCGACACTTTAAAAGTTCAGAGTCTCACCCTTTTTTTCCAACGTGAACTTGGCAGAATGGCTCCCACAAAGAATGGTGGCAAAAAGGAAAAGGGCCATTCTGTCATCAACGAGGTGGTGACCCAAAGATAGACTACCAGAATCTACAAGTGCGCCCATGAAATATGCTTCAAGGGGTGTGCTCCCTGGGCACTCAGATCCAGAGATCTGCCATGGGGATGGGGACTCCAGAGGTGCACATCGATATCAGGCTCAATAAAAAACATCTGGACCAAGGGGATAAAGACTGTTCCATATCAGCCAGGCAGTGGTGGCCACACCTGTAATCCCAGCACATGGGAGGCAGGGACAGGTGGATTTCTGAGTTTGAGGCTAGCCTAGTCTACAGAGTGAGTTCCAGGACAGTCAGGGCTACACAAAGAAACCCTGTCTCAAAAAAACGACAACAAAGAAAGAAAGAAAAAGAAAGAAAGAAAGAAAGAAAGAAAGAAAGAAAGAAAGAAAGAAAGAAAGAAAGAAAGAAAGAAAGAAAGGAAGGAAGGAAGGAAGGAAGGAAGGAAGGAAGGAAGAAAGAAAGAAAGGAAGAAAGGAAGGAAAGACATAAAGAAAAGAATATTCCATATCATATCTGCATACCTTTTTACAAAAAAAATGTAGCAAGGATGAGGACTCGCCAAACTCTACACATTGGTGACTTATGTGCCTGTTTCCACATTCACAAACCAACAGACAGTACCCAAAGGTCAAAACTAAATTGTTGACTGTCAAAGTTGTAGAACTTAAAAAAAAAAAAAAAAAGGCCTGGAGTCCGTGGGCTGGAGAGAGAGAGGGTGGAGGGTTAAGAGTTCTTGCTGGTATCCTCCTCTCCTGGCCTCGTGAGCACCAAGCCAGAAAATATTTATGCACACACACACACACACACACACACACACACACACTATATGTTTAAATATACATATTTCAAATCTCTTACTGTGTACTACTCTGAAATTGATATACATGCAACATATAATGGCATAGAATAAAACATCCCATCCCAAAACTGAAGAAAGAAGACATAACAAGGAAAAAACACACAAAAGCAAAACCAAAATCAAACAAGGAAAACGTCAAATCCTAAGTCCCATGTCTGGCATCTGGAGCTTGTGATAAAATCAGTTGGGCTCCAAAAGACCAGGCTAGAACCGGCCATTCAGCTACACTGCCCTCACACACACAGGTTTTCTCCTGGGCTCGCTCCAGTCTGTGTTCACAGCTCTCTCAATGTGTGTCCCATGGTCTGGCATCTCCAGTATTTTGTGGTCCCTGCCTCACATTTGTAATAGCCTCTCATGGCCTCCTTGCAGGGACTCGAACCCCATACATGTTGCTTGGCCTTAGCAGCTCTCTGAAAACATTCAGCAAGACTCCATGAGCTCCTCAGTCCCGCAGGTCCATACCTGCAAAGCCAGCACTATATGGATGCTGCTGAGTTCTGCTGCCCCTTGAGATGACGCAAGCCTGCCTGCCCGCCTCGGGCCAACAGCTCTATAGAGGCCTGTGTGCTGATCCCAGGGAAATATTTTCCAAAATTCCAATTCTTCTGTAAGTTCCAGCCACAGAACAGTTCCGGTGGCCTAAGAAACGCGTGAGCAGACTTATCAAGCAATGGCCCCAGCTCCCAGTACCAATTTCTGTCTTGGTATCTTTTCCTGTTGCTGTGCTAAATTACTCTGACAAAAGCAGCTTAAGAGAGAAAGGATTTACTCTGCTCACAGGTCTCTTTCGGTCCCTCAGCCTGGCCTGATGATAGCTTGAAAGAGCTGCCCGAGCCCTGGGTAAACTTACCGAAGCAGGTTGGAGAAGTGGGCGGGATCTGGCCTCTCTTAGGACCCTGCGATTGGAGAGTCACTTCCATCTGCTTTCTGGGAATTGCTGTTAGAAGCATTCTAAGGGCTGCAGGCAGACAGTGTAATATGGATCCTTCTGAACGCACCCTTCATTTCACAACACACCATGAGCGTCTTTTCAAGCCCTTTTTACAAGTCTTTTTTTACAAGCACTTTTTAGCTCTAAGATAATTTTTAAATGGCTTCACTGAGCACAGCCTGTTGTGACATGTTTGGGTGTTGCCAATTCCTTCCGTTATAAATAATAGCATGATAATATCCTCATTTGGTGTGAGGGAAGATTTTCTAGGAATGAAATTACTGCGGAAATCATCTGTGCCTTGTGTCTTTTACTTTTAGGGTTTTACTGCTCTGAACAGACACCATGACGAAGGGGCGGGCTTACAAGTCCAGAGGTTCAGTCCGTTATCATCAAGGCAGGAGCATGGCAGCATCCAGGCAGGCATGGTGCAGCAGAGCTGAGGGTTCTACATCTTCACCTGAAGGCTGCTAGTGGAAGACTGACTTCCAGGTAGCTAGAGTGATGATCTTAAATCCCACACCAACAGTAACACACCTATTCCAACAGGGCCACCCCTCCAAATAGTGCCACTTCCTAGGCCAAGCATATGCAAACCAAGACATCTTGTTAAGCTTCTCCTTTAAGTTCTCTCCAGAACTTTCCATTGATCTGTAACGACGTCACAGAGTCTGAGCACACACATACTCCTGTTACTGCCACCAACTGGCTTGGGGAGCAAACTATCTGTACCCATGGAATGGCAAACTTTGGGACCTTGATTGGGCTAAGAAATTCTTAGGGTCATTCAGGGGCACACCCTTGGGTTTCCAGAGAGGATTAATGAATGGGGGTGACAAATCCAGTGAGCTGGGGGCCTGGACTGGATAAAAATAGGAAAAGAAAGGTGGCAACTAGGCAGGATGCTCCTTCTGCTTCCTGGTCTATTGAGATGTGAACAAGTAGTTTCACATTCCCACTGCCGCAAACAGGACCCGAGCCCTTGGCTTCCAACCTCCCCATCCACAACAGCCATATGCCCTCAAACTGTGAGCCAACACACACATCCTCTCCTCTCCTCGTGCTTCTCAGGAGTTTGGGCTATAGTGACTACAACAGTAAAGTCTCACTCTCAAAACCTGCACACCTCTATGTAGTCAACACTGAATTGTGGAACAAAGCAGTTGCAGGCTCAGGACTTGCACTTTATAGAGCCAATACCCCAGAGGCAGCCTTTGCTACAGCCAGTCTCGAACTTCATATAGGGAGTCATATAGTCCATAGGCTTCGAGGTTTGCGCCTTCTTCCCATTGCGCATGTGTGTGATTCAGACACCACACTGAGAATAGCAGACATGGTCCTCTCGTTGCTGTATAATATTTCATTGTACAAACACACGGTGATCCCTTTTACTGCGTGTAGACATTTGGCTTGTAACTAACTCCTGGCTCCTTTAAACAGACACCATAAGCTTTTGGCACATGGGGTTTGATGAACATGTATATATTAGCTTCCTTCTATTGTAGCTTAGGATTCAGATTACTCAGTGATGGGTGGATGTATGGTTAATTTCATTTTTGAAAGTTGTAAACAGCTTTCTAGAATAATTGGTATCCATTGATCCCATAAAAAAATGAGTTTGGAAACACACATGTAAAGGCTCTCCTTTCCTCATTAATTCTCTTCTGCCAAAAACTCAATCAAGGGAGATGGCTCGGTGTGTGAAAATACTTTTTGATTCACAGAGCCCACATGCCAAGGCATCCATAACCCCAGAACTCCTATGACTAGAGGGAACAGAGGCAGGAGAATCAGTCTGAAGCCCGCAGGCCTGCCAGGCTGCAGCAATGCAGCAACAGAGAGAGCAGAGATCCCCCACCCCCACACATCATCAAGAGGGAAGTTAAAGCTGCATGTGTTGGTAGAATACACCTTTAATCCAAGCAGAGGATCGCTGTGTCCAGCCCAGCCAGGGCCACACCGCAATACCCTCATCTTAAAAGACGGTAGGAATGGAGACCCAGGTCCTGAACCGTGTCCTCTGACCTCCATACACACGCCTGCCATTCCCCTCCCATATCGTCAGTCCACCACGTATTAGCCAACCATGTGTGAGTCTCTTTGGAGTGTATCCTTCTCCATTTGGGCTGGCTAGTTTTATGTCAACCTGACACAAGCTAGAGTCATTCAGCAAGAGGGACTTTCCATTGGGAAAATGCCTCCATGTGATTGGCCTGTAGGCAAGTCTGTGGCGCATTTTCTTGATTGACGACTGATACAGAAGGAGTCAGCCAGCTCTCTGTGGGTGGTGCTACCCCTGGACCGGTGATTCTGGGTGATAAAAGGAAATAGGTTGAGCAAGCCACTGTAGAGCAAGCCAGGAAGTGGTGTTCCTTCTCGATCTCTGTGTCAGTCCCTGCCTCTAGGTTCCCGCCCTGACTTCCCTGGGTTGATGGCCTGGAACCTGTATGATGAAATAAACTTTCTCCCTAAGTTTCTTTTGGTCCTCATGTCTTATCCCAGCAAAAGAAACAGTAAGAGTTCATTCTCCTAACCAGAGCTGCAGGAACCGCATCACTGTAGCTTTAAATTCAGCGTTACTACCTGGTGAGGCTTGGCACTCTGCCTTCTCCGAATTCCTGTGCGTCTTTTATTTAGAATTAGCTCTTTGGTTTGCTCACAAAGTATCAAGTCCTCCAGTTGATAAACATGTCATTTTGACTTCTACTTCTCCCCAGCGGTACTCATAGTGTCCAGTGTGTATACAGTACCACTTACTCGTAAGCATTTGATTTTAATAGTTCAACTGTAAATGAGAGTCCTTCTGACTTATTTTACTTGTTTATGGAAATACAATTGATTTGGAAGTCACTGTGTTTAAACAACACATAACCTTTTTAAAAGAACACCTTAAGGTTTGCTTTTTTAAATTCTAATGGTTTGTTGTTGGATCCTTTAGGATTTCCTGCTTTCATCATCTTACCGTGTGTGAAATGATAGTGCACTGATGATTTTCTTTCAAATCATATGCTTTTTCTTCTCTAGTGCACTGGCTACAGTCCTCATCACAATGCTGCAACAGAAACACTGACCGTAGCTTTTTATTTCTTAATTCCAGAGACAGGGGTGGGGTGGGGGTGGAAAGCGCGTTTACTATTCGAACACTGAAATACGAAGTTCTCCAAGGATTTGTCTAGACACTTGAGACTAGATGGGGGACGCTCCTTTCTGTTCCTGTATGCTATGAAAACATCTTGAATTCTTTGTCTCACGATGTTTCTGTGTCTTGAGTTGATCTTGTGTTTTTCTCCCCTCTTGGGTTAATGTGGTAGATTACATTGGAAGATTGTTTAAAAACAATTCTTAGGAAAAAACTCAATGGGGCTGAACAGATCCCTGTAGGTTAATGGTGCTTGCCGAGGACTGGGAGGTCAGGTTCCCAGTACCCCCAGTACCCCCAGTACCCCCAGTACCCCCAGTACCCCCAGTACCCCCAGTACCCCCAGTACCCCCAGTACCCCCAGTACCCACACTGGGCAGCTCTGTCGCTTGCCACTGATGCCCTCTCATGGCCTTGGACACCTGCATGCACATAGTGTACATGCAGATAAGTGCGAGTGCACACACATGCACGTGCTCGCGCGCACACACACACACACACACACACACACACACATTTTTTTAATCGATGACATTTGGTCATGGCATGTTAACCTGTTTTTTTTATATTTGATTTGGAAATATTTTACATGCAAGTTTTCCATTTATCTTTATGAGAGATATGGGTCTGTCATTTTCCTTTCCTTTAAAATATAATAATGAAATGTCATATTTTGTCACAAGGAGTAGCTGGCCTTGCAGAACGAGTTCGGAGTTGTTTCCTCTTTCTCTATTTTCTGAAAGAATTTGTGCAAGATTAGCACTGAAAATTCCCAGCACAGCTATCTGGCCCTGAAACAATCTGGTCTGTTTTATATATGTACTATGGAAAGACAAGCAGATATCCCTTCTGTAGTTATTCAGGACATGTGCCAACTAGATAAAACTGGTTAGCCCTATCATCTCTGCGCAGGGCGGTTTTAATTTAAAATACAGATTGTATTTTGCAGTTCACACCACACTGTCACTTTATTTGTTTGTTTGTTTAATGTGTGAGTGTTTTGCATATACATCCACATGCCATAAGAGGGCATCAGATCTCATCACAGATGGTTGTGGCCACCATGTGGTTGCTGGGAATTGAACTCAGGACCTCTGGAAGGGCAGCTAGTACTCTTAACCACTGAGCCATTTCACCAGTTCTACATTGTCACACTTTAACTTTCTTTCATGTGGCAAGTTAAATTTTCTTTCTTTCTTTCTTTCTTTCTTTCTTTCTTTCTTTCTTTCTTTCTTTCTTTCTTTCTTTCTTTCTTTCTCTCTCTCTCTCTCTCTCTCTCTCTCTCTCTCTCTCTCTCTCTCTCTCTCTCTCTCTCTCTCTTTCTTTTTGTTTTTTTGAGACAGGGATTCTCTGTGTAGCCCTGACTGTCCTAGAACTCACTCTATAGACCAGGCTGGCCTCTGCCTCCTAAGTGCTGGGATTAAAGGCATGTGCCAACACTGCCCGGTAGGCAAGTTAAATTTTCAATGCATGTGTTTATTTAACTTAAGTGGTTACAGATTAAAAACTAGATGGCCCGCAGAAAGGTCCTAGCAGAGCCCTGGGAGTATGACAGGCTGATGACAGTGACAGGGATCTCACAGTGTTAGATAATCCGCATAGTTGATGGTTTGTCCTCTTAACGACTCCAACTTTCCAATTTTATTTTTACATCTCGTGATTCTCCCTATCTTCTCATTCAAAGTATTTCCCAATGGTGTGGTTTCTTCTTGAACCCATACACTATACAGCAGTACACTGGTTAATTTGCAAGCATTGGTGATCTTGCTGTGCCCTTTCTATAAGTCTCCCATTTCATTGCACTGCAGGGAGGAAGCATATTCCAGAGAATTCCAGGCCTTTGAAACATTCTTTAGCTACTGTGCTAATACGGTCTATGCTAGTTGCCAATCTAATCTGCTTTATATCTGTGTCATGGAACAAGCTGCTAGCCCCCTGAGTTACTCAGTATGACAGTGAACAGATGCCACTGGTTAATCCTGTCCTGTCATACATTGAAAATGGTGTAAGTTACCAGGTTCCACCAGTCTAGCCAAACTGGAAAGCACCAGGTTCTGTGAGATACCCTGTCTCTAAAAAAAGAAGAAAGAAAGAAAGAAAGAAAGAAAGAAAGAAAGAAAGAAAGAAAGGGAAAGGAAAGGAAAAGAAAAGAAAGGAAAGGAAAGGAAAGGAAAGGAAAGGAAAGGAAAAGAAAGGAAAGGAAAAGAAAAGAAAAGAAAAGAAAAGAAAAGAAAAGAAAAGAAAAGAAAAGAAAAGAAAAAAGAAAAAGTATAGAAAGAGACTTAGGGAGGAACTTGGCATCTGGCCTCAACATACACATGTGTATTCACACATACACACACACACACACACACACACACACACACACACACACACACACAAGGGCCTACCATGGTGGCACTCACTTATAGTCCCAGTACATAACAGGTAGATGTAGGAAGACAGAGTTTGAAGACAGCCTGGGCTACATAATAAATCCAAGGGCAACCTGGATTACATAATGAGCCTCTCTCTATGTCTGTCTGTCTGCCTTTCTTTCTTTCTTTCTTTCTTTCTTTCTTTCTTTCTTTCTTTCTTTCTGTCTGCCTTTCTTTCTTCCTTCCTTCCTTCCTTCCTTTCTTTCTTTCTTTTTTTCTTTCTTCCTTCCTTCCTTCCTTCTTTCTTTCTTTCTTTCTTTCTTTCTTTCTTTCTTTCTATCTACCATCTATCTATCTATCTAATCTGTCTGTCTGCTAATAAGCTCACCTTACTTATTCATGCTTAGGACACACTGACCTCCAGTTGGGCAAGACTGTTTGACACGGTCTGTTTTATAATAAAGAGTTGGAGCATAACCTATAAGTTTCTGGTTACCAATATTCAAAATTGCCAGCTGCACAGTGTGGGTTGATCCCCATCATGATTATGTGACTGACTGGAGCTGCAGCACACTACTGCCAAGGATGTTTTCCCTCTTACAGGGCTAGCTAGGTTAAGTTCCAAACTCCTGACAAAGTGTGATCTCCACTGAGGCCTGCTGTTTTGGCAACATTTTAATATCGGCAGATCCTGAGTCAGATCATCATCTGTAACTATGGTAGGGCTACCACTGCACAGGAGAACAGGCTGGGTGTCTCTCCTCACAACCCAAGGCTGAAAGCCCTGAGCTCCATTTCAGTGGCTTCTCTCACATTTTGAATATTGTCCTGACCTTATTGTACAGCCTCGAAGATTTTATAATCGTCTCTCTGATTGTTTCTTTGACTGGTACACCATTTAGAGGAATGTTGTTTAATTTCCAAATGTCTGTGGAATTTTCTAGATTTCTTATTGTTAGTGATGTATGGCTTAATTATTTTGTTTTGTGAGAAACTTTTTAAATAATTTCAAGATTATACTTCTTTAAGTATAAATTATGGCACAATAAGCAAACTATCCATGTGGACTATTTAAAAATACCTTTGGTAAATGGTTAGCCAGATAAAATAATTGAATATATTTTATGTAAAATAATAGATGATGGTTAGAATTTTCAACAATTCTAAAATTCAACATTCTACATGCATTTATTATGTCTTTCTTTTTAATAAATGTTATATTTACAATTTAAGCTTCTGATTATTCATTAGTAGTATAAGGCAGTTTCATTTAAATTATTACTGACAGAAAACAGTGTGTAAGATTTCAATAAAAAATTAAGGCTACTAAATAAGAGTAAGAACGTTCTATATGATGGTGAAACATGCTTTTGATTCCAGCACTTGGGAGTCAGGGGCAGGTAGTCTACAGAGTGAGTACCAGGACAGCCAGGGCTACCCAGAGAAACCCTGTCTCAGAAAAAAAAAAAGTGTTCTATACACATGAACACATACGCACAGTAATCCAGTGCAGCCATACGGTATAGTAGTCTCTGCATGACAGCTGGAGGAACACTGTGGAATGCAGTTCAGATCGTATGAATTGTAGTTCCTCTTTCATCCATTCTATCATTTCTGAGAAGGTGGTTGTAATGATCAGCATTAATTGTCAACTTGAAAAGAATCTATAATCACATGGAAGATGGACTTCCGGGCAACCCTGTGAAGGACAATCTTGATTACATTGGTTGGGTTGGGAAGACCCGCCCACTGTGGGCGGCACCATCCCCTGGGTGAGGCCCTGGAGGAAGGGACCCTGCAGCAGCACCTGTTCCTCACTCTCTGTGCCCTGGCTTCAGAGGCTGTGTGACCAGCTGGCCCAAGCCTCTCGTCTTGATTCCCTTGCTGTGATTCACCGTGAACTGTGAGCCAAGGCTAGCCTCCTCTCCTTTAAGTTGCTTTTATTGGGCCATTTTATCACAGCAACAGAAGAGAAAGAAAGAAAATACAGCATTATTCTGGATTCGGTAGATTTTTATTTTTATATTTATCAAGTTTATTTTCATGTAAATCAAAGCTATTTTGAAATATAAAGAAATACACATTCATAATTGTGCCTTTTGAGAAACACATCTTCACAGAAGGCTCTTCAGCAGCAGCTACTGCCTGGTTTAAAATGACCGAATCTGATGCTCTCATCGGCAGTTTGGCTTTCTAATGTTGGTGACATGGACTTCCTTGCCCCATGTCCTTTTGTTTTCTACTTGTCATTACACTGAAGAGTGGCCCTGGTGGGCGGCACGGTGTCAGTGGCCCTGGTGGGTGGCACGGCGTCAGTGGCCCTGGTGGGCGGCACGGTGTCACTTCTTACTCCTTCACGCACTCTGAGGAGCTCTGCTTTCTAACTGGAGTGTCTAAATCTGTTTACATTTAAAGCAATTGCTGGTGTGTCTGCGCTTCTGCCAGCTTCTCCATCTGCATCCTGTTTATCTCATGCATCTCTTGTTCCACCATTACTCCTTCCCTGTCTTCTTCTGAGTTAAACTAAAAAAAAAAAAAAATAAGTTTTCTCTTTTGACATTTTGGGTCACCTCTGCGCATTAATTGTAAGAAAGAATACTTATTTATACCCACAGCTGATCATTCTGACATTTGTCAAACTTTGCCACAATTCCATACCCTTTGCACTTTCTTTAATCATATGCTTTATAAACTCCACAGTACTAGATTATAATTTATGCTTCTATCTGTTAAAAAAAGAAAAAAATAGGGTTTCTTTAATAGCCACTTACATGTTTACTATTTTTAGTATTTTACATTCCTTTCAGTAATTTGAATTTATTTCTGATCTAAATTTCCCTTCAAATTAGAAGGACTTCTTTTTTATTCTTCTTTAAAATTTTTAAGCTTTATATTTAATTTTTTCAATTTACTCTTTTGTGCTTGGGTATTTTGCCTGTATGTATATTAATGCACTACATGCATGACTCATGCCCAAGGAGGCCAAAAACTGTCAGCAGATTCTCTGGAAGTCGCCTGTGAAATGCCATGTGGGTGCTGGGAAATGAACTCAGGTCCCCTGGAAAAGCACCCAGTGCTCTTAACCTCTGAGTCATCTGTCTAGGGCCTTCACACACACACACACACACACACACACACACACACACCTGACCCCTGCCAACAGGTCTTCTGGCAAAGAACCACCTCAGTTATCAGTAACTTGAAATGCCTTTGTTTCTCCACGTTTGAAGTCTGTTCTTTGTCATCTCTGCTGGGAATTCTCCAGCTGTCTCTATGAGTCATCCTCCTGTGTGACATGTGCTGGAGACACTCTTGCCGCTGCCCACTTGTCTCTCACTGGCTGCTTTTAAGATTTCTTACTCCATCGTGTTCCTGTGTGCATTGGGCTCAGCCCAGCTGATCCTTTGGAGAATACATCTTAGCGTTTAGGGAATGTGTTGGGCCACACATTATTTTTAAAGCGGGTTTAGATTTTCTCCAACTTTAATACATATGTTAGGCCAATTGATCCTGCCCCACAGATGTTTGAGGCGCTGTTCCAGTTTTTTCAATTTCCCCGCTGTACTGGCTGGTTTTGTGTGTCAACTTGACACAGACTGTAGTTATCACAGAGAAAGGAGCTTCAGTTGGGGAAGTGCCTCCATGAGATCCAGCTGTGGGGCATTTTCTCAATTAGTGATCAAGTGGGGAGGGCCCCTTGTGGGTGGTACCACCTTTGGGCTAGTGCTCTTGGGTTCTATAAGAGAGCAGGCTGAGCAAGCCAGGGGAAGCAAGCCAGTAAGAAACATCCCTCCATGGCTTCTGCATCAGCTCCTGCTTCCTGACCTGCTTGAGTTCCAGTCCTGACTTCCTTTAGTGATGAACTGCAATGTGGAAGTGTAAGCTCAATAAACCCTTTCCTCCCCAACTTGCTTCTTGGTCATGATGTTGTGCAGGAATAGAAACCCTGACTAAGACACCCACCTTCAGATCGCCCCACTCCTGCCCCGTGTTCCAAGTTTCACCTTTTGGTTAGATTCTGTCCACTGTTGTCTACATCTGTGAATTTTTTGTTTGTTTGTTTGGTTGGTTGGTTTTTTGTTTGTTTTGTTTTATATGGTGATGTACTTGTCTAAAATTTTTAAGCTATTCTTTATGGTTCTTACTTTTCTACTGTTTTTATCTGCTCATTCATTGTGAACTCTTTTCCTGTAAGTCTTTGAGCGCATGCGCAATATCTTCTGTAAGCTTGGTGCCGAGTCTAAGGTCTTTATCACTCAGCCTGGTTACGCTGTCATTATTTTCTCTGGCATCTTCTCTTCTGATGAAGTGTTGACATTTGTTATAGCAATCAGTGAGCTCAGCCTGACTCCAGCCCTGAGCTGTCTCCTCTTGACGGGTGGCCACCGAAATCTTTCTTTCTCCATCTTTGCCTCTCTCGCTTTCGACGCTCATTGGCTAGCTGCCTCGGCCTCTCTGAAGTCAGCTGTGGATTTTGTAGTTTAGATTCCATTTTCATGGTTTCATCCCTTCTGGAATTTCCCCTCACAGTCTGTTTGATCTTCGTGTTCTGTACAGTGGTTCCTTGAGCGTTCTACCTCAGTGGTCACTGCCCCCCTCCCCGTGCGAGCGCAGGCCAGGAACCTGTGTCAGGGGAGACACCAATGGTGGTGCACTTCTTAAAACAGCTCCGCTCCCTTAGTCCTGCTCAACACAACTCCAATTTTTGATTCTTTGGATATTTTTCATTTTTCCCTCTGATGTCTTCACACAGTAGATTGTTCAAAGTGTGCAGTTATTTATCTAGAGAAAAGTTTAGGTCAGTTAAACCAACTTGCTGTTACTGGACCTGGAGCCAAGTCCTAGCGCTCCAGCTGCCGTGTCCTCTGCATCCTCGTCCTGCCCTGCCTGTTCGTTACTTTACTGACCTCTGTGATTTTAAAAAGTTCCTCAGGTGCCAGACAGAGAACTGCAGATAGCAGCTACTCAGGATGCTGAAGAGGGAGGATCTCATGGCCAAGACCTGTCTGAGCTGTAGAATGAGTTCAAGGCAACCCTGGGAGACTTAGTAAGAGTCCAGCTCAAAATGTAAAGTACTGGGTTGGCAAGATAACTCAACAGGGAAAGGTGCTTGGGATGAAGCCTCTGCGTTTGATCCCTGGATTCTATGTGGCAGAGAGAATTGATTCCTATAAATTGTTTTCTCGTCTCCACACAAATTCAGTAGTGTGCCTACACACAGAGATGCAGAGACACACTTGTATGCACCCACACGTACACATGCAAATGAGTGAATGGATGAATGAATAAAAGATGTCTATGCAAACCACTTGTTTGGGTGCTTTGTGGGCAGAATGGAATACTATTACAATTGAGGACAGCAGCCACCAAACCCAGTATACCCAGTGAATCCTTCAGGTGAGGAAGCTATGCCTGTGTCCAGGCCAGCGTAGTCTGTCCTCCAGGACAATAGGCCAGGGGACAGCTAATCAGATGCCTGGGACCCAGTGTGTGTGTGTGTGTGTGTGTGTGTGTGTGTGTGTGAGAGAGAGAGAGAGAGAGAGAGAGAGAGAGAGAGAGAGAGATGTGTGTGATGTGTGTGTATGGTGTGTGTGTGATGTGTATGTATGATGTGTGTGTGATGTATGTGTGTGGTGTGTGTGATGTATGTGTGTGTATATGTGTATGTGTGTGTATGATGTGTGTATATGGTGTGTGTATGTGATGTGTGTATGTGATATGTGTGTGATTGGGCATGTGACGTATGTATGTAATGTGTGTGTGTGAGATGTGTGTGATGTGTGTGATATGTGTGTGTGTGGTGTGTTTTGTGTGTGTGTGTATTATGTGTATGTGATATATGTGTGGTGTGTGATGTGTGTATGTGATGTGTGATGTGTGTGATGTGTGTGTGGTGTATTTGTGTGATGTGTGTGATATGTGTGTGTGATATGTGTGTGTGATATGTGTGTGTGATATGTGTGTGTGATGTGTGTGTGTGTGTGTGTGTGTGTGTGAGTGTGAGTGTTAGGCTCTTTTTACAACCCTGTCTCTCTGAAGATGGGTAGAAGAAAATCCTCAACATCCATGCTAGGTCCCACCATGATGACACATGCCTTCAAGCCCGGTCCTGGGGATGCAGAGGCAGGTAGATCTCTATGAGTGCAAGATCAGCCTAGTTCACAAAAAGGGTTCCAGGTTATCTAGAACTGGACATACCAAGCCCACGTCCTCGCACTTCCCTCCTTTCCAGTTTCCAGGCAATCCCATTCGGGTCTCAGTTGGCATCCAGACTTAGTGAAGTCTATTCTGCTAAGACTGTGGGCACAGTTTTAACTCTAATACTGCTGCATTTCCACTCTGATTCCATGAAACTTAATCTTTCTTGGAAACCAAATTAAAGCTGCCTCTCAAAACATGGTGAAAAGCCTTTGTTGTCTTGCGTGTGGGCCCTGCTGCCAGCCCACCCCGTAGATGAAGCCTTCGACGACCCCACGTTTCTGGAGCAGCAGCGTGGTGGGTAACAGGGTCTCACGGTACTATTTTAAGGCTTGCACAATGCAGCAAGATGTTGGAATAGACAGCATAGAAAGTAGGACCTGGGTCTATTTTTGAGACAGAATCAAAACTTTAAAGGAACCTTGCGCTCCAGGCCGGTGGCCTGCGGTGAGCACGCTTGTCTTCTCTTGGTGCTAACAAGTGCTTTGGGAGAGAGTGAGAAAGCATTGTGTGGAGAGTCTCCATTCCCCACAGGCAGGCCCCTGGCCTAGGGTGTCCAATGATAGCCGCTGTGGTGGACCTGCTATATCCAGACTCCTCCATCCTGTGCAAACATGCATGTCCTCTCCTGGATGGGGACCCACAACAAGGGTGAATGAAATCTTCCCAGATTCCAGTCCCAGGCCATAAGCCCAGGCTGACTGAGGGGGCAGGCCAGGGTCCTGCAGGAAATGTGAGCTGAGAAGAACAGGAGGTACACACTGGCTCCTCGGTCTTCTTTTTGTGGAGCGGTGGGTGTGTGCTCAAGAGTGACTGTTGAAAATGGAATTCCAGATGCTCCTGAGAACAACAGAAAAAAGAAAAGATCCCAGCCCAGTGTGCACAAACAATGCTGGTTACACTTCTGGAACAGAGTGCCCTCGGGGTGCTGGATTGTAAGAGATGTGAGGGTCCCACATAAGAGGTCAGAGGTACCAGGGCAGTGGGGAACACTCTCGGGGCACAGATGTGGTAGGGAACACTCACAGCATGATGAGGAACACCCAGTGTTTGAGAGCAATGAGGAGCACTCCCAGGGCATGGCGTGGTGGGGAGAATTTTCAGGACATAGAGACAGTGAGGAGGCATTCTAAATATACCAGGGAAGTGAAAAACATTCAGAATTCTGGAGCAAGGCGGTGCACCCTGGGAGACCAGAAACTACAGCTAGAACTGACACATTCTAACATTTTAATGACAAAAAGAGTGTCACCAGCTGAACATGAGCCACATATCGAGCCAATCTAGCAAGATCCAAACTCAAACTTAGCTTGTGTTTTCTGAGAAGCTATTAGGAACCGGAAACTGCCCAGAGCCTCTACATGAGGGTAACTTGCACCCAATCCATGACTTCTATTACGATCATAGAGTACTGACATTAAACAGACCTGGACAGTCAGTTGGTAAGCTCAACAGATTCAGCATCCCACCCTCTCCATCCATCAGCTGCAAGTAGATTTGTCCTAAAGGGCAGATGCCTGCTGTGGCCCCCCCACACTGTCCCATAAACCTTGGTTCTCCATATTGGGGCGCCCTATGGGATTTTAAAGAGCAGTTTTGTCTGTAGCAAGTTTTTCTTTACATCTGATATAGACGAACTGCCTCAGCTAAAACTATCCTCCATTGCAGAAACTGGCGTGCAGGCTGGCACCTGTCAAGGTCATGGTTATGACCTTGACCTTCAAGGTCACGGTCGTGAAGATGAGGTGATGATGGCCACCTCCAAGCCTGGGAAATTCTGAGCCAGGACCCGGCATCTGTCTCTCTGGAATCTCCTGGGCTAGTGGAGGCCTCTATCAAGTTCATCCTAAGCTCTGTGGGTTTAGTGCCAGGCACTTTGGGTGGGGTTCAGAGACTCTGTGAACCATAATAAAAGGCCTTCTGGGGAAAGCCCTGAGCTCCTCATCTCCCCCCACCCCCAACTCCGCCCCAAGTTTGTCTGCCCCACGGAGAGGGGTGCTTTGCCCTGACAATTCCCAGAATGGCCTCTAGATGGCGGGCTAGGTCATGTCTGGTTGTCCAAAAGGGCCATGCTTCAGGGAATCTGGAGCAGGAGAGCCAGTTTTCTCCAGCCCCAGAGTAGCTAGAAAGACAGATGAAAGGGTCAGAGGCACCCACAGTGTCCACCTGAGGCCTGGTGTCCCGATAAGTGATGCTGGGTGGCCTCAAAGAAGCCTCTCTCCTTCTCTGGAAAAAAAAAGGTGTGTATTAATTACTAATTGGGCCCTGAAGTGATTGTAGTATGTAGTGGCTGGGTGGCCTCAGGAAGCCATGGAATGCTGTGGTCTGACTAATACATTGGATCCTGTTCCGTGATGTGATGGGGTCAAGCAGTGTAGCCTTCAGGGGTGAGTTCTATGGTGAGAATCGAGGCCTGAAGTTAAAGTTTGGTAATCTGAAACATACCCAGAGAGTCGTTCCCCATCATAACTCCTGGGGACATTGCAAGACAGCCCCACGAGAGAGCAAGGTAGTGGGTCTGTTCAGACATCAACCCATTGCCTGGACCTTGGCCTTGTATTCTCCAGAGTGATGGGAAATAAGTGCTCAATGTAAGCCTCGCTTTGAGCCCGCTTTGTGCACCTGCACAAACCAGGACATGGGGCTCAGGGCCATGAAGGATGAGAGTATGGAGGGGGCGGGCAGGCCTGAGGCTCCCACAGCAGGAGGATTGCTTAGAGAGAGGCTTAGTTGTCCCTGTCCCAAGGACCCAACCCAGAACCTGATCCGAGTCAGCCTCAGGGCTGGAACAATGACCCATGAGTGTGTTCGACCACACCCACTGTCTTGTTTGCTCTGTGTCCCTAGGTTTCTGGTCTGGCTGCAGGATCCCTACTTATCAGTGTCCCTTCTTTTCTGGACTATGTTTATTCTTTCTCTGGGCTGAGGTCTTGGGCTGGAGATAAATTGGAGCTAGTCTGTGTTATCTAAGACTCAGTTTACTTGCTTGTAAAGTGGAGAGGCTCCTGCCCCCTTGAAAGGTCAGAAGACAGATGGAAGGTCCTCGCCTCATACCCTGCTCATCTCTAAGGAGACCCTGAATGGCAGGGGGAACAAGTTTTGCCCCGTGTGACTGATGCACACTTGAGAAGCACTTGACCCAGGTCACACAGAGGAGCCTAAACCCAGCTGTCTGTGGCTTCCCTCCCATCCCCTCCTACGCTGTCCTCCATTAGCCTGGCTCGTGGATCTGGCTGAGTCTAGAACCCAGACAGCAAGGCAGGCCCAGGTGGACCATTCTTGGTTTTGGATGGGACAAGAGGGGCACGGTCTCACTGAGTCTCAGCCCCTCTGCTGTAAAACCCAGCCAGCGTACAGACTCTGTGGTTGTATTTGAATGTGCTGGGCAACCTCGGGGTAACCATGGCCCTCCCTCTGTCATGGTTTTATACCAGGTTCTGAGCTAAAACCCTTCCTTGCAGATCTCACAGCTCCCCAAACCTGCCACGGCACATGGTCATGGGAACCTGCCACGGCACGTGGTCATGGGAACCTGCCACGGCACGTGGTCATGGGAACCTGCCACGGCACGTGGTCATGGGAACCTGCCACGGCACGTGGTCATGGGCTACTTTTCCGAGTTGCTTATAATCCTCAGTAGGTGACTGGATGGAGGGGTCTGTAGGAATCCCTCTGAGATGCTAAAGTCTGTACCTGCTCAGTGTTTTCTAGAAAATCCTTTTGAAGAATTTTAAGATTATTTGTAATAACTAATATGAGCTGGCAGCGTGGCACTCCTGTGATCCAGGGACTCAGGCTGTGGAGGCAGGAGGAATGCTGAGGGTTCAAGTCCATCCTGGGCTACATCATGAGCCCCAGGTCCACCTGAGCTACCAAGTGAAATTCTGTCTCAAAATGCCAAGCTGATTTTGTGTCAGATGGCTATAGAGTCAGCACACAGGAGGTGGGGAAGGAGGATCAGAAGTTCAAAGCCAGGTTGGGCCGTGTGATTGTCGGAACTCATGAAGCTAAGGTAGAGGTGCTGCCTTTCCAAGCCAGCCTGGGACTCATAGTGAGTTCCAGAAAAGCCTGGGCTACACACTGAGATTGTGTCAACACACCAAGCTGGGCATGGCAGCAAATGCCTGGAGGCAAGGATGATGAGTTAGCTGTCTTCCGCTAATATCCAGGAGGTTCTGGGCCAGCCTAGGGTACATGAGAGCATCTCTCAGACACACACACACACACACACACACACACACACACACACACACACACACACACAAGCAGGCATGTGTGCATGCTCACATACAGCCCGCCCCTAAATAAAAACAAATAACAAAAATAACAAAAACACTGTGTTTTGAAAATAATTGTTCCACTGTGCTGTGGTGTGGTGTGGATATTGAGAACAAAAGGTCCGTACATGTTTGATATGGACAAAACTGTCCCCAGCTACTCCTAGAGCTGATGCTTGATGAAATTTATTTATCCTCTGTTCAGCTCAGAAGTGGTGGTGGCCACAAGGTCCTATGTCTGCTAAGGCCTGGACCAAGACACTTTACCTCTCTCACAGCAAAAAACAAACCACAGAATCAGCCTAACAGTTTTTTGTTTTGTTTTATTTTTGCTCTCTCTTTCTTTTCCTCATTCACAAACTCCCTTTATGGGCCAGTTGTCATTTCAGAGACTAACCACCAGATGGTGGCAAAGGGCCAAGTGTGGCTTAAAGGCCCTGGAGTCCACATTGGGCCCAACTTCTGGGCTTTTGGGGGTGCCAGGCAGGAGATAGCTGTCAGGGGGCGGTCATTCTGGGTCTGACCCAGCAGATATAGCTGGTTACCATGTCTCAAGATCTGTCCACGTGGGAAATAGAGATGGACGCACAGGCTATGACCCAGATCCTGATGGATCCTGAGCTGGGGAAGAAGAGATGTGTGCTAGACATTAACCCTGCCACACTCTCTAGAGTCACCTTCCTGTTAGCCCCAGTGACACACCGAGCACAGTCATCACCAGGAAACCTTCCCTGACTGTCTGAGCTCAGACTGTTTCCTAGGCTCTCCTCTGGATCAGGTACCAGCTTCTTATGGGAAAAGTCCATATTGCACTTTGGGAATCTGCTGAGGCTCCCAGCAGATTCCGTGTGTATGGAACGGATTAACAAGACCAGGAGAGGATGGCCTGACTCAGAGGGGAGCCTGCTTGACAGTCAGTGGGGCTTCAGGGAGCGGCTGGATGGACCCCAACTCTTGTGCTTCACCCTGTGTCAGCCCATTGAAAGTGCAGCAAGACAGAGCTGGGGAATTCTCCCATGTGCGCCAGCTTGCAGCTTCTACCACCACTAGCACAGAGCTAGGATGAGACCCTTGTGACCCTGGGTCACAGACAGACAGACCAGGGTGACCCTCATCCCAGCCTATGGCCCAGCCCGGGGCTCCTGAAGTCCCCACAGGAAACCCTTCAGAGTCTCGAGGGTTGCAAGCCTCTGCTGTGCAGCCTGCCTTCACTCCTTCTTGTCAGGAAGTTCTCCCCAACTTTCTCCCATGGAGTAAGTACGTTGGGTCCCATCAGCCAAGCTGGATCTCAAGGACCATCAGCGGGTCTGGGGTCTCTTAGTGCCCTGGAGCCACGAAGGCCAAGCTCACTGACTCACAGGCTTTCAGTCACCAGCCTGTCTCCCCTCACGTCCACACCGCTCTGCGGACAGGTGCACACTGCCATGCCTGGCTTTTTACATGGTTCCTAGTGACCCAAACTGACGTCCTTGTGCTTGTGAGGCCAGCGTTTTAGTGACCACCCATCTTTTTCATTTGAACTTCAGATAGAAATAACTTTTAAAGATGACCAATTCCCTGGCTCTTTTGTGTGCGCTAGCTCTGTAAGCTGAGTTGATACTTTCAAAATCTTTCAGCCGAGGCCATTTCATTGGGTTTTCTCATTTAAAGAAGGTCCTGGTCTCTCAGTGTCAGCTCCTTTCCTCACAGCTCCTAATAGCAAATCTGCACTGCTGTGCAGCTGCTGCCTCTGCCTGCCAGGGCTTGTTTGTGGGGGCCATATGTAAAGTAAGGGTAACACACACACACACACACACACATACACACACACCCATGCACATGCACACGTACACACACACGCACACGCACATGCACACACATACATGCACACATGCACACGCGCACACACATGCACACGCGCACACACATGCACATATGCACACACATGCACAATGCATACACATGCACACACATGCACACACACATGCACACACATATATGCACACACACGGAGCCTGGCTTTTCACTATGTTGTGAGACAGGGACATTATGTCCCTGACTCTGGGACACAGTCTTCTTGAGTGCTGTGGCCACCCCTTACACACCACCACGCCATCCTATTACAGGTCTTCCTCCACTGGACCCCTGCTGGACTCACCACCCTCCCGGTCCCTTCCAGTCATCCACCTCTCAACACAGAGCCTTAAGTGTCACTCCACACGCACTTCAGGGCTCCTCTGTGGAGCAGCAGATTCAAGATCAAAATCCCTAGTTTCCTGCAACATCCCCAAGGGACCACTTTCCCAGACTCCTGGCCTCATCTTTGCCAACTTAGTCCTTAGCACCCTCCCTATAACCCTCTCCCACACCTACCATGAGGCACCAAGTTCCTTAGACTTCAGTTCTTCTCTGTTCTTTCCAATTCCCTTGCTTTTTCACTTCACAGAACCGAAGTGGGCTCAGGGCTCTGACTGTCTTCTGTCTCTGTCTCTGTCTCTGTCTCTCTCTCTCCATCTCTCTCTCTCTCTCCCTCTCTCTCTCTCTCTCTCTCTCTCTCTCTCTCTCTCTCTCTCTCTCTCTCTCTCTCTCTCTCTCTCTCTCTCTCTCTCTCTCTCTCTCTCTCTCTCTCTCTCTCTCTCTCTCTCTCTCTCTCTCTCTCTCTCTCTCTCCTTATCTTAGTAGTGGTTACATTCCGGAATGCTGACTCCTGCTACAAGACACAGAGCCCGACTACGCTGAGTCTTGGATTCAGGACCATGGACAGATCACAGACCCTGTTAACTGGCAGGTAAAGAAACTGAGACTCAAAAGGAGTAGAGGAGTAGCTACCATCTCCCTGTCCTGGGTCGAGCTTCTAGTACCTGGCATCTGCTAAGCAGCGAGTAGAAGCTATTTGTTAACCTTTGCTTTCCAGCCTGCAACATTAACTAGAGCTTTTCAAAACAGACCTTGTTGTGTCTGCACCCTTCCTTCTGTGGTGTCTAGGCTAAGAAGACACACAGTGGTCACCTCAGTCACCCCAGGGAATGAATGTGTGTCAAATTCTATGCTGTCTAGAACAACTCTTACACCCGAGTGAGGTTCTTCGACCGGTTAAACCAGAGGCTGAGTCGGGTGGGGTGAGGGAGCACAGCTCTGCCTTGTGTTTGTTGAGGTGGCTGCAGAGGCAGAAGCTCCGAGTCTTGGGAAGGGACGTGGGCGCTGTCCGCGGTTCTGAAGAGCATTCTCGGTGACTAATCCCTCTGCCTGAGCTGGCCGCTGGGAAGTGAAAAGATTTGCTTGGGGCAGCCAGGAATGAATTTTCATTTTCGGCCTCAGCCAGCACATTTCGTTCTGTCATTTACCTGGCCCTCTGCCGGTGATGTGACGTTGGTTGCCCAGCTCTTTCCCCTGCCTGTCCAATCCCCTGGACAACCATTCTGCTGTCCCCCACCCCTCCACATCAGCAGGCATCCCCCAACTTAGGAACGTTTCCCCCAGAGCCGTGGATGGAACAGACCATATCACTGGCCAGGATTCTGCTGCCTGCTAGCCCTTTCCACAGTCTCTGTAAGCGGCCCTGGAAGCCTCCTCATGGCTCCATCTCAGGCCAACACAGAATGGGGAGAATAGAAACTGTGACCTTCTGCATTCATAGGAGTTAACCGGCTCAAGCTCTTCCTGAACTCAGTCCCATCATCCCTGTGTGACTTTGTGTGACTTTTCCCATCTGAACCTCAGTTTTCTCATCTGGTAAATGGAATTAATGGCAAAGTCCTCATGGCATTGATGTTGGAGTGCCTGTGCCTGTCTGGGTCAGGACAAAATTCCAGTAAAGAACCATTGATTTTCCTTTGCCAAAAATAAAAACTAAAGAACTTCAAACATTGAGAGAGTTCAGTGTACACATCCCAGTTTGTGTTCAGGGAAACTGAGGCCACCTAGCAGAAGGCACCTGCTTGCTGTCACATAACCCATGCGTGGATAGAGAGAGGGGTGTCAAAACCAAGAAGATACTGCTAGTTTAAGATATCTGATGTGGTTGGATCACGGGGCTGCCCACAGCATGGAAGACACAATTCTTTCCATTTTGTTGAGAGACATACCCTTGATTAGAACCCCCCAAAAGTTCCCATCTCTTCTCCTCCTGATCCTCTCTCAACCACCTTGCTAAGTTGCTATCCCCAATACTTCACTTTCTGTATGAGAAATTGAGGCTCAAAAGACCGTAGAGCTTGGTGCATGGTCCCTAGTGTCTCCCTGTAGGCTTGGAAGATCCATGAGAAAGGAGAAGATAGCTCAGGAACCTGCCCATCAAGGGCATGCTGGGAAGTGGCAGCATCCCTTTACCTGTCTTGAAGAAGCCAGTCCCCCACGGCCCCTCTGATTCTGACAGGCTTCAAGGACCATCTCTGAGAGAAAAGATGAGAGATGCTGAACATCAAAACCAGAAAACTGGTTGCTTAAGAGGTGAATGGGACTTCAGGCCAGTGGGAAGGTGCACGGGGGTGGGGTGGGGTAGGGTGGGGAGAAAGGCCTATGGGAGATCTAAGATGTGGGGTGTGAGGAGGAAAGCAGGACCATAGGGTGTGAGGGGAGACAAGAAAGATGCAGGGGTGTGAGGTTTTAGGGATGTAGTGGGAAGAGAAAAGGCTGAGTACTAGGGATCTGAGGGGCACTGGGCTATTGGAAAGCATATTCAGGTCTGGCTAGACCATTGAGGCCCTGTGGATTCCATCCAGGGCCCTTGAATTCAGGTCTCAGCCCCACTGCTTGGTGATGGGGGTGGTGGTGATCTGACCTCAGGACTCTGCATCTGAGAACTGAGAGCACTGTCTGACAGAGCTTGGATGAGTCTCCTTCAGTGTCAGCGCTGAATTGCTTAATCAGCTTGTGGACCTATCTAGTCCTTCTGGTCTACCTGTATCTACTGGCCAAGTCTTTGTCTGTGGACTTGGTGTGCACCAAGTTCTTAATGCTAGGTGGAAAGTCATCGTACCCAGACTCATTTTACTGGGGAGAGTCAGAAAAGGAGAACCAATGAATAGGCATGGGGAAATTTAGTTATCAGCAAGTGGTATAAAACAAAAGCAAAAGCAAATTTCTAGGGTTGGGGATGTATCTCAGTGGATAGTGTACTTGCTGACCACCCACAAAACCCCAGGTTCGATCTCCAGCAATGCAGAAATCTAAGCATAATGATACATATCTGTAATCCCAGAACTTGATTGGTGGAGACAAGAGGATCTGAGGTTCCACACCATCCCTACCTCACAAGTGAGTTTGAGACCAGTCTGAAACACAAGACGCCGTTGCAAAACAACTCCCAGCTTTTTGGTTGGGAAGGGAAGAGGAGTCAAGAGTCAAGCCTCAAGGAGAATTGGGGGACCTTCCTAAGGAGCAGAGGCCTGGGCACGGTTAGGGAGGAGCATTCTAGCTGGGGAAAGTGGGTGTGGAATCCTGTGCCGGTCAGGAGACTGGTACCCTGGGAAAGAGGCCAGAGAGGCTGGAATAAGGAGGGAACTGCATGGGTGGCAGAAGGGATCAGGCCCCCTCAGGGTGAACCTTCTGGGCCCCTGTGAGGTGCATTTGTTTAAGGCCTTTCCATTGTCTTGTTCATCTGTGAAGTCAGCTTGGAGTCCACCAACCTTAAAACATCCGAATAGGCAGGGCTCTCAGAGGTGAGAAATATCCTCTGTTGAGAGGTCAACTGGAGTCTAGAGACAAAAACTGAGAAGGACAAAATCATAATCTTTCAAACTGCAAGCTCAAAATGCTGCCATTTAAGATCATGACTGTCTCCAAGTGATGGAAAGCACCGAAGGCTGTCATCCTGGGGCAGTGGGACAGTACCGCCATCATTGGGGACCCCAGTTCCTTCTAATTTGCTTACTATCAACCTCATGACCCAAGGTGGCTGCCCCAGCTGCAGCTATCAAGCCTGTCCTATGGGAAGAGATATGCTCCATGAGTTGTAATTATACTGTGTTGGCTGTATTTAGTCATGTGGTTATACTTAGCTGCAAAGGAGGCTGGGAAATGTAGTTTTTAATCCGAGAAGCCATGTACTTAACCAAAATCAGGAGTGGCAGTCATCAGGAAGGAGAGAAGAGGCAAGAAGGGACAGATAGCCATGCCCACCCTGAGATGGGCTGACACCTTAGTGTCTTTTCACTGTCCAGTCCGTCTGTCTGCCCCCAGTGTGATCAGTGTGTGGCAGGGAGCAGAAAGAACCAATGTGGATGGCTCTGGGGAGAGGGCCTGAAAGTGTGGAGGACTAGAGGGGACAGAGAGAGGAGGTGGTTGAGGAGCATCCTGGCCCAGAGCCTGGGTCAGGGGCACATCACTGCTGCTTCCTCCTGGGGCAGGAGACAGTGACCCAGCTTTGGTTGACCCCCTATTGTTCCCAGAGGAAAGACTGGCACACTGATGTGATCCCACTGTGGCAAAGGGTGAGGGCAGGGGATGCCAGTGTCTGGAGAGCCCTGCCCAGTGTCCATCCCTTGGCACTCCATTTCCTCCATCTCCGCACTGTCAGCTAGACGCGGACAGGGTTTCCGGTGGGTCCGACTTGGTCACTGTCTCCTAAACGGCACTGAGCAGGACAGTCCTCGTCTCATCCCTCTTCCTCATCTCCCCTCCACGCCTCCCTCTGTCCCTCTGTCCCTCTGTCCCTCTGTCCCTCTGTCCCAGCCTTTCAAATCCTTCAAATGGCCTGTCTTCCCTGACCTCTCCTCCTTCCTCCTGGTCCTTCCTCTTCCTCTCCCCTTCCTGAACATTATTTGTTCCTTTGCCCTTTCCCTTTCCTTCCCTGAACAACTCACCCCCGCAATCCTCTAGTGTCCCCACAGCCCAGACCTTACTCTCTGGGAACCCTGAATGGAGGACAGCTTGCAGGTCACCTGGGTCTTGGCCTCTCTGACTTCATGTCCAGCGTTAGGAGTCAGGTGAGGTCACGGCACACCTTTTGGGTGATGAGCATCTACCTCTTGCCACCTGCACCTGCTAAGCTGTGACTCCAGCACTCCCCAGATGAGGAGAAGGATCTGAGGCTTCCAAGCTCCATTTGTTCACGGCCACCCGTCTTTATATGGACTGAGTCTTCTCCCTGTGCAGCACCATCTACTGTTTATTACCTTGTCAGAATTGTCTGAAATTGACTGGGAGAGATGGTCGGGAGGACCAGCCTCTGGCTGTCTTCCTGTCTGTCCTTGACCTACTCTGGCTCTGAGCTCCCAGACCCTTGGTCTCTGGTCACCCCACCTGCTAGGTGGCTCAGGCTAAAACTTCCTGCAGGGCTTAGCAGGCAGGCCTCAGCCCGCTCCCCTGAAACTCAACTCTGCAGCGTCTCAGCTCTTGGGCTGCTAGGCCTCCGCTCTTTAAATAGCCTCCTGTTGCTCCCCAACCACAGCCCTGCACCCACAGATGCTCGCCCACAATGGAGCACCCAGAGCACACGTGACCTCCCACAAGGCTGTGGGGGAGTGGAGACACGGACAACCGTGTTGTTGTGGAGTAGAGGCGGTGGAGATGGCAGAGATATGGTCTGGACACAGCCCTGGGGATGTGGTGGTGGCGGTGGTGGTGATTCCCAACATATTGTCCCACAGTGTAGACACAGCTGACATAGACATCACAGGCAAGCTGTAAGAAATAACACCACTAACACTGAGCAAGATGAGACCAACTGGAAAAACAGCCTCCAACTAGACAGAGACCTGCCATTCTGCAGCCCCCCACCCCTGACTGAATGACCTTTCCCAGAAGACACTGATCCTCACTGCCACAGCAGAACAACCTGGAGCACCCACTCAGGACAGCATGTAGAAAACAGGCTTTTTGGGTTGCCTGAGCCTGGAAAATCCAGCTCCAGCCTGTGTTCATAAGCCCTCCTGGGACTCCAGCGCCTCCTAGTAGCAGCCATACACTGGTGCTGTCAGCTTCCTTTTCCCACAGGAGTGGCTGTTTCCATTACTGGATCTGTGACTGACTGGGGCAGGTCACAGGGGTTTAGAAGGTGCTTGTGATGTTTCTCATGCTGCGTGGAAGGGTGCAAGCCTTCATCTGTTATTTCAGGAATCAACATATTCTTTAAAATGTGCCTGTGTTGGCGCATTCTTCTGTATGTTCCTTTCCTAATAAAAAGTAAAAATAGCAAAGTGAAGCCCGAGAGGAAAAATAGAAGTCACATTCCTGCCGACCAGTCAAGGTGCCACTTTGGCCCTCTTCCTGCATAACTTGGCAGGAAGACAAGGAACAACCCTAGGCCTGATGGCCTGGGTGAGTGGGACTTGGGGTCTGGGGATGAGGCCTTTGAGAGTCCATGATCTGGATAGACACCCTACCCATCTCTCCTTTTGGGTGCCTCTGACCCTAGCTCAGTGCTCCCATCCCTGGGGACAAACGCAGTGGCTTTGAATACTTGTTTAGGGACAAAATCTCCTTAAATGGCTGGCTTTATAAAACATATTTGCCTTGGGCTACCCTCGGGTTCCCAGCATCCAGAGCCAGCAGCTGCAAGTGGGCAGGCTGGCCAGGAGGAGCTGGGAAGGCCAGACCTCTGATAGCCTGGGATCTCTCTACTCTGTGCATGTTGCAGTGTGAACAGAGACAGAACACAAAGAGTTCTGTGACAAGACAGCATTCCCAGAGCGAGCCAGACACTGTGGACATTGTTGTTTTGTTTGAGACATGGTTTCATTATGTAGCTCTGCCTGGTCTGGCACTTGCTGTGTAGACCAGACTGGCCTCAAACTCATAGAAGACTTCCTGATTCTACCTCGTAAGCACTGGGATTACAGGCATGTACTACCATGTCTGGCAGGAACACCCGTCTTTGTTCCTCTGGTGACCAGAAGCCTGTATTCTCCTAGATTAAACCCTATCTTCCAAGCCAGGCTTTCCTTAACCTTGGCGTAAGGAATGCACGCACAGTGTGCATGCCTGCTTGCTGCGCAGGTCACCTTCAGAGCAGCAGCATGGCACACACTCTGAGACACACCATCATCCTTCTGTGGAGAGATTCCTTCTCTCTGTTTCCTTTTATGGCTACATCAGAAAATGCAGCCCTGACTACTAAGCTGCAGCTCGCCACTGTCATTTATACAGCATGTGAACCACCCGTCCCTTCTCAGGTTCACAGCAAACCCTTGAGCACTTGAGAACTTTTCTAGAGAATGTACTATTTACCCAGGAGTCTGAGCTTGCTTTCCCTCACTGAAGCTTGGGAATAGTTTGACAGTCATGAGCTTTGATTTCTTGCCCTGTAACCTTTGGGCTTATAAATAAAACTGGAGTGGCTTTTGGACGGCATGGAAGGTGAAGCATCTCAGCTTGACCACTCTGAACACGCAGGTCGAGGTAAGAATTTACCATGCTGGCCACTTTCTTAGTGCTGCTAAAACTGAGGAAAGTGGCTCAAGACTCCCATCCCCCCCTCATTCCTTTTAATGTCTGTGGTGACATATGGATTTAGCAAGGCATTATTTACAAGATGTCAGGGAAAAAAATCTTTCTGTATTCCCAGAGGAAATTTGCACAGCTGTTACTCAGTTAAAAGGTCCCCTGAGATTGGAACCCATCCTCTCTCTGCTCAAAGTTCTTGGCCCTGAAGCCAAGCCTGGACCTTGGAAGAGGCAGGAGCCCAAGTCTTCCAGTGCCAAGCCTCTGCCCCCTGTCCAGCCTGTCTGCTGCCTACTCTTATGTTGGGAGCTCCAGGGCCATCAGTGGCTCCTGTTTCCCATCTGAAGCTATCAATCACTTCCCCTCCCAACTGTATCTGTACTAGGCTTGTTCCGCATCTCTATTGACTTGCAGTTGTGATAACTTTCTCCAGAAAACCTTCCCTTGTGCTCCTGAAGGAGGAGCCAAGCTCCATCTTGCTTGGAAGCTTCTCACCATCTTTGTCTATCAGAATATTTGGTGGTTGGAAGTTGGGGACCTGATTTCTGTCATTCATGGTCTGTCACTGCTGCTTCTAACACATGTTACTCTTAGTCATTATCTTGGTCAGTCACACCATATGCTTACAGTTATCTATCCATCAACTTACCCACCTAGCTGTCCATCCATCATCTTATCCATCTGCTTCTTCATTCTTCCCTCCATTCACTCACCCACCCACCCACCCATCCATCCATCCATCCATCCATCCATCCACTCACCCACCCATCCATCCATCTATCCACTCACCTACCCATCCATTCATCTATCCACTCACCCATCCGTCCATCCATCCACTCACCCACCCATCCATCCATCCATCCACTCACCCACCCACCCATCCGTCCATCTACCCACTCACCCACCCATCCATCCATCTATCCACTCACCCACCCATCCATCCGTCTATACACTCACCCATCCGTCCATCCATCCACTCACCCACCCATCCATCCATCCACTCACCCACCCATCCGTCCATCCATCCACTCACCCACCCATCCATCCATCTATCCACTCACCCACCCACCCATCCATCTATCCACTCACCCATCCGTCCATCCATCTATCCACTCACCCACCCACCCATCCATCTATCCACTCACCCATCCGTCCATCCATCCATTCACCCACCCATCCATCCATCCATCCACTCACCCACCCATCCATCCATCTACCCACTCACCCACCCACCCATCCATCTATCCACTCACCCATCCGTCCATCCATCCACTCACCCACCCATCCATCCATCTATCCACTCACTCACCCACCCATCCATCTATCCACTCACCCACCCATCCGTCCATCTATCCATTCACCTACTCATCCATCCATCTATCCACTCACCTACCGACCCATCCATCTATCCACTCACCCACCCATCCATCCATCTATCCACTCACCCACCCATCCATCCATCTATCCACTCACCCACCCACCCATCCATCCATATATCCACTCACCCACCCATCCATCCATCTATCCACTCACTCATCCACCCATCCATCTATCCACTCACCCACCCATCCATCCATCCATCCACTCACCCACCCATCCATCCATCTATCCACTCACCCACCCATCCATCCATCTATCCACTCACCCACCCACCCATCCATCCATATATCCACTCACCCACCCATCCATCCATCTATCCACTCACCCACCCACCCATCCATCTATCCATCTATCCACTCACCCACCCACTTCCCATCTATTACCTACCTATCCACCCATCTATTCACCTATATACCTGTTTATTCATTCATCCACCTGTCACCAATTGATCTACCCACCAATTTGCCAGTTCAGTCATCCAGACATCTCAGTTCATCTCTCTGCCTGTTCACCAACAATCTGCATATCCATCCATCCATCCATCCATCCATCCATCCATCCATCCATCCATCCATCTATACAGTCATCCATTTCAATCCATCTCTCCACCTGTTCACCCTCAATCTGCATATCCATCCATCCATCTATCCATCTATCCATCCTTGCACCCATCAATCAATGCACCCACCAATCAATCCATCCATCCATCCATCCATTCATCCATCCACCCATCCACCAGTCCTTTCATTCATCTCTCCATCAGTCCACCTATTTCTCCATCTATCACCCACACATCCACACATGTACCCACCTGGACATCCCCATTCACTTGCCTACCCCATCCATCAATTCACTTATCTACCCATCCTCCCACACATCTCCCCACCCACTCATCTATTCATCCATCCTCCAAGCATCATGCGTACATGTGTGTCCATCTGTCCATCCAGTTCTTCAGCATGGATGAAACAGTGAGATTGAGCTTGCAGTTGCTCACAGTTTTAGGAAGAAAGAAGGAAGGCAGGATTTCTGGTGTGAATGTCAGATTTGATGTGAGGGGATAGATCAATCTCCAAAGTCAGAGCCATGTGTGGGCACTGAGGCAGGGAGTGGAGCTGAGGGTGGAGATGACTCATCAGCAGGAGCTGAGGCATTTTGAGCCTCCCCTTCAAGCTGCAGCCCACGGTGTCTCCTCTCACTCCCCCTCCCCCAACACTGGTCTTCTATGGAGTCTTCTCATGACCCTCCCCCAGGCCCAGGCCTCTCCCTAGTATATCTGCTCTACAGACCCTACTTGCTTATAGGGCTCTGGGACTGGCAAAGAGAACAATCCAGAAGGTAAACAGGAATTTCAGTAGAGAGGCTCTGACAATGTGCTCTGACTTCCTGAGAGAGAAGCAGGCAGACAATAGGGAGGAGGGGACGTTTGAACTTGATGGCTGGGTGGGGTTTGGATATGTAGCATGAGGAGAGAACATTCTAGAAGGAAGTCATCAAAGAATAAAAGACACAGGACGGTGTGAACTCAGGTGAGTCCAGCTGCAGGCCAGAGGAGGCAGAAGGAATGGAGGGGGTGAACAAGACCGGGGGGGGGGGGGGCAGCGTTTAGTCACTCAGCAAAGAGCAGGTTCCCAGCTATAGACAGGGTGCTGGTGGAGGGAGACACTGTCTGTCATCAGAGGGCAGAAGGCCACCATCACTTCTGTGCAAGAGTCAGTCCAGGGCTTTGGGCTGAGGAGGGACCTGGTTGCCTGGGTTGGGTTCCGTAACCCAAATAATCTCCCTATACAGGGTTTCCTTGGTCCCCACGGCTGCTTCTTCCACCTTGAGCCCATGTCCTTTTCCCTAGAGGTCACAGTAGCACTCAACCTGCTCTCCTACCCCTGTCCTCAGCTTCCCTACTCTCCCAAAGGGCAGTGAAATCGCCAGAAGGGTGCCCTTCTTTTGCATAACACCAACCATGGCTCCCCACAGCTCTGGGTAAAGACTCTAAGCTTCTGATCCTCAGTTATAGATATTTTCTCCCAAAGCCTCACTGGTCAGGTCTTCCAAGTCCTTAAAGTTTCCTGAGATATTTTTTTTTCTGCTCAATTCTAAGCAGACTCACCCTAAATACTTCCAACTGAGAATGAATTTTAGCTCCTGGTGACACTTTCTGGGATCCCCAGTGTCTTACTTGGGTTTCTTTTCTGTGATAAAAACCATAATCAGAAGCAACTTGGGAAGGAAAGACTTTATCTCATCTTACAGCTTGTAGTCCCTCACCCAGGGAAGTCATGACAGGAACCTGAAGGCAGGAGCTGTTGCAGAGGCCATGGAGAAATGCTGTTTATCGGCTAGTTCCTCAAGGATCGCTCCACCTTTTTTAACAGAGCATCCGGGACCAACAACCAGCCCTGGGGTGGCACCACCCACAGTGAACTGGGCCCTCTCTCACATCAATTGTCAACCAAGAAAAATCATCACAATCTTGCCTGCAGATCAGTCTGGAGGGGGGCATTTTCTCAGTTTACATTCCTTCATCTAAAATGACTTAAGTTTGTGTCAAACTGACATAAAACTAGCCAGCACCCACAAGCTCTGTTACGTGTCCTCTTTAAAGGACTCAGGTTGTTGTCTCCCGTTCTGTAGATCACTCAGGGCTGTGAGCTCGCCAGCGTGTCGTCTGCACAGCTTACCATGATGTTACCTTTGTGTCCCCAGCTCAGGTGAGATCGAAGGGTGGGTGACAGCGACCTTAGTGAAGTGGGGTGCGCTTACCCTATGCTCTGCCGTGGGGAGACTCCTGTGTACTTGACAGCTCCCCCGGAGCTCCGGACTTCCAGGGCTCCTGGCGGGTCTGCTCCACGAGACTGGCTCCAGTGGCTTAGAGGAGAAAGCAGGTCACTGTGCCAACCCAGAGGGCTGTGCCTGGCAGACACTCGGCCAGGAAGCTGCAGCTTTGACCTCTGCATTCTGGGATGCCTGGCTGTCCTGCCTTTTCCTCTCCCCTGGGAGCCTCCCCTGCAGCTACTTTTACTTTCTTCTTGTTCAGTTGCTTGAGCAGCCTTATGGCTTTAGTCGGCCCAGGGGTTTTTGTTTGTTTGTTTGGTTGGTTGGTTGATTGGTTGGTTGGGTTTTTTGTTTTTTTGTTTTTTTGTTTTTTTGTTTTGTTTTGTTTTGTTTTGTTTTGTTGCTGCTATAAAGAAGGTTTTTTTCTTCGGCTGGGGCACAAAGTCTGAGGGCAGGGGAAGTGGATGGAGACCTGAGCAGAAGAAAGGATAGAGAATAGAAGATGGGCAGAGGAAAGCAAAGGGAGTCAGAGACGCAGACAGACAGCTCACTCCTCTTGGGTAACACGAGGGAAGCAGAGATGTACCCCACAGGGAGGGAGGTGGCCCACAGCCACAGGGCAGAGGAGCTGGGGTCTTGGGGGAGGCTGAGCTCCTGAGATCTCTGCTTATCTGGACTTTCATTGTCAAAGTAAGTGTGTGTGTGTGTGTGTGTGTGTGTGTGTGTGTTGTATGCATGTGTGTATGTATGAGAGCATGTGTGTGAGTGGGTGTGCTTCTGTGTACATGAGTGAGTGTATGTGTTTCTATGTGTGTATAAGCATGTTTGTGTAAGTATGTGTATATGAGAGCACGTATGTGTGAGTGTGTGTAAGCATGTGTATATGTGAGCATATGTGTGTGAGCATGTATATATGTGAGCATGTGTGTGAGCATATGTATATGTGAGCATGAGTGTGTGAGAGTAGTGTGATCATTTGTATATGTGAGTGTGTGTATATTGTGAGCATGTGTGTGTGAGCATGTGTATATGTGAGTGTGTGTGTGTGTGTATATATGTGAGCATGTGTGTGTGAGCATGTGTATATGTGAGCCTATGTGTGTCTGATCATTATGTGTGTGTATATGTGAGCATGTGTATATGTGAGCATGTGTGTATGATCATTATGTGTGTATTTATGTGAGCATGTGTGTGTGATCATGTGTATATGTAAGCATATGTGAGTGAGTGTGATCATTGGTATATGTGAGTGTGTGTATATGCAAGCATGTGTGTGTGAGCATGTGTATATGTGAGCATATGTGTGTGAGTGTGATCATTTGCATATGTGAGCATGTGTATATGTGAGTATATGTGTGTGAATGTGATCATTTGTATATGTGAGTGTGTGTATATGTGAGCATGTGTGTGAGCATGTGTGTGAGCATGTGTATATGTGAGCATATGTGTGTGAGTGTGATCATTTGTGTATGTGAGTCTGTGTATATGTGAGCATGTGTGTGTGAGCATGTGTATATGTGAACATGTGTGTGCACATGAGTGCATACTAATGCTCAAGTGTGGAGATGAATATTTACAGGCTGGTCATGGGAGTTGTGGGCTAGGATTTTTGGTAATTTTGTCAGCAACAAGACTGGCGAATAGGAGTTGCAGTCCTTGTGAGGCTAGGTTTACTGAGACCCCCTCCTCCTGACTCTGAATGTAGGCTGAGAGTTCCCATGAGAAAGTAGTGCTTAACACACCTGCTTGCTGTTTATTTCTACAAGAAGCCTCTACCAGCCACCCTGAGCAGACTCCTCTCTGGTCTCTGAGGGTGAACAGTGACAAGGTCAGGGCTGCTGCCCCAGCTCGGGTCCTGGCCTCTGGGCTGTCCTCAATGCCAGGAAGAGCTCAGCCCCACCCAACCCAGGGCTTCAGAGAGCATCTCTGCAGGCTGCGCCAGTGACTGAGGAAAGGCAACCAGCTGGGAAGCGAGACCCTGGGTCAGCGGTTCGCATGTGTTATCCCTGATACCTCCCTGGCCTGTCCCGTTGTCCTCAGCCACAGAGCCCTGGTGAGAGACTTTGAAGAAGCTTTTCACTCAGTTGGTCAGGGCTCTAGGACTTAAATGCTTCAGATGCCGTCTAAGGGAGCTGGGGATAGACAGCAAGGGCAGTGGGGTGTGAGACAAACTGGGATGTGACTGGAAGGGGCACGCCCTTCAGAAAACAGGATGTTGGTCAAACAGTACAGTTGAACAGGTCTATCCCCACAACCCCTGGTGCGAGCCCCGTGGTCTCAACCTGTAGTCCATTTCTCAGGGAAAGAAAGGGAGGCACAGGAGAGAATAATTCAACCCACACAGGCCTGTGAACCCATCTTCCTGGGAACATTAGGGAAACTGAGGCTCAGAGTGGTGAGTAGTGAGACCAAGTTCACACTGCTGCTTCGGATGAGGGTGTTCCTTTTAGGAAAATAACTCAGATTGAGGAAAAGCTTGGAGACTGGGAGCCACCACTCCTTGCTGGAGGACAGCTAATTGATGGTAGAGGGAGGGGTAGCCTGGGAAGGATCTGGGGTGGGGCCTGTGGAATCCAAGCAAGGCCAGGATTTGCCAGGGAAGGCCTGCCAGGCAGCTGCAGGGTGGGAAGGCTCAGATTCCCTTGGCTGAGCCCTGAAGGAGAGGCCCTGCCGAGCTAGACTTCAAAGTACCGCCATGATGCCACGACACTGTTTCTCCTGCCCATGGGTCTCACACCTTCTTAGTTGGGAGGCAGCAGCCTGGCCCTATCCGAGAAATTCCTTGGAATGTGTTGCCATCCCCTAGAGGCTGGGGCTGGTCAGCAGGGGTCATAGACAGTGACTTTTATTTCTGAGCCTCGGTTTCCCCCAAACTTTCTTTTCAGCTTGTTTCCTCCCTCAGACCTTATCAACGCACACCATTATAACAACCTGTATGCAGCCTTCTCCTGGGAAATAAAGGTGAGGTGGGGACCATGGGGCTCACACTAGAACCTGCTCAGGGACAAGCCTGGCCAGCTGTTTTGTCTGGCCAGCTCCCTATTTTTCTGAAGGACACATCCATCCCTCCCAGGCACAGCCCAATTTGTCTCAGGCCCGTCATTAGGACACCCCGCTGTTCTGTTGACATTTTGTAACGGTGATACTTACACCTTCACCTATCTCTTTCCACTGATGTCTGAAAGTTCCTAGACGCCAGAGAGACTAACCTTTACTAAGCTCTGTGTCCCTAGGCGCATCAGCACTGGTGCTGGACACGGTTTGTGAGTTCTGTGAGTACTGGACACTGCCCGTCACTTTCTGTGGTTCCACTAATAGATTAAGAGCCTGTGCTGTCAGGTCTGCAGCCTCTTCATCTTGATAAGTGGAGCGGAGCCCAGGAGACTTGTTCAACATGCTTAGGTGGGGACCTGGGGATATGGCTCAGTGTTTGCGTGGCATGCATAAAACCCTAGGTTCTATTCCAACACTACATAAAACAGGTGTGGTGGTGCGTACTTGTAATCTCAACTCCTAGCACGTGGAGCTGGAAGATCAGATGTTCAAGGTCGTCTTTGATAACATATCAGGTTCAAGTCTGGCTTGGGCTACATGAGATCTCATTCCAAAAAAGGAAATGAAAAATTTACAGGTATACAAAAGTTGTTCCATCACTGGTTGTAAAGAACAAGGGAAGGGAAGAAACAGCCTTCAGGACAAGGTGAGCGAGATTAGCAAGAGGTTTGCCCGTCGCCTTCTTCGGGATGCCTGTATGTCCGTAAGCATGGGTTTATGAGTAATGCTCAAGAGGTTGCACCATGCAGGTGCAGGACATGTGAGTTCCGTGTCTGTGTGTGCAAGTGGGTTGTGTGCTGAGGGGGTGGGGGGCACAGCGCCACTGGAAGTCAGTATTGTATGCCTGGAGGCTGGTGTGGTCTGAGAGCATGCATTGTCTGGGTGTTCATGGTACCCGTGGGTGTTCTGTCTGTGTGTGTGAGTATGTGGGGGAGTAGTGTTGTGCCGTGCTAGGTTGGAAAATGAAGTAGGAGGAGAAGAAAGAAAAGGCACAACTTGGGATTATCAAATGCCAAGTGCAAAGAGCGGGAGCTCGAGATATTCCGGCGGGGAGACTCCACACCCCACAGCGCGCCCACCGTTGGGCTCCAGCTCCGTTCTTGAGCCTATCCCCCATCTGCCCATGCTACCTGATGACCGAGATAGGCTCTTTGCTGGTGAAGCCTGTGGCAGTCACCTCGAATCCCTCAAAGCTCCATGCAGGGCAGTCCAGATGTGGCTTAGCCTGCTGCTTAAACACCCTTTTTTTTTTTTTTACTGTCCTCCAACCCCATAGCTTTTGCCACCTTCTCCAACAAGGTCCCTGGCAGAAGAGAACCTTCTAGGGAAGGAAGAACCTCTACCTCTGGTGAGAGTCCTCGGGCAGTTTGGGCAGGCCCACCCAGACCCTTCCACTCCATGGGGGGATCCCAGGCACAAGGCCGTGCTGCCGAGGAGATCGTGCAGATGCGTTGGCTCCACAGCCCACCGTGAGGAGGCATGGCGCTGGCTGAGCCCGACACAGGAAGCAGCAGGTTGGCAGGGAAGGCCCTGGGGAGAGGAGTCTGGGTTCCTGGTGCTCATGAGATGTTAAGTCCTTGTTTATAAGGTGGCAGCATCGGTTCTCTTTCTGGTTTTATCCTTTTCAATTAAAAGGAAGGCTTGGCAGGATAAATGAAAGTGAGCCTGGAGCTTGAAGCTTTTCAATTCCACTTAGCTCCTGGGCTCCTCCTGCACAACTGTACTGTGCCGAGCTGCAAACTGGTGGTGTGGGGGATGCCAGTTGGGACCAGAGAGTTAAGAAGACAGCATCTAGACTCCTGTGCACCAACCTCCGCACACTGCTCTCCTCGCTGGCTGTGTGATCTTGCAAGCCACCTCACCCCTCTGTCGCTTCAGCTTCCTCCTCTTTAGAAAGGGTTCCTTTCCTTTCCCAGGGCTCCACTCGGGATGAAATGAGCAAATGCCTGGGAAACTCTGAGCCCACGGTGAGCGCTCAGCGAGCGAGTAAGCATACTGCTGCTGTTTAAGTGAAAACCAGGCCGGCTGGAAGTCCCCCTGCCTTCTGTCTCCCTGCCTTGGCAGGGCCGCCAGCCTCATGGGCCAGTCTCTCTGGAAACCGTGGGAGCAAATGATGAGGAGCCTTGGGAGCGTGCCTTCCAAACAGACATGGCTTGCCTGCAGTGGAAGGGCGAGGGAGAAGGCTGCCAGGGAGAGCGTGCCTGGGTGTGCTCAGCTGTGCTGGGCCCACAGGTTGTCACGGACTTGGCCACTGGCCTAGGCTGGCTGAGCCATCTTCTGTGTGTGTGTGTGTGTGTGTGTGTGTGTGTGTGTGTGTGTGTGTGTGTGTGTATCTGAGGCTTCACGAGCCTGTTGCAATGAACAAGCTGGGCATGGGTGTGGGGTGACAAGGGGAGTGGGGATCAGCAGGGAATCGTCCTTGGAAGGAGCCGGTCTCCATCACAGACCACTCCAGGCAGACACTGGCCTGCACGGAGGTGAACAGAGGAAACAAGTCCAGGCCTTGAAAGGTTTAGATTCCTCTCTGCCCTGGCTGAACTGGAGAAAATGCAATCTAACCACAGTACCCCTGCCCCCAGACACAGTTCTAGAAGTCTCTACTTGTTCTCAATCACCATTGTTTAAGGATTCACAGATTTACTTTCCGCTGAAGTTAGCTGGGAATTCAAATGTCCTTCTTCCTGAATACTTTCCAGTTCCACATCACCTGAGGTCCCACTCCTCCTCTTCCCCCCTCCTCCTCATTTTTATTGTTGAGTCTCGATTTATTTTTGAGACAGTGTCTCTCTTTGTAGCCCAGGCTATACCAGATTTCTCTATGTAGTTCAAGCTAGCCTCAAACTCAAGATCTTCCTGACTCTACCTCTCAAGGGCTGGGTTAACAGATATGTGGTACCATACCCAACTCCTGGCAATTTAAAAAACACTGAAGAGCTGAGATGCCCAACTGTCTGAGAGCCCACAAAACTTTGCTTGAAAAATCATATGAAAGACCCCTTTCAGACCAGAGCAAAGCTAGGTGGGTGGAAAGGGGAGTCCATGGTCTTCCATGCCTCCTTGTTAATAGAGCCTTCTGCTTCTCCACGGAGCCTTCCAGTTCACTGACTCCATCTGGCCATAGCAAATGCCGCCTTGTGAACTTAGAGCAGATCCTAAAAGCCTGCAAGAGTTGCAGGTTCCTGAGAGTGCAGGATTCCATTCACATCCAAAGCCCTTGTGTAGTTAGACTTAGGACCAGCTGGTACATGAGGGACTGAGAGGAAAATCACTTGCATTCATGAGTTCCAGACCAGCCAAGGCATTATAGAAAGACCTACTTTCAAAAACATAAAAATCACTAAGAGGTGAAAACTCAGGCTGGGGGCGTATAGTTCATTCGTAGAGTTCTGGTTTAAACTGTATAAGCATAGGGGGTTGATCCCCAGGGACATAAAACCAAAGCAAGCACAGGCTCCAGTGCTCAGAGTTCCTGGGGCAGGGTAGGTGCATGAAGGAATGGAGGTTCCCGCTCTTCTCCAGCATCGGGGGACTGTGCCTGCTGCGGGGAGATGCTTTCTTTGTGAGCTTAAGAGTCAAAACCATTAAAGAGGGTCTAGGTCACCTCCTCAGGTCACCAATGCACACCCAAACTGTTCTGAGCTGCCTGAAACACGTCACCTCAGCTTGCAGTTTCTCCTTGGGCAGCTGGTCGACCTTAGTTCCCAGGTGCAAGGTTTCCCTAGGGACTGTGCGCACATCCTCACTTTAGGAAAATTCTGAGCTCTGTGCAGTTGGGTGTGTAGGAGTTGAAATGAGAGGATCTAACTTTTTCATTATGTGCTCTCCGGTAATGCAGAGATAGTTTATCCTATTACAGGGAAGACCTAATTATTCTGATTTAAAACGCAATTGGATAATTAACTTAGATGTGTGAGTTTCCGCTGAAATCCTACAAGGCTCACACTTACTAACCAAGTATCTGGGAGGAGGTTAGTTTTACTGTACATGGATGGCTCGCTTACTACATAGAAGGAAATTTTATTTTTAAAAAAATGAGGCAAAAAGACATATCAGAAGGCTTTTACATTTATACCAAGGTTGGATGCACGCCCAGAAAAGTCCTGAGGTTACAAGAGATATGTCATGACCCGCAGAACCCAAGAACCATGCCAGTAACTGGAAACTACTCCTGAGTCTCCCCTGCCTCAAAGCATCTGACTTGAAGAACTCCAGCTGCCTTGTCGGAGGCAGGTTTAATTCATTATGTAGCTGGAACTACATTTCCTTCCAAGGCCTCCTCCAAGCGGTTGCCCGGGACCTGCTCACTATAAACAAAAAAAGATTTGTAAGTGAACTTGAAACTGGAGTTAGAACCAAGGCTGCAGTTTTACTTGATAACTTGAACTCCAGCAACCTGGACTATAGCTCCGTTGGTAGAACTCCTGCCCAGCAGATGTGAAGCACTGAGTTCTACTCTCAGGATCACATAAGCCAGATGTGGTAGTGGGGTACACACTCTGGAGGCAGAGGCAGGAGAATCAGAAGTTCAAGGTTATCCGGGGCTACGTGTTGAGCTGCAGACCAGCCTGGACTCCACGAGACTCTGTGTGGTGGTTTGTCTACAAATGGCTCACATATCTGAATGTTTGGTGGACAGTTGAGGAAGGATTAGGTGTGGCCTTGTTGGAGGAGGTGGGTCACTAGGGATGGGCTTGGAAGTTTCAAAAGCCCATGCCAGGCCCAATCTCTCTGTGTCTTCAACGTGTGGACCAGATGTAAGCTCTCAGCATCTGCTCCAGTGCCATGCCTGCGTGCCGCCATGCTGCCTGACTGACAAGGACCAGCCCTCTGAAACTGTAAGCACGTCCCAATCAAATGCTTTCTAAGTTGCATTTCTAAGTTGGTCATGGTGTCTCTTTACAACAGTAGAATAGTAACTAAGATAACCCATCTTTTTGTTTGTTTTTGTTTTAAACTGATTGCTTAAACTCAAAGCAAATTTTTGCATCATCTTTTGGGACATGGCAACCACTAATAAAATGGCCACAATCTGAAATGGACATGCAAATCTGGTTAAGAGTCAAAATCCAAAGTCCTAAAGGAGATTCTTAAAAGACCCTTCATAGAGTCTTCCTACACCAAAGTCATGTTCAAAGCCATAGGCTTTACCAACCTTTGCTTTTTTTCCCCCTTTATTTGTTTGTGGGTGTGTTAAATGTATCTGTCTGGGTGTGGGGTGTCTGTGGAAGTGTATGTGCACATGTGTGTGTTGCACCTATGGAGGCCAGAAGAGGGCGCCAGGTGTCATTGATCATCCCCTATGCACCTCTGCGCATTCCTTTGAGGCAGGTTTCCTTCCTAAGTCTAGGGCTTTCATGCTCTCAGCGACCTGCTTGTTATATGGATAGACCTACTTGTTATATGGATACTCAGCTCTAGTCCTCACAATTACGTAAAACGATCGCTTAGCTACTGAGCTACTCCCTCTCCCTGCCTCCTTCCCTTCCTCCACCCTTCCTTTTCTCTTTCTTCTTCCTCCCCCTCCTTTTCATTTTCAATTTTTGCATTGGAGACAAAGTTTCACTCTATAGGCCAGGCTGGTGTTGAACTTTCAGTGATCCTTCTGGCTCTGCCACACCCAGTTTGCTCTTTTCTTTGAACAGAGTGGAACTGCTGATGGGTAAGGCTGAGTGAAACCTCAAGGCAGGGTGCCGTAGGCCATCTTGTGTGTTACTTTGAATCAGCACTCTAGAATAGCCAGTTAGGGGCCAAGAAGCCCACATTTCAGACACCAGTGGTGAGCCTTTTCAAACTAATAATCCCAGGCTTCCCAGGGGAAACTAGGAGGGTTGTGGCTGTTTTTGCTCCAATCAGCATTTGGTCATTTGCATAATGGAGACAGGATGCTTTTACATTGTGCACCGTTGTGTAAACAATGTAGCTATTGGCTGGAGATACCACAAGCACTGCCTGGCTGCAGTGGTCTCCTTGCCTGAAGAAATTGCCGATTTTACTGGCTCAGCTCTGGAAAGTGCGTCTTGGGTCCCAGCTCCCAGGCCCTTGGTGATGATCTGCCTGCTCAGGCCTGGGACACACCCCTGACTACTCCCATTGCTTGTTGGACCTGGCAGGCTGTTGTAGGATGTTTGGAACAGGGAGAGATGGCTTGTTATTAGAGAGTGGTGGTGGCTCTTTTCGCTCCTTCTCCTAATGCTAAGGCGGTTTGTTTTGCCCGCTGTGCCAACAGCGTTCTGTAGCCCTGGCTGCTGGCAGACATGCATCTAAGCAGCATCCAGTGACTGGTGAAGAGTGGGTCTCCTCTTGAGGTCCTTTTAAAATGACTTCTTCTGGCCAGGCATTGTGGCGCATGCCTTTAATCCCAGCATTCAGGCGGCAGAGGCGAGCAGAATTCTGAGTTTGAGGCCAGCTTGGTCTACAGAGTGAGTTGAAGGACAGCTTGAACTGCACAGAGGAAACTCTGTTTCAAAAGAAAAAGGAAGGGAGGAAGGAGGGAAGGAAGAAAGGAAGGAAGGAAGGAAGGAAGGAAGGAAGGAAGGAAGGAAGGAAGGAAGGAAGGAAAGAATTAAAAAAGAAATAATAAATAAAAAAAGAGAGAAAGAAAGAAAGAAGACAGGAAGGCCCTCTTCCCGAACCAGAGAGCCCCCACTTCTCTTCCTCCTACCTTCTTCATTTTCCATCCCAACCCAATCATATACCCAGTGAGTAGCTCAGTCCCCTGAACCCTTCCTCAGCTTTCGTGACTTGTCTCTCTTCCCTCTCTTGTCTCTCTTCCCTCCTCTCCTCCCTGGCAGAATGGCTGAGCCTGGGGCCCTGCAGAAGATTGCTCCTTTGGGGTTCCCAGAATGGTCCAGACTGTAGCAAAGGTGGCTGTTCTTTGACAATCCTATTCAGCATATGGCTTCCCTCTCTCCAGCTCAGCTGCCCCCAGCAACAGGGAGAATCCAGAGTCTTCATAATCTTTCATGTCCTCTGAGACCTCAGACAAACCAGCCACCTGGACCCTAAGAGCACACCAGCCTCACAATGTGGGGAAGATGGCTGGAGTGGGTGAGGGGTGGACAGAATGGACCTGTCAACAGCCAGAGTCCTAAGGGTCCTGGAGGTGATATCCCAAGGCCCATCCTCCTAACAGATGGAGCAGGCCTCTCCACGCCTGCCCTGCTCCTCCTCACAGAGAGTCTGGCCCGCCCCTTGGAGGAAAGAACAGAAGAACTCCACACCTTTCCTCTCACCCTGTGTGGATGCCAGAGGCCGCTCTGGCCACAGCACCCACGCCTCCCCACAGCTGGTTGAGACCTGACCTGCAGGAAGGGCTGGGCTCTTCGCTTTGACCTTGTTTCCCTCTAGGTCCCCAGGGAACTCCATAATCTTCAAAAACACCAATCATCTGGGACCCTGAAGAGAATTTAGGACTGGTCTCAGAAAGGCTTGGGTTTGAATCTGGCTCTGTCAGCTGTGTGATTTTGGGCATGTCACGTAACCTCTTGTCTCCTATCTCCTATTCTAAATGAGACTGGTCAAGTTGTTCTGAGGGTTGTCGTGTTCAGAGACCGACCAAACAAATTTCCTAATGTATTTTTGTGCTTGAAACAGGGTGGTCCTTTCCCCCTCCCCTCCTGTGCCTAGGTGTGAGGTGCGGTCCTGTGGCTCGGGGAGCCTGGCTGGCTGGCTGGCTCTGCAGCGGCTGCTTGGCGGAGCATGGCAGTGGATGAGGTCCCAGCTTGGGTCTCTGCCAACCATCAGCTCCCAGTGTTTCCACAGCTGCAGAGGCTCTGGCCCCAGAGCACAGCGGGCCATGGAGCCTCCTGGCCCCACTGTGGGGCGCACAGCTTGACTGGCAGGGTCCTGAGCCTGGGGCCTGGGGCCTAGGGCGTTGAGAATCCCACTGGGGACTGTCATCCTATGAGCCAAGCTGTCATTAGTTGTTCTGTGCATAATTGGGCTGTAATCACCCTCTGGCCCCAGATGGGGTGTCGCTGTGATTATGTGTTATTAGTCTTTCCGTGCCTCAGACTGCTGACTGCATGCTGTCCCCGATGCCCGCTCTCCACAGCCCCACCACAAACATAGGGACAACAGCCTCCTGCTCAAACCCTGGGCAGCATCCTCTCACCTCTGCTCTAAGTGCTTTGGAAATCAGAGCTCAACCTGGAATCACACACCACTGGACCACACTGGTTCTGAGCTGTAAGTTCTAGCTTGCTCCCATCCTGGCTAGGCAGAGAGCTGGGCTTCCTAACTGAGATTACTTTCAGCCAGGTCAGCATGGCTGGGGGTGGGGGGTGGGGCGGGGAGGTAGAGTCCGGAGAAGAGAGGCAGGCAGGCAGATCTGGAGCCCCGCTCTGGTCTTGGGTAGATGGTGAGAGCTTTCTGAGCTTCTCATACGTGGCAGTGAGCCAGGCTCATGAGGCACAGTTAGGACTGTAGGTCCGCAGGCCTGTCATCCAGCCGGGCAGCACACTCTGAGCTCTCCCGGGACCTAAGCTGAGCACCTGTGCGCTCAAAAGTGAGCGAGATGTTCCCAGGCTAGGGACACAGAAAGGGGCCTAGCTGGTCCAGCTTGGCCAGCAGAAAGAACAGAGGCCAGAATAGCCCAGAGCCACTGCCTGGCACCCTGTCACTCTCCTTGTCAGGCAGAGCCCCCCACCCCCCACACACACACTGACTGAAGGGCTTCAGGAGCTATGGTGTGAGTCTTCAGTTCTCTCTAGATAGGGAACTGACCACAGGCCAAAGAATAGATCCATTCCTGACCAGCCTGGTGAAGCAGTGAGTTCACTAGGATTTCTTACAGGAAATGCGAGCCCTGCATCACGGAAGAGTCCAGCCTTGCACGTGAAGTACAAAAGCTGCATCCCCAGACCTTGCTACGCATGCATGGCAGCTCCCATGCAGAGGCCTTCCTTCCCACTTGCTTCATTTAGAACCTTAAGGAGGGGCCTTGTGAATCTTGTTAACTTTCTGATCTTCCCAAGTCTAGTAAGTTTCCTTAACTTCCTGAGTCTCGGGAACCTTCCCCAGAGGACAGAACATTCAATTCCATGAAGGTTAGTTAATGAGAACAGCAGGAGGAGAAGGTGCTGTCTGTCTGGTGGAGTTACCAAGGACTTTTCAGCAGAGGCTTGAGCTAGACTTCAAAGGATGAATATATCCAGCCCCCTTTCCCCTCCTCCTGTCCCTTCTCCCTTCTGCACCCTCTCCCATGGCATAGAACCTCTCTACGTCTGGGACTGGGATCCGTCTTCCTTCCTGCCTGCTCTGACCTTCTTGCTCAGGCTGTAGCAGGCTGATCAGCTTCTGACCCTCCCCATATGGTACCTTTCCCTCCTCCAGTGAGGGCTGCCTGTTTTCAGCTCTCTTGGTTCTGTCCCCTCCGGGTGCTCCAGGCACAATGGCTTGTACTCAGGGCACCACTTGTCTGTCACCTGACTTCTGCAGCGTGGCTTCCAGTAGGACACTACATTGATGGTTTTGTTTGTTGCTTATTTTTTCCTGATACTTTGGGTTGCCCGCAAATCCCTCCACTCTAAGCCTCACAAGATACAGCTAAAGGCCTTCAGAGTTTGCTATTTCTGAGTCCAGCCTGGGCTATCTGTATCCCGTTAGGGCATCACATGCCACCTTCAACTTTCTGTGTACTCATCCCTACATCTCCTCCATCAGTAAATTCATCAGGTCCAACCTGGGCTTTTCTTCAAGTAGACACAACAGATCTGTATCTGCACCTGATCTGGTCAAATACTTGAGCAGAGAGTAGGCATGGGGGTTTGGCAGGGGCCAGAAAAAGCAGCAGGGTTTCCCAGTCACTGTTAAACAGTTCTGGCCAACAGATTGAGTAAGTCGGGAGCCTATCTGTCTTGAAAATAGGCCTTCCAGATGGCAAGGCCCAAAGCAGGAAAGACTGAGGTGGTGTAGGGACACCCCAGCCTGCCTGCCCTCACTCCCAGGATTGTGGAGGTCATATATGAATCAGACCCATTGTTCCACCAGATATGTTCCATCAGATATGTCCCTGGGGTTTCCAAAGCCACCTCAGCCCATCCATAAGAACACGGTGCTAAGGCCAATGAGGTGATGCCCTCTGAGCTCACCCCCCTTCCTTCTGGCACAACATGCCCCTCCTCCTTACTTCTCCACGGGACCTTGAAAGAGCATCTTTTCTTCTTCCTGCCTCTACTCTGTGTTTCCCTGGGACTCCATGTGTTCTGTTGCCTGCACTAACGAACGTTTTGCTGAATGGGAGGGGTGAAGGGTGTGGACATGTGGGGGGGTGAGGAGAAGAGAAGGAAGAAAACTGACTCCTGCGAGTTGTCCTCTGACATCTGCATGTTCTATGGCATACACATGCATACACACACACACACACAGACGTGTGCACATGTTCACATACATGCACGCACACACATACACTTATCCACATGCAGTAGGCAAATGCGATTTTTAGAAGTTTGTTTGTTTTTTTTTTAAGATAGCTTTCTTTTCATTCTGCAGAAGTAGGTGAACAAGCCACAAAGCTGTGTGACCAGCATGTGGAAATGGTCATGTGGTAGGCTGCTTCAAGGTACTATAAGTGTCCCCAACAGTCAACAAGGAAACTATGGCCTCAAGCTTCACGACTACAGGCCTGGCCACTGGCAGGACTACGGTTAGTGAGGACTGTGTGTGCACAGAATGTCCTCCACAGGGTCAGAGGTGGAAGGCGTGGTGCTAGTTGGTGGCACTCCTGGGGAGAGTGTGCAGACTCTGGGAGGTAGGGCCTAGCTTGAGAATGTGAGTCTTTGGGGACAGGTCCCGGAGAATGTTTTGTCTCTGGCCCCTTCCTGGTTTGTTCTACTTCTCTCTACAAAGCAGTGTAAAGTCACCTCTACTTCTGTGTCAGTCGGGGTTCTCTAGAGTCACAGGACTTCTGGAATGTCTCTATATATTAAGGGAAATTATTGGAGTAACTTAGAGTCTGAAGTTCAAATGACCCAACAATGGGCAGCTGTAAGTGGGAAATCCAAGAGTCTAGTAGTTGCTCAGTCCATGCACAAGGCTGGGCGTTTCAGCTGGTCTTCTGTACAAGCTGGAATCCTGAGGAACAGGTTCCGACAGATGTGCTGGCAAGTAAGTGCAAGCGGGTGGAGAAGAAGGAAGCCTTCCTTCTTCCATAGTCCTTATGTAGGCCTCCAGTAGAAAGTGTTTCCCGGACTAACGGTGTGGCCACCACACTAAGTAAAGCTGTTCTTTACTTAGAATTTGCTCTGTCTCAGGGGGCCTTAGACTCAGATCTGCTTGCCTCTGTCTCCTGGGATTAAAGGTATGCACCACCTCTGCTTGGGCCTAAGCTCTTCATGGCCGCTGTACCTCCAGACCCTGATCAAAAGCCTGTGTCTTTCAGGCTCAAGGCCTTGAGCACAGGTGTGCCTTCCATTTCCAGATTGTAGTTTATGCCAGAAATAGTCAGGTTGACAACGAGGAAGAACCATCACAGCCCCACACTCCCACTACCAAGGTGTCCTGCTCTAGGTCATGAGGCCAGGCGAATGGTGGGCAAACCCTTTGAAACTGTGAGCCAAAAGAAGTCCTTCCTCTTTTAAGATGTTTGTGTCAGGCATTCTGTCACAGCTGGGAAGAAAAGTGTCCCACAGAGCCTACACCAGACCCGGCCACATGGAGAACTACAAGAGAGTCGGCCTGTGTCCTCAGTGAGATCTCTAGGTGGCAGTGGGCAAGCTAACTTCTTTGAGTGGGGTTCATTTGTGGAGAGGTGAGAGTCACCATGGCTGGCCTTTCTCAGCCTGGTGTGTCTCCCACCCACTTGGCTCAGAGGGATGCAGGGAGGGCTGTGGGCAGACACTGCGGAGTGCAAGGTGGGCATGTGCCCATGGTGATGTCATCAGGGTGGTGGGCATGTGCCCATGGTGATGTCATCGGGGAGGTGGGCCTGTGCCCATAGTGATGTCATCAGGGTGGTGGGCCTGTGCCCATGGTGATGTCATCGGGGTGGCTCGCAGCATCATCCCCAGAGCAAATCTAATGATCTGGTTGATGGACAGGTAGCATATCTGACTTGCTGGTGAGCGGGGCTCGGGGGAATGAGAAAGATCCTCGTGAGAAGGAGCCATGCAGATCCTCCCAGGGACCTCAGACAGACGCAAGAAGGCCATTAGCACTAATGAGGAAGGCACTGCCAAGCTCCATCATGAATGTTTCATCCTGGCACTGACAGCTCAGATGGTGGTCCGTTTGAAGGTACGCAGCATGGGACAGCCATTCATACTGCTGGCAGGGGAGGTGACGTTTCCCTCATCATTAAGCCTAGTTCTTCACATCTCAGCTCAGAGCTCTGGGTGTCACTGTAGTCAAGAAGGGAATGAGAGCACACAATTGCTAAGAGCCTCAATTTAGGAATCAAACCTGGCAGACATTGGCCCGACTCACAGCTATAAAATTTCAATGTATCAGCTAGCTTCTGCTGTATAACAAGCATCCCCAAACATAGTCACTAAAGCAAAGAATGTCAACTCGTAAGTCTGTTGTCTGGCCAGGCAGTTCAGCTGCTTTGGAGTTTACCTTGAGTTTTGCAGGGCTTGCTCAGTGGTGGGCAGTCAGTGGACTGGCTGGCCACTCACAGGTGATATTCTCTAGTGTGGCAGAGATGACTTGGCTATGATTGCCAGATGCCCCTTATAGTCTTTTATGTTGTACTGGGTTAGCTCTGGCTATTCACATGGGTAACTCCAGCTACCTACATGATAGCTAGCAGAGCTCAAAAGAAAGAACAGGAACTCGGATGAGGCAAACTTTCTTCTTTTTTATGTTTGTTGCATGTGTATGTGGTATGTATGTGTTCACACCTGTGTTGTTGTACGTGGGCAAGGAGACCCAATGTTGACATTTGGTGTCTTCCTCCATCTCTCTCTGCTTCGTTTACTGAGACAGTCTCCAACTGAACCTGGGGCTCTCCAGTTTGGCTTGCCTTGCTGGCCAGCTTGTCCTAGGATCCTCTGCCTCTGCCTTCTGAATCCTGAGATGACAAGTGGGCCACATAGCCACCTGGGTTTCACCCGAACGATGGATAGTCAAATTCCGATCCTTGGGTTACATGACAAACGCTCTGTCCACTGAACCGACTCCCCAGCCCCAGCACAGTTCTCGTCTACTGAATTGTCCTGGCCAAAGCACACCTTACATCTAGCCCAGATTCGTTCAGCTCTGTTACACATGACTTGTCCTATACTGACCTACAGGTGCTACAGTGCAATAGGTGCCTGTGAGCCCTGCTCACTGTTCCCTGTCTCTGTGTGTAGCCTGTTTTGTGAACACTTTCATATAGCAGCGCTTTTGTGAAATCACATTGTTAACAGTGAACTCGTCGCCAGCAACACCAAAATGTAAGCCTGGCCCGGACACTCAGTGACTACTTTACACAGGGAAATCATCAGCCCGAAGCAGAAACATGCAGAAAATAGGACGCTAAATATCCTTCAGAAAGGATGCCTGGCAGAGGATGCATGCTTATAGAGAAAGAGCAGGAAACAGGAAGGCGTATGTGCCCTGGCCTGCTGTGGGGAGACAGGGTCCTAAGAAGGCCACATTCCTGGTCTGGGCACATCGTGGTGCATGTGGGATGCCTTATGGCTTACTTAGCTGCACTTTTCTTAGGTGGTGACCTCTCCAAGGGCTTGAAGGTGTTGGCTTCTCTCACCTGTGGGCTCTGTGGTCTCAGCATCTGACACCAAACAAATTCAGTCCAGGCTGGCTGACAGATTTGTGCAGCCTGTGGCCTGAATGTTGAAAATGACTTCTTTGACCCCTTGAAAGGAGGAGTCTGCAGGAGGAAGAGGAGTCTTCAAGTAGAGGAGTCTCCAGAAGGAGGAGTCTGTAGGAGGAGGGGTCTCCAGGAGGAGGAATCTGCTGGAGGAGGGGTCTATAGGAGGAGTTTGTAGGAGGAGGGTCTATAGGACGAGGGAGTCTGTAGGAGGAGGAGTCTGTAGGAGGAGGAGTCTGTAGGAGGAGGAGTCTGTAGGAGGAGGAGTCTGCAGGAGGAGGAGTCTGCAGGAGGAGGAGTCTGCAGGAGGAGGAGTCTGCAGGAGGAGGAGTCTGCAGGAGGAGGAGTCTGCAGGAGGAGGAGTCTGTAGGAGGAGGGATCTACAGGAGGAGTCTACAGGAGGAGGAGTCTGCAGGAGGAGGAATCTACAGGAGGAGAGGTCTGGAGGAGGAGTATGCAGGAGAGGTCTGCAGGAGTTGGAGGAGATCTGGTGAGAATGCCCCAGTAAAATAAGAGCATTAGCCATCTGCTCTATTTTAGTCGGCCTGAAGAGGGCGTCCGTCTGTACCTAGCACTGAGCCTCCCCTACACAGGTGCTCTGCCTGCTTCCAGGGTGGTGTGTCCACACACCCTTTTACAGTTCCTACTCGTGGCTGGAGAGGGGTGTTTTTTTATCAGGAGTGAGTGTGTGTGCACCTGCATGTGTGTGTGACTAGAGATTGAACTAGGGCCCTTGCTCACGCTGGGCAAGCACTCTGCCACTGAGCTAGAGTCCTAGCCCATGATTACTCTGAACTCACTCTGCAGTACAGGATGGCTTTGAACTTTTGATCCTCCTTCTTCAGCCTCCTGTGTAGCTGCGAGGACAGGTGTGCACCACCAGGCCAGACTCCCATCAGGATGCCCTGATAGCCCGGGTCTGTGCAGCAGCAGGGGCCCAGCCTTGAAGAAAACAAAGATATAAACAACAGAAAAGCACAACTCCTTCTCAGAAAACTTTATGTTCTTAAATTCTGAAGCACACACCTAAAATATCCTGCATAGCTTTCTAAAGGACATGGTCAAGGGAAATTATACCTTTTCTGCCCCTGGAGCCTTCTTTTAGAGCAACAACATCCTCTCAGTAGGGCATAGCAGAGTTTCAAGCTCCACCCAAGGATCTGATCTCATGGAAAACTTGCTTTTGTATGGGACGCCACCCTATGTCTCTAAGGCCCCAGATTAGCAAGGGGCTCATACCTCCTGATGATCCTGTTAGCCTGGGATGCCCTTTGTGTCAACACTGTAGCGCTGGCTTGTCTAATGACATACAGAGGTATTATTATATGAATCTTAAATAAAAATGTTGGGCAGAATACCACATATGCATGCCTTGTGTCTGCAATTACTGGAGAATCTGTCTGTGCCCAGTCAAATATGCAGGAATGCAATCAGAGCTGTGCAGGATGAGGCTCCGGACGACATATGAATAAACATCAAGTTTCTTGCTGAAGCATTAGAGCCAGTGACATGGTGGCGCTCAACCCCTTGTCTTCCTAAATTTCTTGTAATTTTGCTGCCTTTATGACAGAAAAAGAAGGAAAGCTTTGTTCCCCCGGCACAGCGACAGAAATGACATATCAGAGTTTAACAGCTAAAGTTGCCTCTCTGCCCAGGGCCTGCTGACCCTTTGGAAAATCACCATATTTATCATCATTATCAAAATTGGTGCCACAGGTCCCACAATGCGTGTGTTCTACAGAGCTTCGGAAGAGGATGTTTGGAAGCTGGGGGGTGGGGGTGGGAGAGAGCTTGGCGGTCTCAGCAGGGGGCACTGCAGTGAGGCAATTACAGACCATTTGTAGCAGAAGAGCGCTCAGGGTACAAGCTCAGCTGCTTCTGTGTGGAGCTGTGCAGAGTAGAGGGGGAGGCGGCAGAGCAGGTGAGGGAGCCATTCTGCACACTATTTTCTAAGTCCAGGAAGCCCTAGGGTGCCAGCTCTGTTCTGGGGATGATTTTAGCATTCTAGATGGACATTTGGACATGTCTGGACATGATCAGCTGTCAAGACTGGGGAAGGGTCCTCCTAGCATCTAGTAAGGAGAAGCCGAGAAGGCTACTTGGAGTCCCATGGGGGCTTGGGCTATAGGGAAGGCCCTGATAAGGAAACAGCCCAGCTCCCACGCTGGGACCCTTGGTGACAGCTGACACTGAGCAGGGAGGCGGCTGGAAAAGTTCCTTCTAAGCCAATTCTATTTAAGGCTTTGGAGGCCAAGGCTCACTAGAATCTCTTGGCTTGGGGTGAACCCCTGCCCCACTGTTAATTCACCCTACCAGGCCACAGAGACTGCAAACTAACCTGTGAGCATGCTCCACTCTCCGGTCCCCTGTGCTGTTTGCACCGTGTCCCCTGCCTTCCCCTTTCCCTCTGTTCCTTTCTACTTATGAGGGGGCCCATCTTTAAAGGCTTAATGCCGCTCCCTGCAGAAAGCCTGCCTTGATTTCTTCCTCTTATTTCAGTGTGGATACACTCTTTTTCTCTGATGGGCCAGGCCGGAAATGGTCTGCTGACTGGATCAGTGATGGTGTGGAGAAGACTCACTGGTTGAGCAGATCCTGTCTCCTGGAACGAGGAAGCAGGCTGGCCTCCTATAGCTGCACCTTTTGCATTGTACTATCCCGGGACAAGCTCTGGTGCCTCCTGGGGAACACAATGTCTCTGTATCTGAAATGCACCCAGAAGATTCAAGGCTTATCATTTGTCTGCTAAGTCAGCACAGGGTGGGTAGTCTGGAAACCATACCAAGCATTTATAAACATGTCTGGGTCCAGCTCTGGATGTTTTCTTACTGTGGATTTCAACCCTGTTCCCATCTTCCAGATGAAGGACTAGTTAGAGGATTTGTTCCATGGAGAGATGTAAGTGACTGCACCCTCTCCTTATAAGACTCCAAAGACAAACCAAATCACAGTTTCTTCAGAGTTCAACCTGGGGACCCAGTCGGTTTGTTGGGCTTACAGACTATGGGTGATGGGTTGTTTGTAGGAGCATGGAAGATCCCGAAACAGCTGCATGGTAGGTACATCTTCACCCAACATGGACAATGGCTTCCCCATGGTTACATAGTTGGGGTTCTTTCTACCTATCCATCAACTTCCCACCCTTCCAGCTCCTTCCGAAGGCCCTAAAACCACATGACATTAGGACAGAATTATATACCCATGGCTTGGAGGTACAGGAGGGAGCCTGACTCTCAGAAGAGGGTCCAATGACCCTTCCCAATAGCCTTCCTCTCTGAGGGAACATGCAGTCAACAGGCCTGCTAGTAATGGTCTCTTGCAAGCAGGAACAGCTGCATGATAAAAAATGGTGGCTGTTAGGCCAGGTGTGGTAGTGCACTCCTTTAATCCCAAAGGATTTCTGTGAGTTTGAGGCCAGCCTGGTCTACAAATGGAGTCGGGGAGGGAGTGGGGGGGGGTCCTCAAAGCACCAGCTTCTACAACAGAGACTGAAGCCCCAAGAATGTGAGCATTGCCCAGTTACCTGCTTTGGAAGCAGGGCTGCAGTCTTCTCTGGGAGATGAATATGGATGCGGGATCTTGCCTAGTCCAGTCCCTACCTAGCTGCCTCCAGCACAGCTCATATAGGCCTGTTTCAGCTCCTCTCCCAAGCAAGCCTTTGAACCCAGCCTGATACTGCTCTATAGTGAGGAAGGAGATTCCGAGAGGCAACCCAGCCTGGACAGGGCAAGGCCAGGTTCAAACCCTTATCTGCTGTCCTCAGGGCGAACAACACTGTATTTTCATGTTGACAGTGAAATACAGTAGTTATTAGCACTTACCAAGTACAGATACTGTGTTACAAATATCCTTCAGATATCAACCTACACACCCCATTTTTGCCACTGACATATAAACCAGGGCACTGTGGCTTTCCCAAGATGCCAGCTACCTACTTTGTGTGTGTGTGTGTGTGTGTGTGTGTGTGTGTGCCTCACAGCTTTGGAGGCCAAGGCTCACTAGAATCTCTTGGTTTGGGGTGAACCCCTGCCCCACCAGGCCACAGAGAATACAAACTAAACATATACATATACATATACATATGCATATACATATACACACACACATACATACCTCACAGCTTGCTAATGTCCCAGGCACTCTGTCCCATGTCAAAAGCTCTATGCTCACCTCCAGGTCATGACACAGAGTCTCTAAAAGCTGACTCTGGACACACCATGGTGACAGTCCTGCACTGTCTCACACCACAGACTCATCTCAGCTGCTCTCTAATGAGCACCTCTGGAAACAAAGACGGCGGTTCCTGTTCAGCTGGGACAAAGACATGAACAAAGACGTATCTCTCTCTGTCCCTTTGTAGAAAATAATTGGCTTCAATTAAGTGGGCTGGGTGGAAGGAGGCATGTGGAGGCACGGGACGTGGATTGGGTGGCAATGAAGGTGTGAGTGGCCCTGTGGGAACTGTCCTTCATGGCCACCCAGGGAAGTGAGCCCTCTCTGGGTTCATCTCTGTGGGGTGGAAAGAGCAAGAGGAATGTCTGGTCTTCAGGTGGCCGTCAGCAAAGCCACAGGGCATGGGCTGGAGTTCTAACGACAGAACCTTCTAGAACCCAGTGAAGCAATTTCCTTTGACCGGCTCACAGTTGTCCCAGATCCTTGCAGCAAAAGGAAAAAAGTTTGAATCACTAACTAGAGCCCCAATGGCTCTGTCCTGGCCACTGATTTTCTTTGCAGTATGGGGTCTTATCGTAGGGGGCATCCACTGGTCACAGAGCAGGGCCTGTCCAAGTGAGTGGATCTGTGGTTGGTCACAGCCAGGTCTCCTGGATGTCTGCTTCCTCTCACTGTGCACAGGTGACAGAGGAGGTGGTGGAGGCAGCAGTCCTCAGTCGCCAGTCTCTGGGCTTCATGCTCCAATTCAATGTCTGACCAGAGCTCTCACAAACCAGAAGCTGTGCCCTGGGGGTGAAGGTGGAGGGTGTGGGTATCCTCTTACCAGGAGGAGATTGGTATTCAAGTCAGGAGGCCAAAGTAGAGCTAAACAGACAGTCTCAAGGATGCTTTTGTGGGAAGCAGGGCACTCCTTCTGGGGATAAGAGAGAGTTGGGTAAGGGACAATGACAATGCACAGAGATTGATCCCAAGCCTAGGTGTGATAGTTTGTATATGCTCGGCCCAGGGAGTGGCTCTATTAGGAGGTGTGGCCCTGTTGGAGCAGGTGTGTCACTGTGGGTGTGGGCTTTAAGACTCTCATCCTAGCTGCCTGGGAGCCAGTATTTTCCCAGCAGCCTCTAGATGAAGATAAAGAACTCTCAGCTCTGCCTGCATCATGCCTGCCTGGATGCTTCAGTGCTCCCAACTTGATGATAATAGACTGAACCTCTGAACCTATAATCCAGCCCCAATTAAATGTCTTTATAAGAAGAGTTCTTGGTCATAGTGTCTGTGCACAGCAATGAAAACCCTAACTAAATAAGAAGGCGTGTGCCTGAGCTGGTGTATATAGTGTTTTCGGGCAAAGGGAAGCATGCAAGGATGACCCTGGAAGGAGAGGTGGGTAGATTAGGAAGGTACTGAGAGAGAACACAGTGGGGTGGGGACTGGGATAGTGAGAGGAGAGGGGCTGCAGAGGCCCATATAGGGGTGGATGGACCTGCACACCAGGGCTCAACAATGACCTAGAGCTCAGCCTAGGCTGCTGTGTGCCAATGGTCAAAAGCGTTAAGGAGTAGACAGAGAGGAACTGCAGGGCCCTGAGGCTGCTATAGAAGGTGTTAGAAGCCCATGATGGCAATTGAAGGCTGGGAGGAAAACAGGAATGAGGGGTAGGAGGAGAGGAAGGAGGAGGGAGAGGAGGAGGATGAAGAGGGGAAGGGAGAGGAGGAGGAGGGAGACGAGGAAGAGGATGGGAAGGAGGAGGGGCCCCTACAAGGTGCTTTGGGTGGGGTAAAAATGATAAACTTGATGAGAGTGGAGTTAGAACGGGGCTGCTCTCACACAGCCTGGCTGTCCTCCAAGGCCTTCGCTGTAAAGGGTGGCAAAGGACACAGGTGTGCAGGGATGGAGTTGGGGTGGGGCTTCTGTGGGTTCCAGTTTAGGTAGAGAAACAATGACCTGTTCTCCCTGTTAGGGAGAGAAACTGATGCTGAGGGATGGGAAGTGGGGGAAGGGAAGCATCAGTCTATGCAGGTCACTTAGGTATAGACTGGGTCAGTGGACTGAGGTAGTTGTGGGGAGGTGGACACAGCCCAGTTCCTGCAGCAGGAGGATGCTCAACTCTGAGGATAGCCTGGGAGAGCTGAGTCATGTCTTTCCTGCCCCTCACTGTTGGTAGAAATATTCACAGCCCCCAGTCCTAGCAGCCGCTCAAGCCAGCCGGGTTCCAGGAGTGGGGTGCTTTAGAATGCTTCTGAGGAGGGCGTGAGTGTTGGGGGTGGTCCTTGGGTTTGCAGAAGCTTGCAGATGTCTGCACCTGCTGAGCTCACCTCTGCCCATTTAAGAAGCTCTCCCCACAAACAAAGAGATTGGTGGTGGAAAAACTCCCTCCCCCCCTTTGCCCAGCCCAGTGCCCAGTCCGGTGCCCAGCCTGTTCCTTCATTCCCATACCTGCCAGAGAGCCTGGAGTCCCAGGAGGCAGGACATAGAACACAGGGATCCCCAAGCCACCTCTCTATCCCCTGCAACCTCAGGCCCAGGAAGCTGCTTCCAGAAATGAAGCAGGTGTTTAATTTCATTCCCTGCAGAGGTGACACTGCAGATCCCCGGAAGGTGCAATTTCCCCTTATCACCTAGGTCACTTTCTGCCTGTCCTCACCTTGTCATTCCCCCTGTGAGTATCACTCGGGCAGGGCAGTGAGGAGGACAGTTGGGGACCTATGTGTGGGCTCCCAGATCAGCTTTCAGCAGGTGGTGGACTGATCTCCATGGAGAAGCAAGCAGGACTTAGCAGCACAGAGGCTAGGCCTGCCCTCCTACCATTGCCTTCTCTCTCTCTCTCTCTCTCTCTCTCTCTCTCTCTGTGTATGTTTCTGTATGTTTCTGTGTGTGTATATGTGCATATATGTGGACATATTTCTGCATATGTGTGTGCATGTTTCTGCATATGTATGTGCAAGGGGGCACACATGTTCCTATGGTACTGTACATGTATGTTTGCATGTTGTGGGTGGGTGCATATAGCAGTAATCGGTTAAATTGCTCTGAGCTTCCAGTGGGTAATTGAGCTTCTGGACACCTGCCAGAGTTCTCTGGATTTGAGAATGAAAACACACACACACACTGTATATTTTGATGCCTTAGCTAGCTCAATGGCTGGGCCACTCCTGAACCTCCACGTGGCTAACACACTCCCCTGAGTTAATACTCGCTAAATCTGAATTTCATCTCTGCTAAGTGTCCCCAGTGGGGCCAACTTTCCTGACTCTTACATGGCTGGATGCTTTCTCTCCTGCAGCTCTTAAATCCCATTCCTCTGCTTTCCCATCCTGACGATTCTGCTCCTTCTTCTTCCCTTCATTCCTTGTCCAGGAAATCTAAAAGTCTCGCTCTGTCTCTCTGCCCAGCCATTGGCTGTTAGTAACTTTATTGACCAATCAAAAACCAGCTGGGGACAGAGACCCTCAGGGTCTGGGCACATAGATTCCTGTGTGATTTTGGGAGTAGAACTGAGCCAAAGCATTAGACCCAACCCCCCAACAGACGCATGCGCATGCAGAGGCTTGAGGTAAATGCCAGGAATCATCCTTGATGGCACATCTACCTGATTCAGGGAGACCAGGTCTCTCAGTCGGACTCGGAGCTCTGTGGTATGGTTAATTTCCCTTGCCAGCTTACTCTGGGGATCTTGTTTTCACCTTTGATGGCTGGAATCACACGCAGACCTCCATCCTACCCAGTGTTTGTACGGGTCCTAGGAGTGCAAACTCCAGTCCTCAATACAGCAATCACTTTAGCCACTGAACCATCTTCCCATCCCTGTCCTTCCCTTTCTTTTCCCTGGTGGGCAGTTGTTTGGGAATGGGGCAGAATACTTAGATACTGGGCTAATATGGACTTACCCTCCGTCTCACTGTAAAACACCTCAGGCTTGGGTTGCACAGGCCCGGGTACTTGTTGCTCAAGTTGCTGTGGCAGTCAGCTCCAGCCTTTCCATGGAAGATAAAGTAGAATGCAGGCAGTGGAATACTACTCATCCTTGAAATTGCAATATGTGGGATGATACCAATAAACCTGAGGTCTTGAGGATACTTTATGTGAAATCAGCCAGTCACAGAGAGAAACGCTGTGGGAGGGGCTCCTCTTCTGTGAGGAACGTGGGCAGTCAAGTGCGTGGGGACAGAGACTGGAAGGCGGAAGGGTCTGGCACTAAGGGAGAAGAAGAGAGGATTGTCAATGGACTGAGTTTGTGCTTTGTGAGAAGACAAGCGCTCTGGAGACGGATGGCGCTGTGTACCGCAGAGCGAAGCGAGGGCACTTACTGCCACGGAGCCGGACACTCACGGAAGCTTAAAGTGGCAGATTTCACAGTGAGTGGCTTTATCACAGCGTAGAAGAGCTCAGACAGGCAATTTGCCTGAAGGTAACAGTTTCCTGAGGGAAAGGAGGGGGCTGAAATGGAAGCCACAGGGATGACTAAGGGATGAACCTACTTTATCCTTCCTAGTTCCCCATGAGCCACCGCAGAGAAAGGTGGAGAAAGCTCACTGTAGGTTAGCAAAGCTGCCAGCTGCTCAGCAGCTGGAAATTCCTCTGGACCGGAAGCACACTCCACCTGGCGCTGGCACCTGGTGGATTGGGGTAGAAATGATCCTGACATCATAGGGGAAGGCCTTCCAGCCTGTCCTGGGTGCAGGTAAACCAAAGAGAGGTTAAATACATACAAAAATGGAGGTTAAATACATACAAAATCTAGTAGCTACAGTGGGTAGCAGAGGGAGCCGGTCTGCTCCATTCTGAGGTGTTCTGAAGCATCAGTTCTAATCACAGGGTAGAGGGAGAGGTGAATGGCAGTCTGGGGGTGGGGGTATCTTTCTTGAATAAAGATGCTGCCTTAGCAGCCTATAGTGGGACACGTCATACGGCCTGAGGGCTTGCACCAGGCTTGTACGACTGAGTGGGACTAAAGGGGATTGATCAGTTCTTTGTGTCTTAGTTCATGTTATCCAGCATCCCAGCTCTAGGTGCTGTGGGTCCAGAAACTCAGCCCACATCACTTGGGCCCATTCTTTTCTTCGCCATCTTTCTTGTCCTGCCTTCTTCCCCCTTTTGTTTTGATTTGAAACAAGGTCTCATAGCCCATTCTGCCCTCAAACTCACTATATAATAGGTGAGGCTGGCCTTGAACTCCGGGACCCCACCTGCTTCTGCCTCTTGAGTGCTGGGACTACCAGATGGGTGCACACACCCAGTTCTGCTTTCTTTAGTCTGTTCTGGTCTTTCCGTTGTTGTCTATCTCCTCTCCTCCTCCTTCTCCCCCCTCCCCCCACCTCCTTGTTCTAGTTTGAGATAGACAAACCCAGCAAGTATGGAGTTCATTAAGTAGCCCAGGCTGGGCTTGAACTTGTAACCACACTCCTGCCTTAGCCTCCCAAGTGCCAGTATTCCGGATGTGAGTCACCCCACTCAGCTCGGTCCTGGCTCTGGTCTTTTCTTAAAACAGAATCTGTTCACCAGGCTTTCTTTCCCACGTTGGGAGGGCCCCTCTCTTTCTCAGGGATCCCAATCAAAGGCTCAGGACTCTGGGTGACTGCTTGGCAGGCTCTGCAGTCAGAGAGTGGTCCAGGCTGTGACTGGGAACTTGAGAGTGGAGTCAAATAGCCGCTAAAGGAGTCCAGGCTGGTGCTCGCTCTCGGTGGCGCATGGCGGTGGAAGAATGGATTTCTGGGAAGTGGGAGCACCAGGTGACCAGGGGAAGGGCCATAGAGAGCTCTTCCCCAGATCACCGCTGCTCCCGGCCTGCCTCCTTCCCTTCCCTCCTCAGTCTCCATCCTGTTCCACAAGATGCACTAAAATCCCACCTCCTGGTTCCTCTTCACATGTGTTGCCAACCGCCCAGGATGCTGGGTGAAATCTGGTCCTGCTTAGGTGCCAGAGACACATTCTGGTGGCGCTACACCTGCCAGCTGACACCCCCACCCTTCCCCAGCTGCTGCGCTATGCTGTAGGAGTTAGCGGGAACTGTTTGGCCGGGTGCTGCTTGCCCTTGGTGACTGCTTGTCTCTTGCTTTCACCTCCTGCCTGCCCCATCCTAGGCCATCTGAGGTAGCATGGCTGCCATGGTTACACACAGCAGCAGTCTGCTGGGTAGGGTGGGGGTCAGGAAGGAAGAGACACTAAGGTGTTAGGTGAACAGGAGGGCATTGCCCAAAGCGAGCTGCTGGGGTCACCCTAGGATCCTGCTGCTAGCCTCCAGGCCTCTGCGCCATGCCAGTGGGCTCCTGTCCTGCCCGCAAGCTCAGGCTGTCCACGGGCAGACCAACAGGCTGCAGGGTGACTGCAGGGTGCTTCCAGCATGGCCTCTTCCGGGATAACTCTCGATCATTCATACAGCTTGCACAACACCTGCCAGGGTGGGGCTGGACTCTGCATAATGATGACAACACAGACTTTGATGAAGTCTGTATATGATGGGGAAGTCCTGACAGTGTAAAGGAACTGCCTCTCAGGAGACTGAGCTTGCTGCCGAGGCTGCCGTTAAGGAGATGTGCTCCAGCCTGAGGCATGGTTAGGGTGGAGGTATGGAAGCCAGAGTCTGGGTGACCGCTGGAGCAGCAGGATTCTGGGAAATGTGGAAGGCGGCTTGAACTCCATCAAGAAGTAAAGGACCTAATGTGAGAGATTCTGGATGGCGACTGGCCTGACCGGAGTTGTCATGGCTGCTTGAGTCTGATTGACACTGTGAACCCACTGGCTAGACATCTTTATGTTTCAGACACAATGGTCACATTTTGCTGATTTGTTTGTTTTGAGAGAACATCTCATGTAACCCCGGCTGACCTCAGATTCCCAGTGTAGCTAAGGACGCCCTTCAGCTCTGGATTCCCCTGCCTCTATCTCAAGAGCTGTAATTATAGTCTCGTGCCAGGGTCTCCAGCTCACAGAGTGCTAAGGATTAAAGCCAGGGTCTGTGTATGCCAGGCAAATATTCCATTCTCACCCCTATCAGCTCCACTAGCCACTTAAAAAATAGGTGTGTCCTGGCCTCGGTACACTAGCTGAGAAACTACAGCCCACTTGGAATTCATCTTTGACCTGGCATCCTGGTTTGCTCTGTTTGCTGTTTGCTGAAGCGGCTGCCTCGAGGCCTCTTCTTACCTTCTGCCTTTCGAGATAAGGAACCTGCCGATGGCCTCCTGCTCACTGTCTCTGACCAGCACCAGGAAGCAGTTACTGCTTCCCACCAAGCCTCCTGTTGAACTTCCTTGCACCTCATTTTCCCAAGGCAAGCTCACGGAACCAGGAAACATTCTTGTTTAAACCCTAGTGGCCTGCAGGCTCCTGGATTTTCCTTATCTTTGCTCCATTTATCACCACAGAACACTCTGGGATGCTCAGCCTGGGGCTCAAGGGCCCTGGGATCCTGTTGTCCCCATCAAGGCTGCAGCTTTGGCTCCTCTGTCACCTCTTCTGCTCATGTCACAGGGCCAGGTTCCCCAGCCCAAGTCCCTGCTGCTGGGCACCAGGAAGCAGAGTGCCAGTGGGCCCGAGGGAGCTTCAACAGGAACTTGCTGAGAAAGATGAAGGGTGATATGGCTATAATTGTGTGGTAATAGTTCCCTCATCATGAGTCTTTTTTTAGGGCTTACTGTGTGTGTGTGCCAGAAAACTCTGTCAGCTGTGTGGTATAGCCACGTACACAGTGGAATCTTTTCTCTAGCAATTCCTAGCAACAGTGGCATCCTTTGGGGAAGAAACTATGACTCCTGCATTATCCCCATAAGAAACTGCAGCTACATATAGAGGTTCATATGTCAAACCTATACGACGAAGGATAAGCTAAAAGCCAGGTTCGGTGTCACACTGGCCACATTTCAAGGGCTCAGTGGCTGTAGGAGGCTCGTGATTGTGGTCACAAAGCCTATCAGGACAGCGTTGCTGGAGGCCAACAGGTAGCAGCAGGTCACTGGAGACAGGAAGGGGCTGGGGGCCGGAGAGAGGCAGGATGCTGTTTGGAAAGAAGCCCAGCAAGGGTGTATGTCAAGATGTGTTCCTGGGAGGAATGTGAGGAAAGACTACTCCCAGAACAGCTAGCTAGCACATGCAAAGGCCCTGAGGTGCTGGCGAGGCTGCTGTGCCAGAGAAGAGACCAATTTGAGAGAGAGGGTTGACCAGCAGAATCAGGAAATGATAGGGACGTTTGGTGCCTTGAACATTGTGAGGAAGACTTTGGGTATGACAGGAAAATCACAGATAGGAATTAAATTGCAGAGGGAAGGATTTGATTTCAGGTTAAGAGGATCATCTCAATGCTGGCAGGAGGTAAACCAAGAGGATGCTAAGCCAGGTTGTTCTCACCTGCTAGGGCACCCTCCAGCCTCAGCCTCAGCCCAAGCCCCAGCCCCAGCCCCTGGGCCCAGCCCCAGCCCCAGCCCCAGCCCCAGCCCCAGCCCCAGCCCCAGCCCCAGCCCCAGCCCCAGCCCCAGCCTCAGCCTCAGCTTCAGCCCCAGCCCCAGCCAGGGTGACTCCCAGTGGACTGACTACCTTTTCCATTTTCCACAAGAATTTGGACTGTATTCACACAGCAACAATCTGCCTTGCCCAACACCTGCCTGGCTACCTCCAGTCACAGTTATGACCCAGGAATGTGTGAAGAGTTTCTGCCCAGGAGGAAACCTCGCTGGTGGGTGGAGCCTGGAATAACTGCCTCTTCTGGCTTCCCAGGCCTCTGCTTGGAAGCTGCTTCTGTCCCTGTCCCCTCAGCCTCAGCCCCATCTTCAACACACGGTTCTGGACCTGGGTCAAGCTCAGTTGAGCTCCCACTCTTGAGCGGAAGGTAGCGTTCCAGGTTCAGTGAGAAGTTAGAGTGTGACCAGGGAGGACAATAGACACTGACCTCCGTGCCCCCGCCCCATGCACATATAAGGCACACTCGTGAAAAACACAAACAAATAAAGGAGATACACATAGAGGCAGGAGGAGAGAGTAAATCTGGGCGTCCTTCCTCTTCTTCCTGGAACACCAATCCCACCATCCCTTCACTCCCACCCACCACCATCCCAATAACTTCAAACCCATCTCCTCCCTAAAGCCCCACCCCCTGGTATCAACACATTAAATGTGTGGCTTCCAGGTGTGAGTTAAGGTGTCACAGACTTGCAGTCGAGAGCAGAATCATTTCCAGCGCTCATGGGGTGAGCCATGGCCCCACACCTTCCTTCCTGCTGGAGGAGGGCTCCAATCTCGCCTGGGACTGGCTTTGATGGTTACCCCGAGGGATACCGTCTGTCTTAGTCAGGGCTTCTATTCCTGCACAAACATTATGACCAAGAAGCAAGTTGGGGAGGAAAGGGTTTATTGAGCTTACACTTCCACATTGCAGTTCATCACTAAAGGAAGTCAGGACTGGAACTCAAGCAGGTCAGGAAGCAGGAGCTGATGCAGAGGCCATGGAGGGATGTTTCTTACTGGCTTGCTTCCCCTGGCTTGCTCAGCCTGCTCTCTTATAGAACCCAAGAGCACCAGTCCAAAGGTGGAACCACCCACAAGGGGCCCTCCCCTCTTGATCACTAATTGAGAAAATGTCCTACAGCTGGATCTCATGGAGGCATTTCCCCAACTGAAGCTCCTTTCCTCTGTGATAACTCCAGCCTGTGTCAAGTTGACACACAAAACTAGCCAGTACACCGTGCATAATGGCGGGTGAACCCTCCTGAGGCCTCCAGAGTCCTTCCCAGCACCACTCTGCAGATTCCCCGTCCAGCTTGCTTGGAGGAAGCAAGGGTCTCATACATAACAGTCCTTCCCAAGGTGGCCCTTACTGTCATACAGAGGACACTGTGGCTACACATGCCATAAAATGTCAGAGTAAATAAAACCAAGGCCCTTTTACCCTAGGATTTAAATATCTTTCTTTATAGTAGTAGTAGTAGTAGTAGTAGTAGTAGTAGTAGTAATAGTAGTAGTAGTAGTAGTAGTAGTAGTAGTAGTAGTAGTAGTAAAAGTAGTAAAGACAGGGTCTCATGTAGCGCAGGCTGGCCTTGAACTCATTATGTAGCTGAGGATGACCTTGAACTTCTGGTCCTCCTCCATCCTGAAATATAAGCTTGTACCACCAATGGCAGGTTAACGTTGGCTGGGAACGGAAGGCAGGCTTTGTACAGGGAAGCACGCAGCCCTCACTCTGCAGTTCCAGGCTTGCCTCTTCTAAGGGGCATTTCCTGAAATTGCTTGCTTGGGGAACCCTCGATCAGAAAAGAACCATCTTTGAGGGCTTGGACACTTACCCTAGGCCCAGCTGCCATGGAATTTGGTAGGCCTCACCCTGTCCCAGATGGACAGATTACCTCTGACAGACTGGGGCTTCCCTGAGTCTCACCTCACTGCCTGGGAGACTCTGCTCCCTCCCCTGCCTGCTCTGGGAAGAAAGCATGAGTCAGTGTTTTGGGGCGCCAGCTCCAGGATAAGAAGGCTGTGAGTAGCAGAAGGTCACTGAGCTCTCCTAGTTTAGACAGTGACTGCCAGTTCCAGGAGCAGAGCCAATGACAATTATGGTGAAGCATTGCAGAGGGTCAGTGCTGGCTGTCACAGCCTGTGGCGCTGGCTGGGGGGGAAGCGCTGGCCCAGTCAGTAAAATGTTTGCTATGCAAGAAAGAGTTTGGATCCTAACATCTACATAAAAAGGCAGCGTGGCTTGGTTTCTGTAATCCAATTCCTGGTAAAATAGACACAGAGGGATCCCTGGAGCTGACTGGACAACCAGCTGAGATAAAAGGATGAGCTCTGGGTTCCAGGAGAGACCCCGCCTCGAATAACAAGGTGGAGAGGGACAGAGGTAGTCACCCAGTGCTGACCTCTGGCCTCTGCACACACACACACACACACACACACACACACACACACAGAGAGAGAGACTCTCACAAATACATACACACGTACACAAACGCACACGCACACCCTACAATTCTCCTGTAGAGCCTGTTGAGGCTGCAAAGTGTTCCTACAATCATTACTGACCCTGAGGTGGGCTTGAAGTCAGACAAATTGTGGGAACATGGAAGGAAAAGAAGTTACACACCTTAGAATCTGATTGAAGCCTTTGCCAGATGACAGTCAAGCATTTTAACACAGCCAAGGCCTGGAAGATGCCAAGAGAGAGACGAGATTCCTTTTCTATAGCTCTATTTCTAACGGGAATACACCAACAGGTACTTAAGGTCTGAGAATGTATGACCTTTTGGCTTACCTGGTTGGAAACCTTAAATTTCCCCCAAGTCTTATGAGAAACCCCCCCTTACAGTAAATGGGTATGCCTAGCCTCTCTTCTGAAGCCTGAAGCTCCTGGTTTTATCATATCAAAGCAGAGTCATGACAAAGGTATCTCCAGAGCCATTTTATAATCTCAGTTTATTGATAAAGAGGAGCACATCTTTGAGATGTCGCTTCAGAGGCACCAAACAGTATGCACAGGGCTAATGCACAGATATGCTAAGGTATGCTAAGGTATGTATGAGTGACTGCTCTTGGCCAAGCCCAGACTCATGCTCTTGGCTATGCCTTTCCCTAGTGTGGCCAAGGATGGGGTTGATCTGAGTCAAAGTCCCTAAAAGATTTAGAGAGTGCCTTAGGCTGCTGCAGGCTACAGCAAGGCTCTCTGCCTTTGTCCCTGCGGCTATTGACCCACAGAAGGTGGGCTGGAGAGATAGGTCAGGTAGCGTGGAGTCTGGCTGCTCCATGTTATGCTCCTGGAGGGTTTCGCTTCTCCAGCTGCCTGCCTAGCAGCTCCCTAGATTCTCAAATGAAAGACACACACACACACACACACACACACACACACACATTAGCTTATTTTAATATGCTGTCTAGCTCAATGGCTGAGCAGTTCTAATCCTCTGCTTGCTACCCCAGGCCCAATCAGGGAAGTGGCCAGTGGCTACTTCTTACATGGTTCATTGGCTCTCTCTCTCCTGCAGCTCTAAATCTGATCTACCTCCCACCACATCACGGCAATCCTGTCTCCTATTTCCCAGTTCCTAGCCTGCACAAATCAAAAGGTCCCTTCCTGTCTCCCTTTGCCCACTGGCCACTGACATCTTTACTGACTGATCAAAAACCAATTAGGGACAAGGACCTTCAGCGTTTGGTCATGCAGATGCCCAATTAAATCAAAGCATTAGAACCAATCCCCAACAGGCTCAACCATTGGCAGTGCTTGTTGCTTGCAGAGGACCCTAGTCCTGTCTCCAGCACTCACAAGACTGCTCACAACCACCTACTTCCAGGAAACCAACACCTTTTTCTGGCCTTCACAGGCCCTGAATGGACACAGGGAATATCCACACAGGCAGACAAAACACCCATACACATAAAAGATAAGTAAATCAATCTGAGGAGAGAGGGAGAGGGAGGGAGAAAGGAGGGAGGAAGGGAGGGAGAGAAAGAGAGAGGGTTTTTATCTCTCATTGCTGTGGACCAACCTGGAGAAGGTCTCTCCTCTCTTTCTGGACCCAGCATCACTTGTTCTATCTGTTAGGGGGCTGGGCTGGTGACCTCATCTTAGAGAGGTGATGGTGGTGTCACCTTCTGACTCACTCTTCCTAAGCATCCCTCTCAGGGAACTGTTCCCATCCACATCCAAATCACCTCAACGCTGTCCTTGCTGTGCTAGATACCCAGCCTGCTGCCCACTGCCTGCTGCCCGCTGCCTGCTGCCTGCGTACTTGGACTCTGGGGCCAAGTGGGCTCTTCCATTCCTCTCCTGCTGGGAACCAAAATCTGGCTAAGGCTGACTTGGCTTGACTTCCATTAGTGGGGCCTTTAAAGATCGAGTTCCCAATCTAGCTATGCTGAGCCTCTGCTGACCAGGTTGCATAGCAAGTTTAAAGCTAGCCTGGGCTACCTGAGAAAGAAGAAAGGGAAGGAGGGGGCAGATGCCAGGTAGGCAGGCAGGTGGGAAAGAGGAAGGAAGGAAGGAAGGAAGGAAGGAAGGAAGGAAGGAAGGAAGGAAGGAATTAGAGGGAGAGACTGAGACAAGAGGTCAGTAAGCATGTCCACCTGAGATCATGCCTGTGGGAGCTCTGGTCCTTATATTCTTCTTATACCCTCTGACATTCATTCACGAAACACTTACTGAGAACACACTAGGCCCTGACTTGATTTCATCAAGTCTAGGCCCCAGACACCTGGGTCCCAGACATACCCAAACCAGGGACCTTCGCAGCCACCACAATGGTCCCTTTGCTCTACCTGCCTCTCCCAGTGAGAACACTGGGCCCTGGACTGGCCAGCCTGTCTCTCGGCTCCCACTGCTATGGGCTCGAGAAGGCAGAGTGGGCGGTGAAGTGGTCTTTCCAGGCAGAGTTCAAACTCCCTCTTCTTGGGCTATCAACATTTTCTTCAGTGTTCTGATAGGACCTTGACTGGACTGACAGGCCATTGAAGACAGAAGGAACCAACATCAAGTCTACTCCACCTCCTGTGGACCCTCCTGCTATATACACAGGTCAGACACCCCCCCCCCGGGGGGGGGGTCTGCTAACCACCTGCTGAATTCATTAGAAGTCTTTTGTGTTTTAAGCCACCAAGAGTTGGGCTGGTTTGGTCTGTAGTGAACTCTGTATAAATCTAGGTCACCTCCTAGCCTCCTATAGTGAATAAGTCCCCCCTCTTGCAGGCTCAGCTAGTGACTGAGGAAGAGGAGAGTCCTACAGAGTCCATAGATACAGGGGCAGGAGGACCTGGAGCCCACAGACCAGTCTTCTGACCTGACATGGAGGGTCAGCAATAAACACCCACTCGGGGTTTTCCACTGGAGGCACACGCTTGCAAATGGGACTATTTCACAGCACTTTGTTGATGTCCAACCCACTGGCACTGCTGAGGCCAGAGCTGGAAAACAGTCATTTCCCTCACCAAATTGCCACCGCTGAACTTCCTGCCGTGCCGGGCTCCGGTGATGTAAATTAATTCGCTACATGAAAATCTGGCACAGAAAAGGGAAAATGGGCATGCTGGGCAGGGGACAGATCTGAGCAGTAGTCCAGAGACATGGCATCAAGAGACTCAAGCTCAGAGGCAAGCAGACCAGGTTTCAAAGGCCCCAAGTAAGCATCTCTACACCCCGCCCCTCCCCCCACGTTGTGTTGTGTGTACACATTATTCAGACAGCTTAGAGATGCTGAGTCTGCACAGCTAAACAAGGCCCAGACACTTGCTTCCCCATAAGTTCTACATGGAGCAGAAGCTGTGGTCTAAGCTGAGACCCACACTGGGAACCACTGGCCTGATATATACTTTTAAGAAAATAATAGGTTTTTTTTTTTTTTCATCTTGCAGTATGTGATGAGGTGGTTATGTAGCCCTCAAAAATGTCAGTAGTTACTTGGAGCTTCAGATTCTCTCCCAAGATGGCTTGACCGTGTATTGTTACCGTCATCGTTGTCCTCGTCGTCATGGCCACGGGATGGCTGCTACAGCTCCAAACCTCATGTATATTCTAAGAGAGCTAGGGTTAATTGAAAGGTCGCTTGGAACCTAATTTCCAGAACTCATATAATATTACAGTTTCCAGTTTTGACTGGTGGAATGAGTCTCAGGCCAGCTGAGATGAAAAGAGACAGAAAAACTAGATCATGGCTAAGTGGGAGCCTTGACGGAGCCACGCGGCGACAGGTGCGCGGCTTGGGAGGGGAGAGATTTGCAGCCATTAAACATTCTCCCAGGGCCTGAGGATGCAGCCCAAAGGATAGCTAGCATCTGCCCAGCTAGCAGGCAGCCCTAGGCTTGATCTTGTGCATTACATAAGCAGGGTGTGGTGGTGCTGGCAGGGGATCCGAGCACCCAGAGATAGAGGCAGGAGGATCACAAGTTCAAGGTCATGAAAGTGGGGAAAAATGTGTTTGCAGCAGCTGGAGGCAGGGGACTGACTGGTCTAGGCGACATTGGTTGCTAGAGTTCGTACAAGCTTGTGCTTGTCATGACAAAAAGCCCAGTGCAAGCTGTTTACAACAGCCACCTCCAAGCAGTGGGACCCAGGGGAGGGTCTCAGAGCTGTCAATCAGGGAGTCAAATGGCCCTATCACCCCTGCGGCTTAGCTGTTTAAAGGAGAAGTAAAAAGTTAAAATGGTGGCTACAGTACAGTCTAGGTGTTAATGCTGCCTCAGTATTTAACAGTTCCCAGCCAGATTCCCACGGGGAGAGTTGGGGCATGTTGTGTAGTTATTAGGGAGCTCATCAAAATGTCTGAGGGAGTTGGTCTGACTCTTTGACCTCTCTGCCTCTGCACAGTGCCTTTGCAGACACTGAGTGCCTGTATCCATAACTTGAACTCTCAGCTCCCAGACCTGGGAGGGAAAATAAGCAAACAAACAGCTGCTCCTTCTTACAAATGGCCCCGGTGTAAAGCACTTTGTTATAGTTACTTAAATAGGCCAAGAAACTCAGCCTAGCACTTTCAATTCTGGCTGCATTTCATTTTGGTTTGCTCTTTGAAAGAGGATCTCAGGCTGGCCACATACTCCACAAGTACTAGAGGATGACTTTGAACCCTTGATCTCTCCGTCTCCACCACCGTCGGCGTGCCTGGATTTGTCGGCGTGCCTGGATTTGTTGTGCCACCACGTGGTTATGCAGCGGCTGAGATCAAACCCAGGGCTTCACACATCCTGTGAGAGTGTGCTGTCAGCTAAGCTGCACCCCAGCCTTTATCAGTCTAACGTTTTGATGACATGAAAAAGAGAAATATTTGAGGACTGAAGCAATGGCCGTCTCTGGGCTGTTCAGGAGACATGCGGCTTTGGTTTCGCTGATAGGCCTGGCAGTGGGGTTCCTCCTCTGTTGGCTGCCAGGGATGGCTGTCTAGTGTGCCCCTCCCTCTGTAATCAAGAGCACTCATTGTCCTGGGATGTCAGGTACTGAAGGCTCATGGTTCTTGAAGCAGCTCAGGCTATCAATAGATATCAATACTGCTCTTTGGCTGGCTGTAAATGCCTTTTCCCAGAGCACAGTCCTCCCATGCTCTGAGTACCATCCTCCCATCCTTAGAAACATTGTTGCAGGGCTCACAAGTTCTTCCTCCTTCCCTAGCACTTGTCAAAATATTTTTTTTTCCAAATGATATTTCGTTCCGGTGACAGGCATTCTGTTGCCAGCTGCTAGGTTAATAAGAGTACCTCCACTCCACACCGTTCCTGTTTTGTTTTGCCCACGGGCTCAGAGTCCCAACTTTCTGCTCCTTTGATCTCTAAATGGAAAACAAAACCCCAGGAACTTGAATCATTGACCCAAGGAGAGAAGCATGCTGAGTTCGGTTCAGCATTCTCTCTCTGTCTGTTTCTCTTTGTCTGTCTCTGTCTCTCTCTCTGTCTTTCTGTCTCTGTCTTTCTCTGTGTCTCTCTGTCTCTGCCTGTCTGCCTGCCTGTCTGTCTGTCTGTCTCCCTCTCTCTCTCTCTCTCTCTCTCACACACACACACACACACACACACACACACACACACACACCACTTGCAGCATGGGAAAGTATATCAGAGAGCATCAGATGGGGACAAAGAGGCTGTGGTCACATGCGGAGAGCCCAAAACCACAGCATGAGCCTTGCTTCCCAGCTTAAGAGGGAGCTAAGACAAGCTTCCTGCGTCTGCCTGCCATCCACGTGTGCCCAGCGGACAGCTTTAAAATGACTTGTTTTGACTTGCACTCCTGGGCCCTCTTGGTTCCAGACATACAGTGAGGCAGGATGTCTTGGTGGTTGTAGCATGGGGCACAGAACAGTTCAATTCCCAGGGGGCAGGAAGCAGAGCAGAGACAGGAGGGGCCGGGCTTGGATGTGCCCTTCTCTAATGGAGACCAGGACTGCTTCCCACTGCTCACAGATGGAGGATGCCCTGAGGGAAGAGACATCCTCCCTTACCACAGATGGGATTCAGATGGCCCTGTGGTGTGGCACTGTGTCTGGGAGATCAGCATCAGCAACAGAGAGGGTGATGGATGATGCACAACCCAAGTCAGTGGGTTACCATGGCAACGGATGGCAAGAGGAAGACCACCCAAAGGTGTTGAGACCATTAGGGGCCCTGCCTGTGGGTCAGGAAGGTTCCCCAGAGAGCTGCCATTTCACCTGAGAACAGCGTGCTCCCCTCAGGCTGGGTGCTCTCAGAGGTCATTGCCAGCAGAACCCTGTAGTGGGAGGGGTGGAAGGTACCCAGAGCAAAACAAACTCAGGCAAGAGGAAGGAAGCACCGGGGAGCTGATGTGTTCTCAGCAAGACAAGGTTTGCACACCAGGGGATTGACTGAGTTTAGGATTATCAGCCTGAAAGCACAATTACCAGAATTGTCCTCATATGGATTGAGAATTCTCTGCCAGCGACAGGATGTAAGCACGATGGCTAGAGCTCAAGCAGCCATTTTGAGCCATGAGTCGGGAGCCTTGGGTTAATAGTAGTAAAGCAAGGTAGACACAGCCTGAGCTTTTGATCATCGTGGGTGTTTTTTTAATTTTTCCTAAAGTTTATCTTTCCTAGACTTGTCCTAAATTTTTGTAAGTTAAGGAAGGTCAAAAAGTAAAATTTTCGCTTTAAAAAGCCAGGAAATCTGAGCATACCTTACGTTGGAATACGGATTTCGCTGATGGTGCTGGAGTCACACAGTCTCTAGTCTCCAGAGCCAAGGAACTGGGGGAATTTCCTGGAGGCCTCACTGTGGAATGGTGGACCTTCTCATGATTCTAGAGACTTCTCCTGGTCTTCAAGCAGAGGCATACAAAACAAAACTTCCTGTCCAACAGAGGCCAATGCAAGGGTCTAAAACCAATGATGTAAGAGATAGCCAAGCCTTGCATAACGATTTAGAGACAGGATGTCATCAGGGACCCCGGGGTTCGCTAGTTGAGGAGGGCTGGTTGTTGGCTGGCTGCATCCTCTCAGCCCAGCATGGGGTTTACAGGTGTGTGCCACTACCTCTGGTCTTTTTCCGTGGCTTCTGGGGATGGAACTCGTGCTTGCTAGGCACCACTGTTTGACTGAGGCCTCCCCCAGCCTAGGAGCATGGTTTTCCTTTAAGGAACTGCTGGAGCAGAGAGGTTGGGAATGCAGCTCAGGGTGGAGCACTTGCCTTGCCTTGTGAGGTCCTGGGTCCTATCCCGAGAACCACCGGCTCTTCCTCAACTGCACTTTCTGCGACTGCTTGTCTGGATTCACGTTCATTCTGATCAGACAGCCATGAACTTGACTTCCCTCGCCACAGCTCTTCCCAGACTGGAGTATAGCTCGGTGTTCACCTCCAGACTTGTCCCAGGATACCCCTGGGTATGGGCCAGGGAGGGTCTGCCTTGCTCAGTAGGTCCCTGAGCCGATGCTGGGACTCTAGGGGACACACAGTTGACCTTGGGACTCACACACCCAGGAAGATGGTTGGAAGAGCACTTGCTGGCCAGGCTTCCTGTGGGGTGACCAGAGTTGGGGGAGTGGAGATGCCAGGCTCCCTCCCAGAGCATCTTTATTTTAGCTGAGCTGGGAAGGAGCCCAAGAATTTGCCAGGTTGGCCCCTCTGAGAGTGCTCATAGCACAGGGACAGGGGGTTGTTGAAAGGTGAATGGCAGGAGAAAACGGAGTTCTATAGTTTCCTCCCTCACTGATCTATCTTTCTGCACCCCAGGGCTACCTGAGAGAGATGAGAGAGAACAGAAAGGGAACTTGCTTTACACATTTGGAGATTCCAGAAGAGCAGGTGTCATGAGCTAAGGACCTAGTGCTAGGGTGGCAGCAGCCCCAAGAGAGGTAATGGGCCTCGAATTTAAAGGACCTGATTCCTCTTGAAGCCAGTGAGTCTTGGTGGAAACACACACACACACACACACACACACACACACACAGAGGAAGAGAGAGGTAGACACAGCCAGAGCCTGCAGCCCTGTTCTTCCCTGCCAACCGGATGTCTGGGAGGCTGGGGCCTGCCGTGTCCCCTGTGGTGAGGAAGCCTGGTTTAAACGTGGCCGGCCACGCACACAGCTCCCAAGGTTCCAGCTTCTCCCCTGCAGACGTCATCACTCCCGATTCCTCCCTCTCCCTCTCCTCCGCATCCCTTCGCTGGACTGTTTCTTGATCAGTGCAGATCTGACCCCAGAGAGCACAGCAATTACTGGCTAATGGGGATGGTGCTGACGCAGAGCAGAGCCGTCTCCAGGCTTCCAAGGTGCGGGCTGAATGAAGATTCCCTCTTAGAAAGTGCAGGCGGGAGGCCTCCAAAGGTTACCACCTGCGTTCGTGCTGGGTTTCAGCTGACACACACACACACATACCACACAACCTGTGGGCATGGCTCCTCGGGGCCCTGAAGGAATGATGTCATTGCTGGCTTGCCAGGACCCTACACAGCCACCGCCTGCAGGAAGGGTCTCTCACGGGGGCTTTTCCTCCTCCTCCTTCCTATATTATCTATACCAAGAAGGGATCACTGTACCCATCTCAAAGCATTAGTGACTGCTGGAAATTGCTTTGGCTGTTGTGAGCCTTCTGCAACTTCATAGGAATCTTACGGACTGCCTTCCTCCCTGTCTTTGCAAATGATTCACTCCCATTGAATAGTCCAAAAACCCAGCTTTGAACTGCCAAGGGACCAGAACTTGGGGTGTGATATGGGTTTGAGCTTACACATGATATAATAGTGCCTGCTTCTAGCTGGGCCTGATGCTGCCCTGGAGCCCAGGCACTCTGGAAGAAGCAGGAGAAGGAGCATCCACCGAAGGCCTGACTGAGCTAGAGTGCTCAAAGGTGGCCTGGGGACGTAGCGAGGCCATGTTAAAAAAGGAGATGGGTCAGTGGGCAAACACTTGTGCAAGCTGGAGGACCCAAGATGAATCCACAGAACCCAGGTTTAAAAAGGGAAAAAGCCAGAGGTGGTGGTGGTGTGGAGGTCAGAGGACAATCTCAGGGGTTGCTTTGCTCATCCATTCTCTTTGAGGCAGAGTTTCTTTGTTGTTTGCTAACTTGCCCAAGAGCACTCGGAGGCTCCTGATGTCTGCCTTGCACTCTGCCCGCTTCACTGTGAAACGCAGAGATTCTACGATGCCCAGCTTTATGTGGGCCTTGGCACCTAATCTTTGCTTGTAGAGCAAGTGTTTTATCCACCAGCCTGGCTGAACTGGAAATTCCTTCAGGGTGACCTTGATCAGGTCTCTGGACTCAAAACCCTGGGAACTCATGTTGAAAGTGGTGGCTTAGTTTGTTGTGAGGATTATACAAAGTGAGCATTTGGTGTAGACCCAGGGACCCGGGCTCTGCAGCCATGTAGAGTCCCAGATGCAGCTGTGTGGCTTTGGGTAGGTACTGCCCCTCTCTGAGCCTCACTTCATCTGTATGTACAGACCTGTCGGGGTTGAGATGAGCTGCAACCAAGAAGCAGGTTCAGCTGTAGGCGGTGCTTGGTAACCGTGGTGATGGCAGCGAGTGCTGAGCTACCAATGGCAGGCTGGGCGTGGGCTAGCAGCAGCCAGGAGGAGGGATCAGCAGCCAGGAGGAGGGATCAGCAGCCAGGAGGAGGGATCTGCAGCCAGGAGGAGGGATCAGCAGCCAGGAGGAGGGATGTGCAGCCAGGAGGAGGGATCTGCAGCCAGGAGGAGGGATCTGCAGCCAGGAGGAGGGATCAGAAGCCAGGAGGAGGGATCTGCACTTGTGAATACTCCAGGCCAAGAGTTCTCAGTCCTGACTGCACATTGGCACCGCATGGAGGCCTTGTTCAATGCCCACCTCCACATCCTTCATTGTCTACAGGAGACCTGGCATCCAACGAGATTTTTAAATGCCCAGGAAATACTAAAACAGTCAGGCCCGGCCCAAGGGCCATGAGTTAGATGAGTTAGGTATTCTAACTAAGCAGGCTGGGCCTTCCAGAGGAGGGCATATCTGAGCTGAGGTCAGGTGGTAGGCAGGAATTGATGGAAGCGGGGATTCAAACACAGAGTAGAGTGGGCATGAAGGGTTCAAACAGACAAGAGAGTTGGTGCCAAGGTCCTGGGGTATGCCTGAATTTGGTATGTGAGAAAAGCAGCAGGTAGCAGGGGTGGGAGAAAAGTCTATGTGTGTAATTAGCTAAAGGACCAAGCCCCAGGAGGGCAAGAATAGGAAATTGCATATCCCTCTGGCCAGAGGACTAAATTAGTCCTTGGCACCCCAGAGAGTACCCCACCATTTTGCTCACAGCTGACACAAGCCCTTCAAATGTCCTTGAGTCAGAGAACATAAGGATCTCCTGTGAGGGAATATTAGTCTCGCAGACAGGTCACTGGCTAAGGAAGGGTCCTGGGGACAGAGAAGTGGGAACCATTACTGCGGCCAGTGTAAGAGGAAGTTGACTAGGATGTGCCAACTGTGCCCTGGAACCCATCACAAAGACCTTGGGGAGGTTGGCTGGCTGGCAGGGAGCGGCAGCAGGCTACCAGGAAAATGGTACCTCCTGCCAGGGCCTAATTACCGTTCTGCTGTGGTGTGGGCTGGGTGGGCGCAGGTGTTTCTATTTTCTGGCACAATTATCTGGGAGGCACAAGCAGAAATGTCAGGGACTCAGGGATGTGTCTGTGTCTTTCTGCGCAGTGACTCGGCCTCAGGGGAGAGCATATCCTTCTGCTGACCCACTGCTCCGTGCATCTGTGTGTGTGTGTCCACTGTAAGCATACAGGGCTATGCATGTGATGTTCAGGTTTGTGTCTGTACATGTGTGCACCTATGTGCTCATGTGTAACTAGCTGCAGGCTCTCCAAGCAGATTCTATCTCCCATACCTGAATCACTGGCTGTTAGTGAGCTGTCAGTCTCGGTTCTGGGCCACATTGCCTATGCCCACTGGTTAGACATCCCAACCTATCTTAGTCTCAAGAGGAATGAATTCTGGGACAGCTTCTTTGTCCAAGGCAGCCAGCCAGCTGACCCTTCCTGCTGCAGGGCCTAAGGTGGCCAGCTGCATCCTGTGGCTTGAGCTGACGTGGATCAACACACAGCGAGGCCTGGCTCCAGGCCATCTGGCCTGCCGGGCTCCTAGCGTGGAGGGAGCACTGGGGAAGAGCTACAGGTCACTGTCTGGATGTCTTCCCAAACAGCTAGGGCCCTAGGTGAGAGGAAGAGGAAGAAGGGCCCCAGCACAGAGAGCTGAGGGAAGCGATCCCAAGTGGGACTATGAGGTATAAGAACTCAGTTCAAATACTGAACTAGAGTGCTAAGGGTTGCTAGTTGCTCTGAGGCCCTCACTCACACCCTGGCCATTGCTGAGTCACTTCCTAACCTGGGCTTGTATCAGTTATCCTTGCTGTAATAACCCTGCTATCATCTGTCAGGACTGGCTTGGCTCCTCCCACTCACCTCTCTCCACCATGCACTGGTAGCACTAGATTCCTCTGAGTTCTAGAGCTTCACCCCAGGACCTTTGCATACACTGGTCTCTCTTCTTAGAAGTCGGCTCTTCCTAAGGGTGGTGGCTCTTTCTAGCCATCTGCTGCCTTAGATGTCTCCTGATCTGCTAGCCCCCTGTGATGGCTATTCTTGGTTGTCAACTTGACTACATCTGGAATTAATTAAAACTCCAGGATCAAGAGGCACACCTGTGAGGGTTTATTTATTTATTATTATTTTTACTTAACTTGAAGTTGGAAGATCCACTACTGAACTGGATTTTTGAGTTGAGAAGACCCACCTATAATCTGGGCCACACCTTCTGTTGGAATCTTATATAAGGACATGGAAGATTCTGCTTGCTCCAGCCTCGTAAGTCTGTTACTCTAGAGAACCTTGACTATTACACCCTCTTACCCCAGGTCTTTATCACATCATCTATCTGCTCTCGGTTTCCTATATTGCCCTGTCTTCCCTGGAATGTAAACCCTGTGCAGATATGTATGTCTTGTTCAGTCTCTTCATTCCATGATCAGGGTCGGCATGGAGTATGCGCACAACAAATCACAATGGCTTAATGCATCCACTGAGCATGAAGCAATTTATCAGGGACTGAGTTTTATTTCAAACTCATGATAACCCTTACCCCAAGTGCACATGCTCTTATTAGCTCTGTTGCTGATGAGGGAAGATGGTGTTTAAAGACATTGAAAGGCCCGAGATGACACAGTGGCCAGCATGAGAGTCAGATTGTCTCAGGTTTGTCTAGCATACCTTCATGGTCTTAATATCTCCCCCCCAGGATAGGAAGAAATTAGAATAAGAAAAGTCTGACTCAGTTGATGACAGGCAAGTTATCAGTTATCCGTTATCTACCATTCTGAAACAAAGTACTGAGATTTAATGGCTTAAAATAGCCAATGGTCAGGGCTGGAGAGATGGATCCGCAGGGGACCAGAGTTCGGTTCCCAACGCCCACGTGGCAGACACTGTCTAAGACTCCAATTTCAGGGAATCTGAAGCCTTCTTCTTGCCTCTGCAGGAACTGCATGCTCATGGTACACAGATAGATAAGCTCGCAGAACACACATACATAACACAAAAGTAAATTTAAAAAAAATGTGGGATGGAGGTTGTTTTTAATAGTGAGTTTTGACTACTTGCTTCCAGGGTTTGGCACCTTGGTAGGGTTTGGCTAGCCTGACCCATTCTGAGTCCTTGGTCATGGTAGACTCAATGGACCGGAAGGGAAAGGACCCTTGTTGGGAGGGCTGTTGCTGTCTGGGGCAGCCTGGCTTGGGCCTCACTTTACTTTTAGGTATCTTGAGTATTTGCTCCAGTTTCTCCATCTGGACCCAACATCCATAGAGAAGACAATTGTTCAATATCACATCTATCATAGCCCCTTGACCAAGTTACAAAGCCAAACCCAGATCAAGAGGTACCTGAAGAGATTTCCTTCCGGGTAGGAGACTGCAGGGAGGTCATACTTAATCCATATAGCGCCCGTGACTGTAACCACAACTCTACATGCAGTCAGCCCTCAGATAGACCCACAGCCGCCCTGACTTTTGACATTAGAGCCCACAGCCCTGTAAGGTACCCTGAAGACAGGCCCCTTCCTCCACATCCTCCTCCACAGAGGAGGCATGCAGGGCTGGCGGCAGATACCTCTTGGCTTGTCCCCTGAGAAGGACCTGTGTGTCATCACTTTACAGACAAGGAAACTTGAGAAACTGAGTGGCTCTGGGTTCCCTGAAGTACTCCTGCAGGGACCAGGTAAGGTCAGGGCTGAAGAAGTCCTAGACCAGGACGAGAGCCCTGATCTCTTCTTCTTCTTCTTCTTCTTCTTCTTCTTCTTCTTCTTCTTCCTCTTCTTCTTCTTCTTCTTCTTCCTCTTCCTCTTCCTCTTCCTCTTCCTCTTCCTCTTCCTCCTCTTCCTCCTCTTCCTCCTCTTCCTCCTCTTCCTCCTCTTCCTCCTCTTCCTCCTCCTCCTCCTCCTCCTCCTCCTCCTCCTCCTCCTCCTCCTCCTCTTCCTCCTCCTCCTCCTTCCACTCTTCCCCTGAGAACAACACTGGCCTGGAAGCCACAGCAGAGAAAAGATTCCAGACCTCTAAGTCCTGGATCAAAGACCAACTCTCCAGCCCTCTGTTCTCTAGCCTGTGGGACTCAAGAGTCAGTTGCTTCCTTGATGCTGTGCCATCTGTCTGTTTGTCTGTTTGCATCTGTACTGGCTAGTTTTGTGCACGCCTTTAATCCCAGCACTTGGGAGGCAGAGGCAGGCAGATTTCTGAGTTCGAGGTCAGCCTGGTCTACAAAGTGGGTTCCAGGACAGCCAGGGCTACACAGAGAAACCCTGTCTCGGGAAAAAAAAGAAGAAGAAGAAGAAGAAGAAGAAGAAGAAGAAGAAGAAGAAGAAGAAGAAGAAGAAGAAGAAGAAGAAGAAGAAGAAGAGACAAGCATCCCTGAGGTGAAATCTTCTGGGAAGTGTTTTCTGAGAGCACAAAGGCTATGTTCCTGAGATAGCCAAGGTTGTACCTTGTGCTGCAGCAGGACTTGGTACTGTGTAAGAGTCACCCAGGTGATACTGGTTTTGAAGGCTTGAAGGGGTCATGGAGAGCAGCTGAGGCTCAGCACTGTGAGAGGCCACAGAAGGCCATTAGTGAATGTGCAACCTCAGTTGCAATTGATGGCCCAGGACTGAAGGGGTCATGCAAAGGAATTGAGGCTTGGCACCATGAAGAGAGCCTATGAGAAGCTCTTGGTGAAGCCTAGTTACAGTGGAAGACAGCAATATTTTGGAAATGCCAGTGCCATGAGATGACCACAAAGAACAGCAGCAGCAGTGGAGTACAGGCAGCTGGAGCCTAGAAGACAAGCTGTGTGCTACAAAGGGCAGAGCTGGAGAAGTGACCCACGCCCTTGGAGGGGCCCGGAAGATCATGAGTTGGATTCCAGACATTGAACTATTGGAGTTTGATTTTTGCTTTAGATTGTGACTGTGGTCTGATAATTTTTCCCTCTTGAAGGAAGAAAGTATTTTAGTGGAGCCCACAGTTAAAAGACTTTGAATTTTTAAAAGACTTTGAATTTTAAATGATATTGGACATTTTAAAGGATTGAACTTTTAATATGTAAAGACTGTGGGACTTTTAAAGTAATTTAGATCTTGGGGAGGAATAAGAAAGTAAGGATTGAGGCTTACTAGTGATGTGTTTGTGTGTGCTGGCTGGTTTTGTGTGTCAATTTGACACAGGCTGGAGTTATCACAAAGAAAGGAGCTTCAGTTGGGGAAGTGCCTCCATGAGATCTAGCTGTGGGGCATTTTCTCAATTGGTGATCAAGGAGGGAGGGTCCCTTGTGGGTGGGGCCATCCCTGGGCTGGTAGTCTTGGGTTCTATAAGAGAGCAACCTGAGCAAGCCAGGGGAAGCAAGCCAGTAAGAAACATCCCTTCATAACCTCTGCATCAGTTCCTGCTTCCTGACCTGCTTCAGTTCCAGCAAACTTTCTTTGGTGATGAACAGCAGTGTGGAAGTGTAAGATGAATAAACCTTTTCCTCCCCAACTTGCTTCTTGATTATGATGTTTTGTGCAGGAATAAAAACCCTGACTAAGACAGCATCTAAGAAGACGGCTACAAGGAATGTCCCTAAAGTTACAGTCATGTGAGTGGTTGCAAGATCAGTGAAGGAGAAGGTCTGTGTCTGTGGCCTCCTGTGAGCCAGTGGTTAGCTTCAAATAAGACACTGGAGAGAATACTACAGGAAACCAGATTAAACCAGCCTAAACAAGAGTTCCCCATTTCTGGGTGACCTAGTGTAAGCTATCTCTGTTCTCTCTCTCTCTCTCTCTCTCTCTCTCTCTCTCTCTCTCTCTCTCTCTGTGTGTGTGTGTGTGTGTGTGTGTGTGTGTGTGTGTCTCTGTTGTTTTTATTTAATGTTCATTGCTGGCATGTATATTTGTGAGGGTATCTGAAGCTCTGGAGCTGGAGTTACAGACAGTTGTGAGCTGCCATATGGGTGCTAAGATTTGAACCCAGGTCATCTGGAAGAGAAGCCAATGCTCTTTCTTAACTGCTGAGCCATCTCTCCAGCCCTGTGTTCTCTTATTATAAAGCTCAGTTCTCTGCCCACTCTTCAAGCATGGTATGTATGAAGAAGTGTGGTTTCATACCAAGCACCACATACAGCTGTCTGCGGGCCTCTATGCAATACCACTAGGAGTATGAAGAGTCTCCGTGTAGAAGCCTCTTGTCCCCTCCACTCTGGGCACCATCCTTGCTGCATGTGATCATCTGTCTTTCATTTGCCCTTCAGTTTGTGTCCATTGACTTTGCCTGGACCAAGGACTGAGACCACTGAGTCCTTGAGGTGGTTTGTATGAGGATGTTCCCCGTGGCTCTGGCATTTGAACACCAGATTCTCAGTTTGTGAAGGTCTACGAGGTTCAGCATTGTTGGAGGAAGCTCATTGTTTGGGGCGGGCTTACGAGGTTTCAAAGCCTCTCCTATGATGCCTAATATGCTCACCCTATCTATCTATCTATCTATCTATCTATCTATCTATCTATCTATCTACTTCATGCTGTGGTTCAAGTTATGAGCTACTGCCTGCTGCCTCTGCCCTGCCATTAGGGATTTTAACCCTCTGAAAGTGTAAGCCAAAGCAGACTCTTTCTTCTACAAGTTGGGTTATAGTGTTTATTCCAGCAACAAAAATGCCATGCAGTCCCCTCCTGCGTGCACGCAGGAACATTGTAGACAACACACCCAGGCCTCAGAGTCCAGCAACTCCATGCACTCCTTCTTGGCATGGTCACCATCTTTCCCTGGTGGTAAGGACATCATTGCCCATTCTGAATCCCCTTCCTCTGTGGCTATACGTACCTTCACTGGTTTCTTAGGCTTACAAAATGTGTTAGGAGCCAGACGGGGGTGGTCAGGCCTTTAGTCCCAGCACCTAGGAGACAGAGGCCACTGGATCTCTGAGTTCAATGCCAGCCTGTATTACAGCCAGGATTACATGGTGAGATCCTGTCTTGAAATTTAAGAGAGAGAGAGAGAGGGGGGGGGGTATTGGGGAGAATTTTGGATTTTGGGCCTGTTGTTAACTCCCCTTGAAATTGAACTTGGTCTTGCCTCTCCAGACAAGCAGGGTTGATCCATGGCCACAGCAGGTCTCCATCTTACAGGATTCTGTAGCTCTGGAATATAGGATATTGAAGGCAGGTGGGAGAGTGTTTACTGAAAGGCCACAATATGAGCCACTCACAAAAGCCACCTTTCTCCTGGGGCATATCAAACACCTGGTTGAAAGGTACAGGAGATGCTTCAAAGAAAACCCATTGGGACTCAGACTCTCAAAATGGTGGAATATAGATAGCCTTGGAATTTTAAGTGATCCAAATCACCTCCCAGGTGCTGGGATTAAAGGTTTGCCCCAGTTTATGCTGTGCCAGGTATGCAACCCAGGGCTTCCCGCATTAGGCAAGCACTCTATGGACTGCATTGTCTCCCTAGCCTTGGTCAGTCTTCAGTGTGTCAGAAAGCTAGGTCTGGGTTCCCCGCCTAGGAGGTTCTGTTCTCTCCTATTCCATACACTGCTGGGACTTACATAATTCAGAATGTTTTTCACAGACATCCAACCTCAACCTTCTAAAGCCTTCTAAAGCCCTTCCTGAAAGTTTTAGCTCTGAGAGAAATTCGGTGGCGTCAGACAGTGAAGAAAGGTGCCCATGTCTCAGTGATGACTCCATGGCGGCACGGCTTCCTGCGGCTGCAGGCTCCACCTGCTTGCACAAGGTTTCCTTGGAGCCAGGAACACACCACCATCTCCTTCCTCCTCTCTTGCCCATTCCTGTAGGGCTCTGTAGATGTCTCCCATCTAATCCCTCCTGAGATATAGAGCTGTATAGCATTGGCCGAGTGGCTCTCTAATCACACTTCAAACCCATACCAAGGCCTTTCATCCTGAGGCAAACTACTTACTTAACCTCTCTGGGCCATCATTCTCTTTGTACAAAGTGGCAAGGGACCATTTTGTATGGAGGTTTTCACCTACCTTTCTTTCTTTCTTTCTTTCTTTCTTTCTTTCTTTCTTTCTTTCTTTCTTTCTTTCTTTCTTTCTTTCTTTCTTAATTTCTTTCTTTCTTCCCTCATTCCTTTCTTCCTTTCTTCTTTCCTTTCTCTTTGTTTTTGTTTTTATTTCGAGACAGGGTTTCTCTGTCTTTCTAGTTGACCTGGAAGTCATTTTATAAACCTGCCTGGGCTTGAACTTGGGGATCTGCCTGTTTCTGCCTCCCAAGTGCTAGGATTAAAGGCATGGGACTCCACCACACATAACTGAGGTTTGACTTTCAACCCACAGCTGAACATCTGTGCTGAGAGGAAGACGATGGATGCTGCCTGGAAAACAATGAAGCTGATGCCTGCTCGGAGCCACACAATTTGAAGTCAGTCTGGGGTCACTAGAATTTAAGTTCTGATTCATGTGATCCCGAATTCACTGCTCTCTCTGTTTCCTCCTTCCTTTCTCTATTTGTTAGCCAGTTCCACTCGGGCTGAAGGGGAAGATGTGGCAGGCTTGGCTCAGCCTCGTGACCCCCGGGTACCTTCTGCTCTTCCTCCTGATGGCCAGACCCAAGCCGAGAGCTGATGAGCTCTGCAACCCTCTGGGGTGCCTGCCAACAGAGTGGGCCGGGCTCTGCCCAGATGTCGTTCTGCCAGGACGTGCTGACGGCTGGCTTCCTCTGCTGACAGTGATTGGCAGGCGTTTATTTCCTTTTAAGAAGCTAACAGCTGTGGTGTGTTTATGGTTTAATTTTTGTTTTCTCTACCACAGACATGCAGAGGGTGAAGAGAAGCACAGCTCTGCCCGGGCACCTGCTTCTTCAGCCATGGAGACAGCCCTCTCTCAGGGGCAGCAGCCTGGGCCTTTGCAGAGGCTCGCAGGGCAAACCTACTGTGTGCTCCTTAACTCAGATTCTTACTGAAGATCAACCAATGGCTGTGTTACCTGACCCAGGAGGCTCTGCTGAAACCCTAGGCACCTGTGGGTACAGGTGACCATTATAGTGCTTCCTTGTGCAAGGTGTGGCTTCGGGGACAGTGTATTCTCTTACTATGGTTTATTTGTTGTGTTGTGTTGTTTATGGTGTGTGTGTGTGTGTGTGTGTGTGTGTGCACAGGTGTCAGCTCCCATCCATCCATATGTGGATCCAGAGGAAGATGGGGTGTCTAACTTTACCATGCTTCAATAATACCTATTATTTCCTTAAGACTGAACCTGGGACAAGGCAGACAAACAGTAAATCCTAGCCATCCTCCTGCCTCTGTTCCCACAGCACTGGGGTTGTGGAGCCCACAGCCACACTCAGCTTTTAACGTGGGTGCTGGGATTTGATCTGAGTCTTCATGCTTGTGCTGGGCCACTCCCTGGTCCCTGATAGTCACTGGTACATTTGGCCAGTACTGAAGCTCAAACCAAGTGCCCCCTCCCTGCCAGGCAAGTGCTCTACCGGTGGGCAACACCACAGCCTTTTATGTAACTTTTAAATGTGAAATGGCTTAAGACTTGGCTTAAATGGTTGAACAGTTACAAAAATAACCCTGAGAGTCCCTAGTCCCTACACAGATACCCTCACCCAGCTGCCTGACACAGATGCCTTCAGTGACCGTGTTGGAATCATATCTGCCCTAGGAAAATTTGAGATTCAAGCTTTAGTCTGGCTTTCTCCAGCTCTTGCAATCCTGTTTTGAATTTTCAGTTTTTACCATCTCCCCCAGTTCTGAGTCAAGGCACTCCAGTTTCCAGCCCGTGCCTAGCGCTTCCTCCGCTCTTTACCCTCTCCCTGTCTGTTCTGACCCCGAGTTCACTGTTATGTATGCTCAGATGATGACACGTTTCCATCAGATTGTGCCTGCCAGAGCCGCAGTTCTCAGTCAGGGACCTCCCCTTCTCTTCCCTCTGACTCCCTTCCTCTGTCTTCTTCTCTCTGTCCCTTCCTCTTCTGGGATTGGGTGAGATGATCAGCCTTTGCTCTGGTGATGACTGTTTATTTTATTTTCGTTGGCGGGACTTCTCTGCTCGTGGGCCGCTCATTTTCTAACCTCAAACTTTCCTAGTTGGTCCAAACTGGTCTTGGTATTTTCATTTACATCAGCCTTTCTCCAGTTTGTTATCTTAAAAGACATCTTCTTGGGACCTGCCAGCCTGGACTTAGAGGAGAATGGCCTCACTGTGTGAGGAACTTTTTGCCAGCCCCTAGCTCTATGTCCGGTTTCCTTGATTCATATGTGTTTTTATGGTTCGCTCTCTCATTTGAGTGGAGGGCATCCTCCAGCAGGAGGCAAATTTCTTGATATTTTGAATGTCTACAGCTTTCTTCTTCTTTTTCTTCTTCTTCTTCTTCTTCTTCTTCTTCTTCTTCTTCTTCTTCTTCTTCTTCTTCTTCTTCTTCTTCTTCTTTGCTTCCTCCTCCTCCTCCTCTTCCTCCTCCTCCCCCTCCCTCCCTCCTCTTCTTCCTCCCCTCTTCCTCCCCCTTCTCTTCCTCCCCTCCTCCTCCCCCTCTTCCCTCTCCTCCTCCTTCTCCCCCTTCTCCCCCTCCCTCTCCTCCCTCCTCTCTTTCTCCTCTCCCCTTCCTCCTCTTCCTCCCTCCTCTTCCTCCTCTCTCCCTCCTCCTCTTCTTCCCCTCCTCCTCTTACTCCTCCCCCTCCTCCTTCTCCCCCCTCCTCCTCTCCCCTTTCTCCTCTCCCCTTCTCCTCTTCCTCATCTCCCCTTCTCCTCCTTCTCCTCCTACTCCTTCTTTGCTTGAAAGCAGTCTGAGTTAATGCTGTTGGTTCCTCTGGGACCTTAAGGACAGTGTTCAGTCACACCATCACTCATAGGCCTGCTGTTGAGAAGCTTGAAGCTACCCTGAGACTATCTTTAACTCTTTGGAATTTACAGCCTCCATGTGTTTAGTCCCTATGTCTCTGCTGATGCTGTGATGGGAACCTGATTTCAGTGCCCATGCCAAAACTTTCTAGGGTTCTTTCAGCCCTAAGAGCCACATCTCTCCCTGGAGAAGTTCTCTTTGACTGTTTGCTGACATTTCTTCCTCCATATTCCCCAACATTTTTCATAGCATCCTTGTCTACTCTGAGCTTTCTTTGTAGGGTTTGGGGAATTATGACTGATCGTTCATATGGTTATCACAGGTGTGTCCTGTCTACCTTTCTAGTTCTTTCCACCTCTGGAACTTCATATTAGGCCCCACCCAGGGCCCTTTACTGTCCTCTGGTCACCTGGCAGCCACCCCAAGGGTGATAAAGCCAGAGTCAAGAGTGGGTAGCAGTGTGGTGTCCTTAGCTCTATCCTTTTGGTTCATCATTCATGAGAAGAAGCTCAACCACTCTCCCCTCAAAAGTTCAAGGTCTCTGGATTCCTGACCTTCAGGGAAGGCAGCTGACACCAGCCTCCTGTGCTAGACCACAGGGTCACTCTGCCTCCCTCCATCTCTCCTTATGCCTGGAGACCTTTAAGATTACACCAGAGGTTAACCTAGAATTGGGAGTGGGCTGTATCTCACGGGCTGGGGTTCAGACTGAATAAAAAGGAGGAAGAGAGCTAAGAACATTCATCCTCTCTGTCTCCTGGCTACAAGGTGACTAACCACCTCATGTCCAGCTACAAGGACTTCTCCAACAAGGTTGGACTGCATCTTTGAACTGTGAGTCAAAATAACCCCTTCCTTCTTGAAGTTGCCTTCCTCGGGCATTTTGCCACAGCAATAAGGAAAATGGTTAATATATCACCTGCCAGAAAAGACTCTAAGAACTGTTGTGTCAGAGCACTAATCTGTATTGTAATTATATTCTTCTATGCTTATCTTATTAATAACTGTCTACTGATAATGCTATGTAACTCTACAGAGGTTTTTATTTCTAGGGATGATGTACAGAGAGGTATAAGATGCAGCAACAAAAACCTTGAAATATTTTTAAAACCAGGCTTCAATTTTATGCCAGATGCACATGTGAGGTCAGAAGGCAATCTGTAGGAGTCGGATCTCTCCTTCAAAACTGTGGGTCCCAGGAATAGAACCCAAACTGTCAGCCTTGATGGCAGACACCTTCACACACTGATTTATCTTGTCTGCCCCAAACCATACTTTCAAGGTGCTAATCAAAAGCAGTAGGATCAAAAGGCCTCAGTGAACAGAGTTCTGAAAGGAAGCCAGAGCTGGAAGTGTCTGGTCAAGGGAGGGGCTGCCTTGCAAGGTCAACCGGAAATCACTTTAGCCTTGAGTAGAGTGAGATAGGAAAGGAAAATAGGAGTTTGGAAGACAGGAAGTCAAGCCAGCAGAGCGGAGATGCTCTGACGCAGGAGAGGGTGGTGTTCTGTCATTCAACTTCCTGCCCACCCCACCTAAGTTCTCCTAGAAGGCAGAGATGGAAGAAACGGACAGAAATGAAGAAGGCCATGGTGGTCCCACACATTCTCATATTGGCTGCCTTGTTGAAGCAGCTTACCTTAGATAATAAAACCCATCTGAAACTGGAGCGCAATACTGACAGAGACGACAGGGGCTGCGGGGCAAGCTCATCACAGGTCATTCCAGCTCTCAATTCCAGCTGAACTACACGTGAAGAGAAACACAGCACCCAGCTTCACCATCCACCCACCAGGCAGCGGGAGGGTCAGACTCTACAGCAAACAAGAGCACAAATAAAGGGGAAGCTGTATTATTTCCACTGCATTTTTTCATACACACTCTCAAAAATATAATGGAAGGAGACAGTAGAAGACCCAGAAGCCAACTGAGAAAATGTGACTCATGACTAAGAGCAAATGCAGATAATGGGGGCCGACATGGAGCCGACTATGGGTATGAATATTTACGAGGAGACTTAGAGGACAAAAATAGATAGTGTGTGTGTGGAAGTAGGGTTTCAGGGTTATCAAGGGAAACCTTGAAAAATAACAAAATGGCAATCCTGGAAATAGAAATTAAAATCCTGGAACTGAAAACATGTCAGGTGAGCAGCAGGTTCAACTTGGGATAAAGGGGATGGGTAGGGTGGAAGGCAGGAATCAGCCCAGAACAGGGGCAGAGCCTGGGGGGTACAGAGCGAGCATTAGCCACCTGGTTTTGACATTAGCCAGTTTTTAAGTATCTAGTATCTAGATGGAATCCCAGAAGGAAGAATTCTATATAAGCACAGTAAAACCATAGTTAGGCGCATCATACTAACATTGATTTTTTTTTTAAAGCAATGATAAATAGCTGCACTTCAATGTGTCTTTAAGAAGCCATACAGGACTGAGGTAGTGAGAATGACTGCTGACAGATAGTTAGAAACTATAAAAGACAATAAGCAATTGGACGTAGCTTTGTGTGGAGTCTCGAGGCCGAGCCTTGACTCAGGCTTGAGCTTGCCAGGGAGCACCTTTTCACAGAGCTTACCCAAGTGTTTGCTTTTATGTTTCCAGACAGGATCTTCATGTAGTATAGCCTAGCCTGGAACTTGCAATCCCCCCGCCTCAGCATCCCGAGTGCTAGACTTACAGGTGTGTGCCAGCAGGCCCAGCTGGAAAGTATCTTTTAAATGCTGATAGAAACCAAACCTACTCACCTAGGATTTTTAGATCCAGCAAAATTATGTTTTAAAGTAAAAGCGGGGCCCTGGGAGATGGCTCAGTAGGTAGAACGGTTGTCACATGGCATGAGGACCTGGTTTTGAAGCCACGGCAGTCATGTTAAAAGATGCATGGTTTTCAGTGCATCTGTAGCCACAGTGCTAGAGGGACAGAGATGGGCAGTGCCCTGGAGCCCCTGGACGGTCACTCTGGTTGATGATCTGACACACTCCAAATTCATTGAGAGGCAGGCCTGCCTCAAAAAAATGTGGAAAATGATTGACAAAGCCACCTGATATGTTAGTCAGGATTCTTGAGAAATAGAACTGATAGGAATATATCCATATCTATATATCTATATCTATCTATCTCTATTTCTATCTCTATCTCTATATTTAATCAGTCTAGTTAGTCTAGCAATGAATGTCCCCTAACAGAAAGTCCTATAGTTGCTTCAGTCACAAGATAGGATGTCTCAGCTGGTCTCTGGTATGCATCAGAATCCTAAAGAAGTATGTGTGTACGTACTATGCAGCATGCATGTATGCATGTGTTTGGGTGCCCGCGGAAGACAGAAGCAGCAGGTCCCCTGGAGGTGGTGTTACAGAAGGTTGTAATCCTCCTGATACAGGTTTTGGGAACCAAAATCAGATTGCCTGCAAAAGCAGCAAATGTTCTAACCACTAAGCCATCTCTCCAGCCCCTAATTCCTGCTTTCTTAGGCTAGGTGTATGTGAGGTTTGTCATGTGACTCTTATGTTTATCCCTAGAGTTGCCCTTCAAAGTAAACACAGCAAAAGTATAACTTAAAGATCATTAGAAAACCTGAGGTGAGCCAGGTCCAGTGGCACAGGTCTGTAATTCCAGCTACCGAGGAAAGAGGACCACAAGTTCAAAACCAGCCTAGACAACTTATCAAGACACTGTTTCCAAACAGAATGGTTTAAAACAAAGGGTGATGGTGTGGCTCAATGGCAGAGTACTCGCCTAACATATATGAGACCCTGGGTTTGAGCCCCAGAATCATCAAAAGAAAGAGATAGAGAGAAAGAAAGTGAAGAATGGGGAGAGAGAGGAAGGAGGGAGGGAGGCAGGAAGAGAGAGAGAGAGAGAGATTACAATGGAATCCTGCAAGACATGTCTGAGTAGTTAAGAAGGAGTGGGAAAGAATAAACAAACCACAGGTGACTGACTCAACCCCAACTTTCCAAATGTCACCATTACATTACATATATAGTCATAACACCACATGTTAAAGTGAAGATTATCAGATTGTCCAAAAAAGCAAGGTCTACCATATGCTTATCCACAAAGAACCTATTTGGATATAAAAAAGCATCAAAGTAGAAGTTCTATGATAAGCCGTGCAAACATTCAACGGCAGCGAGCAGAATGACGGCACGGCATGAAGAAGAGGCAGAGAAGCAAGATGAGCAGCCCCAGCTGGCGCTTCTCCCCATTACACAGTCGCTGTCACAGACTCAGCAGTCCTGACATGTACGTGTCCACGAGCAGCACTGAAAAAACCTGTAAGGTCAAAGCTGAGAGCACAGAGAGAAGCCAAAGAATCTCACCATTGGAAAAACATGACAGTCTGCTCCCCAGTAAAGTAAGGCCAAAGAAGGAGAAACCTGGACTTCAGCAACACAGCCAACAGAGGTGCATTCAATCGCAGCAGAATGATCTTGTTTAAGTGTGCAGAACAGTCATCAGAGTCTCCATTCAAGATTATGTGTTGGAAAAGAGCAAACTTCCCCCAAGTTCAAAGGACTGTAGTCACTTCCTACAAAGTTAAACATGCATTTATCTCGTATGTGAGCAAAGTTCCTTTTCCTACAAGCCCGAGAGAAACAAAACATCTGCACAAAGACGAGAATGTTCTGCTTCCTTAACAATTAACACAAAGGGTGAAGGACCACATGCCCGTCAATGAGGCAGATAGATAGGCAAGCGTGTGTGTGTGTGTGTGTGTGTGTGTGTGTGTGTGTGTGTGTGTGGGTTGGGGGGGGGGCGGCTCACACCTTTAACCTTAGTAGAGGTGAGGCAGAGGCAGGGCAGATCTCTGTGAGTTCGAGACCAGCCTGGTCTACAGAATGAATTCCAAGGCAGCCAGGGCCACACAGGGAAACACTGCCTTGAAAACAAACAAACAAACAACCCCCCCAAAAAACAAAAATAAGGAGGAGGAGGAGACAGAGGAGGAGGAGAAGGAGGAGGAGAAGTGAGGAAAGACAGGCAAAGGTGACGCATTAACACAGTGAGACACTACTGTGGACATACACAGAGCAAAATCTATAAACACCAAGCCAAACAAAGGAATTCAGACACATAGTATGCACAGTGTGATTCCATTGGCATGAATTCCATTCACAGGTGACATTTATCTGTAGCGCTAGGGTCATGGTTTGACAGTGTGCTGGAGGCCTGGCTCCCCACTAGGACTCTGAGGGGCTGATGTGGTCAAGCTGGCGCTGACCTCACGGATGAGGAGTTCAGAGCCAAATGTCCTACCAAAAGATGGGTTTGGATGGAGGACAAATGTCACTAGATGTGTGCCTTTGAAGAACATGTCTTGTCCCCACCATGAGGTCAGCCATTTTACTTTGTTACACATTCCCCAAATGATTTACCACATGTGCCCAGGAGCAGCAGAGTAGGTGGCCTTGGCCTGAACCGTTTGAAAATGTAAGTTCAAACAAACCCTCCATCCCTTAGGTTGATTTCTCCTGGGTATTCTGCCACAGTAACAGAAAGCTTACTGGAATAGATAGGCATCAGAGGAGTTATTGTTTCTTGGAGAAAAAACAGCAGCAGTTGGTCTGAGGGAGTAGAGCATGCCCTAGGACTCTCCAGAGTGCTGGGACAGCCTGTTTGAACTTGTATGGGATGCACAGACAGCAACTATAGAGGGTCTCCTACCAGCGAGGGTTCAACTTACAGGTTTCCAACATTATGACCTCATGAAAGCCACATACACTGTGAAAACCACACTTCTGTTTCTGAATTTGGCTCTCTTCTGGGTTACTGACACTAGGCTCTGTAGATGCCTGCGGTGCTGGACTGCTGCAAGGAACAGCAGCTGGTGGTAGACTATGGTGTCAGGAAGGGAGACAGCTGCTGCCCTGCAGGGGGCTGGGAGTCTTGCTAGAACCATCTGTTATATATACACACACATGCATAGAATACTCATTCAATACAAACATATTTACATAGGATATATGCATGTCTATCATAGATAATGTGATATGCCTATAGACATACAATATAGGCATACATATGCATGCATAAAATATGTACTATATATTTATATATGTGATTATATACTGTATATGTGTATATATGCATACAATATATAGTGTGAATATATACATATATGCCAACATAATAAACACGTGTATATGTAATGCATACATATGCAATGTAAACTACATACCTATATAAAATTCTTGCAGGAATGCCTGAAACTATAACCTGAGAAGTGGGGGGTGGGGTAAGGCCAGCAGATTTCAAACAAACCTCAGCTAGACAGGGAGACACTGTCTCAAATACCCACACAGCCTTGCAGCTCAGTCATGGAGGGCCTGTGTAAAAGCCACAAAGGCCTTGGGTTAGAGTCCCTCACTGCCGTGAAATAACACAACTTGAGCCTTACCAGAGCCTTCATGGACCTCATATTTAACACGTCTGATGTCACAGGAGTATTGCAATCATATAAATGAGGAAACAGAGGCACCAAGAGTGGCTATAAAATGCTCCAGGTCACAGCCTGGTGCACCAAGGGCAGGATTTGGGCCTGGTGTGCTCCTCTGCTCTGTCAGGTGCTCAGAGCTTAGTTTTTGTTATAGACAGTCCCACAGTTAGAGTAATCAGCCCTGTTCCCTAATGAACTGGGACTCCGAGTCTGAAGAAAGTGGTAGAATCAGGGCCTGAACTTGGCTCTGGCCTCTCCAGCTTCCAACGTGTCCCATTAAAGGGCAGGTGTGACCCAGACAAGCCCCTCTTGTAGCCAGGCAAGCCTGGCCTCAACCCTGTTCTCCTCCTTTCTCTTGCCTGAGACACCCACCCCCCTCCAGGAGTCTACAGACACTTTGAGAGGAGAGTGATGAGGCTGGAGACTCACTCGGTAATGAACAAAATCCCAAAGCTCCTGCTGTGGTGGGGTGAGATCAGCAGTGAACAGTAACACACCAGACTAGAGCCAAGCGAGTTCCACCGTATGAAGAAAAGGAAGACAGTGGCAGAGAGGACACGGTGGCTTCCATGATGTCATAGCCGGAATGAGGCGTGTAGGACGTATGCCTGGGTGAGTTCTGAGGGCCATACTGCAGAGCTACATGTGCTTGAGAAAGGCATGAAACAATGTGGAAGGCCCGTGAGGTGACATTGTGGTCTGCGGTTCGCACGTGTTGTTTCTGCAGAAACGGTCCAGGCCAAATGCACCTGAGATCTCTGAGACAATAAGGGGAAAAGGAAGACGCTAGATCTGGCAGACCAAAATTAGGTCACAGTCCAGGGAGACCCAGGGTCAGGCTTCCTGTGAAAGGAGCAGAGTTGTCCTTGGCTAGTGGCCTTGAGCTCTTCAGGGTGAGGCAGCTGCAGGGACTTTGTATACACCCCAAGCACAGAGATCTCATTCTAGCCCACAGGGGCTCTGCTGTACTCTAGATGCTCCTCATGGATAGTGTTCTCTGCTTCATTAAATCCCTGCAGCAATCTGGAGCTAGAAAGCATTAGTTCTATTTTCTAGTTAAGAAAACTGACACTAAACTCATTGCTGGGAGCTGGCGGACAAGGAGCTTGAATCTCGATCAGTGCAGAACTCAGATGCCTTCCCTACTGTGGTGCTAGGGAAGCTGAGAGTAGACAGTGTAGTGACGTGGGTTAAAACATAAGAGTGCCTCTTACTCTCACTTCTCTCTTGCCCTCTTGGACTCTTCCCTTCTCCTTCCTTCCCCATTCCCTTCTCCCTCTCTCCACATGTTCATGCCCAGCCTCTTCTTCTCTCTTTTCTTCTCTTCTCTTCTCTTCTCTTCTCTTCTCTTCTCTTCTCTTCTCTTCTCTTCTCTTCTCTTCGCCTCTCTTCCTCTCCCTCTCCCTCCCTCTCCCTTTCTCTCTCCCTCTCCCCCCCTCTCTCTCTGCCTTTTCCTGCATCTACAACCCTCTCAACTACCCTCCCCATGCCCTGAATAAACTATATTCTATACTAAAAAACAGAAAACAAAAAACAAAAAAGCAAAAAACCCCCAAAACCCCCCAAACCCAAAAACTATAAGAGTAGAAGAGGAGAGCCTAGAGTACCAGTTGTATGTATGGATGTATGTTTGTATGTATGTATGGATTCATGGATGCATGGATAGATGGATGTATATATGGATGTGTGAGTGAGTGGGTGGATGGGTGAATTGGTGGATGGATGAGTGGGTGGATGGGTGAATGCACAGATAGACGGGTGGGTAAGTGAAGAGATGCTTAGGTGGGTGAGTACATGGATGGAAGAATTGATGGACAGATGAATAAGTGAATGAATGGGTGGATTGATGGGCAGGTGGGTGGGTGGGTGGATAGATTGATGGATAGATGGGTGTGCAAATGAATCCATAGATGATTGAGCAGAGGGGTTTGGGGTGGAGATACATTGATGGAGGGATAGACAATAAATTTATGTGTAGGTGAGTGAACAGATAGGTGGAATGGGTTGATAGACGAATACATGGGTGGGTCGAAGAATTGGTTCAGTAGAAGGAAAAGAATGGGTAGATGGACTGGCTGGTAGGCAGATGGATTGAGGGGTAAAGGAAGGTAAGTGAATGGGAGATGAATGGACTGATGGGTAGATAAATGAATGGGTAAGGAGATGGATGGGAGGATGGATGAATGAATAGATGCACAGGTGGGTAGGTGGATGATTACAAATAGACACAGTTTTCTCTAGCTAAGGCACTTGTGTTTCCAACGGAGCATCCTGGCTTTCTGACCCCCACAGTCTCTATGCAGAAAGGCTGAAGTTTGGACATCACTTGCTGAGTGATGATGGTAAAAATCTTTCATCCGATGCTGCCAGGTGTGGATAACAAAGGTCATGGCAGGGGAGGAAATGCTCTGGACAGCATCAAGGGAGGACACAGGCAGGGGTATTAGACACTCTGGCTACACCTAAACCCTCATTCTCTGCAGCAGAAGCAGACATATCTACAAAGTCAAGGAAGGCTGTGGACAAAGGTGCTCTGGAACATTCTGTCTTCCCATTTAGGAGCAGACATTTTGAGGAGAAGAGGTAGGGAGGTGACAGGTCTTAGCCAAGCCCCACATACTCCTACATCATTTAGCTGTCTGTGGTGCAGGTGAGGGGCCCAGGGCAGAGTGGCCTTAGCACCCTGAGAGTGACCTTGAGCTGGGCCCTATCTGTAGCTTTTCACTATTGTTTAATCAGCCCAGGTTGTTGCAGAGAGGAACAAGTGACTCAGGCACCGGTGTCTGTCTACTAGAGTCTGGGAAGCTGGCTGAAGTGGCCAGCCTCAGCTCTTGGTGACGATCTTCTTTAGGCTCCTCAAGAAAGTGGAACTAGACCAAGCAAGACATCCATTCAGTTCTCCTGGAGGAAGTAGAGCCTCCACGCATGTGGGGATTGCCTGTGGCTCCTGTTTGGGAGATATTGAAAAACAGCACTCTTGACAGGGGCCAGCCCCAGGAAAACACCTAAGGGGCCCTTGTCTCCAGACTCCCAGCTCCAGTTCCTGCACAGTATGGCATGTCATGACTTGTACTTTCAATAGAAATGTAGCAAGACCCAGGACGAGTCCAGCACTGCTGTTCACCGACCTCGTAATCAAAGCATCTATATGCAAGACTCATCTTTGCATATTTATTCTGGTTAGACCCATTCACTTAGGAGAGAGCCCCTTAGCTGTCCTCAGTCTATCTCCCAGCATGCCCCCCAGCTCCCTCTCTGCCTTTCTTTCCCTCAGTGCATGCTCACTGTGCTTCCCTCGGAGAACCTCCCTCTTCTTCATGGTGTGTTTTTAAGGAAATACCAAGAGTTGGAACAAATAAACCCCAGACACCCTTGGTTGAAGATAACAGGTTTTTTGATTGTTCTCACAGCATGCGGGGAAGCAGGTGTTTACACCCTGCAGGTGGCTGGTCCTCCTTACATGCTGGGGGAGGGAAGAGGGGGGCATTCTTCCAACCTGTCTCTGCCATTCCTGTCTTCATCTGACTCCAGATGGGGAGGAGATGCCTAAGAAGACACACCCTGCTTCTTGCAAGCCCATCTAGATCGGACACGCAAAATGTCCCCACAAGATCCCGCTATTGGCCCACACCAGTAAGGGGAGGGTGGGTCATATGGTGGAGACCTTTTCCTGTGACAACTCCCAAACATAGATAGAGTCTGGATTCCTGGATTTGGGGAACAGTCACCACCCCCACCACATCTGGCTAGCTTCACTTTATTCTTCAAATGGCAAGCTTGCATTGCCTCCTTCAGGAAGCCTGCCTTGAGCCTCCAGGCACAGTGGTCAGATGTCCCTGTCCTGGGTACTCAGCATCCCGTCCTTCTTGGTGTCATTCTGCCCTGTAATAGCCAGGATACTGAAACTCTGGGGAGTGAGATAGAACAGAAGTCCCTGGAGGTGGAATTCTGTGTTTACCTGAATATACGTGGCATAATCATATTATATGGCATAATAAGCTATCGGATGGGTGAATGGCTAGGCATGGAGGTAGGTAGAGGGATAGACGGATGGACAGACAAATGGATGAATGTCTGGATGAATGAATGAACTGGATCAATGGATGAGAAGATGGATGGATGGGGTGGGTATGTCGGTAGAGTAGGTAAACACATGGGTAGGTGGGTGGACTGATAAATGGATAAGTAATAGTTCAATGAGTAGATGGATGGATGGATGGATATGGATAGACAGTCAGATAAATGGAGAAAAGCTTTTTTTTTCCTTGTAAGGTATTAATCCCCTGTCTGTAGGCTCCCCAGGCTGCTTCGTGGCTCTCTGAATGCTTTAGAGAGCTGGATGATTCTGTTGGGAAACTCCAAGAGGGTTCTGTGGAAACTTTAAAGAGGCTCTGTTGCTGTGATCCATCAGAACAGACAGAGCCTGCCTCCCGCCTGCGTCGTAGCTGCTCCTGGCAGCCTGAGATGGATGTATTTTAACCCCAAGGGCCAACTAAGCCTTCAGGGTTCCTGAGACTGGCGGCAGCCCTGAGCCCTATAACATTTTTCTTCTTGTTCTTCAGGGAGTAAGCTCTGGGCCCCACTGAGCTATTGTTCTTTCTGTGGCCTCATGGATCACCTCCACTTCCTCTCCCCAATCATACCTAGACTCACTGTTGGGAAGAACCAACAACCTTCAGCCCCTGCCCATAGCTCTTTTCCACAGCCCTGTCTGCCAGGCTCACCCTTACAGGAGGGAGAAGGCAGGGCCTTCCCTGAGGGATGAGATCATTTCCGGACAGCTACCTAGACAACATGGCTCAGACAGCAACTCGAGGGAAAGCTGAGAGCTCAGGAACTCCTTCTCTAGTCCTCAAAGAGGACATGCCTAGAAGGTCCTGGGTTGTGAGCACTGATTGAGCATTAAAATGGTGGCCTGCATGCGGGGATGAACCCAGTGCCAGACGGAAGACAGCGAGGGCCTAGGGACCGGGTTTGGGGCAGAGCTTGGTTTGTGGCTCCACTTCTGTCCCGAGGAGCCTGTGTGTTTGTTTATTTCCCTGGAATCTTTCTGGAAGGCTTGTTCTCGGAGGCTCAGCTGTGCTGGAGGAAGAAGTCATGTTCAACCAGCTCAGAGTGTCTGTGGGGACACCTGTCAGCTCTTGGAATCCAAAAGAACCATTCTAAATATAGCAGGAACCCTAGCAGTAGTAGGGTGTCTTGAGTGTTCTTAGCACCTTTAATTCTCTCAAGCATTCATGACATAAGGGCTGTTGCTCCCCTCATTCTACAACTGAAGAAACTGAGGCAGAGTTAACATGTTGCCCAGTGACACCCAGCCCCCACCTCCCTCAAGGTCACACTCCCTCAAGGTCACTGTGTAATAAAATACACAAATCCTAAAGCTCAGGTGTGGGACTTTACACAGATGGACATGCTGGTGTAAGGACCAATCAAGAAGTAGGCCGTTTCCCATCACTCTGTTCAGAGTCGCAATCAGTCCCCCACCAGGAAAAGCTGCCACTGCTCCGTGTTGTCTGTCCCAAGCCTGGTATGGGGTGGAGCTGCGCAGTGGAGCTGCAACACTTGGCCCACCCCTCCCTCCTTCCCTCCCTCCCTCCTCTCTCCCTCCCTCACCCTCCCCCCTCCCTCCCTTCCTCCCTCCTCCCTCCCTCTTCCCTCCCTCCCTCATGGTGTTGGTAAGGACTGAGCTCAGGGGCTACGGAGATGGCTCAGTGAGTAAAGCACTTGCTGAACAATATGAAGGTCTGAGTTCTGATGTCCAGTACACATATAAACAGTCAGGCATGGCCCTCTGAACATGTCTTCCACTAGCACTGTGAAGAAGAGGCATAGGAGGAACGCTGGGCCTTCCTGACTACAAGCGAAGCTCCAGAGTCAGTGAGAGAGCTTGACTCAAGGGGGAAAGACAGAAAATGATAGAACAGAACACTGTCTCTTTTGGCCTCTGTTCAAGGGTACTCACACATGGGCGGGCACACACATACACACACACACACACTCACACAGATACACACATACACATGCACATATATGCACATACATGGACATACACACACATACACACACACACCTTTGACATACAAAGTGACACTGAAGTCTAATGCTGATGATTATTAAGTTGTCAATAAGCAGACTGCAACCCATATAACCACATAGATTAGGCACAGAGTAAGGGATTGGTGGGGCGGGTTTGATCACCCCAGGGAAGGGAAACAGAATAGTGAGTATGGAGGATGGGAGATGGGGGAGGCCTGGCATGGCAAGATCAAACAGGGAGAAGGGAAAAGGGAGGTTAGGGACAGCTAACACTAAGGGCCACATGAAGGGTCACATGGAAAGCTAACAGAGTAGAAGTTTCTTAAAAGATACATATATGAAAGTGATCTAAATGGAAACACCAAATCATGGGGAAACAGAGCCCTGACTGGACCTCTCACATTACCAAATCAAGGCTCCATTTCTGAGAATAGGAATTGTTGGCTAAATGGGCTCTATGGGAACCCCAAAACAACCCAAACTGTTGCCAAGGCTACTGGCTGCTCTTCACAAACTCATGGTAAGGCCCGGTGGCTAGAGGCAACACCAACATAACTCACTGAATATGAGAACTTGAGCGGGTGTCTACCTAGAACCTTTATCCCTACTGCCTAGTGTTCATAGTACTGAGTGAAGGGTACTCTGCCTGCTACCAAAGGAGAAAGGTAAACATCAACCCACCTACAATTTCTTCAGTCTACAATGGTGACCTGCCTGCAAGACATGCTAGTGCAATAGAGTCACAAAGCTGGTGGGACTAACCAACCAAAATGGGATTGGGTTTAAGGCCCACTCCATGAGATGCAACCCATCCCCAGCACTGCTCAGGTAGCCAAGACCTTGAGACTAGATGGACCAGGGACTGGGGGAAACCAAATATTACTGTTCTGCTAAAGGACTGTAGGAGTAAAATGACTCCTAACGACATTCTGCTATACCCCTAGATCAGCATCTCACTCAGCCACCACCAGAGAAGCTTCCTCCTGCAGCGGACGGGAGCTAATACAGAAACCCACATTGGAATGATGTGCAGGTGAGACCCCTCAGGACACTCAGCTCTAAATGGGTTGTCCACCACTTCCCTTCCCTCAAGGCCCAGGGGGCCCAACTGAAGAAGAGTGTAAGAGCCAGAGGGCATGGAAGACACCAAGGGAACGAGGCTTTCTAAACACAGCAGGGCTGACGACACAGGAACTCAGAGACTGCACAGAGCCTGCAGGAGTCTGGGCCTGATGGTCTCACTGCTGAGAGCTGAGAAGCCCCACCCCTAACCCAGAAGCTATCTCCACTTACAAATGAAATATTAGTTTCCTCCAAGGGAGTCTCTCTGGGTATACAAGCCACACTAAAGGGCAGACGCCATGCCCAGCAGTCAATGGACAACATAAAACACACTCAATGGCATTTGGGTATCTTTAAAATTTATTTTATAATGCTTTATTTGGGCCTCCTCCTCCCCTCCCCCCTTCTCTCCTTATAGGTCCTTATGGTTTCTGGGCTTGTGTCTTTATGGGATTTCTGTGTGTTCAAACGCATGCACCTATGACATAAATAAATGTCTGTGAGCTTTTTCTTTGGTTCTTTGTCTGCTTTATTTGTTTTATACTGTTCTAATTTGTTTTTATTTCCTATGATTCTTTTGCATCATCCTTATTTTCAGATGCCCGTTTATTATCCAAACTCCAAATGACGGACTGTGGGAAAGGAATGGATTTGGGTGAGTGGGGAAGTGGGAGATGCTGGGATGATATATAATCAAAATTTATTGTAGTAAATAAAAATCTACTTTCAATTTCTATTTAAAAAAAGGTGTAAAGAAAAATTTCATACTGATGTTTCTCAGGGCTCTCTGACATTCCTTCCATCTTCTTTAACTTCTGGACTAAGAAAAAAGACAACATGACCATTATTAGAATGCTGACAATAGGAAATTGTGTTTGCCTCCCTGAGACAATAAGCTTCCTAAATCTCAAGTCCTCAGAATCAAGCAAACAGGAGACCCCACCTGGAGTGTTGGACACTGTCCTGCCGGGGCAGCTGGCCTGAGCCCCTGGCAGTGAGATGAGACCTCTTTGTCCTGTCCCTGGACTGTGTGTCCTGCACTAGTTTGATGATAGACTGCATGGAGGTAGGGACCAGAGAGAAAAGTAGGGCAGATCCTGTGTGTGTTACCTGGGTGGGGTAGAGGTGCTAGTGCTGTCAGTACAGGTGAGAGATGGGTGGGAACCAGAGCAAGTGACTTAGGAGGGAAGAAAGCCATCAGGCAGCAGGGACATGTTTTAATGGGCCTGGCTGGACACAGAATCCAATGATATTAAACTTTTGTCCCTAGCTGATCTCTAAGGTCTCACTTTGCTGATATGCAGAAACACGTGACTTCCATTTCCTAGTGACTATGGATCATACACACCTTCAGGGGCTGGGGACTTTAGTAAGCGTCTGTCTGAATGGTCAATAGTCACATGGGTGTCACTCTTCCTAGGTGCAAGTTCCTCTGCCTATCGTCCTCTCAATGCTGGGAGCATCTGAAGGGCTTACAAGGGACCCCATGGGCTTGGAGCCCTACCTGAGAAGCATGGCCCTTGCTGGGCCCTCAGGAAGGGAGCATCTGGTAACAAAGTCCTCCTATGCTGCTGCTCCTAAGAGGTGGCAAGGCTAACATTGGCCTCTGACTCCTGGCCACAACACTTACCTTCTGTCCATGCCCTGCCCACTCAGAGCACATTCCCCAGCTGCTGACCCCCTTCCACCTGAAGCATGGCTAGGATGACAGTCCCACGTGACCTGCCGGTGCTCATAAGGTCACGCTATACTCCGTGTATCCCTTCTTGCAATGCCATCCCAAGGTCACTCCCTGGGAGCTTTGCCTAAGACTGTACAGATTGTTTGGGGAAAAATATTATTCTCTCCCAGCTGGGAACCAGCAGGTGTCAGAAGATTGGTGTGGGTGGAGAGGGGAGGAGACCGTGAGGAACTCAGTCCTGAAGAGTGGGCCCATCCCAGGTACTGAAAGACCCAAGGAAAAGATCACAACAAAGCAGAGATCCACACAGGCAAGTTCGGGCAGCTGCTGCCTACCAGGTCCCAGTATTGGCAAGTCTGACCTTAGGGTAATAAGGAGGTTGGCCTTCTCAGCCATGATCAGAGGGCCACCACGAAACCATCCAGAGATGAGCCGAGAGCAGAGGAACTCAGTCCAAATTCAAGGCTCAAAGGCTCCACCTTCTACTTGCTCGGTTTCCACAGCCATTTCTCTGTAGTCAGAGCCCATCAGTCAGTAACTAAAGAATGCAAACTGGCTGTCCCTTGGTCCCGAAACCCTTAAGAAACTTGCCTGTTTAGAATCATTTTTAGGAAATCAACTAGCAGACACTGTCACAGGCCACTAAAGCCCCAACTCCGTTCAGTTCTGGTTTTTCTGTGTCAGGACCTGCACCTCAGAAAGAGCCAGGTAGGGGATTTGGCTCCAGTGGAAGGCAAAGAAGCCCTACATACAGGGGGCACGTGGTGCTGAGCCGATCGCCCCGCAGTACCCAGCAGAAAGGACACACCACCATGCTTATTACTAATTCCTTGAGTCACGGGCACAGAGGTTCCCGTGCAGCCCATTCTGCTCCTACTGTGCCTTCACAGCACGCCTGGTGCCCGGCGGGGAAGGACACCTTGCTGCTGTTCCATTATCTTTCTTGACCGCATTTCCACAGCTACTCGCCAGCAATTTCTCTTCTAAATGCCCTTTACAGTCCCCGCTGCTACCTTTCCTGGAATAAGATTCTGCTTGCTAATTTATATTAAGACATTCACATCTTTCCACTGGGGACTTACTTCCTTTCTAGAAACCCAAATATGTCTCCGTCCTATTCAGATATTTATTGCCCCCCCCCACATCCAACCCTACAATAAAGGGTTAAAGACTCCTCCTAGTGACACCCAGAACTCTATTCTACAAATTTCATAGGCGCCTCTCAGCTCCTGGTCTCTATTAGGAGGAGATCCTCCTTGGAATAGCAGTTTGAAATTAATGGTCGTGAGCAGTATCGCAGACAACTCATTTTTCCTAATTCTGACTCCCGGTCATTTCGGGAACCTTCCCTGTAAGGGCTGCTTCGATCTGCTCCTGGATGCTCAAGGCTGGGGCATTTGTTCAGATTTTTCAATGTGGGAAATCATCCTGTCAGCACATTCTTAGCATGTTCCCTTCCTTCCCACTGTTGATAATTTTGACTTGTGTTTTCTTGTTCTTCTGGCCACCTGGAGCTGCTCTGTGGTACACCAAAGCCTTATCATGGTGAGATATGAGCTCCCCAGGCCGCTGCCTGGGTCATGGCCTTTCCTCTCTGGAGGGGTTTCACAAGCCGAGCCTCAGTTGGTCTTTATATGCTGAGTCCCTTAACCAGTAGGGTTAAACCAACCAATTTGTGCTGCGGTTGGTTGGGCATGTGACTCAGTGGCTATGCACTAAGCTGGTTCTGTCCCCAGCATTATGAGTATGTTGTAGCTGCACACTCCTGTAATCCTGGCACTTGGAAGGTAGAGTCAGGTAGATCATAAATTCAAGGTCCTCCTTAGCTATGCAACACATCTGAGACCAGCCTGGGCTATGTGAGCCCTTCTCTCAAAACACAAAACAAGAGATATCAAAATAAAAAAACTGGGCTGACCCCCTCAGATGCACCAGGTGCTGTGACACCTGCCTTTGTCTCCTCATTGTCACAGCCCAGCATGAGCCTGGAAAGTGCACGTGACATCCATCACCGAAATAAGCAGAGAAATGCAGAGCCCAGCAAGGTGGGAAGGATCTTCCTCACTTTACAGGTGAGGGCAGAGCATGGATGGGGCAGAGACCTGCAGGAAGTCCACAGCCAGAGTGTGTTGGCGCTGAGGGGAGCGTGCTCTGCACCTCAACCCACAAACTCAGCTTCCTGATTCCTAAGGGCCAGCTGGCCTCTGCGTGGTGCCAGAGTCCCTGCTGGCACCTGTCCTAATTGGCTAAGGGCTGAAGACAAGGCTGGCTTTCCTCGATAGCCAGCCAAGAAAAATAACATGGCCGTTGGTAGAGATTCCATGGAGGTGAGAGCCAGGCTGAAAACCTCAACCCGTGGGTACCACCTGACCTTGGGGTTCACTGATGTGGAGTGCTGTTCTCCTACCTGGCAGGCTCTACTGCCAGAAATCTGGCTGTAGGACATGACCTAATTCTGTGTTACATGGCTTCAGGCCCAGCCTGGAACCAAGGCCATTGCCAGGCCTTCTAACGAGAGAATGAGAGAGGCCTTTGGCAATGGGGCCATAGTCACCTGAAGATGCCCACTGCTCCAGTGTGGCTCAGATGTGGCAGTGCAGGAGCAGAAACTTCCATGGTTCTCACTTCTCATAAAAAACAATCCTAAAATGGGGAGTAGTGGCTTACACTGAATAATTCCAGGACATCAAAACCCAAGGTGCACGCCTGTAATCCCAGCACTCGGGAGGCAGAGGCAGGAGGATCTCTGAGTTCAAGGCCAGCCTGGTCTACAGAGTGAGTTCCAGGACAGCCAGGGCTACACAGAGAAACCCAGTCTCGAAAAAACCAAATCCAAAAACAAACAAACAAACAAAAAAACAAACAAAACAACCCAAGGCAGAGGAGTACCAACAGTTTAAGGCTAGCCTGGACTACATAGTGAGTTCCAAAAGTAAGACCCTGTTTGAAATAAAACAAATGAAACGCAACACACACGTATAATAGAAAAGAAGGAGAATAAAAATAAATAAACAAATAAAAACAAAACAAAAATCCCCAAAAGGAAATCCTAAGCTTTGGGCCACCTCATCCTGACCTAGCACATTTCTCTTCCTTGGATTATATCCCAGGCCGTCTTCGCTTGTTTCCGCTGTCCACTTGCTCATCCTGCTCCTTACCTTGGAATACTCTACCCTCACCCCAGCCCCACCCCAATTCTTCCACAGCCAAATTCCAAGTCTTCCCACCCACAAGCCAGGTCCCACGTCCCCAGGCAGTTTCATCCACTCCTCCCTGTAAGATATTTCACTCCCCTTGTGTCGAGTCACACAGACGGGCGTTCAGCTCGGACCCTGGTGGACCTCTCTGATCCTTGCCTTCTCTATTGGCGGAGTGGAGAAGGCTCAGAGATGAAACCTTGGGGGCCATAGGCACTCGCTGGCTGCCCGTTACTGTCTGAAACGGTTTTCAAATCCTGTCTCCGTGGGCCTCTCTTCTGGTGTCTGGATTGGAAAGAGAGCCTAGAAGGCGGCTCCCAGGACACACTGTGGAAGGGAGCAGCGTGGTTTTGGTTGACAGGAGCTATGGTTCCCAAGAGCTATGGCTGTCCATTGTGTCCTCTCGTACCTCCCTGTCAGACTCGCCCTGCTTCCTTGCTGTCTTCCCACCATCCTCTGAGCAACCTTGGACAGGGCCACTGTGAAGAACAGGCTCCTGGAGGTCTGCTCACGACCAGCTTCACGGCAGGCACTCCTCTCCAGCCCGCTGTGGGGACTCCGCACCAATGCAGACTGTACCTGGTGTGGTGGTTGGAGCAGTCGATGCTGATGGAGCCTGGGAGACCTCCAGGCTGAGGAGGCTGGTGGTCATGGCCCTTCGTGCAGGATGCTCGGTTTACAACCCTTTTAGTGATTACCACTCTTCTCTGTCAAGTGACCACTGTCCTCTCTCTGGGCTCAGAGAAGTGGAGCACTTGCCCAAAGTCACACAGCCAGGAAACCAAGCAGCATCTGCAGCCTTTTCTTTTTCTTGGGCCCCTGCTGCTAAGAGTAGGGAAGATAACTCCCTTGACTTTGTGGTAGCAGGGCAGGAAGCTGGCTCCTTTCTTCCCTTTTCTTTTCTTTTTTTCTTTTCCTTTTCTTCTTTTTCCCCCCTCTACCTTTCCTTCCTTTCCTAGCTAGCCAGGTAAGGAGGTAAATAAGCCAGAGAAATGCAGTCAAATGGCTTTGGGGGTGTGGCTCAGAGCGTTTGCCTTGGGTGTAAAAAGTTTTGGGTGTGGGTTAGCGGTCAAGGAGACCCCAGAACTTGAGCTGAGAGCTAGTAGCATTTGGCCAGCTGGAAGAGGGAAGCTGTACCTACTGGGTGCAGCCGTGCCTACTGGGTGCAGCCGTGCCTACTGGGTGCAGCCGTGCCTACTGGGTGCAGCCGTGCCTACTGGGTGCAGGTGTGCAGAGGTGAGGGATTAGAATCCTGGGGTCACTGCTGACCTCTGGACAAACTTGATGGCCCTTCATGCTCTGAGTCTTGATCGATCGTCCCCAGCTCAGCACTATAAGGAGACTTCCTTCCAGCATGACATGAGCTGAAGTGAGCAGTCACACACAGCACAGAGCCTGGCCCCAGTCAGCAGCGTTCAGCCCTGACGTGACACCTCTCCGCGAGTGTGGACAAGGAAAGGGAAGACTGAAGAGAGAATGATGAAAGCCGGTCTTCCGAAAGAACCTTCTGTGGAGGGGCTGCCCTTGGCGTCAGGTCCATGGCGAAAGCTCCTCTGGGTCCTGGGAGTGATTTACCTCAGCTGCAGGAGATTCGCACCCTGGAGCCCGGGGCCTCAGACCAATTAAGCAAGCAGAGTCTTGGTGTCCCTTACAGTGTCCCTTACAGCGACCCAGTGATTCTAATGTTCAACTGAAGCCAAGAGCATAGTCTGAGAGACACACTGGAGCACTTGTGAGGGTCCCTGGGCAGCTGGTGATTATGGGCCTGAGAGTGGAAAAGACTCAATAAATAGCAGCAATGAGAAAGGAGCCTTAGGCCCAAAGGAAGGTGTTGAGAAGAGCCTTAGTCAGAGGTGAGTCGAGGGGAGGGGAGGGGAGGGGAGGAGAGGTGAAAGGAGGTGAGGTGAGGGGAAGGGAAGGGAGGAGAGGAGAGGGGAGGAGAGGGGAGGGGAGGAGAGGAGAGGGGAGGGGAGGTAAGGAGAGAGGTAAGGTGAAGGGAGGGGAGGGGAAGGGAAGGGAGGTAGAATGAATTGAAGTTGAGTATGATGACAGTATGGTGAAGTGGAGGGGAAGGAGGAAGTGAGGTGGAGGGGAGAGGACCCGAGGCTGAGGTGAAGTGAGAGGAAATGTAGTGAGGGGATCCGGAGATGAGGTGAGGTGGAGATGAGGGGAGAGGATGTGGAGGTGAGGTAGGAATGAGATGTAGCCAGGTGAGTAAAAGTGTGGCAGAGGGAAGGTGGGGATGTTGGAGGTGAGGTGAGGTGAGGTGAGGCGAGGCGGGGTGAGGTGAGGTGAAGTGAGGTGGGGTGAGGTGGGGTGAGGTGGGGTGAGGTGGGGTGGGATGGGGTGGGGTGAGGTGGGGTGAGGTGGGGTGAGGTGGGGTGGGGTGAGGTGCGGTGAGGTGGGGTGAGGTGGGGTGGGGTGAGGTGAGGTGGGGTGGAAGCAAGGTGAGCTGAGACATCAGTAAGGAGAGGTGTGGCAGGTGTGAGGTGAGCAGAGATGGGGGCGATGGCAGCACGGTGTGATAGGGAAGCTTCTCTGTCTGGGGAGGAGAGTTCTCCACCATGGACCCAGGGAGCTAAGGCCAAGTGCCAAGGATGCTCGTAAATGAATAACCCGGGAAACCTCACATCCTGGGCTGCTTTAGGAGGAGGAGGAAGGATGGTGTGAGGGTTAGCTTTAATTGTTAACTTGACACAACCTGGAATCAACTCGGAAGAGAGAGACAATGCAGGATTGTCTAAGGTGGGTTGACCTGTGGGCGTGTCTGTGCTCAGAGGGATTGTCTTAACTAAGGTAATGAATGCGGGGGAGACCCCGCCCACTGTGGGAGGTGCCATTCCCTGGGTACTGCTGGAGTGGAGAAATCCAGCCAAGCAGAAACCAAGCACCAAGCGCTGGCACATTCATGCCTCTGGGCTCCTGACTGTGGTGTGACGTGACCAGCTGTCTCAGCGCCTTCCACCGTGGCTTCCCCACGACACTGGAGCATAACCTGGAATTCTCATCAAACATAAATTCTTTTTCTCCCAGGTTGCTTGTTGTCAAGTATTTTATCACAGAAATGAAACTTGGACAGATGGGAAAGCGAAGTCTTCATCCATGCCAGTTCTTAGTGCTGAGTGGCTCAGGAAACGCAGTGTTAGAGCTGTCTAAGGCCCTGGTGATTAGTAGTGAGGACTACGGTGGCATCGCTTACTCCAGGTGTTTCCCATCCTGGTTGAGGAAGCAGCTGTGGTAGGAGGTTGAGGTGGGATGTTTGCGTCCCCTACAATGCCCATGTTCAGCCCAATCCCAGGTGTGATGATAGCCTACCTAGAAGTGGGGTCCTTTGAAAGGTGTTATAGTTTCAGTCTGAAATGTCTGTCAACGCTCAATTAGAAAAGGCTTGGTCCCCAGCCTGTGACATTACATGTGACCTTGTTACAGAAAGTTAAGTCAGCGGAAGCATGCCCCTTAAAAGGAATATTTGGCCACTGACTCCTTCCTGTCTCTGTGTTTCTCAGTTGTCATGAAGTGAGCAGTTTCCTCCAACCAGAATGAGCTGTCTTATGACAGGCCCCAAAGGAGAGGCCAGTCAGCCTCAGACTGAACTGCCAAACCTGGATGCCCAAGCAAGCAAGCAAGGCTCTCTTTCTCACTCCCAACATCATTTTAAATTTGTATTTATATTAGACTTATTTCTCTTTTGTAGGTGTGCCATGTATGTGCAGTTCCCATGGAGGTCAGAAGTAGCTGTTGGGTCCCAGAAGTAGCCAGGAAATGGTTGTGAGCCACCCTGTGGCTGCTGGGAACTGAACCAGGGTCCTCTGACAGAGCTACAAATGCTCTTAACCACTGGACCATCTCTCCAGCCCCCAGCCTTTCCTCCATGATTTATCTCAGGCATTTTGTCACAGTGTGGTAGCAGGAAATAGAGTCGGTACTGTAACATCCATGGGAGCAGCAGTAGAGAGAAAACTGTGCACTCTGGAGACACTGACGAGTGACTCTGGTGAGGTTCCCAATGACTGGAATGCCAACGCTCAAGGTCACGTTCAGGACCCGAGGGGAACAAGGACTCAACTGGGAACAGGAGCAGAAACCATTCCTGTTAATAATTGGACAAGAATTTGTGTGTGTTGTATGCACGCCCTGAGACTAGGGAAAGGCTGAGTTTAAAGGCAATAAGATAGCTGATCAGGTAGAGCACCTTGCAGGCAGACCAGCGTTCAGACTCTGACAGGAGCATCGCTGGCTGCCTTTGAAGTTCTACAGTGGGAACTGGGAGCAAAGGCCATGTGGTTGACTAGAAAAGGAGCATGGTTCAAGGCACTGCTGAGAAGGGCGTGGTTACTAACAAGATGAGGGCTGGACAAGAGGAAAGATGATTTGAAAGCATATCAGGAATCAATTAGCAAGACCTCACTCACCCCAGGCTCACGGGTATAAAAATGTCAGCTTCAGCCAGACAATGTACAGAGTGCGAGTGGGATGGCTGAGCGTGTGAAAATGTGTAAAAGCGTGTAAGCCTAAGTATCAGCAGCAAGCCAGACAATGCTGTGGCACGGCCCACTGCTGTGCAGGAGGCTGCAAAGGGATTTGTGTCTGGTCTGTGTGTGAGTGAAGACTGCACCAGGCTCCAGCCACACAATACCTGGCCAGAGGTGTAGCGACTGCTTGCTGAAATGAGATCCTGTGACAGTACCTCTCAGAGAATCTGCCCCTAAGGCCCTAACTCCTCCACCCCAATAGAGAAGATAAGTTTTTTCTGATTTGTCCCTGGTACACCCCCCCCCCAACTATGTCTGGTATACTCAGGTAACTATACTTACTATGTAGCAGACAATTGCCACGTGCCGGTAATTTCTTGCACGTATTTAAATTTTTATAATTGCATCCTGGAATCCTTTCCACTTTACAGAGAAAGGAAACTGATGCTTAGAAGGAACCCAGTAAGCCAATAGGACATCAATGTAGCCCCTTGGGTTCGGGGCTACATTCCCACACTGAAAAGCCATCAGTGACGCTGTCAGATCCTTAGAAGCAGGACGTAAGCATTGAATGTTGCAGAGAGGCTGCCTGCAGCCCTGGAGGCTGCCCGCCTCCATCCAAGACCCTTGACACTGACCCAGGCTCTAAGAGCGCTCAGAAGTGGCCCACAGTTCTGGAGCCTGGGTTGACTTTCACCATGACCTGAGTCCTACTGTCCCTCCAGTCCGCACGTCACAGAGGGTGACTAATACGTAGGTCAGATGCAGTTTCTGACACCTGCCTGTGAGCCTCTTCTCAGGTTGGCTCAGGAAATAGCAGCAGACTTGAGGTGTGGCTTCCAGGGGCATTTGCTGGCTGCCATGGTGACTCTTGTCTGTAATCCCAGTGCCCTGGAGTTGAAGGCAAGAGGATTGCCACACGCTTGAGGCCAGCCTGGTCTACATAGTGGGTGTGAGGACAGCCAGGGTTACAGCATGATATTCTGTTGTTAATAAAAGGAGGAGACTGAGCTGTTCCTCAGCACTACTGTAAAAGTGACCACATGTTTAGTGGCTCAAAATGACACCAGCTTCTTCCCTGGAAATCAGAGGTCCCAACGTGCACCGTACAGGACCAAAATGGAGTCAGCTGTGCTGCTTCCCTTGAGGCCCCAAGAGAAGAATGTGACCCTTGTTTTTCCCACATTGTAGCGTCTCTTTTGCTAAATAAGGGGGCACAGTCACAGGGCTGGGTCTAGGACATGATATCTTAAAGCCCTTATTCAAGAGCCTGCAGGAAGATGGATGAAGCAATGGTGTGGTGCTTCCCTAAGTTCTCAAAGGAGCCTTGGTTGCGGGAGGGGAAATGTAGCAGGTACCAGGGCTGATCACCATGGGGAAACTACCGGGGTCTGAGCATGTGCTCCCCAAATTCCTACACTGATGTTTTTGTAGATACAGTTTGGGAAGATGACTAGGGTCCCATAAGGGTCTGAGGACAGGGGACCTCAACTTCAGGGCACTGGGATTACAGACAAGAGTCACCATGGCAGCCAGCAAATGCCCCTGGATTAGATCCTCCGAAGCCACACCTCAAGCCTGCTGCTATTTCCTGAGCCAACCCGAGAAGAGGCTCACAGGCAGGTGTCAGAAACTGCATCTGACTCACAATGTTTGTCACTTTAGGGGAAAAGGAAGTGACCCTGGCTGGCATGCTTGTCTTGTCTCTTTATGTGGTGACCTCACCACACCAGGATACAGTGGAAGAACTTCATCAGATGCAGATGGGTGTGGGTGCTATGCTCCTGGACTTTCTAGACTCCAGAACCAGGACTCAACAAACATCTGTCTTTATAAACGCCCCAGCTTTGGGTGTTCAGTTATAGTAACAGAAAGCAGACTGAGAAATGCCGTGACTCCTAAAGCCTGGGGTGGCGAGGGTAGGAAACACTCTCCTGCATCCTATAGGGTCCTATTGTTTGCAGCCCCCACCCCTCCATGCTGCCTGCCCCCAAGCAGAGAGCAAGCAGCTACCAGACTTCAGGGTGCATCTGAGCGGGCAAGGGAAGGGCGGAAGGGAGAGGCGCAGTGGGATGCACTGTCTCCCCATGACTGCCCCATGCTGAGGCTGGGTCGGCTCTAGAGAGGGTCGAGGGCCGTGGCTCTCAACCTTCCTACTGCTGCAATCCTTTTATACTTCATGTTGCGATGACCCCAGACATAATATTATCTTCCTTGCTACTTCATAACTTAGCATACATAGCAAGTAATTTTGCCACTGTTATAAATCATGCTATAAAGCTCTGTGTTTTCCGATGGCCTTAGGCAATCCCTGTGAAGGGTCATGTGACCCTTTGGGGGGGTCAGATGACGGCCCACAGGTTGAGAACCACTGGTCTAGGGCTTAGTCCCCCTTAAGAAGAGCAGAGATCCCCCCCAGCCCTAGCGTGTGATGGAGCTTCGAGGAATTCATTCTTCCCTTGCTAAGCTGTCAGGATTTGGGGCAGAGAAGCCACAGGGGAAATTCAAAGCAAACTGCCAGCAGGCTCTTCAAAGCACAATTCCGTAACAAAGATTGAGAAAGCAAGAAGCTCCAGGCTAGGGCAGCCGGAGCAGCCCAGGCCCTCTGAGGAGGGTGAGCAATTAGAGGAGCTGGGAAGTGATTAGCGCCGCCTGCCCTCTGATGTGCCCAGAGCCCTCCCAGCCCCTACACCAGCCCCACAGTGGGCTGCCCGCTGAGCAGGGAGCCAAGCATCCCAAGACTGCAGTCTGGAGAGGGAGGTCCAGTCCTGGTGCTGCCTCTGACACGCCTGTGACCTTGAGTCGGCCAGGGTCACTCCCTCCACACTTCCAATATCGTGTGAGTTGAGGAGAATCTCTGGGAGAAGAACACCCTCCGGGGGTGGGGGTGGGGGTGGGGGTGGGGGTGGGGGTCAAGCTTCCTTTGGAAGGGAAGCACTGGGCATGCTCAGTAAGGCATTTGCCAGTCCTGAGGAGCAGAGGCCTGCAGTCCGATCTTAGTGGAACCCACAGGATCTTGGAATGAGTGGGAACAGCCCACAGAGCAATTCTGGGCATCGTGATAGGGCTTCAAGTGCCAGTACCCCAGTCATCCCCTGCCTAGGGACCCGCAAAGGAGTCTACACCCGCATCCCAGAATCCTCTGACTATGCTACTTACTTGGTGACCAAAATCAAAATCAGAATTCCTATTCTTTACTCTTTAGACCACAAACATTTGGACCCATGAGACCATTTACAGACTTGGGTAGGGAGGTCAGCCAGAGGCTTCTTAAGAAGTAGCCCATCCTAAGAAAAGCATTTCCTGTAAACTTTACTGTTTAGCAAGGTAATGAGATGTCTGCCTGCCACCCAGCTGTAGAGCCTACATCAGCAGCCCATGACGCAAACCCAGCAACTTTCTTTCAGGGTCCCTTTCTGGAACTTACCAAGGCTTTCTCAAAATGAGTAGGATTGGAGCATGGAATATCCCCCATGGGCTCTCCTGTTTGGATTCTCTTCCCCAGCTGGTGGCACTGGTTGGGGGAAGTTGTGGAACCTTTAGGAAGGGGGCTGGTGCGGTAGTCACTAGGGACTGACCCTTGAAGGTATAGCCTCTCCTGGTTCTGCTCCAGCTTTCTCTGTTTCCTGCCACCCACAATTAACAAACTCACTGCTACACAGACTGAAATGCTGAAGATGGATGAACCACCATGTCTCCACTCCCTGACAAACCAAAATCCCTGCAAAACCACAAATCAAAACACATCTTCCTCTCTCAAGTTGCTGCTGATGGGGAGCTTGTCATGGTCATGAGAAAAGAAGCATTAGTTATTTTATTGTTGCTGGGATAAACTACTGTATCCTAAAGCGACTACAGACAAAAGGGTCTGTTTGGTACATGGTTCCAGGGGGGTCAGAGTTCCTCCTGGCAGGAGAGCACGGCAGCAGGTGCTAGAAAGGGCAGAAAGCCAGGAGATCTTCAACCACAGACAAGAAGCAGGGAGTAAACTGGAAGTCAATTGAGGTTATAAACTCTCACTGCCCCATCCCCCACTTACCTTCTTCTTCAATCAAGACTCCATGTCTTGAAAGTTTCAGACTTCCCCAAAATAACAGCACCAGCCCAGGACAAAGTATTCAAATACATAGCTTCTGGTGAAATTCCTCATTAAGACCATGGCACTGATAATGCAGCAGGGGGGTGGTGTTAGAAAAATCATTGTCCAGCCCCAGATGACTTACAAGCTACCCAGGATTCCCTGTGGGTGCTGCTTCTCCTGTGGTAGTGTGTCCACCCTGGTACACATCTGCCTAGAAGGAAAAGCAGCTCTCAGAATTCCTGGCGGATGCCTCCTACCCAGTCCGGCAGCAAGAGTCTTCCTTTCTCAGTCTTCTTTCCTGGTCCTCTAGCATGCACTGTGAGCTCATGCCCCTCCCTTCCATGCCCGGCACAGAGCATATAGGGCTCTTCCATAGACCGCAGACACTCAGTCAGGTACCATGCCAACATCATTGGGCAGACCCCCAAGATGTTTTACACACCCCAAAACTGGGAAGGTAAGACTTGGGCATGCATTCCAAAAGTATAACTTGTTAAATAAAACTAACCTAGAAAACAAAGTGAGTCTAAACCTAGCTATACTGGAAGTTCTGGTTCCTTCTAGTCTGGCTCCAGACTAGGCTCAAGGTTGGGAATAAACCATGTTTCCCTCCACAAGACTGTCACCATCTGGCAGGAAAGAGATGGAAGGGTCTCCAGGCATCCGTGAGCAGGATGGGAGGCCACGTTTTCTGCAAGATTCCAGGGCTTCTGCCAAGAGAACCATGGCCCGCAGCCTAGCTCCTTGCCCTGATGGAACCTCTCTGATATTTTTGGTTTGGCCTTCTCCTCCTGTGATGTGTGAGGCCTCATTTTCCTGTTTCCCGGAAGCAGCTGCAAGCCTCATTTGCTTCAGTTTCGTCTCTCATAGATATTGCACCCTGGGTGTGTAAACACATGCAAACACACATATCCATGTGTGTGTACATCCAATTGCACTCAAATGCCTGCATGTGTACACAGTGACACACAGACAGACACATAGACATACACACAAACACATACACAGACACATACACAGACACATACATATACACAGACATACACGCAAACAGGCACACATACATACAGGCACACACACATACAGGCACACACACAGACACATACACAGATACACACAGAGATACACACACAGGCACACACAGAAACACAGATACACACACATACACACATACAGATACACACACACACACAGACACACACACAAACAGGCACACACACACACACACACACACACACACACACACAAGCACACATACACACAGGTACACATACACAGTCCCCTTTATTGTTTAAAGCAAGTTAACAGCACCTTTTGTCACTGGAATTGTCCACTCCCACTGTCACCACTGTCCCATGTCCCTTCTCCCCTGAAGAGAATCAGCTAGGTGTCTGTCCCTGAAGGGAATTTCTGGGATCACAGCCTTTTCAATCTCCTTTTAAATTAAAAGCAGCCAGGCTAAAGTGCTCCATGATTTCAAAGCTCTGTCACCAGGCTTCAAAAGCTGTTCTTGCTAATGAAATTAAATGAGATAATGTACTGGGAACTCAGCACACTGCCTGCCAAGCTTGGGCTCCTGCGCCTGCAAGCTTATTCTGATTCTGGGACTGTAGATCAAGCCTTCCGCCTTCAGCAGGGAGGTCTCAGTTGGCCTGGGCTGGCTGCCAAGCACCTAGGAAGGTTACAGAAAAGGAATCTTGTCAGCTCTCCCTGGAGGCCGGGGGTGGGGGTGGGGGGGTCTCTGTGACTCTTTCTTACCATCACCATTATGGTGGCCTCAGGAAGTCACAGTAGCCACCAGTCTCTCCTGGCATGGACTGAACCCTTTTTTTTTCGATTTCTCCATCTAGAGGGACTGGTCATCACTTACTAAAGCCTTCTGAAGTAAGCGGGGGTGGGGGGGTGCATTTGCACACTCTCTAGTTCTTAGGAAGCTCCTAGTCTTCAGCAGATACTTGCTGGCCTGTGATTCTCCACCCTAGACCACCTGCGAAGGCAGATGGGAGATGCTATATCCCAATCATCCTGCTTGGGCTTCAAAGGAGCCTGGAACCATAGGACAGTCACTCATTCATCCCCATGACAACCTCATGACGAACTTGCCTAAGGTCAGAGTTGGAACCCATTTCTAGAACATACTGTGAGCCATGTGGGTAGCTAATCCACATTGTATCTGTGAAGTCAAGGAATCTTCCCAGAACTGCAATACAAGGGCATCTGCTATCACTGCCATGTTATAAAGAAGAGATGAGAACTCTGAGCAGTGAGTATGTAGGGAAGGCCTTCCAGCTCTCCCCCTCTGCCCCAATCCCAGATGTCTGGAGGAGACACTGAGTAAACACTGCAGCTTCCAGGACTCTGAGGCCTCCAGTTGGATTACATTAAATCTAGGGCTTTATAGGGGTTAGAATCCAGCCAGACAGGAAGAACAGAGCCATTCCTTCTCTTGGACTTAGCTGGGGTAGGAATTCTGGATTCTGGGATCTTGGTGAGCCTTAGCTAGGTGTCCAATTGTCTTCCTTCTTCCCCAGCTAGAGCCAGCCCTTCCTCACCTAGACAAGGCCCAACCACCTCCTGAGGCAGGCCTCTGACTGGACTTGGACTCTGGTGTTTCAGTAGGGTTCCTATAGTCCTCTGTTGCCACTGAGACTGACAGTTCTGACAAGAACTTGGGGTTTACTAAGTACTTAGTCCTATTGTGTACAAACTGTGTGACCTCAGGTATATTAACTCACCTCTCTGAGTGCAATGTTCCACCTACCTGAAGAGCTTCCTGAGGTTTCTTTCCCTCCCTCTCCCATTTTAAATTTCACAACATGATTTCTATAGCATTTATTTGGTGCCAGGTACTTATCCCAAGTTTAATCCTTTTGATAAGCATACTGCGCCTGTCAGGGGGGTAAGGCACAGAGGTATCCTGAGGTGTGCCTTTAATCTCTTAGGGATCTCCACTCAGGCGAGCCCAGGATTCTCGGCTTTGGCACAGGAAATAACTTCAAGCTTAGCCAGTATGATGCCAAGTTGGAGTTTATTGAAAATAGAAAAATACTCAGGGAAAGACGGTGGCACACTTGAGAACTGGATACTGGCTTCCCAAAGAAGATGCGGGATTTGTTAAAAGATGGCTTTCTTTCATTATTGCTGTTGTTTGGTTTCTCAAGACAGGGTTTCTCTGTGTAGCCCTGGCTGTCCTGGAACTCACTCTGAAGACCAGGTTGACCTCGAACTCAGAGATCCACTTACCTCTGCCTCCTGAGTGCTGGGATTAAAGGTCTGTGCCACCATGCTTGGCTTTAGGTTTTTGGGCAGTGGTTTTGGTTTTTTTCTTTTTGGTAAGTGTTTTCAGCGCTCTGCGGGTACCTTGGGATTATAGTCTGCTAAAACGAAACCAGGAATCACTGTGGTTGCACAGGGAGGATGGAGTCCGTCCTTTTGCAGGTCTTCAGCTAAGATGGGGGAAAGGTCTTGATCAGCTGTGAATTGCGCTGACAGTTTTGCATCTCTGGCAGGGAGAGGCTTCAACCAGACTCCAGAGTGCAGGCTCTCTTTCTCTTCCCACGTTCCCAGACCAGTCTCTTGCCTTTCCCACTCTCCTTGGTGTAAGCAGCAACTATAGATCTACAGAGGGCCCATTGGAAGAGAGGTGGGGAGCGTCCCACAGAGGTAGGTGTTCCAGCCAGGTGAGGAGGTGCAGGGGGCAAGGTTGGAGAATAAGGAGGGGACAGAACAGGCTGCAGGTGTGCCTGGGGGTCCCACTCTGTCTTGAGAAGGGCTTCCCATGGTAGTAAGGACCCCGCCTCAGTAGATTCACATTGAGTATCTTCCCCTCCACTGGCCTCAGCCATGGGAGCCACGAGAGTAACAGGAGACCTCTATGGGAAGACTCTCCGGTCCCTGAGGTCAGAGCCCTGTGAGAACCCAGGCCTTTCCTGCTGCTGGGAACAGGGCACAGGGTACAACCTCACCCATAGATAGGTCACTGGGAGCACAGACTCATGTTGGATTTTATTGTTGTTTTGTTTTGTTTGTTTATTTGTTTGTTTGTTTGGAGATAACTCCTTTTCCATTTCTATGGCAATGTCAGAAGCATGAAGTAGACAACTCATTCTTGTCTGTTCCGGGTCTCAGAGGGAGTCCACTGCAGGAAGCCTGGCCCTGCGTTACTATGGGGATGGCGAGGACCCTACTATGTGCCTCCAAGTTCATTTTGTCGGATCACAGCTGAGCGTGGCAGGCCGGGCGTTCACATGGGGCCCCGCTGTGTGCATCTGTGTACTCAGGGTCTGAGGGAGAGACACTTATCAGACCTCATAGGGTACCCCATTTTCCAGTCTCTGAACTGAACTAGACTCTTTGTCACTGTCTCCTGATGGACATTTCAGCAACCTGGTCCCCATAGCAACCGGCTTGGTGTATGTCACAAGGAAAACCGGGGACCCTTAGGCAGAGTCAAGAAAGCATGAAGATGTGTTTAGACGATGGAGTGTCCGCTCCCGTCCCTCTGCTACTCTCTGCCATTGCTGGATGTGTGGGGCACAGCGCACGAAGGCCTTGCTGGAAAACGCCTGCTTTCCTGTGACTTACAGACTTCGTTTCTCTGAAGATATGAGCACAGCCTAAATAAAACCTCTCTTCCTTTCTTTTCTCCTGGGGTCTAAGAAAACGACTTTCGTTCCCTCCTGTGTCGAGCAGGAGAAGGAAGCCAGTCTACGGAGGGACTGCGAGTGCTAAGCGCCCAGCTGGTTTCGCTCATCCACTTCAGAACCACCCAGGGCACGTGCTTCCATCCTCAGCAGAGGACAAGGAGGCCAAGCAGCAGGGTGGGCAGCAAGGCCGCCTGGCTCCCCAGCCTGTTCTCCCCTACCGCTTGGGAATGGTGCGGCTGGCTTCCCCTGTGCGGCTTCCCTTCCCGTGTGAACACATCTCTATATGCAGCCTGTGGTGGCAATGCGTGCCAGCTGGGCCTCTGCTCACTACTTCCCAGCGCTCGCTTGCTCCGGCTCCTTTGGAGAGAGGAGGGGTGTGCTCAGTGAGCAGCCGGGTTCCACTGAGCCAATGGGTGTCTTCTAGCCCACAAGCCTGAGGGTGTCTGCAGTGTTGGCCAGACTCAAGGCCAAGCTGGAGCCCCAGTCAGCCACGGTGTACACCTGACAACGCCCTTGCAAGTTGTCCATCAGCCCCATACTTCTGTTCCCTGCTGTCAACAGGTACCAGGAAGGATTAGCTGCCCTAAGGGTAACAGGGCCTGGAATGTGGGAATGCTGGAATGCTGAGCAGGGCAGTGGGGAGACTCAGCTCTAGTTGTGGCTTAAGTGAAGGGGTGGTAGATGGTGGGCGGTGGGGGAGAGCTAACAGCCGGATAGTGCTAAACAAAGATGACATGGGGCCTAGGGGCTGGCTTCCATGAGCTGCTCCTTCAGGTGGGTGTGATGGTCCTTCTGCTGAGGTGACTACCCCCATCAGGTGGGCTTGAGGCACTTCTGCTTAGGGTGACTCTTGGAGAAAGGGCTCTGGCCCTTATAGATCTAAGCAAACATACTCTGTGTCTAACTATGGCTCAAAGCACAAAGCACAGAGCTGGGGCTGCTAGTCCCTGACGGGAAGCTTGGTTCTGTGTGCACATGGAAGGCTCTAGACCTTTCTCCAGGCATCTCCCGAAGCAAGGAGGAGACCCCAAGGAAAGATGCTAGAGATGTCTAAGTGGGGGTGAGGGCTTCTTAGGGGCAAATTTTGGGCATCAGAGGACGGGGAGATTTAGGAGGGAGAACTGCTTTGGAAAGGTCCCAGTAGGATCAGATGGGGTGTGGTCTGTGGCTTCAGCATAGGAGTCCCTACAGATGTCTGTTGGATGAACAGTCATTTGGTTTCTTGGACCTTATTTTTTGCTGTACCTTGGACCCTGGCACACTAAGGATACATGCTCCCAGCGTTTGCTGCATGAACTTAACTTGGAATAATGGTGACAGCGAGTGACCCAGAGCAGAAACAAAGGGGCCAAATGAGCCACTTACTTTTCCAATCCTCCCTAGGACCTGCAGATGTACCCACAGGTGAGAGTTCTCTCTAGACAGTTTCTCACAAATACATTATGTAGAGGGAGTTCACCCTTCCTTCTTTCTGGCTAAGGGGAAGCACAGACAGGAGCTGTTGCCCAAGCTCATAGAGCAAATGGAGTTTCCAATTCCATGTACTTCAGGGATCCCACAGGGGAACGTTTGGATCACACCTGGAGAGGGGGTTCCAGAGACTAAGAGAATCCATGCAGTTCCCAAACGCTGACATTTAGAGCAGAAGGAAATGTTTTGAAAGCACACAGACCTGGCTTTGAATTATCTGAGCTTTCCTGTAGGATCTGGGGCAGTGATTCATCTTTTACGTGGAGATAAAAGGAACAGATGGATACAGGTTAGAATAACAGGAGAAAGCCCTCGAGGAATGTCAGCTACCGCATACTGCTTACTGCCAGGTTGCTTTGTCTCTGGCCTTAATTTTCTAGGATGCAAAATGGGCTCAATAACCGACCCTTCCTGAGTAGACCTGCTAGGAACACGAAGGAGACAATGCACTCAGGTCCTGTCCCAGTGTCTGCAACCCTCCCTCTGTCGAAGCTCTGCTTGTTGCTAGAGTAAGTGACACCCCGCTCTAAGAAAAGCCCTACGTGTGAACTGGAACACTCAGGCGCCAGCCGAGGAAACAGGCTTCCCATTCCATTTCCCTCTCCACCTGGCGAGAATTTCCAGCGCTGAGGGTAAAGCGGATGAGTGTGTGGGCCCAGTGGGTGTTCCTGGGGCTAAGAAGCCCTGCTGGATCCAGCTCCCAGAATGCTCCTGGGGGAGGCCTGGAGAGGCAGCTAACCGTGCTGGCTCAGATGCCAAGCCTGGCTAGAAATTCAGCAGGCAGCTGGGCACTTCCTGTAGTATGGGGTGGGGCAGAATGTACAGGGATGCAAAGCAGGGACATCTCTTCCAAAGACAGTCATGGACTGAGCCCATGCAGAAGATGACCACAAATTAATGAGTATTTATGATACTCTGGGCAGTGGGCCAAGCGGCTGAATGGATCCCAGCTGCCGCCATCTGTGTGGTGGGGAACATCACTTCCTATATCTGAGCCTCAGTCTCCCTCTCTGTGATTGTCCTAACAACTGGAGTGGCATCAACTCCTAGGGCTGCACTGGGGACTGACTGACTAATGCAAACTAGTGCAGATGTTACCTAGATCTGGCGTTTGGCTGTAGGTGTCCACTGACCAGTCTTCAGGACTCTGAGGAAAGGGAAAACAGTTGTTGCTAACAGGGTGGCTCCCTGGGACTGGCCGGACTCCTGGCACACACACGGAAACTATGTAACAAATTGTGTTTGTGGAGAAGCTGGATCTGGGAGCCAAGGATGAACTTGCTTTGTTTTCAGAGCAGGCAGAAGTGGAGGCCTGTGGAGTCAGCGACTTGGAGATGGGGGACTTTGAAGTAGAAATCCTGTTGGTCTGGAAACTTGGAGGTTGGGGAAGAAGTCCCAGGGGTTAGGGGACTTGACAAGAAGGGAGCTGCAGGATCAGGGCTCTTAGAGGTAGACAAGCCCTAGGAGGTCAGGACATTTGGAGGAGGGGTACACCTTATGAGTTTGGGGAGCCCTGCAGGATCAGGAGACTTAGAGATGAGGAGCTTACTGATCAGGTGATCTAGCAAAGACCACACAACCAGTCAGGGGCAGGGACAACACTGGAATAGCAGGTGACCCCTGTAGGTGACACTAAGCATTGCTTAGTGCTCAGGGCACCTCCCCAGCAGCCTGCCTAGTCACACTAGGCTGGGGGTTCTGGACTGGCCCCTACTCTGAAGAACAGTTGGGTGAGACTGTTGCCCTAGCAGCCCTTTGTAAGCCACCCTGACCTCAGAGTGGGCACCTTTCCAGTAAGCCACGGAGCCAAATTACGGAGATGTGCCCAAGTCTGTGGATTCAGAAAGTGTGTCGCCACTGGTCAGGGACGCGGCCTCCGTGACTCTCAGACATTCTCCCACCTCTACATTCTGGAGTCTCCGGGCTCTCAGGCTTCCCTGGCAAGCCTTGACGCTGCCAAGGCGTTTGGTTATTTTGCTCATTTTATTAATAAATGTGTCCTGATGCCAAGCTCATGGAAACTGCTGCCTGGGAACAGCATCAGAAACCTGCTCTGGGGAAGCGTCTATCTGAACTGAGGCTACAGGAGAAACAGACAGGGGTGCAAGGGGAGAGGAGGCAGGCCACCGGACAGCCCACCTAAGACACCTGGGGGGGTATCTGAGGACCTCAGGGACATGGAGGAACCAGATGGGAGTGTCGCTGTTAAGTTATGAATTGAACTGCCAATTTCCAGACATCACAGACGGGAGTTGCTCCAAAGAGCCAGTTTTAAACAGGTTCATTTCCCCCATAGCCTTTCTTTTCCATTATCTCTGGTGGGTGGTGGGCTAAAAGGGAGGTTAAAGCATTTAAGAACCATCATTAAAAATAGAATTTGAAAATAATCGAAGTTACACAGGAGGAAGCCTGTTGTCTTAACCCCATAACCAGATGAACCTAGAAGCTTGCTTGTCCCAAATACTGACAGATGGCACACTTCCTACCAGACATGCTGTGTCTCAGGCAGCAGATCAGGGTTCAAGGTAGCTACAAGGTCCTTGTCAAGCTCAGTGAGAGTGTAAACCCAGCCTCAGGGAAGGTCTAGGTCTGGGGTCTATTCTATGGAGGGATCTGGCAATTTCACAGGTTTAAGGATGTGGCCAGGGGACTGCCTCACCAGAGCCCACAGTTGTGGAATCTACTCTTGATAAAGATGCTGTCAAGGGAGGTATCCCCACATCAAACACGTCACAAGCACAAACAGGGCAAATGGGCTTCTGATCCCTTTGAGTCCCCTTCCCTCCAGTCGGGGTGTCTGTTCCAGTCTACTACTAGGCAGGGAATAAATATTCCCAAGGCCCTGGCAGGATCTTTGCCCTTTAAGGGAATAGAGCGCAGTTCATTTGAGAGGGAGAGAAAACCGCCCCAGATCAAAGTCGGCTGGGGAGGAGTACCACTTGCAGGGGCTACCATGACTTGAACAAAGCAGACAGACAGACAGGCAGGCAGGCAAACAGAAAGATGGGTGTAAAGGCGAGGCAGATCAAGGGTTTCTGAGAGGGTCCCTCAGCCAGATCAGGACAAGCAGTGACTGTGTCATCATCCAGACTGCCACCTCCTATGGAAGCCATCGGTGGGCTCATCCTGGGCTCCTCACATGTTAGCCTGGCCTCTCCTCCCAGCTGAATTTGCCTTGAAAACGGCAAATCTGGAGACTCAGGCTGGAGTCTAAGTGGTAGAGTGCTTGCCAAGCATGCAGGAGACCCTAGGTTCTACTTCCCACCCCGCAGGCGCTGGATGGCACACCCCGCAGTTCTAGCAGACACAGGAGGATCGAGGCCAAGAACTGTGCTTATGTAGGAAGTTTGAGGCCTCCAAGACTGTGGGGTCCCCAAAGTCCTTCAAAGACCCTATCTCATGCTAATAATAATAAGATAATAATAAGGTCCTCCTGGCTTTTCTTGGGCTGGTCATGCTTTCCCTGTAGGACATGTGACTGCTCCCCCCACCCCCACCTCCTGAAACGCACACTCCTTGGACTCAGCTGCAATGTCAGTCTTAAAGGACCTCTCTCTGTCTTGAGACCTCAGTAACATTTGGTATCATGTCAATCTGGACACAGACTCCGTTGCCTCCCTTATGATAAGATGCTAAGTCTGGGGCTCATCAGAAGATCCAGCTCTCTACACTCCAGGGCCTGGTATACTGTAGGCGCTCAGAGGACTATGTTTGGAGAAATGAATGAATCAGATTGAATGGCCTCCGTCGCAGCTTGAGCCTGGGAAGTCTGGCTTCTACCTTTCCAGCTGAAGACCTGGCCAACCATCTACCCTGTCCTGATACCACAGGGCAAGAGATACAGCCCAAGAAAGATGCAGGAAGGAGGGCGGCGAGGGAGGAGGGATAGATGGCAGAAGGTAGCCTTAGCACTCTGGGTTCCTCATGTAGAATGTTGATCCTCAGCCCCCTTGCTGGATAAGCCATGCAGTGAATGACCTGAGCTCTCTGGCCTGGTGGCTCTGCAGATCCCCTTCCCCTCTCCCTGTCTCCTTCCACCCTTCCCTAAGGAGCTGGTGGCTCGCCTTTCATAGCTTGTCTGGGCTGTGCCCAGCTGCTCACACCTCTCCCCTCCTCACACTGTTCTGCTGGAATCTGCTAATCCCCTAAACCAGCTTCTTCCTGACACAGGACACAGGATGACTTGTGGGGGCCTCTTCTCCCAGGAAGTGGGCCTCGTGACTTAGCAGGGGACAGGGCTAACCATCTGTTCTTCAAGCCAGCTCCCTACAGAGAGCCCATTCAGAGCTCTGTGGCCTATGTCTGCCCTTTCCTGTCCCAGGAAGGGGCAGATGGCTCAGCTGCCGTCAAGGAGTCTGCGAGCCCTAAGGACCAGGGTCCGATGGCGGGTCTGTCCTGCACTTACATGTGTGGGTGTCTTCCTTTCCTGGGTCTTGTCCTAGGATTAGATCGGAGCCAGCCTACCACACCCACCTCCAAGACACACCCATCCCAAATCCTAACCTTCTCCTGCTGGGGCCCTGAATTCCCCCAGGAGACACTAGTCACCTAGTCCAGGTCTCATAAATTCTGCTCTAAGGCAGTATTTCTCACCCTTCCTAACATTGCATTCCTTTAATACAGTTTTTCATGCTGTGGTGACCCCAGCCATAAAATTATTTTCATTGCTACTTCATAACTGTAATTTGGCTACTGTTATGAATCATAATGTGAATATCTGTGTTCTCCAACACTCTTAGGTGACCTCTATAAAAATTGTTTAACACCCCCAAAGGGGTCATGACCCACAGGGTGAGAACCTTTGCCCTGGGAGGCCGGGACATGCCTGGGTGGAAATCCCAGGACCTCAAGCACTCTAGACAAGTACTCTGTTACTAAGCTGTATCCACAGCCCTCTTTCTACTTCTTAATCAGGGTCCCCCTAAGCTGCCCAGGCAGGCCTCAGCCCCACCCCATCTCACCCCTCACCCCCATACTGAGACTACAGGGGTGCACCAGTCCCATTTGATTAGGTGATTAAGACAGGGTGTTTACCCCTGACCTCAAGCGCCTCTGTAGCTGATGATGACCTTCAACGTCTGCTCCCGCTGCTCCTCCCTCCACGCTAGTCTAGGACGACATGGGGGAGGGGCATCAGGCCCACCTTAAGTGGTGCTGGGCATCAACCCAGGCCCCCACCCATGCTGTGAAGCACTCTACCAACTGAGCCACGTTCCCAGCTGTGTTTTTAATAGACCTCACAAGAGTCCATGAAGGTCTCCCGAATACTGCCCTCTGGCCGTTTCTGTTTATTTCCAGCCTGGGCAACAGTCAGAGGTCTGTGACTAGGGGCATGGGAATAATTGTGATCCCCACTTAACCCAGGAAGAAACTGAGACACACACATTCCTCCCAAAGGCAGGCAGTTTTCCAAAACAAAGTTCACTAGGTCTATTCTTGCAGAGTTGGTGGCTCCCTAGTTAATGACTTCTGGACACAGGGCCTCAGGGAAAAGGAGGGATCCCCTGAAACACTGCCCTCCTTCACACAGCTCCCTTGAAGGCCCCAAGTCCTGAAAAGATTATGCTGCCTCCCTCATCCCCAGTGAATCCTAAATAAAAATAACACAAACTCCAAATTAACTGCAAGGAAATCCCACCGCACCACAGGCACTCTGAAAGCCGTTCTTAAAAGGAAAAAGTGAAATTGTTTGAAATGTCTCTCCCGTTTTATTAGTGGGCCCGAGTCTAGGACATAATTTCTCATCTTGTTCTTCCTGGTGTCTCCCCACCATGCCCCCCCCCACCGGACTCCCCCCGCCTCCAGCAAGGGATCTGGGCAGGTGGGCAGCTGGAGTAACCTCTGGGCCAAGAAGTCTGCCCTCTTGTCTCCTTGACAACCCAGCTTCCCTGGAAAGACATCCCTGGTTGCTCTAGCCCCTCCTCCATCCCTGTCCACTTTCCGGCTTGAATCATCTCCCCTGGAAGGTAAGGAAGTCCTCAACAGTTTAGCAAAGACCTACTCTCTCTTGAGGCCTTAGAAAATGGGAAAATAGGTCGGGAAGCCTGGAGGGCCTACTGCAGCCCAAAGGCCTGCTGTGTGTCCCTGAGTAAGCTCCCTAACCTCCCTGTGCTTTAGGAAGTATCACAAGGCCTACACTGCCTGTGTGCCTTGACCGGAATGGAGGAGGGCAGCAAGGCAATGCCCTTCAGAAGGTGCATGGCACAGAGCCCCTGGCCGAGATTCACAAGGCTTGTGTGCCCAAGAGCAGCTGCAGTCAAGAATGGTCCAGGCAAGATGTCCATCTGGGATGCCTGGAACTGGAGACTTTGGAAAATCCCCACCAGCATTCCGAAAGGGAAAATGGGGACTGGAACCATGGCCTAGTCCCTAAAGGAGGCGACCTCCTCACTCTGGCACTTTCTATAGCCCCCACAAACCGACCCCAACCATCTCTTGGCACCTGCCCCAAGTCCCTCCTGAACGGAAGCTCTTGGCACAGGGTTTCTCGTCCCCTCTGGCAGGAAAGGCAAGGCCCCATTGACAGCCTGGGGACACCGCTGTGTCCCACCATTGCTCTGAGTTCCAGCCCCAAAGGCAGTCTCTGGGGGCTGAAGCCGTCCCCCTCCATTGTGCCTATGGGGACAATGATGTCCTGGGTTTAAGCACTGAACTCAGCCCCGGAAGCCCAGGAGTCCCGGGCCGCAGCTTGATTGCCTGTGGTGACTCAGGCTTGAACCGCGTCACAGCAGCAATTACTCCTCAAGCGGGTGATTTCTCACTGTTGATGCAGCTAGGTGGCCTTTTTATTTTCTTTTCAGTTCGCATTCACTAGGCAGGGGGAGGGGGACTCAGCTTTAGGGAAGAAACAAAAGGAAGACAAAGGAAATGCCACGGGGTGGGAAGAGGTCTACAGCAGAGAGGCTCCCTCCACTGCCCGATTTCCCACCATCTGGGAGGCCACCCCGAGAGAGAGGGAGGAGGGGCAGGCCCGACAGCAGGTGTGTGGGGGCGGGGCCAGAGGTTGCCATTGGCTTTTGCTCTTTCTGGCGTTCTGATGAGCCTATTGGGAGACGGAGGGCAGCCGAGCCCACCTCCCTTTCAAATGGCCTTCGTTTCCGTGCGGCTTCCTTTCAGACGGTGGGTGCCCCTGTGCCTGGCACTGGGTGAGGCGAGAAGAAGCACGAGAAGAAGCACGAATCTCCTCCAGGAATGGAGCTGTGTTGGTAGCAGGCTCGCCCATTATGCACGCCTGGGGTTCCATCCTCAACATCTCATAAACTGGGCAGAGTCCGACACGCGTAATTCTAGCACTGGGGAGGTGGAGGCAGGAGGACCAGAAGTTTGAGTTCATTCTTGGTTTGCCTAGGTTACGTGAGGTTGCCAAAAAGAGAAGAAAAAGAAGAAAAGAGACACAACAAAGAAACATATGGTCCTGGCCATGGAGCCCAGAGCTAGCCCTGGGCACTTAGAACGCAGCTGTCACATCTAGTTCAGTGCCTCTTGGGAGTGGCTGCCAGTAGGAAGTGTCTGGGGGGGGGCTTGGTTCCAGGGTCAGGGGTTAGGGGTCAGGAAGGCTCTTCAGAGAAAATAATATCCACCCTGGTGTAAAAAGTGCGGGAACAAGGAATGCTAATTAGAGGTGGACATGAGCTGGGCAGAAGACAAGAAGCATGGGGACAGAGGAGGCACAGAGGGGTCCTGGCGATGGCATCTGCTCTGCTCTCTCTCCTCCTCCACAGTAGAAGGGTGTGTGTGTGTGTGTGTGTGTGTGTGTGTGTGTGTGTGTGAGAGAGAGAGAGAGAGAGAGAGAGAGAGAGAGAGAGAGAATGTGTGTGTTTATGTGTATGTATGTGTGTGTCTGTGTGTGTATTTGTATGTGTGTCTGTGTGGGTATGTATGTGTGTGTGTATGTGTGTGTATGTGTGTCAGTATGTATGTGTATATGTGTGTGTCTGTATGTGTGTGCATGTGTGTGTCTGTGTATGTAATGTGTGTGCATATGTATGTGCATGCGTGCGTGCATTCATTCCTTCATCTATTTTACATGGCACCATTTGAAGTCCACCACAAATCTTACCAAGCAAAATGGCAGATCTGTGAATGGCCTGGACCCCGAGGCCACAATGTGCTGCTGTACAGGCTGTGCACTGAACCGCTCCATCTGCTTCAAGAGTAACAGCCTGTGGCCCTGCTCCATGCTGCCATTTCCTAGTAGTTACCCATTCTCTTTCTGTTTATATAACATGAAGAGAGTAAGAGCTGAGACTGGTGGAGTATGAGACAGATCAGAGAGAAATGCATGTGATAAGGGCTGGATAGGCTAAAGCAGTGGAGGGGCACCGTCTAATGTGATCTGCCGAGGCGTCCTGCCAGAGAGGGAGGAAAGGAACCAAAGGCAGGTGCAGGGAGAGCATTTGGCACTGAGGAAAGGGCAGGTGTAAAGGGCCTGGGGTGGAAACACAGTCAAGGATGCAACAGGCAGGAAGGTGAGTTTCCTGTTGTTATGCAGGAGGGGCTGTGTGCAGGGAACAGAGCCTATAGGGCCACAGAGCCCACAGGGACTGGTGGTAAGGGAGGCTGTATCTCCTAGTCTCTGATCTGCTTTGCATAGGCTCTGTTGGGCTGCTGGGGCACAGGGCTTGGAACTGGGCATAAATTAGCATTGATGGCAGCCTGGGAAAGAGGAAACAGGAGTGGCCACTTAGAGATAGAAACATGCAAGGGTTACTCCCAGTGGGAATGGGGGTAAGACAGCATCTTCCTGTCAGGAGGGTAGAGCACGCTTAGACCTGCTTTACCCATCAAGGAAATGAGCAAGATACTGACTGTGCTCCCCTCAGAAGCTAAGCCAACAAGCTCAGATATGGGGATGCCACTTCGCTTCTCATGGTTCTGGGGAGACTTGGAAAAACTGGCTCCCTGCCTCAGCATGCCCATTCTCTCTTAGGTCTCTGAATGTAGGTGCCCTGCCCACCACGGGACCTGAGGTTAGGGCATCACAGGGCTTGGTGCGCAGGCTGGAGCTAAAGGCATATGCTAGCCATTAATGACCCCGGGATGGTGTCGTCCACATGCCCGCTGGGCTGGTTGGCACTCACTGTGCCCTGCACATAAAGCTGTAAAGCCATAACTTATTTATACCCAGAAACCAGACCGTTGCCTTCTGCCAGCTCTCCTGCATCCCTCCACAAGCCAGGCAGAGAGACTCCCAGAATGCCCTGGTACTGGAATATAGTAGAGCGGAAGAAAGGGCCAAGCAATGTTGTCAAGGCAACTGATCACCTACTATGTGCCCTTCATGATCTTTCATTGAATTATCTAAATAATCCTGTGAGGGGGGAGAGAGACCAATCAGACTGTCTCTATCAGCAGTGCCCTCCATGGGGAGGTCATGTGCAGACTTCCAAAAGTCACCCTCCACGGTGACGTTTGGCACAGTAGGGAGATCTCAAAGAATCCCAGAATCAGGACACTGTTTTGCCAGAAGACTTAGGCCCCAGGAGACCACCGTCAGCCAAGGCTACACAGCTAAGAGTTGGCAGCCAGAGGGACTGAGACTCTGAGCAAACGTGGAGCCTTGCTGAGGTCTGGATCTCAAAGCTACCCAGTGCTGCGACAGTCCCGCTGTGTCTGGGGGCCTGTGCTGAGGTCAAGAGAGCCACCATCTCAGTGGCTATGGGCTTACGGGGACAGACAGGTGACAAAGGATTCTGTGATTCGCTGTGGCAGCTCCCATGGTCAGGTGTGCTCGGATCTGGAAGAGGCCCTTCTGATTCTTGGCAGGAAGGACCTCTCTTGGTGAGGGTGCTGCTGGGGACCCAGGTTGAGCAAAGGTCAGAAGGGGCCGATGGGAGCTCTCCTCTGAAGAAGCAGGGGCAGTAAGATCTGCAGGATCTGTGGTTGGGGAGAATGTCAGCTTTGCCACCCACAGATTTAAGGATTCAATTCTTTTGTGTATAAAGCCAATCTGGACCCCACTTTTCCATCTAAGTAATGGACCATAGCCCAGAGGTTGCTAAGTTTGAGATGTACTCATAAGATCTGTACCCTGAAGACTCATTCGATACTGGGCTTTTTTTTCCTCCCTCACTGTGATGGATGGAGGTAGGTGGGTGGCTGGTGAGCCGAAGGCTGAGGGAAGGGAGTGCCTGCTTAGTCCTAGGGTCCCTTGGGACCGGAGATTAGCCACCAGGCTCCTTCTGAGGATGAAGGCTGTGCCTAGCCCTAAGAGGGAGGAACACGGGGTGAGCAGCCTCACAGGTGCTCCTGTTGATGGCCCAGCCAGGGGTGAGGCAGGCTGCTCAGGGCTGCGCAGCTCCCAGCAGTTACATAAGGACGCTGGGCGCCGGAGAGACGCCTTTGTTGCTGCGATCCGCCTCGGCAGCGCCGAGTATTAATAAACCGATCGCCCGGAACGCAGGCGGGCGAGCGAACTGCGGGACGATTGGGGCTGCAGCGCCGGGAGGGAGCGACACCCACGGCGTCCTCCACTCAGGAGGAGAATGATTCTCCCAAGCGCTCTTCCCTTCCCCGCCCACCTGCCTTAGCAGGTGGGTGCTAAGAACGCAAACACCACCAGTTGTGGGCTCCAGCTGCTTTGCTACCGGTTCCATGATGCACTATATCTGGCCTCGGCCTTACCTGTAAAACAGCAGGAAAGCACCTAAGTGTTAATTAAAGCACCCCCCCTCCACTAGTCCCCTTTGCCTTCGCCTGTCATTCCGTCCATTTTTTCCTCCCCCTCTTTCTGGTCTTCACAACCCCTCCCTAGTCCTCTGCCTCTCCCTGGCCTTCTTCCCTGCCCCTCCTCCCACTTTTTCTCTGCCTCCTCCTGATCTTCTGTCCCTTCCCCATCCCTTCTTCCCTGACAGGAGGACATCACCACGACTTCTCTTTCCTTCTCGCGTCTCTTCTCCTCTGTGGCTACAGCAAGGCCTGGACCACTGAGCTACAGCCCTCCCCTCCCCTCCCATCCCCTCCCTTCCCCTCCTCTCTCCTCTCCTCTCCTCTCCTCTCCTCCCCTCCCCTTTCCTCTTCCCACCTCTCCCCTACCCTCCCTACCCCTCTCCCCTCCTTTTTTCTCCTTTCCTCTCCTCTGTATACTGGTTTGTGCATGCTAGGCAAATGCTGCACACCTAGTTACTACCATACCCAGGCCCTCAATGGTTAAGAGTGTTTTTTGTATTTGTTTTGTGTGAGAGAGGCTCTTGCCTGGGCTAGCCTCAAACTCAGCACCTTTCTAGCTCAGTGAGCTGGGATTGCTAGTTTGCATCTTGCCTAGCAAAGAGTCAGTTTTGTTTTTGTTTTTGTTTTTGTTTGTTTTGAGACAGGGTTTCTCTGTATAGCCCTGGCTGTCCTGGAACTCATTCTGTAGACCAGGCTGGCCTCGAACTCAGAAATCTGCCTGCCTCTGCCTCCCAAGTGGCGTGTGCCATCTCCACCAGCACAAAGAGTCAGTTTTAATGAGCTAATGTAGGAGCCTCCCCAAGTCTGTTCAGTGCAGTCTGTGGAATCCCTTGGAAACTCGTGGCAAGGCTACTGCCCTGGGACCCTTGCCCACCCCAGTTCTCTACTCTTCTGCTTGGAGCAGGGTGCATACATTTTTTAAGACTTTCTCCCAATATGTTCTGGGAACTACAGCTTGGTGAATCCATTTGCAGTCATGATTGCAGGGCCTGGGAAAGATAGCCCTGAGTTTAAGCCCTAGAACCAATGTAAGCTCTGGTATGGAGACTTGTAAGTGTAATCCCAGTGCTGGAGAGGCAGAAACACTGGGAATCTGGGACTCACTGGGCAGTCAAAACGGTCAGCGATAGAGACTCAGTCTCAGAGGTGGCATGCTTTCCTGAGGATGACACTTGGCTTGTAGACAAGTTCTACATGTATGTGCACACATGTACACAGGCACACACATGTGTGCACATACATACATATACATTTGAAAATTCTGTTTGACAGATGTTTTCCTGGGACAACATGTGACTTCATTTGGTAAACATGGGTGACAGTTTGAAATAGAGGTTGGGACCCTAAGAGACACTGTCTATGGGAGGCATGACAGTCTCTGCTGTGGTCACCAGCAGAACCAGAGCCACTTTGGGCTGGACTGTCAGGGTTGCATCCTGATCTGCCTAATGTATGACGACTCATTGAGCCTTAGTTTCCTTATCTATAAAATGGGTGAATAATGAGGCTAACCTCATAAGACTGATTAAGACCCCACTCAGACCAGGAAAGCTCCTAGTGGAGTCAGAATGTCTGTCTTTGAGAGAGTATGAAGTCTGCTGGATGTGGTACCCAAGGAGCCCAGCATTTTTCTGAGTAGGAGGCAATTACAAGACTAGCATGACCCTCAGCCCAGAGCTACTGTTGTGAGGGTATCTGGCAAGTTACCCACAATCAGCTGAGAATCTAGAATCTGCATTCCCACAAAAATTCTTTTCATACCAGGGTCAGCGCTCAGAGAGCCTCTAGCCAGCCTGAGGCTCTTATCTGATTTGTGGGAGTGTCATCTGCACCTCCAGGTGAGCTATACACCCTTGAGGATAGAATACCAGGTCCCTACCCTACCCTGACCTGGAGGAGGATATCTTTCTTGCTGGTAGCAGCATGTGCCCTGCCCATCCCTGCTTCTGCAGCTCACTCATCATGAGTGTCTTATGGAGAGCTTGCTGTGAGGCAGGCCCTGACTAAGGACCCACACACTTCCTCAGTCCCTCGGGACCCTGGACATCACCACCATTTCTCTTCTGCTTGACAGATGAATGGACTCGAGAGGCTAAAGGGCTTGTCAAAGGCCACTAAGATAGTCACAGAGGACCAGGGCCTCACACCTCACTTGGTCCAGGAAGGATTTTCTGGGTCAGTCCTGTCAGCTCCTCAGCCTTCCTGCCACTGTTAGCATGGGTTGGTTTCCCAAGTGGCCGCCATTCTTTCTCTGAGAGGCCAGAGTCCACTGTCATCATGCCCCTCACTCCTCGATGGCTTCTTCCTCCTGGTAAGGAGCTGTGTGACATTTCTTGTTCCCACAGCATCCATGGCCAAGTGTCGCAGTGGAGATGAGTCAGCTAGGGAGGGCAGCCATTGGGGCGTGAGTTGGGGATGGCTAGTTTACAGACTGGAGGAGAAGAAGGGGGAGCAGGCAGCATGAGGGAGGCAGGCACAGCCTGGGAACTCATCTTCCCCTCCTCCTTTAGACCCCTAAAGCTGTGTCCAACCTAGGGCTTCCCCAAAGGTCTTGGCCAGGCAGACTCAGGAAGAAGGAGCTGTGGAAGTCAGAGGAGCCAGGAAAGGAACCAGCTTAACTATCCTTCTGCTTGGGTCTCAGAGGAACCCACGCGGCAGCTGTAACTCACCCTGGCTCATCAGTTGTCACCTCAGAGCCACTGTTTACAGTATCAGCACCTTTACCCTGCTTCTGGCCTCCGCTGCAGCAGCTTTCTCTGTATAGCTCCAAGCTAAAGGTTTATGACACCCTCACTGCACTGTCACAGCTCAAGAATCAGGGATTCCAAAGAGGTCCACCCAGTCCATCACTCTATTTTACAGAGAAGGAATCAGAGGCTCAGAGAAGTAGCACTACTGGCCCATGTTTCCATAGCCAGGATTTAAACCTATGCCTGTCCAGTATTCCCAGGCTGACCCACAGCTGAACTCAGACAGTCCTGTCCTCCTCTGAGACGTGCCATCACGGAGACCTTTCTGCATGAACTCTGCTCCAAAGATCATGTCCAGTGCTAGAAGCTTCCATAAGCCCTCTTCACTCCCTGCTAACCCTGCACTAACTGCACACACCTTCTTTTTAAATTAGCATCACCGTTATTATACTGTTGTGTGAATGGTGAGGATACCCATGCCAGGGCGCACATGTTGAGGGTCAGAGAACAACTTTGTAAAGTTAGTTCTTTCCTCCCACCTTTATGTAGGATCCAGGGATCGAACTCATTAGGGCTGTACAGCAAGCTCTATACCCACTAAGCCACCTCTCCTGCCTGCATCTGGCTTTTTGTTTCGTTTTGAGATGGTGTCTCATAGAATACATATAGCCCCAGGTTGGTCTTGAACTTCTTATGTAGCTGAGGATGTCCTTGAACTGCTGATCCTCCTGCCTCTGTTTCTGGAGTGCTGGGATCACAGGCATGCATGTGTCGCCATGCCCTGCTCATGAAAGCTCATTCTCTCCCTCCCATAGGTCAGAAGTGAGTTGAGTGCCCCTCCCCCATCATTCACATCCACCTGCACACAGCGCTGGCACAGTTGCCACACACTTGCACATACTCCCTCCCCTTAGGGCACGGAGCTGCAGCCTTTCCTGCGGAAGGAGCCTAGGGCAGGGCAGATGGAAAAGCAGCTGCAGGGTCTCTGAGGGAGTGACCCTCATGGGTTGGCTGCTCCCTACTTCTGAGGCTTTCTGTAGAACATTTTAGCGCATTTGGAGTCGAGCTTCTACAGGAACCATAGGAATCTGGGTTTCCATTTGGCAAATCTTTTTAAGCAGTCACCTCACTGGCTTCTCACAAGCTCCAAGGAGCGGTGATGGCCGCGTGTCCATTTCCCTCCCAGATGTAACAGAGGGTCACCAGGACAGGGAGTTTGGAGAGACATTTAGCATCAGAGTCCGTGCAGGCTAAAGATGCGTGTTGCTTCATGTTACTTTGTGCCTGATTAGGTAAGCTTGCCTGCAGCCAATGTAAAGATGAGGTAACTCAGAAACGTGTTTGAACAAAGGACTCAGCACATATTTTCTCTTACTCTGGGAAGGACACCCTAGGCTGTCTCCCTTTATTGGTTGAAGAAATACCAAGGACTAAGTGGTGGTCTTAACAATGCTCTTAAGCAAATGCACACGGTTTTGGAGAATGTGTGCACAGAGGTGGGCACTGTAGGGGAGTGGATGGGGGGCAAATGGATCACCTCTTGTCCCTCGACACTGTTTTTCCATTGAAGAAGAGGCTCCTTGGCTGGAGTGAGCGCTCTGTGTCTAGCAACCTGCAAGCAGAAGCCGGACAGAACCGGTGAGGCATACCAGAGGGGTCTGAACTTGGCAGTGCAGGCGTGGATACCCTCTGAGCTCTGTGTTCTCTTAGTTTCCCAGCCTATCTGCTGTGACTGTGAGCAGTTTTGCTTCTGTTCGAGATCATGGATACACATCTGTCCTCCCAACAGGGTGGGAGTCCTCTGTGAACAGGGATGCCTTTCTGTCAACCCCAAGGCCCCAGGACTCGGCACTTTACCTGGCTTATAGGTCACATCTGGATAGCTATACCTTCTGTGATGGTTTGTATATGCTTGGCTCATAGAGTGGCACTAATAAGTGTGGCCTTGTTGGAGTAGGTGTGTCACTGTGGACATGGGCTTAAGACCCTCACCCTAGTTACCTGGAAGCCAGTAGTCTGCTAGCAGTCTTCAGATAAAAATGGAGAACTCTCAGCTCTTCCTGCACCATGCCTGCCTGGTTGCTGCCATGTTCCCGCTTTGATGACAATGGATTGAACCTCTGAACCTGTAAGCCATCCCCAATTAAAAGTTGTCCTTGTAACAGTTGCCTTGGTCGTGGTGTGTGTTCACAGCAGTAAAAGTGTAACTAAGACATCTTCTTTGTAAAGCATTGTGAGGCTCTCACCCCCTGGTAGACAGACATGCAAACCCCAGAACAATGATACTCAGCGCTTATAGGCTCTGTAGACCAAGCACCACTGAAAGTGGAAGTCCTGACTCTGGTGACCCTGTTGGCTCCGTTTGCATGCTGTTAATGACAGCGAGATCACTACTTCTAACACAGCCTCTTTCTTTGAGGAAGCTTGAGTCATGACCATCACTGGAATTCTGCCTTCAGGTCCTGCCTCTGGTAGAACACTGGGAGGGGTCTCCAAGTCTGGGACGTGCTCAGGGACCGCACTGTGTTCCAGTGACACAGCCCAGAGCCCTGCATGCCAACAGTGCAACAATGAATCCATTATCCCATCTCTGTCCAGAGGTGAGATTCTGATCCAGGCCATGATGAAGCTCTCGGTCGGGGGACAGGTGGCTTAAATGTGCGTGTCACTCTACACACCTCAAGGCAGGCCTGCTCCAGAGCCACAGACGTGACTGGCTGAGTGACTCACTCGTTACTGGTCATCACTAGCCGTTCAGCAAGAGCGGGTGGCACTGTGGGAAGGGAGTTTAGTTGCCTTGGTAATCAGGAGGCTAACAACCACTGAGAGCTGACTTGCTAAGCACCAGCCACTGCTCTGTTTACTCCCTTGTAAAGGGCACAGGCCCTCCTGCCCGGCCCCAGCCATTGGGAGGGCCATGGAGCCTGCCTAGTTCGTTAGCACCTCACACACGGCCAGGCTTGGTTAGCATGGGCTGCTGCGCTAACTGAAAATCCTAGCAACAGCCATAAGGCACTTCCTGCTATAAGGTCACACCCCTTTGTAGGTAAGGAGGCAAGACTTGGAGAGGTTAGTTAACTTGCTTGCTCAGGGCTAAGCTAAAAGACAGAGGCAGGATTTGAACCCAGGTATTCTAAATCTGTAGCCTAGAGCAGTAAAGCAAAACTTAAGTCAGGAGCCAGAGGCATACCTAGCTGGGCTGTGGAGAAGGGCTCTCCATCTCTACCTCAGTTCTTTCCCTTCAGCCTTGCTTTCTCCATCCCACCCTCCTTCCAAGCCTTATTTTTATATCAGTCCAGAAGACAAGATCCATAGGTTTCTCTCATCAGGAAGCAGGACCCTGATGATCAACTGCTTTAAAGGGTTTCCCAGGGAGTCCAGAGCCAGGCATGGGATGGGGTTGTAGGTGCACGTCCTTTTGAGAGACTCCTGAAGACCATCCAGGACCCCTCAAGACTCGCCTGGAACCCTCTCTTGGCATGAGCTATTTGCCTCCACCAACAAATACTCTGACCCAACCCTGCCGCATGCAGCACTTCACACAGCGATTGAGATAGAAGTCTAAGTGGGTGAGAGTTCTTGTCATTTGGGATTCCCACCAAACTGGGGAAACAAGGGTGGCCTGAGTGACAGAACACCCATTTTCCAATATCTTCAGGCCTAGGTTAAGTATTAATGACTTAAAGTTTTGTGACCTGGAACTAGTCCTCTATATCTTTTGGACTGCCGACAACGCTAAGATTTTATTCTTGAAAGTGTTTTAGCAAACGGCGAATTGTAAAATGTGGTGTTTCACAAGTGGGAGATCCTACCGGCCAACGCCGGTGCCTTCCTTCCATCCTAGACACTGGCCTAAGCCTGAGAATGGGTGATTTTATAAACCCGTAGGGGTATGTTTGCAGTCCGAAGAAAGGGGCGCTGCCTTTAGAACTTCCGAGAAAGTCCTGGGTGGCGCAGCGGCAGGATGTCCCCCGTCCGGGGATCCCCTAGCCAAGCGTGGGTGCGCCCTCCGCAGGCAGCTCCGGGTAGGCCCTCCGTTTCAGCTCTGGGTACCCCCCAACCCCTCTGTGCCCGCCCCGGCCACCTCGGGGGCGAGGCAGCCCAGCGCGTGGGAGGGGACGGCGCGCCATTGGCTTGTGCGCGGTTCTAGAGGAGGGACCAGTGCGGGCCGCCAGACTTGGGCGAGCCCGGCAGCGCCAGGAGTCCAGCTTGCCCTGCCCTGCCCTGCCCTGCCTGCCTGCCTGCCCAGCGAGGCGCCGCGATGTGAGACTCCCCGGGCCGGAGCGTCCGTACGGCACGCCAGCTCCGCGAGCGCAGCACCCCGCGCGCTAGGAACGTAAGTCTGCTGCCGGCAGCCGCTAGCCTCACACTTCTCTGCCGCTGCCACCGCACCGGCCGCTGCCTGCGCAGCGCAGCCCGGAGACGCCGGGGGCCTTAGGGACCGCGAGCACCCTGCGCACGACTGCCGGGCGCCGGGACAGCTTGGCACCTGCGGGGCAGCGGGCGCCCGGAACCCCCGCTGAGATCCTCGTGGCAACGTTCTCTGTCCTTTTTGTTTGTCCCCTTGCACTGACTTGGTTTCCCTTTCTCCCCAGCTCTCTTCTCTGCCACCTCCTTCCCCAGGGGCTATTTATTTCACCCTCGGCCTCCTCCGGAGCGTTATCTCTTTGATTTGGAGCTAGAGAGAGCGTAGAGTAAAGCAGTTTCTTTTATCCCGGGGTCTCTGTCTTCCGCGCTTGGTTCCCGGTCCCCTCCCCCTTTCTCGCCACCGCCCCCCCCCTCCCGCCTTTGTTTCCTGGCCGGAGGATCGCGCGGTGTAAACTTGCGAGTTTCCGGGTCCTCGCCCGCACGGGTACGCGGGCGGAGAAGGTGGAGGGGTTCCCGCTGTCCCCTGTTCTGCCTGGACCTTTTGTGTGGGTGCCGAGGGCAGAAGGAGTCGCGGGCTCGAGCCTCACAAAGTGGGGGAGTGTCCTCGGGGCGGAGATGAGGATTGATCAGAGGGGGAAGGGGCAAAGCCGGGAAAGATTCCCTGCTGGAGAGGAGCGGGTAGGAAGGTGGTTGGGCCTGACCCCAGTCGGGGTGGTGATGTCAGGGGGGGCATTGCAGGTGGACCCGGGCGACTCTGTCTTCCAAACCGCGCGGACCGTTGTGAGGGGCAGCGCCATTGCCTGGCGCAGGATGGACTGGGGTCCCGGTGCAGTGCGCAGAAAATACTCCGTGCACCATCCTCGGGACACCGCGAGGCCAGCCGCTCGCTTTCGCGGGGCCCCTTTCGCCGCCTTTTTGCCTCCTGGACGGAGCGGGCTTCTCCTCCCGCCCGTGAGGTGGAGGAGCAGGGACAGACCCAGGACTTACTCTCACTTTGACCCAAAGCCTTAAGCAAACGACCACAGTCTCCTCAGAATCCCCTAGCAGGGACTTCCTGTTTCGTTTTCTTTTAGACAAACTTTCTGGATGGGGCCTGGCCAGAGTGTAGAAGTCCCTGGGTTGCTGAGACACCCACCCAGCTGTGTCTCCCATCTGGAGGCTCCTGGAGAGAGGCCGCCACCTGCGGGACTGTGGTGGGTTCCGGAGGAACACCACCTGCCCCTTAGTGGCAGCCTCTGGGTCAGTCCGAGGCAAAAAAACAAAAACAAAACAAAACAACAACAAAAAACCACATTATTTTTCTGTAGGATCGTTGGGAAGTCAGAATATTCTTCAGGTTTCTGTTGTCGCCTTCGTACAGACAGCGCCCTCTCCTAGAGTCCCCTCTGACCTCAGCACCCTAGGTGCCCACTGCCTTAGTTTCTCTTCTGCAAGACTCTCAAGTCTGGATGCCTCCACTTGCTGTTCCCGGCTTTGACCTTTCCCAGTCCTGGACCTCTGCCGCTCCTCTTATTCCAGCCCATAGCCTGGACTTGCGACAGCCCCCTCTGCTGGAGAGAGGACCGAGGCTGCTGGCTAGGGGCAGGGTCTTCAGGAATTGTTCTTGGCATTTCGGTATGTTCACTTACTGCCCCAAGTATCTGTGAGTACTCCACAAAAGAGTGATGTCGTAGTCAGCCAGCACGGGTCCCACAGGTCCCTGCACACCTGTGGAAGCTGCCAAGACTCTAGGTAGTGCTGCGGTTTAAGCAAGAAGTTGTAAATAAATAATAAATCGACTGGGCCACGTGCAGCGCCTTGGAGGTGTCTTGGTAGCCAGAAGGCTGAGGCCGGAAGAGTCTGAGTTACAAACCAGTCTGGACTACATAAGAAGACCCTCTCAGAAAGATAGCCAGAGTCAGGGGATTAGAAGAGTGTTGGGGTGTTGAGGCCATGTTTTAAGGAGTAGTTGGTGCTGCTTTTTGGGGTCCTGCAGAATAGCTTTGCAAAGAGCCGGAGGCAGCCCCGTGCTGTTCCGTGGAGTGGGATGAGGAAGAGATAGGAGGCTCTGGTGAGAGGACGGGGACTCCGCATCTCATAGGTGATGTTAAGAGAGGATCTGTGCTAGGAGGGGCAGCCACAGGGTGACCATTTTGTTCTGAATCCAGGTGGGAACGCCTCATCCCCGGTAGCATTGTGTTCTTCCCACAGCCACAGTAGACAGGGACAGGAAGACAGCCTCTCAGGCCGAGTCTCCCAAGGAAACCCCGTCTCCCAAGACCCTCCTGCCTGGGTCAGTGTTCTGGTTGTGACCCAGGGTCACCTTGATTCTACCTTACCCCACTTCCTCCTGATACTACCCTCGTTGCAGCACCCTGTTTGCGTGGGCATGGATTCCCGGAAGGGGTTCTGCTCTGAAATTGCTTTAGTGAAGGGGGAAACTGAGGCCAAGATTTGAGTCTATTCATCTGAACAGCAGCATTGTTGATCACTGGCTACAAAACACGAACTATTCTGGATGTTTGTAGGCAGCTTCTCTTCAGAGGGAAGTATCATTATGCCCATTTAACAGATGGGGAACTTGGAGGCCCAGAGAGGCAGGCCTCTCTTCCAACACTATGTAAAGTTCATGGGGTATGGGGCCAGAGGATGTGAGCATGGAGCTTTTGAGGAGTGATTTGCCCTAACAACTACTCAGCCAGAGCCTGAGTATGAGGAGGGAAGTCTCAGCCTTGGACTGTGTGATCCATTCCTACCCAGGGGAAAACAGGGCTTCAGACCATGTCGTCCAGAGACACGGGGTTAACATGAAGCTTGTCTTCCAGGAGGCCCCCAGCTGCCCCTCTGTTTTGTTGAGCAGCAAGAGAGAGGCCTGGAGAGGAATGACAATACTTGGGGAGGGGACCTGCTGCCTAGTCACAGGAGAGCCCGGGCCCTGTGGGAACTAGAAGCAAGTGGATGACAGGGCCAGCTGCCCTTGAGGGCACTGACTTGGTCACCAGGCTCCAGGGAGGCTGGCCCACTCAGGGTTGAAAAGGACAGGAATTCTCCATGCAATGGCTTGCCTTTTGCAAGCGACAGAAGGACAGGAGAGGCCTCATCAGGGACTTCTGAGAGGCTGCCTGAGACAGGGCTGCAGCCTCAGACCTCTGGTGAAGCCAACTCCTCCCCAGCCCCACCCCGCAGGCAGGGGTGTGGCTCCCAGACCTGAGCCCCACCCACCCTCTCGCACACAGCTACGATTGTTTATTTTATTTTATTTTTGTCCCCTAAGCTCTGAAGAGAGTCGGGGCTTTCCTCCGTCCCTCTGCAAATCAGCCACCTTCCAGAGACAGAGAGGAAGATGAGAAGAGAAAATCTCCACAGGGGAAGTGGGAGAGGCCAGAGGGGCTGTGGAGGCTGAGCTGTGCCTCGTTGAAATGCAAATAAATGTGTTTATATAGCTGGGGTCAGGGTTGCCTAGTCAGACCTGAGGAGGGCCCTTGAGACTACACTCACCACCCACACAGAAAACTGTCCTGACGGCAAGCTGGCCTCATCACGCCTGTGACCTCAGTTGTCCTCCATGAAGCACAGTGATTCAGGGCACGCTGACCTCCCAGTGGCAGGGCAAACCCTGTGCCTCCAGAACCCAGTCAGGATCTTGAAGGGTTGAGGAATCTGGCACGGGCTCCCTAGCATTGTCGCTGGGCTGGGTCTGTGGCTATGGCTGCCACACTAAGGGCTTGAAAGCATGGTCTTTGCCGTCTGCACCTTTCAGAGCATCTTAGTGACGATCGATCGAGCTGGTGAGAGGTGACAGCCCACCAGCACTGCTCTGTCCACCCAGGTGGCATGCTATAGGATAATTGTGTTCTCTGGGGATCGAGGCTCCGCTTGTCTGCCAGCCTGCCCTGGGCACAGTAGCATCTCTTCCATTTCCCCTTTGTTTGGGCCTGGAAGATCTCTGAAGAGACCCGCGCAGTCCCTACTGGCTGTGTCCCATGACCCTTGGCTTTGTGAGTGAGGTGTGGCACCTATTTTCAGGGAGAACCTATTGTCCTTTCTCCATGACAACCTTAAGATATGGGCCACTTAGCCACAGGGCCCTAGCGGTTGGTTCCCAGCAGGCTGCTAGACCTCCATCTTGTCCCAGATTAGTGGGGTTCCCTAGAAGAGGCCTCAGATGACACAGGGTCTGCAACCCAGATCCCCCCAAACTCTGAATTCTGACTGTCTGTCGCTGTCTCTTGAATGTAGCCCTGTTCAGGCCTATTTCCAGCTAGTCTATACAGAGATAACAAAACAATGGGCTCCCATTGGTGGCACTGGTTCCCAGAGCCCTGCCCACAACACAGGCCCTGAACTTAAGAGAGGCCGGACCGGGTATGGAGGGGAGGCTTCAGACACTGGGGACACACCCAGACTTTCAGGGGAGCTCTGGAAGTCAGTTTGAAGCTCAGTTATGCTTGGGGGGAGGGACATTCCAAGTTCCTAAGCAGGTACTTGTGCACAGACGAGCACACACATTCATTCCCCAGCCTCCCACCCCCAGATCCTCTCTGGAGGTCCAGTGCAAGCTCAGCTCGAAGTGAACTTGAATTCCATCTCTGCCACACCCTCCGAGCCAGGGATTCCTGAATATGTTAAGTTGCTTGGGCCTTAGCGCTCTCTTCTGAAAACTGGAATGGAAATATGGCTACTGTCACACTGTCACAGGCAATAATGTGGACTTCAGGGGCTTCCCAGGCGGGATGTGCTGGCAGCTGGCTGCTGTCCCCAGCTCAGGCAGGACGTGTGGGCAGCTCACCCTCTCCTCACTGGTAGGAGGGCATTCACAGCCGCTGCACCTGTGCCCACACGGGGAGGAAGTGGCTCCCTGGTTGAGGGGTTGTAGCTGTTACTCTGGGGAAGTCGCTGGAACAGCTGTGGGTGTTCTGGGCCCCTTCCCCTCCCCCTCCCAGGCCAGCAGGTTTCCTAAGCCAGCCCTCCTGGGCACAGCCTCCCTGTCGGGACAGCGCTGCAGTCCATTGGTTTCTATGGCAACCAGGCTTCCTGGGAAGGATGGGGAAGTTCTCCAGAATCTGCATGGGAGGTGTGGGCCCTGCTTCATCAGGTCTGCTGCCCGGGCGGGGCTGAGTCGGGCTAGGAGTTCATTAAGAACACAGGACATTTTGCTGGCTTTGTGGAGCAGAGACCAAGAGCCCGTTTCTTCAGCTGTGCTCTACTTCGTGTCACAAACTAGCTAAGGAGACTCAGTCTAGTTTCTTAGATGAGGACTTGGAAGTAATTTTCCAGAGGTCACGGAGAAGTGAAGAGAAAGAGTTGGGCTTTTTCTCCAAGTTTTCCTAATCATTAAGAGTGTGTTCTCACCTGACAGTGGTGGCGCACGCCTGTGATCCCAGCACTCTGGGAGGCAGAGGCAGGCGGATTTCTGAGTTCGAGGCCAGCCTGGTCTACAGAGTGAGTTCCAGGACAGCCAGGGCTATACATAGAAACCCTGTCTCAAAAAACCAAAACAAACAAACAAAAATCAAACCAACGAAACAAAAAAACCAAAAGAGTGTGTTCTCTGATGGGTGTAGTGGCATGTGCCTTTAATCCCAGCACTGGAGAGGCTGAGGCAGGCAGATGTCTTGAGTTCAAGGCCAGACTGGTCTACAGGACAGCCAGGGCTACTCAGAGAGACTCTGAAGAGGGCAAGGGGATGCTTCTCATTCTCTGGCCTTGTATACCCAGGAACCCCTTCCTGCCCCCTGGACACCCACTCCCCTGGAGCCTGCAGCACCCCAGGAAGGTACTATCATCTAAGCCATTCTACTAGAGCTTCAGATGACATGACTGGATTCAAGGCTCTGCCTCTTAGAGAGTGGCCAGGTTGGAAGTTCGCCCTGTACACATCCCTCTCCTCCCTGGGCCAAAAGCTCCAGTGTAGTATAGGGCAGCTCCTGCCCCATGGGCCTTAAGTTCCTGCCTCTGCCGTCTCCCTGGCTATTCCTGTAGACTGCAGTTCAGGAGGCCCGGCTGTGAGGACAGATGCTCTGATGATGATCTCTTCTTCTGTTGGGTCAGCCTTTGGAACTAGGAATTGGGAAGTGAGGAGACATGGGTTGTAGATGTCTAGGGATGAACTCAGGAGACCAACCGAGCCCTGAGAAGGAGGGCGGGGTAGAGCTGGCCTGCGGAGGGTAGGGGTGGGGGCTGGGGGGTTGGAGGAGGACTTTCCCACTTGGATGAGTGCTCAGAGTGACAATCATTCTTAGAAGGATGGAGAGTTGCTGGGGATGCTCTCAAGGACTCTGACTGGAAAAGGAGGCAGGACATGGTCTTGCAGGCAACAATTTCATCTCCACAGTTGGGAGCATGAGGGTGGATGGTTAGCCACACCTCCCACTTCCACAGTGGCCGTGGGGATGTGGAGGCCCTCAGAGCAGCATGCAGAAAACCAAAGCAGGCCTGAGTGGAAGGGGACCGTTCTACTCTACTCACCTGGGTGAGGAAAGATAGGTCATTGGAAGGGAGAGCAGACCCTGCCCAGGGTAAGGCTCACAGCTGGAGGGTACCCGCCTACATTCACTAGCACTTCTGCATCCCTGTGCCCCCTTTTCACAGGGGGAAACTGAGGCTGGGGGTGCCCTAGTGGCTCTCCTAAAGCCTTCAGCCCCTAAGTGGGGTGGAGCCGAGCATGCTGCCAGCCTTCCCAGGAGTGGAGTGGGGGAGGTGCCTGAAACCCTTGGCAAATAGCTTTGGTAGGGAAGAGTGGGGAAGGAGAGGCCAAAAGGCTGGTGTGTGTGTGTATCTGTGTGTGACAGAGCAGAGGAAAACTTGCCCCTAGCTGGTAGCTGGGACACTTCCAGCTCATCACGGAGGGAGGGAGGGACAGGATTTAACTAGCCTTACCCCTGGACTGAGGTCTCTGGTCTTGGTCCCATGTGGTGGGGAAAGGGCTAATGAGATCATTCTCTTAGTCCTCTCCGTCAAAGCCACCGCCCAGTGTAGGGGAGATGCTCAGGAGGGTGGCGGCATCAGTCTAATGACTACCATCTTCACTGGACATGGTCCAAGACAGGACATTGACCACTGGAAGGAGACAACATACTTCTCAGTGTTCTGGGAGTTAGCCCCTCCTCTCCCTGTATGAGAGAGGAAACTGAGGCACAGAGATAAGCAGATGGCTTACAGGCTCACTTAAACCACAGGAAGTCCCAGATGTGAGTCCAGGTGGCAGAGTGCAGCTCTCCAGCTGTAGCCCAGCAGTTACTTTCAGAATTCGTCTCTGTCCAGGGTCTTGATTCTCCTTAGCTTGGCGCAGGGTTGGGTGTAGGTGTGGGTGTGGGGGCTGCTCCCATATTCCCATTGAGAACACTAAAAGAAGTCATTTGCTCTGACTACTGATGACACCAGCGGAGCTTTGATGTCTCACTGTGCATGCCTGGCACACAGAGGAATTCAGCGAATGGCCCGTCTTCTGCGCAGGTGCCTCTCTTCCTACTCTGACCCATATTTACCTCAAGGTCTTAGGAAGTTGGAGCTAAAGTCCTACTTCACAGTTAAGGAAACTGATGCTTCGATTAGTGAGGTGACTCACCCAAGGGGCACAGGAGGATTGAATCAAGCGACTTTTCACATCTGGCTTCATGAGAAAGTTTTAGAATCCAGGGGCCCCAAAGAGTACAGCTAAAATAGGAATGGCCCACAACAAGCGTTGTCAGGAGTGTGGAGGAACATGTGTGTCGTGGAAGGCATGTGTGGTGCCCTGGTGTTCGCTTTGTCCACACACTTCCGCAGGCCCACCCTGAACTATTTTACCTCAGAGGCCTACAAATGTCGTCCCACCAAAACCACACAAAGGACAGGTAGAAACAACCAAATGTCCCTGTTCTGTATGAGTGTCACACAGAACACTGATGCACAGTAGAAAGGAATGGACAGCTGGGGCACTGGGCCTAGACAGGCTGGAAAAGGCATGCCGTTGGCGGGAGACGCTGGACAGGCAAATGTTCACATGCTTCAGAATTCTGTTTATGTTACCTTTGAGAAAATCCAGACAGAGCTAGAGCGACAGAGCTCAGACCTGTAACAGCTGGAAGTGGGAGATCAGGGTATAACTGGGATAGCACACTGCAGTCTAGACACATGAACTGTGTCCTGACCTGGTGGTGGTTGTGACATGAATTATCTGCACGGTCATTTCTGTGTGGATTAAAATGAGGGGTCAGAGGGGACATGGGAAGATTGTGGCTAGGTGACTCTCTGTCCTTCGAGGAGGGTTGGCCAGGCTGAGCTCTGCACCCTTGTGCGGTGTCAGGAGAAAGCAGTGGCTTGGGTTGGGGATTTGGGCCCCACTTGGGACAGTGTGACTGAAAGGACATCCCCGCTTCCATTAGGGGTGCTGAGTACCTCTCTATGGGGCACGGGCAGCTCATCCTGTCTCCGTACCCCCCCATCAGGTACAGGAAAGAGAACAGCCACTCACTTCACACATGAAGAGTAAGGCTGTGTGTCAGGACCTGGGGCCCAGGTCTCGCTCACCCTTCAGCCCCAGGGGTGACTGGGTTTGTGGTGTCATTTTGAACAAAATCCCCAGGACCTTGTCTATGCATGCCCCCCCAAGCCCCCAGCCACCCCCCTCCACCCCCCCACCCCCCCACCCCCCCCACCCTCCCGCATCCACACCGGCTGTGCCTTTCTGCTGTTGTATTTGTTGGGATGGTCCATTTCATTTCAAGACACTGGAGGTTTGGAAAGGAACCGGGGTAATCCAGGAACATTCCCTGGGGCTGGAGGGCATTTGCTCAGGGACATGGCGCTGGGCAGCAGGTGGAAGGAGGAACTTGTAAGCTGTGCCTTGGAATGAGTTTGCTGGGAGGTGCTGGGGGTGAACATGAGATGCTGGGGTATAGAGGATCTAGGCACTGGCTGGGTGACCGGGGTGGTGGGCACGTAGAGGCTGGGGTGCTCTTCTAGTGTTCAGTGAGGCTCAGTACATTCTAGTTGAGCTCTCCTTACTTGTGGAGTGGTCTTCATTTGCTCCCATCTTTCAAAGTCTTGTGATGCAGAGACTGGAGCCCCCTGGGGTCAGCCAGAGCCTCATTTTGTCCCCTCCACACCCTGTCTTCTCTCCTAGGTTGTGAGGACTGAACACAGGAAAGGTACCCTCATCTCAGACTCCAGAGCCCGTCTCAGCATCTGATCACTGCCCCTCTCAGTACGTGCCCAGGACTGACCTGTGCTATTCTTGGGGGTGGCATGACTCGGGGCTGTGGGAGATGGTGAGCAGATATAGGCTGGTAAAGGCTGTGGATGCTGATGGCGGATGCTGATGGCGGGGAGTGGTTTATATCTGGACAGTGTGGCCACTACTGCTTAAAGCCTCATTTGCTGGGCTTAATGTCTCCTTCCCTCATGACTAACCCTGCCCTCCTCTAGGTCCCGGCAGGGATGGCTGTTTAGGAGGTAGAAGGACCAGCAGGCCAGCTTGCAGGCAGTGGGGATTGTCTGGGCAGGTAACCTAGGACTTAGGAGGCTCACCCTGGACTAGGGCAGGGTCCTTACCTCTCTGAAGTCTCCTTTGTCTCTATGACTCAGAAATCTTGTCAGTGAGATCCATCCTGGTCCAAATGCCTTTTCTAAAGCCCATATGCTGCTCCAGGGCTGACTCTAAGGCCTTGTCTGACCCAGTCACCTGGGCTGTGTCATGTCCATGGAGGCCAGGCTGGAAGCATCGTCCTCAACCCGTTTTACAGGAGAGGAAACTGAGGCAGCCACAGCGCCATCTTCTCTCAAGCCCTGAGTAGGGCCTGACCACATCCTTCTCACCCTACTTTGGGACCTGGGGTCTGGAAGTCCAGCAGGAAGGATGACTGAGACCAGTGTCTCCCCATGTCCCTCAGCAGAAGAAAAGATGGCGGCCAAACAGCCCCCTCCGCTCATGAAGAAGCACAGCCAGACAGATCTTGTGAGCCGCCTGAAGACCAGAAAGATCCTGGGCGTGGGCGGGGAGGATGACGATGGCGAAGTGCACCGGTCAAAGGTGAGCTATGCTAGGAAGGGGAGCCAACGGCGTCCCTGTGCTTCGAGGACCCTCTGCTGTGTCGGGGGAATGATATGGCCAATGGCAGAAGTTTGGGGACAAGAAGCCAGTGCTTCTTAGGGTGCAGGCATAGACTGTCTTAGACCCCTGCGGGTTATCCATGTGGTTATTGACCCATTGTACAGATGAGGAAGGTAAGACTTGCTCAGAAGAACCAAGTAACCTTAAGCTTATGTCAGCAATCCACAGAGCCAGGCTTCCAGCCCCAGTGGGCCGACACTGAGCTCTCTTTCCTCACCGCCTCGTTTCAGCTTCTCATCTGGCTGTCAAGGCAGGCGGGAAAGGTTGAGCTTGTCTTAGGGAAACCTCCGTGTCCATCAGGGAGTCTCCGATGGGCCCCAGGTGTACACAGGAGCCGGGAGGAAGGTGGGCGGTGGGTGGGTGGGATGCTGAAGGTTGTCTTCCCTGATGACTCTGACTTGTGTGTCCACAGATCAGCCAGGTTTTGGGCAACGAGATAAAGTTTGCTGTGCGGGAGCCTCTGGGGCTCAGGTGAGCGCCAGGTGTCGTTTTGATAGTTTTGTGTCCCGGGTATGTATAAGGTCAAACGTCACTGGGCCTTGCTCTGGGTTACATCCACGCTGTTCAAATAACACTGACTTTTTGGGCTGCACGAGGGGGGGGGGTGTGCCTCCTCCTAGCATCTGGTTGACAGTGGGGGGCAGGGTGAGTGCGGCTGTAACTTTCCTCTCTGAACCTCCCCAGGGTCTGGCAGTTTCTCTCTGCTATGCTGTTCTCCAGTGTGGCCATCATGGTGAGTCCTGTGTGTCCCTTCCCAGGCTGTAAGTAGGACCCTGTGCTTGCCAGCTGGTGGCACCTCAGATGTAGACCTAGATGGAGGGAGGGAGGGAGGCAGTTGGGTGTGGCCCTTGGCCTTTTCCCAGCTGCTCTTCCATGCCATCTCTAGCCGCTGCGGCCGCTTCCACCCTGAGGCTCATCCTTTAGGGTCTCGGCCAGCTGTGCCCAGGGGTGACATCCTGCACATTAGTGGTGTGCTGTGCCCCAAAGCAACCAGCACACATGCTCTGGGCTCTGGGAACCCCAGCATCAGATGTTGTCCTGTGTCACTAGCATAGCTGACCCTGCGCTCCTCTGCTGCCCACAGGCCCTCGCTCTCCCTGACCAACTTTACGATGCAGTTTTTGATGGGGCCGAGGTCACAAGCAAGACCCCCATCCGCCTCTACGGGGGTGCCCTCCTGAGTGAGTATTGCTGGGCCGACTGTGGGAGAGTGGGGAGGCCTAGCTGGCCTCAGGGCAATGACTGGGGATCCCGGAAGAGCCTCCCTCTTTCTCCAGCAGGCTGGTAGCCTGGGCCTCTTCGTCTGTGTCTGTGCTGCCACCTTGTGACTATTGTTAGAATGCATGTAGTTGGTTCACTGCCCCGGCAGTACTGAGGTGAATCTGAGGGGCACAACAGGTGATAGGAAACCAAATTACAGTTCACTGTAAGTGGCACCACCCTGCTCCCTAAACATTATGTGGCTCACCGCCATGTGGAGACCAAAGTCTGGCATTTATGCCTGTCAGTCAAGGTCCATGTGGGGTCCGGGCACTTCAGGGGATCCAGTCCCTCTTCCCATACCTGCTTCCTCTGCGTTCTACGTTGGATCTCAATGGTGGCCACACTGGAAGACGCCCATTCTTCAGTTTCAGAAGGCCACAGGGCTTTTCACACAGCAGCGTCTCCAGTGTTAGGACAGTTGAGCCTAGACTTGCCGTGAGCAAGGCAGTGGTAGAGATAGGGCTGTCAGGGTGGCTGGCGTCAACTGAGCATGCTCTGACCACTTCTGGGGTCCAGAGGTCAGACACTGAGGGGTTAGCCATGATGGTTCTCCTTCCACCATAATCAAGGTCTGTCCTGCTCTCCCAGGGGAATCCCTTGGAGGAAGTTCTTCCTTGGCACAAGTTTTCTGTCTCCAGGGCCTCCTCTGTTAAGGGACACTAAGTTGTAGGCCCAGGTAACTGAGTTCCCAGACACCTCTTCATAGAATCACAAGGACAGAGCTAGCTTGGGGCTGGAGGCCCTTGCCCCATTGTGTAGATAAAGATACCAAGTTGGGGGGAAGATGAGCACCTGTCCTGTGTTGGATAGGGCTTTAGAAGCAATGGGGGCAGCCTCGAGGGGAACGCTGGATCTGCAGGCCTGAGGACTGAAGAGGTCTGATCTGAGGAGTGGGTGTTGTGGAATAAGTGGGTTCAGACTCCTGGGCTGGGGGTCAGGCTGCCCTTGTCCTTGGTCCCAACAGGCATCTCCCTGATCATGTGGAACGCACTCTACACAGCCGAGAAGGTTATCATCCGCTGGACTCTGCTCACTGAGGCCTGCTACTTTGGGGTGCAGTCCCTGGGTAAGTGATGTAGGGTGATAAGGCTAGCAGGGCGCAGGAGGAAGAGGGCAGAGCACTGACTGGATAATCCTGCAACATAGACCAGTGTCCTGAATCCACAGCCCAGCCACTCCGCTCCCTCCCATAGGTGTACCCTCCAAGCCCACCACCCACTGACACTCAGAGTGGTGCACTTCTAGGCACTTGCCACTTGGGGGCAGCAGACTAGGAATACTGTCGACTGGCCTAGGCTGGTGGTAAGGTTCTGGAGATCAGCCAGCTCTTCCACTCCCACCCCACCCCCACAGGGATGGTGGAGGGTGTTCAGCACAGTGTCACGATGGGAGAGACTTGAGCACGTCTGCCCCTGACCTTTGGCTCCCCCGACTTCCTTCACAGTGGTCACTGCCACGCTTGCTGAGACGGGCCTCATGTCCCTGGGGACTGTGCTGCTCCTGGCCAGCCGCCTCCTCTTTGTCATCATCAGCATCTACTACTATTACCAAGTCGGCCGGAAACCCAAGAAAGTGTAGCGGGCTGGGAGCTGCCTGGGCCTGGACCTGGGCCGGAGCGGCTGGGGACTGCACTGCCCATGGGTCCCAGGCAGGCCTGCAGGCAGGCAGGGTGCACGCGCCTTCCTTCCCTCCCAGGCACTCCATGGAGTCATCTTGGATCTCCTAGGATTCTAGGAGTGACAAACCAGGCTGTGGCCTCTGCACCCCACCCCTCACCCCATGCGGGGACAACTCTTTGCCCTGCGTTTCTAGGCCTCTAGACTCTTAACAGGCACAGTCTAGAGTAGAGTATTGGGGTCTGGGCTGAGTCAAGGTTAGTTCCTCTGGCAGGAAGCCCTTTCTAGGAGGTTGTGTCAGCCCCAGCAGCAGCTCTAACACACACACACACACACACACACACACACACACACACACACACACACACACAGTTTCTAGAGCCCCAGTTGAGGTCCTCTAGCAAGGGGAGTGATTGTTTCCCTTGGGCCAAGTTCCCCATCCTCAGCCTGCACATCTGATCCTCTCTTTGGCCTGCTATAGGGTGTTCTGACTCTGGCTGGCTGGCTGCATCCCAGAGCCCCAGAGTCCCTTCCCAACAGGCCAGGGTTAGACAATATACCACAGGCCTGACAGTCCCTGGCACCTGTCTGTCCATAGACTTCTAGCGCATGAGGAATTCTGAGGAGAAGCGAAGTGGGGACACTTCCTCTGCATGGCCTCCAAGGCCTGCATGGCTATCCCTGGCTCTGCCTCCTCCGGATCCCCTCCTGAGGCTGCCCCAAGGCCTACGTGTTAAAACCTACAGCCCCTCAAACACAACAACGGAGAGAGATGAAGTGAGTGTGCCACCCCTTAGCAGCCTATGTGGGCCTCTAGAGCTGAAGACACGCCCCTGATGCCACCCACCTGTGTGGCCCCTCCCTCCCTCCGTCCCAGCTCCCAATACCTTCCTACCCTTCAGCAGCAAGCACACTAAGTAAGAGATTTGCCCTGAGGCCTCTCCTTTCTGCAAGGGGATGGTCCCCTATGCCCGAGGAATCTTCCTCTAGGGCACCTGGGCTCACAGCCTCCCTGGGCTCAGTTGTTCCTGCTGCCAAGTGCCCCATGACAATGGCCTGTGCCTAGTAGAGGGGACTCAGGGAAGTTTCAGTGGAAAATATGCTCAGCAGTGGCCCAGGCTGCTTCTGTAACCGAGGTCTGGCTGAGTGGTGAATCTCTGGGCGTTCAGGAAGGGCCCATTGTGTATCTCTGCCCCTTGTCACTGGCTTTGTGCCAGTCCCTCAGTCCCACCTCTTGACTCAGAGCACAGGCCCAGCCACTGGCAGCTCCTGGTACAGTCCTAGCTGCTGTAGACCGGGTACCATTTCTTGACTGTTCTCAGAGCTGGTGAGGATTTGTTCTCTTGAATCCTCTACAAATGCAGATACAGTCCCAAGAGAGGTAGTCATAGAAATGGAAGATGCCAGCCATGCACAGCCTGAGGGCACATCTGCCAGGCTTCCCTTCAGCACCAGCAGGTGGTAGGGCCTGCCCTGGGGGTAGTGCCCAGGTCACCCTGGTTAAACTGCAGTGATACATTTAGATAGGATGGGGTCAAGGCCAGACCAAGGCCAGCATATAGACACCTGTGGCCTCTGGGAGACACCTGCTTGGAAGGAGGCAGTGATGGAGACAGCCCCACCCTGGATCTGAGCTCAGGGTGCCCTGACTGCCCCCCTCCACAGCTCCTCTTCTCGTGCTTCTGCCTGGCCCCCAAGACTGCCTCTGTCATGGTCACTATTTATTCTTGTTCCCCTTTTCTTTTTGTAAGAAACAGTCACACAAAAAAACCAATGAGAAACGATATGTGTGGTGTCCTGTTTTATATTACAAAATTTCTCTTGATATAGAATATAAAAAGGGGGACTTGGGAGATACAATGATAAATTAGCTCTGTTTCCTACTGCAAGGGACATTTACAAATTCCAAAATAGACTTTAGCATATGATGGTGTGTGTGTGTGTGTGTGTGTGTGTGTGTGTGTTGACAGAGTTCCTGAGGATGAAGGTGATGGGCTTAGAACCTAGGTAGGCCAGGGGCTCGGGACAGGGTGCTGAGGAGCCTGAGCCACAGATCCAGTCTTAGCTCCTGATCTGTCAGATACAACTGTCCCTCAGGCAAGTGGCTCTGAGACAGGAAGGGGCTGTTCTGCTCACTACTGGGCGAGGGTCTCAGCATCTAGGTGAGGCTGTTGGTCTTGGGGTGAGAGGTAAAGGAAGGACTCCCCTCGGGAGAGCTCCCCTCTCCTCCCCTGGGAGTACACAGAGCAGCTCACCAAGCCCCAGTAGGACGTCGATGACCTCGGACAGCCTTGTACTAGCCACCTCAGAGGGTGAAGACTGTCTGCCTGGTCCCATGAGGATGCTGAGGAGCTGGACTGCATCTGGGCTCCTTGGGAGCGCTTCAGCATAAGTGTGGAAAGTTCTGGTGAGAGGCTCTGATCGACCCTGGAAATGCCTAGGCTCGATATATGGCTCCTAGCCCTCTCTGTCCCATCCCTGCCTGTCTCTGGAAGCCTGGGCCAGTTCTGGGTGGCAGCCGCTGTGGTTGGGCTCTGTCCTCAGCCTGGTCATGAGCCGCCAATAAGCAGCTGAGCCATTTGCCTTCCTGGACAGTTGGAGTCCAGTACGTGCTGGGTTCTGAGTCAGCCTGGGGTCCTCTTAGTCTGGGGTGAAAGCCAGTAAAGGGGTCCCTTGATCAGGTGACTCAGGCTCTAGGATGCTCACAGCTTCACTGATTGGGGTACCAAGTAAGGTGTCATAAAGACAACTTCCGTATGACACTCAAGAGACCCTCAGGAAGGCCAGGATGGGTGAGGACCACATGAAGAGGAGAGGAAATGGGAGAAGTAGCCCCTTGAACCTAGACAGCAGCATAGAACAGGCGGTGGCTATGACTCTCAGGTGTCAGGAAGGCAAAGGGAGGCTGGAGTTCACGTCAGGCTCTTCCATCTGAGAGAGAAGAGCAGGCACCTAGCTGTTCCTTCCACCACTGCCCCTTGCTGTACCCTTGGCAGACATAATCAATCAAACTTGAGATCCTGGATTCAACATGGTCCTGGCAGGATCAGGCATCTTGCAACTAGTTGCTAACCTAGTCTGCAGTTCAAGACGTGTGTGTGTGTGTGTGTGTGTGTGTGTGTGTGTGTGTGTGTGTGTTGGTTGGTTGGTTGGTTGTGAACCTGTTAGTCTGGGTAATCTGAGCTTAGAGAGAATAACCAAATACATATACAGCAAAAGGTCAGAAAGTGTCATGGTAGGAGATGCTGTGGGGTTAAGTCTGCAGACAAGAGGCATGACGTTAACCTCTGGGAAGGAGTGAAGGGGGTACACAGATGGAAAGATGGAAACCCCTCTGTCTGCTGAGGTGGTGGTGACGTCAGAGCATCTGAAGGCAGGAGGCTGCATTGGGAGGTAGTGAGCTCCTTCCGTATGTGGAGGACCGCAAGGGGTGGATTCCTGGCAGGGACCTTGAAGGACACATTCCAGCCTCAGCTCTGGGAAGAACGAGAAATGAACCATGTGTGTGTGGGGGGTGTCTTCCACCTGGGAGAACGGGGAAGGGGTACGGCCCGCGGGGACAGGTGACGGGTCACAGTTGGCTCTCTGACAGAGGTACAAGCAGGGCAGAGCGGACACAGTATGGACTTTCCTCAGCTGTAGTGCTTGGTGCGGGCAGTTCCTGGCCAGCTTGCATTGGGGTGGAGTCCCGGCTGGAGTGACAGCAGCCTGGAGAGGACCTGGTCAGGCACATGCTGTGTGACTGTGGACAGGCCACCGCCCTTTTCTAGGCCATGAAGAGGCTTTGATCCAAAATATGAGGAAACGAAAGAGCCACCTTCTGATCCAGTGTCCACACACAGCCACCCTCAGCCAGCCAGGAGCAGGGACAGCGTCACTCTCCAGTAGATGGTGCTGCAGAGTCTGTCCTTGTGTTGTGAGAAGCCCTCGCCTCCTTAGGGCCTGAACATTGGCTCCTCCTCCAGGATGTGTTTCTGTCTCCTGGTTACACAGAACCTAGAAATGCTAAGAGAGGGGACCCAGGCCAAGGGGGCACTCCAGTCTGACAGGGCCAAGGGGTGCAGAGGCTGATGAACCTTTGCTCTCAGGAACAGCAGGTCCCAGGCCAGCCCTAGGTCCTTGTAGAGCCCATGCTCCTAGCCTTAGAGCCTAGGTGAGGCCCCTTCAGTTCATGCCTTCTTTGTTTTGTTTTGTTTTCTTAAAAAAATTAGCTCTATGCTCCTGGCCATTTGGGCTGGCCTTGCTTCCTCCCCTGGGGCCAGAGGACAGGGAAGGGATGGGGCTGATTTCTGGGCAGTGGTGGGCTGAGTGTCTTCAGGCTAAGGCCTACTGGATGCCCCGAAAGAGGCACATGGCAAAGATCATGAGGAAGATCTGCAGAGAAAGGAAGAAGGCAATGTGGAGTCAGATGGGGCGCACGTCGAGGGGCTGCCCAGCACACCTCGGGGGGAATCTTGACACTGCCCAGGGCAAGCATCTGCTTACCATTTGGGTAAAAAGCAGGCTTTGGAAAGCAAGTCATCTGTTTAAACAGTTCAAATCTGTCTTTCTTGGGTTGGCAGAGACTTTAAGCAAAGCACAACCCTTCTTGGGCACCCGAGTGTGTCCCGATCATTTACTATGTAAGGTAGGTTTCCAATGCTGTTATCAGCAGCCTTTCTAGTCAGCAGGAAGTGAGGTGTAGGGATGCCGGGCAACCTGATTTAGGTCACACAGCTTCAGTGGGGTAACCTAGCTTGCTCACCGGAAGCTGGTGAGGTTTGCAGAGGTTGCAGTTCCCTAACCCTGACCTGTGGTTACATCGAGGCAAGGCTATGCGCACTGGACACATTCTTGAAATGTGCCCCGCCTCAGGAAGATCTGTGTGTCTCCTGTTGGTCTTAGCTCTCTCAGGAGGCTTTGTTCACTTCCAGAAGTGTTGGCCCATACAGCAGGGGCTCAATGTATGCATGTGGAATTAATGACGCCAGAACTTCCCCTGTGACTTACATAGAACTGTTATCCTGAGAGACAAGGCACAGGGGACACTGAACAAGGGCATATCAGGGTGCCAGGTGATCACGGCTTCCTTGGAAGGGTCCCCAAAGAGCAGGAGGTGAGGCCTGAGCATTAGACTGCCTGGCTTCTTTGCCCCAGAGAGCACCCCCGAACTGGGCAGGGGGCAGTGAGAAGGGACTGCTGAGTGGTAGCTCAAAAGTTGACAGCCGCTCAGCTATGCTCTGGGGCCCTGGGATGAAGGGTACTAAATAAAGCTCCAATGTCAAGTTTAAAAGACCCCTGGGCATTTGCAAAGGCAGGACTCATGGAAAAGCCCCCTGCCTTCCAGGAGATCAGGTATCCCGCAAAGCGCACTTGGACTGCAGAACTGGGGTGAGGTGGGGTGCCTTTCTGGACCTGCCTGTTCACATTTTTTTGGGATAGGCACAGATCTTCAGGCCACAAGAATGACTCCAGCAGCAGACATTTGCAGCAGGTATCGGCTGTGGATCTGGGAAGTTTGCTGAGTGTACAGACCCTGAGACTTCCCCCCAGGGCTCCCTACTCACCTCGATAGCCAGAACCCCAATGGCAAAGGCTCCGGCCAGGTAGACATAGGTTTCGAAGGTGTTGAGGATCACTGTGTAACAGCCCTGGGAAGGAAAGGGTAGAGATGAAATCACAGCAGGGAGGTGTAGCCTGCAGTCAGGACCATTGCCAGCACTTGATTCCCTGGCATTTGGCCTCAGGGCTCAGCAGCTGCAGGCTGGCATTTGTATATTGATGTGGAGGAGGAAGCATCCGGTCATTGACAGGATGTCACCAACATCCCTCCCTCTGCAACATCCAGTCCCCAAGACAAGCTGAAAACTTCCCAAGGCTAACTCAGCTATAGACCTAGAATATGAGGAAACGTGCAAATACCCAGGCCTCCTGGTGCTCTTTAGAAGTGGGGATCAGACCCCCAGGGCAGAGCTGGCTGGGCTGGGTCTCTTCAATCAGAATGTCAAATGGTGCCCCCGCCCCAGGTGGGACAGTAAGTCACAGAGACAGTGCCCCGAGTCTCTCTCTTGACCTGCCTGACTGCTGAGGGATGGACAGTTTTCCACTCAGAGCTCAAGGCCAGGCAGCCCAGCCTCAAACTTTGCACAGCAATTTCCCCAGCCTCACAGGAGCAGCCACCTTTATGTGACTCATGTGCCTGCTGTCTTCCTAGCACTGTGGGTGACAGTAAAGCAAGATGAGTCAAGAACTCTCCCATTAGGCCCCAAACACATGGTACTTTGTGTCCACTGTCCCCCACTCCCGTGTTGGCCACAGGCACAAGTCTCATATATATACATATATATATATGTATACATACATATACACACACACACACACACACACACATATATATATATCATATATATTAGTCAGTGTTGGGGATCAAACCACTGAGCCATACTCACCCCAGCTTTGAATGAGATATACGCACTTTTTTGAGATGGGCTCTCCAGGCTACCCTTGAACTCTCTGTGTAGTTGATCTTCTAACCCTGGCTTTATCACCTGAGTGCTAGCATTATCCAGTTTATCAAGTATTGTGTTGGAACCTAGTTTTTGTTGTGTGCTGGACAAGTCTACTGGCCAAGTCATGTACCCTCAGCCACTGGAAACATATTCATTAAAAAACATTTTTTTTCTTTTATGAGCACCTGAATATTCTTTGGACCCAACTAAATGATGTCCAATAGGATTGGCTTGGTGGTGGGGCAGGGGTAGGAACTGTGTCCATCTATGTGGGGCACATGTTGAATTTAGGGTTCTGATGAGACTGGGGTCTTGCTGCTTCCCACCCAGATTCCCAGTGTCTTTGGCTCTGTGGACCTGGGAAGGCTGCACCTGAGCAAACAGACAGTAGGACTTGATCAGAGACCATGGCTAAGCGGGAGTCACAGTGTTTTCCAAGTGGAGACTGACTAGAAACTAGCAAGGGAGACCCCACTGTCCCTGGAGCCCCATGGAGTGGATGGACATATTCTGCCTAACACAAATGACCTGTGCTGAGCAGAAGGCTGGGTGGTGGAGATTTCCCCGGTGACAGGGAGGCCCTTGGCATGAGTGGGCAGCGTGGACAGTGCTACCTACACTCAGCATCCCTCCTCCAGGGTCTTCCTAGGTCCTATGAGCCCGGCATCATTTGGTCCTCTGTGCAGCCCCTACTGAGAAGTAGCTCATCTGTGGTTTACCTCCTTGCAAACTGGGAGAGAGCAGGTGGGCGGCTCCCTCGAGTCCACACACACAGCAAGGGAGGAGCCCAGATTCAAAGAGGGGCCTGATAGTCCTTTCCCTCTATCTGGAGGGGACGGGAACTATATTTTTAATAAATAATGCCTGTCCTCATGTGGCCAAGCCCCGCGATCAGAGCCTGCAATTGATTCTGCCCTGGGTATCAGCCCACAATGAGGCATCACCATCCTGCACAGGGAATAGAATATCACCCTCTAGATGCCTGTCATAGCACCTCCGATGTCCAGCTCCTGCTCATAGTCACCACAAAACTAACTAGGCAGAGGGCAGCCGGTCCTGGGCAGCAACACCCACATTCTCATCACTAGCGTGCCATTCCTAGGCTCCAGGCTGAGCACCCCACCTCCTCCCTGGGACCCCTGCCTGGATATTTCAAAAGTACTTCTCTCTCAACATCCCCCAAACTTCAAACACAATGTCCCTAACCCAGAAGGCATAGAAGCACCTTTGTCACCGGCCTGGACTCCCATTGACCTCTGTTACAAGGTCAGTAATTCATGTCACCCATCCTTGGGACTGCTGCTCATGCAGAGCTGTCTTGAATTCCCAGCCCCAGAGCAGCCAGAGTGCCAACCTAGTCACATTCATCCCCAAGGGAACTCCGTACTCTAGAAGTCTGGCTCATGCCACTCACAAATGTGTCCTGGGATTTGTGAGAGGCAGTTCTGGAGATAACCCAACTGGAGATGGCCTCCCAGGGGAGGCTCTTAACAGAAAATATGGCTCATAGGGGATGGGCGTGGGAGGACCAGTCCTGGGAGTTAGTCTCACTGGGCCTGAAGAGGCTCTGTGATGGAGAATCGATATGGCTTGTGGTCCTCAGTGCAGGAGACAGCAAGAGGATGCTCATGGGGAAAGTATCTTGAGGTAGAAGTTCAGGACTGGATTTTCCAGGAAGCTTCTCTGAGGCCGGCTAGTGGAATTTGAAGGGCAGGAACCTGGTTGTAGGACTCTCTCCTAACCTCACCCCACCCCCTGTGGAGCCCCCAGCAGGTCTTTCAGTGAGGTAATTGTGCATCTTGTCTAGAGGTCCAGCTCCTTCTTTGCATCTCTTCTGCCACCTCAGGGTTCACTGTCCTCAGCAAGGTCCTGAGTGGCTGCATTCTGCCTGAAGTTGGGTGTATAACACTTTCTCAAAAGAGTGTGACTCAGTTACCAGAATATGTTCCCCCTTGGTTAAAGGTGTGTGGTTCCAAGGCCTTTGAGAGACATCAGGAGAAGCAAGACTTCTGCCTCACACTCCTGGACTGTGGTAGACTTTTCTTCTCCAGCAGAGGGTGAATGGAGCAAGGAGGCCAGGCTTTCACAGGGCAGGTGTCAGCCTAGGCCTGTCAGCAATGGAAGGGTGAGGCTCCCCACAGACTTCAATCCCTCCCAAATTCTACTCGCTCTTCCCATAGATCCCTGCAACCCAAACCTTCAGTGGCCTGCTCTCTTCATTACATTCACAGCCCGGGAACCTTTCTCTTCCTTTCTTTCTCTTTCCCCAGGGTAGGAAGGCAGGATGTGTGACAGACACTGAGCTCTGGCCTATCCTGGGGAAGGTATTAGGTCACGAGCTGAGTTCTTGGTATCAAGCTGAGATCATGGGATCGGATCTCAGCCCACTGATGGCCTCCCTTGGGGCTCCGAGAACCCTAAGCTCCACCCCACGCACGCTCTAGCACTTCAGTCCAGGTAGCTTCACTCTCATAGCCACTCCTGTGGGCAAGCGTCTCTTTATCCCCTGGCTTGTCATCCACCACCACCTCTCCTGGACCAGGAGCCCCGCGGGAGCACGGCCTTGTCTCTTGTGTTCTGTCAGTTCCCCAGTATTTTGAATTCTCCCAGAAGATGTCTGACCAAAGGAGAAGGCCAGGTGTGGCTCTCTTTCTCATCCTTCTCTCTTCCCCTCTGCCCCGCCCAACCTGTCCCTTCCTCTTTTTATGGACAGGAGTGGAGGGAAGGGGGTCTCTGGCCAGCAGGAAGGAAGGGACCAAGGGTGGAGTGGAGCTGTGCTCCTGGTTGAGGGGGACAAAGCTGAGACCTCTGTTCCCTTAGGGCGAAGGCTGAGAGGAAGCACTTAGATTACAAGAAAAGAAAGAAGTCTGGATGCTTCCCTGGTTGTCTAGGGTCAGGTCAATAAGAATCTGCTCCTCCTGGATCGAGGAGTGCTCTTATTTGGCCAGAGTAAGTTTCCTCATAAATATGGTATATGCCTAAGGAGTGCTCACCCTGGAACCACAGACCAAATTCTCACCCCAGCCTGAACCCAGCTCACCTTCCCCGTCAGTGTGATCTTCTCCCTACTTCTTTGGTTCTTAGAGGCAAGGGTAGCCTATGCCACATCCAGAATCATTTACAAAGCTCCGGACCACCTTCAGACCCTCTGGGTGGACATTGCTTCCCTTGGTTGCTGTATTTGTGGGTGTCTCCCCACCTGGGGCCCTACCTGCTTGTTAATGAACGGACTCCTCCCTAGCTGGCACTCCTCCCTGCTCAGCACCACCCCATCTCGAGTCTGGGGTTCCCTCCGACAGCAGGCCTTGGGCACCTCCTCCGTGTCCAGCGTCAGCAGCCGAAACACCGAGGCCAGCTTGAAGTCTTCAGGTCCGTTGACCCCACAGCAGCCAAACTAGGAGAGAGCCGAATAAATGTGGGGGTTAGTGAGGGACCGGAGGGGACATCAGCCTCTGCCAGGGCCAAGCATGTGACTTGCCTTGCATGTGACTGTGGCGATGACCCGTGTCCCTGAGCTTTGGGGTCTTCTCTGTGAGAGGGCACAGCCATGTTCCTTACCTCCCAGAACTTGGTAAGCAGCACACATATAGTTGCTATGATTTTATATTATGCTATGCCAATGATTATCTTTACTCTGGCCTGTGTATATTCATGTGCAGATGTGTGTGTGTGTGTGTGTGTGTGCGCGCACACACACACGTGCATCGAGGCCAGAAGTCAATCTCAGATGCCATTCCTCAGGTGCTGCCCATCTTATTTTGGAGACAGAAGCTCTTACTGGGACCCGGGGTTCGTAGATGAGGCTAGGTTAGCTGGCCAGTGAGTCCCAGGGACCTACTGTTTCCACTTGTCCAGTTCTGGGATTATAAGCATCCATTGTCATACCTGGCTTTTTACATGGGTGCTGGGGATGAAACTCAGAGCCTCCTGATAGCACAGGAAGTACTTTACTGACTCCCCCATCTCCTCAGCCTCTGCACTGAATATCATGAACATCACTTTCGTACTGCGTGAGGACGAAAGTCAGGGGTGGTGGGGGCTGTGATCCATCAGCCTTGACAGCTCAGAGTGCTGAGCAAATGATGATTCACAGGCCAAGAGTGGGATCAGTGATTCTTGGTGGATTGTTGATGCCTGGCCCAGGCAAGGGACTAGGAGGGCTCTAGGGGACAGGCTTTTTCTTGTCAACATTATGACTTTGGATGTTCATGGCATCCCAGGATGGCATGGGGAAGGGCACTCACTGTGATCATGACCGAATTCCAGGTGGCAGAGAAAACGTCCGTGTCATTATCGCCTTGGTAGTGCTTGGTAAGCTCCTTGGTGAAGAACTCTCGGGTGAGCTATGGACAGAGGAGAGGGCGCTGAGTCCTCCCAGCCTGTCTTTCCCCGGTGATACTAAGCTGACCATTTGGGGAAGGCACCCAGTTGCCAAGGCTTGGGACCCTGGTGTGCCATCATAGGCCGAGAGAAACATGTCTACATTTGTGGGCCTCATCTAACTCCGGCATGGAGCACACGGGGAACCCTGCCCAGCCTTGCGGCTTTCCTCAGAGGATGAGTGTGGGGGTGGGGGGGCATGATTGCCTTTCTGTCCTTCAGAATCAGCAGGTGTGAGGCCCAACCTACAGGAAGCCAGAGTGTGGGTAAAGAGGGAGACTTCAATCACCCATACCGCCCCGCTATGTCCTCAAAGTCTGCTCTTCTCAACAGCTTCCTCAGGCTGGCTCCTTGTCCCAGGCTGACCCATGTCTTATCCTTCCGTCCCTGCTGTTTGAAGCCCTGCAATCTGTGGTACCAGGCCTTGTCCACTAGGCTCAGGGTAAGGAGCTGGCTGAGGCCTGTGGTGTAGACTAAGCAGGGAGAGGCTGTTGGCCTAGCATGCCTCACAGCGTGCCCAGACTGGGGTTGTCCTCTCCAACCACATGACCATGTGACCATCAGACTGTCACTGGGTTGGATAGAGATTCTAGAACCAGGATGGGGCCTATACCAGGTGCTCCAGGAGTGGGGACCCTTAGATACCTGTGGTCAAGGCCTTCTGGAATTACCCCTGTAGGAAGACACCTCAGTTGGCTGGGAGGATCCCATTTCCTCCCTGAGGTGCAGGTCATGTTTAGGCTCCAGACCCTGGATGAGACAGCTAGTTCTAAGGGTGTCTTTGAGGAGGAGGCAGGGGTCACACAGTAACCCCCAGTGCAGCAGGATGGAAAGCTGAGTGGTACATACGTGTTCCCTGAAGATGAAGGCCAGGATGGCTGCTGAGAGCTCTACCAGGAAGATGATCAGGATAAACAGGAAAAACTGCAGAGAGAGGGGGCAGCTGTGAGGCCCACACGGGCGCCATCTTACCGCCCACCCTTATGTGATGGATGGAGCGCACTCATCTTGTTAGACAGGCCCTCGCTCCCATAAATCACTGCTTTCATAACAAACTCGCTGATGATCTACCCTTGGAGCCGCAGAGTCGTGACAGAAACTATGAGCCATGCAGACAGATAAATCTGTCTTCTGAGCACATGGTGGCTGAGAGAGGCCACCCTGTGCTGTGCACAACTTGAGCAGCCCTGCCTGGTGGCCCCGGGGGGAGGCTCCCTTGGGAGACATTTCCCTCAGCGAATTGTCCAAGCTGTGGCACCCCAAATTCTTGGGGATCCCATGCTGGGTGTCCTACCCTGGCAACCTCAAGGCCACTTTTCCCTGCCCCAGGTGTCTCTGGTTGCTGTGGAAACAGGAGGCCGTGCTATCTTGAGTGGGAGTAGGGATGTCATGCTCTCTTCAGCTGACACAGAGGTCTAAGATGGGCAGAAAGGTAGTGAGATTCAGGAGGGGAGTCTGATGTCTAACACAGAGCCCTGTCTGCTCGCTCCTCTCAGTAGAGTCCTAGGTTACACAGATCAACCAGGAGGTTCTGAGGTGGGGCCTTCCATGCTGGGTGGTTCCCTGTGCCAAAATTAAGCTCCAGCCCCACCTCTGAGAGGCCTCCCTGACTTCTCCCAGCAGAGGGGGGCCTGTCATCAAACAGAGGCACCCAGCTGCTGCAGGCTATCTTCCCCGCAGCACCTGAGAAGTTTCACAAAAGAACAGATTGTCACCTTGACCCTGTGACATGCGGTGGGTTTCAGGCTCTGGTCCTCACTAGCACTGTTTTGGACTTGGCTCAAAAACAAAAGAGGAAGAAGCAGTTTGTCCTGTCTTCCTCAGTACCCTTGCAAACTCCATTCTCACCCCAGCTGGGGCCACCGAGAGAGGGACTCACAGGGAGCACACACAGAGGCTGGTCCCTGTGTCCCATCCTGGTCATATAGGAGCAACACTAAGGCTGGTCAGCCTCCATTGGCTGAATGGAAGCCCGAAGGAGATAGAAGTGTTGGGCTCAGTATCCCGAGGGTATCTTGGGTCCCTCTTTCCTTGTAAAGAGGGCCTGGTGATAGAAGGGGAGGAGTGGAAGACATGCTTATGCTGTGAAAATGTGGGTCTTGGGCCACTTGGACAAGCTGTAGAATCTTCCTCTTGCTAAGAACTCAGCCACCCAGTCATGACCTCCTGGGTGCCCTGGGCCATGATGGATGGTTTGAGAGTTCTGTGTTGAGCAGCCACTGAGGACGTGTCCCTTTCTGCCCCGCCCCCATCCCCTGCTGGAGATCTGGCATTGCCACCTGACTGCTCATCAGCTCTGCTCAGCATGGCCCTACAGGGCCACTCTCTGCTCTCTGTGCTCCCTGAGTGTTGGCAGGTCCTCAGGCTGTTGACCCCACTGTGACACCTGCATTGCTGGCTGTGGCCAAGAGTCACAGATTCTGGGTGGCACATGCACAGTCACTTTGTACTCTGCGTGAGATCCTAGGTGATGAGCTTTGCCTGAGAGCAACCTTGATGATCTCCTGGAAGGCCACCGAGAAGCGATGGAGGTCTGGGAGCCATCCAGGGGAGCAGCACCTGGCCGGCCACCACTCACCACTCACGGTGGTCTGACTTCTGCAGCCTGGGGGAGGGGCAAGTACCATTTTACTGCTGGGCTGTGGCTCTAAAGAGGAGCTGGTGGGTGCAGTTTGGGGGTGACTGCAGGAGCCTCCAGATTTTTAGAGTTATGAACAGCCAGCAGAATTGTGACTGTCCAGGATTGAGTATTTTTATTTCCTATGTATCAAGTGAAGTCAGGAGCCAAGTTAAGCAAGACACACATTTTCCCAGTGAATTGTGACCATAGCTTGGAAGATCTGGTTATCCTCATTTTACACGTGAAGAGTCTTAGGTTCAGAGAGGTTAAGCAGCCAGCCTCAGGACACACAGCCAAAACATCAAAGCTCAGCTTTTTTTTTTTAAATATATTTTAAAATTTATGTTTTTTTAAAATTGTATGAGTATTCTGTCTGCCTGTACACCTGCACACCAGAAGAGGGCATCAGACCCCTTTATAGATGGCTGTGAGCCACCATATGAGTTCTGAGACTTGAACTCAACACCTCTGGAAGAGCAGCCAGTGCTCTTAACCACTGAGCCATCTCGGCACCACTCAGAGCTCAGCTCTTACTGACATCTGACTGTCTCTTCCTTGTGCTTCATCCCAAAGCTTCTATCGAGTGCCTGCCCTGAGGTTGCCTGGGCAAATGAACACATACAGGGCAGACACAGGTCCATCCTGTGGCGCACTGCACAGAGCTGATGTCTGGGACAGAGGCCAAGAACAAATGCTGTAGATCGTGGCCTGGGAGAGAGAAGAGAAGAGGCAGGGGGCCTGGGAGAGGCCGCCTGGTGCAGATGGCCCAGCCCAGGCAGGGTGTGAATTCCAAGAGGGAAGTGCAGGTGGTGGTACTGACTGCAGAGACCATGCTACACCCAGGCCCACTCCTTCAGCCCAGGGACTTCCTCCTCTTCCCACAGCTTCCTGCTGCCTAGGGACTTTCCCCAGCGGCCACAGGCTGCCCTCTGAGGGAATTCCTGTCCTCTGACCTCTGTGAGGTTAGCAGAGGCTTGGTGTCCTTACTCATGAAGAGGGGCCTGGTTCTCCTTTTTGGTAAGCAGTCCTCAATTTCCACACAGTACAGTTCATGTACTCTCTTCCCTTTCCTTCCCCTCCCCTCCCCTCCGCTCCCCTCCTCTCCTCTTCTCTCCCCTCCCTGCCTTTTTCCTCTCCCTTTCCCATCCTCCTCTCTCTATCCCCCTCATCCCCCCCCCCACACACACTGCCTTTGGTAAAATTAGAGTCTTTAGGTAAGTTGGCCACAGGGGTGTTTGTGACATTCAGAGGAGACACACAGGAAATGGCTGGTGTGAAGGACACTGGCCTATACATGTGTTCTTGTCATTAGCTAAGCTAGTCAGGGACTGGTCACAGGGCCAATCGTCCTCAGACTCGGGCTTCTCAGCCCCAGCAGGCCCGGGGCTGCTCCATATCTAGGCCTTATTGCTGCAGGCCTTGAGGCCAGGGTTCTGGGATGACTAGCCAGACTCTGTTTGCCCTTTCCAGACAGCCTGGCTAAGGCGGAAGTCAAAAGCCTTCAGGAAGCCCCCAGATGCACCTAGGGTCTGACTCAGTGGCCGTCTTCTACCGGAGCAACCACACAACCAGTTTTAGGCAAGAAAAGAGAACTGGTTTTAGGTTCTGGACCTTTTAGAAAACCTTCCAGAAGGGCTCGGGGTGTAGCTCAGTAGGCAGAGTGCACGTATAGCATAGGGGATGTTCTGAGCTGGATTACAGAACTGCACAAACTGGACATGGGGGCTCACCTGTAAGCCCAGCCCTCGAGGGGCACAGAAGCACCAGGAGTTCGAGATTGTTATCCTTGCCTCCATAGCAGCCTGGGCTAACATGAGATACTGTCTTAGAAAAATACAAAAGCTTCTCAAAGCCTTCAACTCCACCCCACCACACACGCCACCTGTACATGTGCACACACTACGATGTAATCAAACAGAACCCACAACAGAGGTCCACACACCATAAACACAGGGTAAACATATATGCACATGTACACTGTAATAAACTATGTAAATCTGCATAGGGTGCCACACATCACACAACACACTTGTGTATATACTCACAGATATGTCACACACTTAGAACACTTATACATGCCTACATCCCTAGTGTATCCCTCTTGCCCACGACTTTTGCCTATCTAGATCTACTCTGGGTTGGGGCCTGGTTTCGATGGCCGCAGTCTGAGGCCTAGCAGCACACCCTGCCTCTGACCCACACTGACTTCAGCCTTGTGTGAACTGGGATTGGGAGAGGGCTGAGCAGGGAGCACAGAGAGGTGGGGTGATAGCTGGAAGAGAAGCAGAGAAATGGAAGAAGATAAGGCGAGAAGGGGGTCTGATGTAGAGATGAGCAGCCCCAAGTGGAGACGAAGGTCAGAGAGGACCCCACTGGCAGCCAGCTCTCAGACCAATTCAGCCTGTCCCCAGCTCCCAACCTTCTTAAACTTCATGCAAAACAAATGCCCCATTTTTCTCTCCCGCTGGCAGGGTTCAGGGCACACTTAGCCGAGGCTGGTAAAGCAGCCAAGCACAGCCTGCTCTCAGCCAAGAGCACAGGCTGCCTTCCGGGCTTGGCTGCAGAGATGGGCCCATTAACAGTGATGCATCCCTGGGGGGAGAGGGGGGGGGAAGGCATGGCCGCTTTCTCCCCGCACCCATCTCTGAGATAGACTTTAACTCTGTAGCCCAGGCTGGCCTTGGTCTCACAGTAGTCCTTCATTAACCCTTTAATTTAGTGCTGGGATTACAGGTGCACACCACCATGCAGGGCATGCATGCATACGTGCATATGTTCAATTAGCACACAAAGCAGCACGTCTCCTTATGTCACTTTCGTAACTCCTTAGTTTTGGGTTATCCTCCCAAGAACCCCCTCGCGGCCCAGCTCTTCATGCTTCTCCTTGCTAGCCCCCCCCCACACCCTTTCATATCACATATATTCTGCTCTTCCCATTCCCTATCTTAAGGCCTCTTTTTGCCTCTCCTGGGCCCCCTGCTAGTTTTCTGGCCTCTGCCCAATACTTACTCCCACATAAATACACATAAATAAAAATTAGAAGCTCAGATCTGCATGAGAGAGAACAGGAGCTCTTTGTCTTCCTGAGCCTGAGTTACCTCACTTAATGCAATATTTTCCGGTTCCACTCATGTTGCCTGCAAATTTAATAAATTTCATTTTTCTTTATGGCTTGATAAAATTCCATTGTGTATATGCACCACATTCTCATTACCCATCCGTCTCCTGGCTATCGTGAACAGAGCAACGGAGCAAGCGTCTCCACTGGAGGGTACACTGGAGGATATGGAGCTCTTTGGGTACATGCCTAGGAACAGTACAGACGGGTCATCACACACTGAGACCAGGCCTTTCTTAAAGCCTCTGGCTGCGAAGCCAGAGATGCTACATGCAGGAGCTGACCGACAGGGAAGGGGACTGTCCACCAGGGGGCAGCAGTAGGCTTCTTTGTCTCTCCCAGTAAAGTTGGCCACGTTATACTCTGAGAAATAAAGGGACCTACAGCTCCCCTGCCGCTCATGTCACAGGCCATTGCGCTTCCTCTCTGAGAGGTGGAGCACGCAGCTATGATAGGAATGAGCCACATGGGGATGTCTTAATCTGGGAGAAGCCCCAGGCCAGATGTCTTTCCCTAGCATGCCTGCCTGGTACCACTGACTATAGGAAAGACAGTCTCACTACTTGCAAGGCAGTGCCTTTGATCTCTGAACTCTTGGCTGTGTCCCTGCTCGGGGAATCCCCCGGGGTCTGAACCCAGTGCCCGGCCCTCCAGGAGTGAGGCACTGGCCAGTTTCCTGCCCCAGCTCCTGTTTGCTCTGAGCCTTGGCCCAGAGTTTAGGAAGTAGTTTCCATGGTTCCCCGACAAGGAAGTCCTTCAGCCCAGGAGGCCCTGTCACTGAATTGCATGCCATCTACACACAAGAACATTTGCAAGTTGAGTATAGATCAGGACATGCACCCTGCAGCACGTCCCAGATCAGCACCAACAGGCCCACAGATCCTCCTGTGGGAGAAACCCACCTACCAAGACCAGGACACTGAGCGGTGGCCTACCTCACCACAGCCCAGGGAAATTCAGAGAAAGAGCATCTGCTGCTGTTTGATCTGCTTAGCTTCAGCCTCCAGCAGAGCTAATCGATCCCTTGATGGTCAAGATGCCACAGCCAAGAGGTTAAGAAACCAGAGGGGAAGCACAGAGCAAGGTGCACACGCACATGCAGGGGAAGCACAGAGCAAGGTGCACACGCACATGCAGGGGAAGCACAGAGCAAGGTGCACACTCACATGTAGGGGAAGCACAGAGCAAGGTGCACACGCACATGCAGGGGAAGCACAGAGCAAGGTGCACACTCACATGCAGGGGAAGCACAGAGCAAGGTGCACACGCACATGCAGGGGAAGCACAGAGCAAGGTGCACACTCACATGCAGGGGAAGCACAGAGCAAGGTGCACACTCACATGCAGGGGAAGCACAGAGCAAGGTGCACACTCACATGTAGGGGAAGCACAGAGCAAGGTGCACACTCACATGCAGGGGAAGCACAGAGCAAGGTGCACACGCACATGCAGGGGAAGCACAGAGCAAGGTGCACACGCACATGCAGGCTGCCGGCATCCTGCTTATTACATCCTCGTGGTTAGGTCGCCTCACGCATCTTGGGCATGAGGGACAGGACAGTTACTCAGGGCCCTGATGCATCTCTAGCACGGATGGAACTGCAAGGCTTAACCCCTAAACAGGAGTAGAAGATTGCGATAGCTAACACGGACTGTCACCTTGAGAGGGCCTAAACTTACCTGTGGCCATGGCTGTGAGGGATTTCTAGGCTGGGTTCACTGAGAAGGAAAGAGGTACCCTGTGTGTACACATCACCATCCCGCAGACTGAAGAGCAGAAGGGATGGAGCATCAGCAGCATCTCCTGACCATGTGACCCACTGCCTCACATTCCTACCACCATGCAGTTCCCTCCAAGATACAGTGCACCTCCACACTGCGCCAAAAGAAATCTCTCCTTCCCTAGGTTGCCTGTGTCTGGCATTTTGTCATAGCCATGAGAACAAATGCAAAGAATTAAGGAGCAGCTTCTTTGGAAAGCATCCCATTGTCTCCACTCTGGAAATGGAGAGTTGTGGTGTGTGTGTGTGTGTGTGTGTGTGCTTGGCTTCATTACTCAGGGTTTATAGATCAGTGCTCTTGAAGGAAGGAGGACATTACAGCCAACTCCAGTGTCCTTTGTGGATTGTACCCTGAGAAGCCAGGCTATTTAAACTCAGAAGTCGAGGTCACTCCCAAGAATTGTGGGCAGAGGCTCCACCCAAACCAGCAGGTTCAGGAGCTGGGGCAGCAAAGCCTTGGAGATGCCTTGTTCACAGAGGACAGCACACTTAGCTCAGACCCCAGAGGACAGCACACTCGGCTCAGACCCCAGAGGTCGGCACACTCGGCTCAGACCCCAGAGGTCGGCACACTCGGCTCAGACCCCAGAGGACGGCACACTCGGCTCAGACCCCAGAGGCCGGCACACTCGGCTCAGACACCAGAGGACAGCACACTCAGCTCAGACCCCAGAGGACAGCACACTCAGTTCAGACCCCAGAGGACGGCACACTCGGTTCAGACCCCAGAGGACAGCATACTCAGCTGTAGCCCAGGGAGCCCAGGGCCACTCCGTGGAGCATGAACACAGCCAAGTGTGCAGTGGCCAAGGGCACTGGCTTGGCTTTCCGAGGCGGGGAAGTAGGTGAGCCAGGAGAACTCCAAGAGACATGGCCAGACACACCAAGCCAGGCTAGGGACATTCTAAGTACTGGGGCGGCAAGGAGTTAGACCTGGAAGTAGGGGGGAGAGGGTCTTAAGAGGCAGCTAAGGATCTTCCAACACTAATGTTCCGCCAGGCAGCCTCACATGACTTGTCACGGCTTGTCGTCACGGCTGAGCCATGAATGAACCAGACCAGCTTGGGCCTCTCGACTGGCCACAAGGCCAAAATGCAGCCTGGTGTCAGTAAATACAGTTACTACTGTGGACTCCGTCCTGGTGACACAGTTACTGACTCCTTCCTGGTGACAGCAAACATAGTTACTGACTGACTCTTCTTCCTGGTGACACAGTTATTGACTCCTTCCTGGTGACAGTAAATACAGTCACTGACTCTTTCCTGGTGACACAGTTACTGACTCTGTCCTGGCCTGAAGATAAGCTTGTGACAGTGTGGTTAGCTGTTGCCTATCTTTAAACAGCCACCTCGAGTTTGGGGCTACTTGGAGCAGACCTGAGTAGACCCAAAGTTAAACCAAGGGTAATAGGACGTGGCGAGTTATTTTTTTCCATGGCTGGTCTACGGAAGCGGAGAGTGGCTTTGCTATCAAAAACCTCAGTGTCATCCTGGGCAGAGCTCTGTTCTCACACCCACCTCAGAAAGCTCAGCAGACCAAGGTTTGAGGGAGCAAGTTCTTCGCTCTCTTCATCCCCCAAAGTATGTCTTCCTACTTCTGCCAAATTCAAAGCCCTCTCAAACTTTCTTTTGGTGTCTGCTTCATGTTTCTGGAAAGATACTCTGGGACAGTGTCTTTGACCTTAGGCCCCTCCCCTGTCACAGACCACCCCAGGGTGGGATAACTGTCTAGTTCTTGAGTAGCCGATGGCCTGACAGTTCAGTGCTCCAATAAACTGCAGGTGGCCTCTGCACCAACCTCCTGCAGGGCTGCAGGTAAGTAGCTGGACACCTCAGGGCTTCCAGACCAGTGACCACAGTCAGTGAGATGGAGATTAAACTCGACCTTGTGTGTGGCATATAGATACTTAACCACTGAGCTACATCCCCAGATCCCATGACCTGATGGCCTTGATGCTGACAACCACCCTGGTGAGAACATTTTGGTTTATGAATCCAGGCTGGGTTTGGAAGTCAACAGCCCTCTAACCCTCCCAGAGCAGCCACACGTAGAGTGGGGATGGGGAATTGGTCACTCACAAATAGCAGCAGACACCTGTTCTCTCGGACAGCCCCGCAGCAGCCCAGGAAGCCCAGAAGAAACAGCAGACCACCCATGGCCAGTACGATGTAGGCGCCGGTCGTCAGCAGGGGGTTGGTAGCCACGATCTCTCGGAAGCCGGTGGGATCCACCAGGACCCAGATGCCAACGCCCAGCAGGCAAGCACCTCCCAGCTGTCCAGCGGCAGACATGAAGAAAGGACAGACAGACAGTGAAGTCAGATGCTCCTTCTACCCCCTGAGGGAAGCCTGGGGGTGAGGTATTGGGATCCAGCAGATCTCACCATGCTGAACCCTGATCTCCACTGGCTGCTTTGAGTCTCTGTGGAGAGACTCACAGTCTCTTGGACTCCAGTGTAGCTCACACCCTCTCAGTCTAATTTCTGACCCGTGTGCCATATCAAACTGTGGAACGCAGTGCCCTGCAGGGTTTACTCATGGCCTTCATATGTTCCTTAAATGTTACAGGCCCAAGCTTATGAGTCTTCCACACTTGTGGCCCAGGGGAGGCCAATAACTCTCAAGGTCACCTCCCGAGTTCATGGCAGAGTCAAGGCTGCAGCCTAGGTCTGTCTGACACTGAACTACTCCATGGACAAGCTCTGAAGGTGGTGTTGAGCTCACAGTGGCCATGCTAGGGGCAGGGTTCGCTCGATCGTTGCCATTTTTAAACATGTGCCCCAAAGCCTCTCATGGATGTACTTGAGTGACCTATCTCTCTTTGCACCTTGCTTATCTTGGGTTAGAAACTACTTGGGCTAGAGCAGGGAGCCATGTCTGCTGTTTATTAGCTGTGTGACTTTAAGTGGGTGACTCTTTCTAAGCCTTAGCACTCTGGGTTTAATCAGCCACTTGAATTCCCGCCTCACACAGAGGCCCAGCAGAGAATTCATGGCAGACTTCAGTGGGCAAGATTTTCCATTTCTTCTGGGCATGGACAGTATTGGAAGTGGGTCTGCTGTGTGCAGAAATGGATTGATATTGAATCTGGGAACTAACAGGGCTTGATGTTCCTGGTGGCTCAGGTGAGGGACAGCTGGTAGGCTGGGGGTGCCCTGATGGTTTTGGCTGGTTCAGCGGGTCTGTGAGCTGTGGGCAGAGGTAAAAAGCTGGGTGAGAGCCACTGACTGGCAGATGCATCAGGTGGGGCGAGTAGAGAGACTGGAGAAGCGAGCAGGCCAGAGGAGAGGCCGGCGCTGGTTGTTGTCTGCTGCACCCTAATTTTTGCCTCAGTTTCCCCACAAATTCTCTTGTAAGGTCTTCTCCTCTTATCACTGTGGGTGGCTTTGGAGTTCAATAGTCATCTGCTCAGGGCTGACAAGGAAGGTCCAGGAATAGCCAGAATGGCCAGGGGTTTCCGGCTTGGAGAATGCCACTTTCAAATCTGTAGGCTGCCTAGCCCCAAGGTCCAGGAAGCGGATTCCAGGGAGACACAAAAAAATATGAAAATGGACAGGCAGAAATACAGACATCCTGCTACTGCCAACAAAGGGACTCTTCTTCCAGGGCTGTCCCGTGAGGTCAGCGATGGTGCCTGAGATGGAGGACTGGGTTGGTTGTGGAAACCCACGGGGGCCAAGAAGGGGAGGGGGCCTTGGCTACTGAAAGGGGTTGTGGGCCTGTGCAGAGTCTTTGATGGCCTGTTAGCATGGGGCAGGCTGCCTGATGCCAGAGCCTGTTCCTTCATACCCAGCCCAGAGTTTGGAGGGAGATGGGAGACCTATACTGGCCACGTTCGAGTCACCTTGCTCACTGCTAAATTTTCAAAAAGCCCACTTCGGTGAATCATTAAGACAGGACAAGGTTCAGAGTGGTGGAGTGTGCTTCCAGGCTGCAGAGCTGGGCCCGCCTGAGAAGCTTCCAGTGACAAGGCTGGCCTGAACACTCCGAGGTCGCTGCTTGATTGTGGGTGGGGGTGGGGTGAGCAGGTGCACATGCATGTGTGTGGTGGGGGTGGGGTGAGCAGGTGCACATGCATGTGTGTGCACATGTATGCATATTCATGTGTGTGAGTGTGCAAGTGTGTGCATGTGGAGGCCAGACGTCAATCCCACAAGTTGTTCCCCAGGAGCCATATACACTGTTTTTGATACAGTGTTAGGTTAGGCAGTCCTCTGCGATGTCCCTCAGAGCTGGAGTTATGAACAAGTGCCACCACATTTGGCTTTTTATGTAGGTTCTGGGGACTGAAGTTGGGTTGTAAAGGATACCATCTTCCTAGTCCATCTAGCATTTTCTTTGCCAGAGGTTGTCCCATCTCAGGGTCTGGCTGAAATGTCTACTGTGACAGGAATGGGGTTGGGGACTCAGTGCCAGGTCTCCCTACTGGTCGGGCACTCTGCCTGTGGGCACTCAGCCTCCTGTAGCCATTTCAGGGAGAAGGCTAGCCTTGTTACCAGCAGAGGCTAGAGACCCAGGGGAAACCCAGGGGAGAGTCAGGGATGATCTGGGGAGACCCAGGGAGCACTTACAAATACGAAGAAATTGAAAACAAACATCAGATACTTCATGCAGCTCAGACAGTCGCCCTCCATGGTTCTTCACCTAGAAAACACAAGGCCACTCAATCCTTCTGGAGACACTCAGGTGGAGCCCAGACCTAGCCCCAGCCAGGAGACCCAGTAACAATCCTCTTTCAAGATCTGCAACGGGGTGAGGCCAACTGGAGCTTTAATCTGGGTTCCTAGCCCTCATCCTCTAGTTCACCGGCTCTGGTCTGTCACCCCCCTCTGGGGTGCATGCCACACACCACACAAACACACTACACACTTCATATACTACACACACACACACACACACACCACTGCACAGCACAGCTCACCACCACTAGCACACACTCACACACACACACACACACACACACCACTGCACAGCACAGCTCACCACCACTAGCACACACTCACACACACACACACACACCACTGCACAGCACAGCTCACCACCACTAGCACACACTCACACACACACACACACACACACACACACACACACACACACATACACAAATAGGCACCAAGAAAGCAACAGTCCCCAGAGTGTCAGGCCCACTGTGGCACTCACTCCACTGAGCCCACAGGACGTGAAGAACAGCTATAATGAAGGCATTGAGGACAGGCCAGCCCTACCACCCTCAGGGGTTTGTTTTACAGTCTAGACCCCGAATTCCTTGGAACTGCTGGGCTCCCTGGGGACGGGCAGAGATGAGGATTAAAAAGCCTAAACTTTGGGAGGGTTCATCCCTCCATATTTGTCTGGAGGCTCCATCCTGCCATCTCCTCCCTCTGGCCCAGATGCTTCCTGACCACCTGGGACCTCACTGCAGCAACCCAGGTTTGGAGGGGGATGGGGTTTTCACTGAGAAGCATGGCTGTAGTCAGTCCTCTGACTGGGTTCCCTGAGGCCAGCCAAACCCTAATTATCTTCAGTATCTCCCACACCTGCACACAGCCCAGAACTCGGTCCTTCATCTCCAGGAGGCTTAGGGGCCAGTGTCTTGGACTAGGAGAATAAAGTCCCCTGAGGAGGAGACCCTGTTTTTCAGATTGCTAGGGAGTGCTCTGGTCTGCATGACTCTGCAGAACAAAGACTCATGAGAATGATGGATGTTTGACAGAGACAGGACATTACATAGATACAGTCCTTCAATCTTGGCCCGGAAGGACAGGAGCAAGGCCGGCCTCCAGGGCCAACCTGACCTGGTGTGAACCCAGGCCTCTCACTGGGGGTGTGGGGCAGGGGACGGGCAGCAGAGAGCAAGCTGGGAGTTGCTCCCAGACGGCCCTTCCACAAGACAACCCAGAGAGACAGGAGCGACAGCCTGACCTATTGTTCAGGCTTGGATACTTAGCCCAGAGACCCCCTCACCGAAGCCTAGGAGGGTCCTGTGCTTACAGATGCATGCCACCCAAGTTACTGCTTTAAGTAGAATAAAATCGGGGCTAGAGAGATGGCTCAGAGGTTAAGAGCATTGACTGCTCTTCAAGAGGTCCTGAGTTCAATTCCCAGCAACTACATGGTGGCTCACAACCATCTATAATGGGATCGGATGCCCTCTTCTGGTGTGTGTGAAGACAGCTACAGTGTACTCATATACATAAAAAAAAATAGAACTTTTAAAAAAGTAGAATACAATCTTTTTGCTTTGAGGGGTGCTTCTGTCAAACACAACTAACAGTTCTAAGCTGACTTAGAATTGACCTGGGATACTTTACGTCACTAGCACATCAGTGAAAGTCGCCATTTGTTCCAAAGAGTTGAGAAGTATTAATGTGGTCAGTGACCATGCTGTGTAGCCAGGCAGTGATGGAGTCCTGCCTGGGGCAGCACAACATTGTGTGGGCACCACCCACTACAGGGGCTATGTGGTTATTCAGAAGCACTAAGCCGTGACCAGTGTGTTCACTGAGACACTTTCAGTGTCCAGGGCAGACCAACACTGTGGCACCAGTTAACACTGTGAATGAGTGAATGGCTGCATGGTGGGAAAGAGACAGAGACAAGAAGGCAAGAGTAGGCAACTCAGAAATGGAGACCCACACTCAAGAGACAAACTGGAGGGGACAGATGATGGGGGGGTGCTTCAGGGAAGGACACACAGATTGGACAGTCAGAGTGGGGGACAGTGGCAGGGGACAGAAGCCTCACCTGGGCAGCTCTCCAGGAAGGAGTCGGGAGGATGAAGTCTCCTAGTTAGTGGGGGTCAGGGATGTCTCTCAGCAGTCCAGCTTGTCCTAGAAGAGAAAGTTTACCATGACAGGTTGTTGGGCACCAGGGCACAACGAGTGCATGGCTCCTGATGTGCACCCAGGCAGTGGCTCTCTAACTGGACCCTGGCACTAAGGAAAACAGCTGCCGAGACGTGCCAAGCTGCTGGGAAGGGCTGCACTGGTTATCTCCTGACCACACAGCAGTCCCCTGGACCCTTCTGGCTGCACAGGAGCTGTGTCTTCATCAATATCTGAGTTGATATTAGATGAAGAGGTGGTGGCAAGCTTGGGTGGCCACCCATCTGATGCCATCTGCTGGGATGTCTCTGCAGTAGGGCCATGCCACCAAGTCCTTCCCCCTGACACAGGCTCCCCTCAGGGAGAATTTGATTCAGGGAGCCTTTCTTGGTTTTGCATTGAGAATTGATTCAGGGAGCCTTTCTTGGTTTTGCATTAAGATTTGCTATAAGGTTCCTTGAGAGGGCCAGATCCCAACAGTGCAAAGGAAACTGGGCTTATTCAGTGGAGACTTATGTTAATCACACCTGTGAGGAGTTCTATAGCCCAGACCTGTTCCTAGGCTGTGTTGGACAACAAACCCAGGAGAAGACCTGTACTTTGCCTATGGAGCTGATCGAGTCCTTCCCAAGAGGATTTCCAGGGCTCAAAAGACCTCCTCAGATGCTCTGACTCAAGGGAAAGCCCTCTTAGGGTCAGTGAAGTGTATGCTGGGTGACAGATTCTCCCTCTTCCTATCACCCTTTCTTTTACTCTTCACTAATCCACTGATTCATAGGATTCATCTGCCTACCCATCCATTCATCTATCCATCCACCCACCCAACCAACAATCCACTCACACATCTATTTATTTAACCATTTACCTGTTGACTTATTCATCCACCATCCATCCATTCATCATCCATTCACCTACCCACCCATCCACCCAACAATCCATTCACATGTCTATTTATTTAACTATCCACCTATTGACTTATCCATCCATCCATCCATCCATCCATCCATCCATCCATCCATCCATCCATCCATTCATCCACCCACCCAACAATCTACTCACATGTCTATTTATTTAACCATCCACCTATTGACTTACTCATCTACCCATCCATCCATCCATCCATCCATCCATCCATCCATCCATCCATCCACCCATCCATCCATCCATCCATCCATCCATTTGCTTACCATCCTACCTGGCCTGATTGGTGAAGATTCCCTAAAAATTGTCCCTGGGAGGGTCAGGTCTGTGCACTCTGCCTTGGCAGGACTTAGCTACAAAAGGGAAGAAGTCCAGGGAGGGCAGAGAAGAGGGCTTCCAGGTCTGACAAGTCCAAAGCTTTAGATAGAGCTTCACCAGGGATAGTAAACTGGACAAGATGAAGTCACCTGACTTGTCACAGCTCTGGGGTCATTCTGGGAGCTGTGGCTCTGTGGCTAATCCATGCTTGGGGTTTAGGGGACCAGGGCTGGGTCATGGTTTTCCAAGCCCTCCTTTTTCCCTGCCTAATCCCAGCCCTGGTTCAGCACTGTCACACATGTCTACTAACCCAGGCTGTGGCCCTAATTGAGTTCTATATCATTTCCTCCGAATACAGCTGCTAGGGTAGGGGATGAAGGTCACACAGGAGCCAACCCAGTGTCCAGGAGGAGCGGGTGGCTAGCTGTTACCTTCTCACCAAGGAACCTCCACCACATGCATGCTATCTGCTGGTACACAGGCTATCTTTGAGGTCACCCCCACCCCTGCTGTCCCCATTCCCTTTTCCCTCTGTCCAGTCACTCTGAGAACTGCAACGATCAGTTTTGAAAACAAAGGTGGCTGAAGGAATCCATAGTGCTGGAGGAGAGACCTGGAGGACTGAGGGATTGTGGTCCTCAGTGTCATTGCACACCAGGAGTAAACGGATGTCTGACCCAGATCCCTAGTTATGAGGTGGAGGAGGGTGTGGGGAGGACCATGGATGAAAAGCATGGTCACCATTGGTACAAATGGCTATGCAGCCACATATTCAGGTTAATTGTTCCAACTAATAGTAACTATAAAAGAGAGCATTTACCAAGACCCTGGCCCTGCTCGGCCCTCTCCGTTGCTCTCTTACTAAATATTTACTTATGAGGTAACCCCCTTAGAGCAGAGGAAACTGAGGCTTAGAGATGATATCAGGGTTGCCTGAGTTCGCCTACCTGCTTTGTAAGGTATTTCTGATCCAGACGCATGTAATTTAACTGAAGATCAGAGCTCCTAGAAAGTCAGTACCCGTGGGACACAGAGGCAGAGGCAGTGCCTGAGAGAGGAGTCACGCCTTAGTCCCCTGACATCTCTGGCCTGAGCACAAAGCCTGGGAGAGGTGCTCAAGCCTCCCCTGAGCCAGCTGGAGCCGGAGGGGCAGGGCCTAGGCCTGCTGTCCCCTGACAGATGGGAGCCCTAGACCCAGAGAGGGCAGGGATGGCTGCTGGGGTTATGTAGCGCCCTGGGGCTTTCCTCAGCAGGCTCCCGCCTGGGCCAGACAGCTTTATTAATCTTGTCCCTCTCATGGCCCCAGATGGCAGCTCAGCCCATCTGCAGGGATGTGTGGGCTAGGAGCGATACTCTGAGTTAGAAGAATAGCCAGCTTCATAAATCACTCCTCCTGCCTTCAGTACCCCCAGAGCAGGATGGAGAGACACCTCTGAGGCATCACATCCAGGCCCAGCGTGTCTCCTGTACACCGCGCAGCCAGCAGAGGGGGCTGCAGTCCTGGGTGGAGCCACTGCTGGGTCCCAGTGCATCTAGCGTTTGGATTCTACTCCAACAAGCTGAGGTTGTGTCTGCTGTCTCCTCTCCTCTGGGGAGCCTGAGCCTCTCACCTGGGACCCGAGCACGCTCAGTTCCAACCCCCTGCCCCCTGCCCCCTGCCCCCTGCCCCCTGCCCGTGGTCGTTGCCAGGGTGGAGGAGGCTGATGACCTGCAAACATTCACAGTACATTTATTTCCTTGTCACTCTTCTCCCAGTATCTACAGAGCCAGCTCTGGGTTTGGTCCAGCGGAGGCTAGGGGCTGTGTTCTCCCTCCACTGCCACCACACTGGAGTCTAGTGAAGACCAACAACAATCCCCAGAGAACAGTCTTGACAGCCACATCCTCAGAGTGCCTGGGCATGCCAGGCAGGACCCAGAATAAAGTGCACCAGCCCAGCGTGTCTGGAGGGGGCCTGGAGGTCTGGGGGCGGGCAGGGAAGGGACGGACTTCTTTATATTTTTTTTTTTTTAATGTGAACTGTTCCTGATGCCAGCGCCTGTAAGCTCACTTGATCCTCCAAAAGGCCCCGTAAAGTTCATGATCTTATCACTACCCTGGGCGGGATGAAGCCACAAAGGCTGCAAGTGGCTAGGGAGTCCCAGAAATGGATAAAACGATACCCGCCTGAGACAGGCACTTAAGCCCACACCGCACTAACGTGTAAGGCACTTGTGAGCACAGCACCAGTTCAGGCCATGGAGTTCTGGTTAGGGGGCGGGGAGGGCTCTTTGGCTCACTGGCTGTGCCTCTGGGCCTCTTCCCAAGACAGACGGGCTGGGCTCTCATAAACAAGCAATTGGCTTGAAATCGTGGGGAGTCTGCCCAAGGCACAGGGCAGGCGCAGTAAAAGGGGGGTGAAAGCCTAATTAGGCTCCAGGGGGGCAGTGCCTGAGGGGAGGGCCAACGTAGTGAAACTGAATTCAAAGGACAGCCTTCCCTGCCCCTGCCGGGCGCTCACTGAGCCATGAATATCCAGGGCCTGCGGGGCCAGGCAGCATCTGCGAGGCCCCATTTCAAGTGTGGGAGCCCCAGCCTTGGGACTCTAGCTGTGCCATGGGCCCCTGTTGCATTCAGACGGACACTTCCCAGGGCTCCTCCCATCAGGGAATCCTCAAAGACAGCGCTGCGGTGGGACTGTCTCTAACTCCTCATTTTACAAGCCACAGGCACGTCCAGAGACACAAGCTCTGACAGCCTGTGCTCAGAATGTTCTTTGCCTTCGGCTGACTAGCAAAAGCTCTTGGCACCCTGACCTCGCTGGGTTGTCCACGCCGGAAGGTGGCATTCCTCTGTCTCCGATGCAGACATGGTGTCATTGGACCAAACACACTAAAGGTTGGAGGAGCGACTGAGACAGAAGTTCTTTCCCCTCGATCAAGTCCTCCAGGGACAGCCAGCCTGCTGAGAGAACTCCCCCTGGTTCCTCCCTGGTGCTGGGGTGCGTTTCAGCTGCAGAGGCCCTGGTCTCAGGCCTTGCTCCACAGGCCCTCTGCCCCAGGGAGGCCTCGGCTCACCCTCATCTGCTCTCTCTCTCTCTGTCTTTCATCTCTCAGAGCCTGAGCTGGAATGAGACCCTTTGAAAGGTTTAGCGATCCATCCCAAAATACTCAGTGCTGTTGCTGGGGCAACCTGGCCTATCACACAGCTACAACTGAAATGGTGAATGGGTTCACGGGTATTAAGGGGGCCTGGGAACTGGGAGGGCAGGGGCACAGGTCTGACTGGGAGAGAAGGGGCATAGGGGAGCTCAGGAATTCCTGAAGGAACTGTCTCCCAACCCCCACAGGAAAAGAGTCTTGGTCAACATTGCTGTGATGCGTCTGACAGGCTCAGGCAGGTGGCACAGGGAAGTCAGGCAGAGGGAGAGACAAGGAATGTGCTAGCTGAGAAAACGTGGTGGGCTGGGCTAAGGGGGTGTCCGGAAGGAACTTCCCCATTTGCAGGTGGAAAATGCAAGCTACATTTCCCTGGATGTGTCTCATCCGAGTCTCACCATAACCCCACAAAGCAGGTTTATCATCATCCCTTCCTGACAGCTGAGGAGACGATCAGAGAGGTAAAGTAACTTGCCCAAAGCCACACAGCTGCCAAGCAGCAGACTGCAAGCCAGTGCTCTCTCTACCCAGCCTGCCTGTCAGAAGCCTTGTCAGGAAATGCAGTTCCAGGCAGTCACTCACAGCAGCACACGGAAGACATGGTCACAGACGTTACAGGTCTTAGCTCCCTTTCACGGATGGGGAAATTGAGGCATCAATTAGCGCCGGCTCTCTAAACAGCTAATGCATGTTAAAGACTTTTCGAGAGGACAGCCTTACTCTTGTGCCTCTTTAGGTGGGGACGTTCTTTCTGGTATCTAACCACATTCACACCTGCTTTAGCTCAACCACAGCCCAACCCTGTACCAATCCTGCCTGATTCTTAACCCCAGGCAGGGAGAGGTGATTGTTTTATGGGGAGAGAGGACCACAGAGGTTAAGGAGCCAGGCTTAAGTGGCACAGATACACCCGGACTTGCCCCGTGACCTTCAGTTTTCCTGCCACTCTGATATCTCAGTTTCTTCAGCCTGGACCTTTCACTGTTCTGTGGTCTTCACTGTCTGCATCTCTCTGTATTGAGGTCACCTCCTCTTACCTGAACTGCCAAGAAACTCAGATTCCAGGGCTGGGGATGAAGCTCTCCACAGATGGCCTCCCACAGCCCAGGGCCAGGAAGCACCTTAGTAGCAGAAGCAGAACTCAGTCCCGAGGGGACTCACTGGATAGAAAACACAGGAGGTGGGTGCCTCCAGGGCACCTACATCTGTCCTCAAGTGACCCAAGGGCCTCGGTGGGGGAAGGTGCCTGCCCCCTCCCCCTCCCCGACCATGCAAGCCTAATACTGGAGTTAGCACCCAGGAGACTACGTCAAGGCAGGGAGACATCACTCCACAGCACTGCTCTCTAACTCCAGGTGATGGCTAAGGCACAGAATAAAATAATGAATAACATAAATTTATAATTAAAAGCAACAGCTCAGCTACTCCCTGGAGTCATCAAGAAAGACATGTGGGAGGGGGAGGGTGGGAAGGAGACAGACGGGACTCCATTCCCACACTACTCAGAGATGGGGAAGACGCTGGCTCTCCCAGAGTTCTAGCTGGGCCCTACTTCATCCTGGCTTTTGTCCAACATGCCTAGGACCAGAGACAGTCCAGATGTCTGGGTTATTCAGGACTTGGATTATTTGAATACCTCTCACCCCAAATTCATGAGTATCACATGAGCTCTCCGGGAGCTTCAGGCTTCAGATTTTCAGATGGGGAGCGATGGCCCAGAGACAGTGGCTGCCACCACCAACAGCATTTGCGTGGGTTCTTGGTCTGAGAATATGGAGAACTGACAGAGCCCTACCTGGCTCCACCTCGGACCGGACCGCTGGTAGTGGGGAGGAGCTAAGGGAATGGACAGGAAGATACTTGAAGGGGACAAGAGAGTCAGGGCCAAAGCATGTGAAGTGATGACTTTGCACACTGGCAAGGCACACTTGAGGCTCTGCTGCTATCTGGCATAGCCTATCAGCCCTGCCAGAGAACGCCATTACTAGGAGCCCTCTGGAGTGGAGGGAGGTGGGGCTAGCTCTATGATAGTCTAGCCTCAGAGAAAGTCTGAACAGGAGTTGAGGCTGTACCAGCGGTCTCCTAATTTTAAGAAATGACAAGAGACCCAGCTTGGACAAAAGGGTTAGATATGAGTGTAGGACAGGGGACTGAGGTAGTAATGGTGGTGTCAACAGAGAGAGAGGGAGGGACACAAGGGCTTACTATAAAGGCACAATGTCAACATTGCTTCTAGTAGCTCATTTAAGTCCCGTGATAATCCAAGAAGGAGATAGAGTTACTGTGTTTCCTTTACAGATCAGAGAGGGGAAGTGATGAGGCCTGAATAGCACGGCTCTTCGGTCATCATTGAACCCTAGCAGTGTGGTTCCATCTGGCATCTAGGCTGGAGCAGTGTTTGTGGTATCTCAAAGCTCGCAGGGCACCACAGGGAGCTGTTCAAAAGTAGAAAGCCCACTACAAAGTTCATGGTGTGATGGCAATTTGGATACCCAGGGTCTTGCCACAATCTATAAGGGAAGAGAGCCTTAACGGGAGAATTGTCTTGATTGTTAACTGATGTGGAAAGACCCAGTCTACTATGGGCAGAATCATTCCCCAGGCTGAACTGTGTGGGAGTGAAGAATGAATGGAAGTGGAGAATTACTTCCAGATGAGTGAAAGTAATCAGGCGGCACAGGTGCACTGGCTTTCCTTGCTCTTGGCTGTGAGGTGTGGCCAGTTGTCTCAAGGTCTTCGCCTCTGTGAGTTCTCTGCAATGCTGGATGGTACCCTGGAATTGTAAGCTAAGCCAAAGCCTTTCTTCTGTAAGGTGCTTTCAGCTGGAAAGCTTTAGGAGACCAACCTAAATGAGACCAGAAGAAAGATCAAGTGGATATCCCACTGGGGTCTTCTTCCTGGCTCCTCACCTTGTATGACCTTAGCTGTTCTGAACCCCCGTGCTCCTGCAGTCCCACAGGTCATGGGAACATTCACATAGAAGGAAGCAGGGAAGTCCTCCAGAAGAGAGTTATTGCACCTACTTCTTAAGAAGAACTTTAGTCTAATACCCGTGGGGCACATCTCAAGGGCATTCTACAGATGGCCAGCAGCCTTAGAACGGTCCTTCTAGAAATGGACATGTGATCTGCACATGCAGTGAATAAAATGCAAGGCCAGCCCAAACCCTGGTTGTACTCCGCAGGGTCAGGATTTAAGAGTTCGTCCTACTGGAGCACAGAGAAGTCAACCTGTTGTGAATGTTCAGTCTTGCTATTGCCCTCCCCCTACACAGGGCTACATGGTGTGTGTGTGAGGTGTGTGTGTGTGTGTGTATGTGTGTGTGTGTGTGTGTGTGTGTGCCCAGTGCTGATGGAAGGCCTCAGGAGCACCTTTGCCTTGCTCTAAAATAGTCAAAATGGGAACTTTGTCACAGTTCCCAAGGATGTAAGAAAAAGGGAGTCCACAGTCAACTGTCGACTCCAAGGCCAGCCAGCTGCCTCTGGGGCATTGCCAGGCGCTTTCCTCTGGGCCTTGAGACCCTAGTGGTAGGCTCCATGTGACTTTTATCTCTGAGTCCCTGTTGGCCTTCCTTCTCCCTTCTAAATAAACATGTGTGTGCATACAAGTGCACACACACACACACACACACACACACACACACACACACAAGAACCAACCTCTTCCTGGCCAGGTGGATGGCCTCATACCAATTCAGCTGGACCACATCTCTTTCTGAAGCCTTGTGTGAGGCCAGGACATCAGTCCTTTAGCCTTGCCCTGGGGCTGTGACCCCCGGAGGGAGGTACCTGCCTTTCATTTAGAGGTTCTGCGAGGGGAGTAATTAGAGGGACAGGAAGACCTCACAGGCTCTGAATGCCCAAGGACACAGAAACATGGCTGTGCTTCTGCTGGGTCCCAGGGGGTGAAGAACGGTCTTCAAAGCAGGTCACCTTGAGTGGGTCAGCCCTGCCTGTGGGTGCTCTGTGATCTTGGGCAAGTCATTTCCTGAGCTCCAGAGACAGAGGTCTCAGTGACTGTGCCCTGCAGGAGCAGCTGATGATCCAACCCATTTGAGAGCCACAGTCAGCCTGCCCAGGCCCTTCTCCCTTGACTCCTATAGACTGTTCTGAGATTCTCTCTGCTGTACAGTTATGCATGTGTTTGCTTGACCTGATCACAAAACCCAAGGACTCTCCTTTCCAGCTCCATCCACGCTAGGGGTCCTGCCACTTCAGAGAGGACTGGGATCTCTGCTGCAGAGGGAGGGCCCTGTGGAGGCCGGGTAAAGGAAAGAAGCCGGAAGGGAAGGACTCTGCATGGCCTCTTTCATGGGCTCTGATCTAGTCACAGCTAAACCCTCCTTCCTGGGAGGCACAGGACCAGCTGCACAAACTGCGAGGCCCAAGAGCAAGCAGTAGTCCCAGGTTCAGACATGATCATCCCTGCAGTCCCAGCACCTTGGAGAACAAGGCAGGAAGAGAGTGAGTGCCAGGTTAGTTACATAGTCTGACTCTGAGGCAGCTAGGATATCAGCAAAACTCATCTCCTTTACACTGTTGAGAGCTCAGAGGATCAGAGAGGTACACAGGCTTTTCTGATATCACACAGCATGGAAACAGCTGAGTTGTAATATAATGACATTGAATCTCACAAACTGTCCTTCAGAGCCTGCACCCCACATGTCTGCAACTCTGAGGACTCTGTCCAGACATGAGAATGATAGCGTAAGATGCCCCCAAATCTCCTCTTACCTCACACATTCATGAAAACTTTTTTTTTTCATTTTACTTCAATCATCAATCCACCAATAGTTGTTTACCGTTAAAGTCAAAGCTGCTGCTTCTGATCTGGAAAGTGCCTGGGTGCTGTGGGAAGCCCAGTGCACATGCTGAGACCCTGAGTCCTGGGAGGAGCTCCCCAGTCCTGTCGGGACCAAGCCCCCTTCTGTGAAGCACTGTCCTGCAAGCCTCCTCAGCAGCCTGCATTGCCCAGCTGAGGTCTGATCCATGCCTCCTCCTTGTCTCCCTCCCTCAGGATGAGCACAGACCCAATGGAACAGAAGGGACAGAAGGGACAGAAGGGACCTGTGACAGAAGTTCAAGTCACTCAGGCTGCTCTTACTTCATCACTTGGGCCAGGAGATGGTGAGACTGGGTCACACAGGGAAAATGGCTATGGAGGTGGGAAAGCCAGTGGTGGCATGGGCAAGAAGAGAGGGCCCTGAGACCCTCAGCCCATGGGCTGTGGCCCTGTCCCGAGAAGGACGGAGAACCATTCGCTGTGTGCCAGCGTTGGTGACGCTGCTGGCTCTGTCTCCTGTCTTGTATGGCACACCCCACTCTAGCCAATGACTGTTGGAAGTCCCACATCTTGAAGACATGTAAAGACCTCATATGATCCCAGTGTGACTTCAGTGTCACCAAGTCCCTTGCCAGATGCCACAGCCCACAGCAGCTTGTCTTTAGAAACCATAGCTGAGCCATTTTGGAGCCCCTCCTCCATCTGCTTGGCCAGACAGCCCCTTCTCCAGAGCACAGGCCACTGATTAGGCTCACCCCACAAGACTTGTGCTCAAAGCCCCTCCCCTAGGGACCAAGTGTCCCCTCTGCTTCTCCAGGGCCCATGCTTTCCTGAGGGTCCCCCAATGCCCCCACTGCCCTTAGCTGTCTGTCTGTCCACAGGCCTAGCTGTGCTTCTAAGAGACAGCTCTCTACTTTCTCTTCTACTTAGGTCCTAGAGAAATCTTACACCTGATGCCTTTCTTACTTATATTCAAAACTATGCCCAATATTACATGACTCCTGACGATTTCGATTCTATTCTTTACACTACGTTTATTCTAGTTTTTGAAACAAAGATCATATATGCATCATGAAATTGAACCATTGTCCAAGTGGCATTAACTTCCTGCTCTGAGGCTATGGCTGGTCCTAGAATACAGATGGCCACGTGTTGACCTGAGAACTCCTGCTGATTCTGCAAGACCCACTGTCATGTCTCTTCTGCTTTGAGGCCCTCCCTGATTTCTCCAGAATAGGCAGAGGTCCCTTCTGCTCAGTTCTTGTCCACATTTTAAAGACAGGAAGCAGAGGGTGGGCATCAGAGACCCCAGGCTACACAACAAAGTCATGAGTGGCAAAGGTGGCCCATGTGGGTGACTCTCACAGCATAGTGCCTTGCTGCCTGAGTGTCTCCAGTCCTCACCTTCTATTTTGTCTTCCCAAAGTTTGCATCTCTAGGGACAAGCAGGGACACTTTTGTCTCCCTCACAAGAATGAGCCTGGGCAGTCTCCCTGCTTTCACGGCTGTAGATCACTGTGATGCCTGCAGACAGCAGAGTGGCTGCTCTGTTTACCAGGTGAGGGCAGGAAGCAGGGGTTCTGTCCTTCCTCTTTGGTACTTCAGACTCAGTGTGAGCATTCAAGCAGAGTCCTTCAAGAGTGTGGGTGCCACCGAGGGCCAGCCATGTGGACACACTGGGCCCAGGCTCAACTTCCCTCCCAGCAGCTGGCTTGTCAAGAACTTCTCTATCCTGGGTCTAACTTTCCTGGTGGTAGGCACTGCACCACAGAGCTTTGCCAGGAAGCAGCACAGGAGGGAGCACACGTTCCTCCAGGACAGGCAGGAGCAGGTGTCACAGTGCCGACTTCACAGAAGGAAAGCAGAGACTCAGATTCAAGAGCTAGTGGTGCCTGAGCCAAAGTCTGCGAGGGAGATGTACCGGGTTCTAGGCTGTCATAAAGCCTGGATAAGATCCCTGCGTAAGCCCAGGATTTAGTCACCCTTAGCACGCTGAGTGAATGCCAAGCCAGGGGCTAGGGGGCAGGGTGATTCCTGGGGGTCCTTGGCAGTCCCCATCTAGAGACCCAGGTTGAGCCTTTCTCCTGTTAGGAGAAGGTTGTTTGAAGGTTAGTCAGTCCGGGCAAGGAGCTGCCTTGCAGTCTCTGGGTCCTCTGTGTATAACCTCTGTGTATAACCCGGGCACACATGGCTGGCCCCCTGGCTAACTCCTACACAATTCCAGCCTCAGCTTGCTCAGCTGTGGCAAAGGTGAGCTAGCACAGTACAGGCCACACAGCAGTGTCATTACTTCATCCCTGGCAGGGGCAGAGAGCACAGGCCTCTCTGACCTCCTGGCAGTCCCTGGTCTGTCTGCCTTTGCTCTGCGTGACATGGTCCTCCTGTCTGTCAGGGAAGAGTTTAATAGCTACCCCTCGGCCAGGAGCTATTCTGTATCTCTCATTGTACTGGTTTCTCCTCAATATATATGATAGTGTATGCTGACCCCAGGGCATAGCTAAGCAAACAGGAGCAGAAAAGGTGGCGAGTGGCATCGGTCACATAGCACCAACTAATGCCAAGTCTGTCTAGACGGCAAGGTTAAGCATTGGCCATATGTCTTCCCAGGTCTCCTTCTAGAAGCATCTGAGGCAGAACTGAAGCTAGTGAGGTGGGAGTAGCTGAAGTCATGCCTGCTTGGTATCTCAGTGTAGGCACATTGTTGTTTTAGTTCTGGTGGGAGCAGTGGTCCCTGTCCACAGCCAGCTGTGGATGGGTGGAGGCTGGGGAGACTGGAGCTGGTGCCACGCAGGCCAACTCCATGATTCCTGGGAAGGTACCCAGTCCTCAGTCCCAGGAGACCTGCTGAGTCTACCTCTTCCCTCTATGTGGCTTTTTCTCTGGAACCTCCCAGAAGAAGGTCAGGGTCCTCTGGGATCAGTAAGACCTGATGCTACTGCCTCCAATCACTAGAAGATGCAGGATGGGGGCAGACCTCGGAGTCCAGTAGCTTCCCCAGTTCTCTGTCTTCAAGGCCTAGGATGCAGCTTCACATGTGAGAAGCTCCAGACCCCACTCTTGTGGTCAGCTCGCATTCTGCTCCTGGGCCTACCCAGCTCCACCCAGAGCCGCCTTCATGCATGCTTCTCCCGAGTGCCAGGCCCTACACTTGGTGGACAAGTGCCTGGAGCCTCATCCTCGAGCAGAGTTCCCAGCATGCAGGTGGGCCTAGCACAGGGGTTCTCTGGTCCTGTGCTGCAGGTAGGAGCTAAGGCTGGCACAAGGACATCCTTTAGCTGGCTTAGTACAGTGTGGCTGGGTAGACTCAGCAATGCCAATCTGGGATAGTCCAGCTCAGAGGAGTCCTGCATGCCTGCTGCCATGCTTCCTTGCATGATGGTGATGGTGATGATGGTGGTGGTGGTGATAGTAATGGTGATGATGATGGACTCTCATTTTTTTGAAACTCTAAGTTCTTCTGAAAGTTGCCTTGGTCATGTTGTTATCACAGCAATAGGAAAACAACTAATAGAAGGGGCTCCTAGGGCCCTCTGTATAACCAGTTCTCTTCTAGAGCCCTGGAACTCACCCCTCTAGACCCATTACTCCCATTAGGTTTTGTATTCCCAGCTGAATATGCAATGGTTTGAATAAGAATGGTCCCCAAAGGCTCACAGGTTTGAATACTTGGTCCCCAGCTGGCGGAACTGTTTGGGAAGGATTAAGGGGTGCAGCCTGTGGAAGACAAGCTTTGGGGCTCCAAAATTCTCCCAGTGCTGTCCCAGTGCAGTCCCTAGGTGTGAGCCATCAGTACTACCTGCTGCCATGCGTTTGTTTGACCATTGTGGACTCTCACCCTCTGAAACCAGAAGCTCGGTTAAACTGTTTCTTTTCTAAGTTGTCTTGATCATGGCGTTTTACCACAGCAATAGGAAAGTCACCAGGTCACCTACCCTGCGTTTATACACCCCTCTTCCTCCAGGCACACCCACAGGGGATACGGGATCCTGGGGCTGCCTTGACATTCTGCCATTGTCACGTGACCCCCAACAATAAATAGTGTGTATCTGAGATCTATCAGAGATCTATGGACCATTAAAATGTGATAAGAGATCCTGGTTTTTCTTCTTCTTCTTTCTTCTTCTTTCTTCTTCTTTCTTCTTCTTTCTTTCTTTCTTTCTTCTTCTTCTTCTTCTTCTTCTTCTTCTTCTTCTTCTTCTTCTTCTTCTTCTTCTTCTTCTTCTTCTTCTTCTTCTTCTTCTTCTCCTCCTCCTCCTCCTCCTCCTCCTCCTCCTTCTTCCCCTTCTTCTCCTTCTTCTCCTTCTCCTTCTTCTCCTTCTTCTCCTTCTTCTTCTTCTTCTTCTCTTTCTTCTTCTTCTCCTTCTTCTTGTCCTTCTAATCTCCTAATCTTCTAGTACCTTTTCTCTTCTCTCCTTCTCCTCCTAATCTTTTTATTTTATTTATTTAATGTATGAGTGCTCTGCCAGGCAAGAAGAGGGCAGTGGATCCCTTTATAGATAGTTGTGAGTCACCATGTAGTTGCTGGGAATTGAACTCAGGACCTCAGGAAGAGCAGTCAGTGCTCTTAACTGCAGAATCATTTCAGCAGCCTGCTCCTGGGTTCGTTGTGCACTGGAAAGACTCCTGCCAAAAGGTCCTAGAAGAAACCTGAATCCTAGCTGCCACGCGAGGCTCCGAGGTCTCCAGGCCATGGGGGCCTCACACTGCCACAGGACTGCAGAGCCATCAGCTCGCCACGGTTCAAGAATCTCAACCATGGACGCTCCCACCTCCAGCCCCTCTCCGAGCCCGCCTCCCATCTTGTTTCTGATTTCAAATGAAGCATTTCCTCCGGGAAGCTTCCTCACAGCTCTGCTTCATCTACAAGACTGACTCTCTGCAGGTAGGTGGCCAGCCCAGACAGACTCCATTTGGGACATATGGCTTGATTAATTAACAGAATGCTGTGTGGTCTTAGGCAGGTCTCGCCACTTCTCTGTGCTTTAATATTTCTTTCTTTCTTTCTTTCTTTCTTCCTTCCTTCCTTCCTTCCTTCCTTCCTTCCTTCCTTCCTTCCTTCCTTCTTTCCTTCCTTCTTTCTTTTCTTATCTGCATACTGAAGATACATACAAAGAATGCATCTCTCACCAGGCCACTGTGGGGCTCAAGGCACACAGCATAACATGTAACGTGTCTGCTGTTGTTAAATAACATGTGTGTTTGTCTCTCTGTGTCCACTGACACAGCAGGAATCTGATTATAGATGAGAGTGACATTTACTGAGACCACTTCAGATAAGCAGGTGCTGAGGGCTAGGAGGTAGGTTCCTGGCCAGGCACACGCCAAGTGGCAGATGCCTGTGAAGAGCAGGGACATAACTTTCCAACTTTCTCAGTTGCTTGGCCATTGCTAGAGCTATGTAAGCAGAGACTCAGTGGCCACCCCTCAGAGAGTCAAAAGAGACGACCTGGACATCTTCCCAGTCAGGCGTCCTTCAGAGGGACAAATCCTGCCAGACCTTTCCCCTAGAGAGTTACATATTCTGGGTCAATTAAGGAAAATGCTTGAAGCTACCCACCCAAGGGAGGGCGCTGGAGGGTAGGACCTGACTGGTACCTTCTAGCTGGAGTCACAGCTCAGCAAAAAGTTGGATGGAGCTGATATGACATTTGAACACACATGGGTGGGCCCAAGGCCAGGGCCAGGGTTGCCTTTAGTGAGCTCTGAGCCAACTCACCTTATCCTAAATTGGCTTGGGCTGTGGCTGCTTACGGGAGACTGCATACGTAACCCTTTTTACTGCCACTGTTATAAAGCAGGGCTCTGCTCAGTACCCCACTTGGCTGACCCTGTATCCCTGCCTGCTCCTGACCTTTGGGTGCTCTGCCCTTCCTCTGGTCTGCTAATGCCCTAAGGGCCAGGCTTGGACCACTCCTCCCTGCCGTGGCTGGGCTCCCCACACGATGAGCTCTGATGCACTGCCCCAAAAAGAGCCTGGTCTTTCAGGGTCCCTCTACCCATTTCATTCCCTTCCAAGAGCTGGACTCAAGAGCCCAGAGAAGGAGGTTGGCATCTTAAGGAAGGGGCCGCATGAGGGGGCTTCCTCTGCCAGCTCCCCTTACCTGTGTTATTATTTACTTTAAAATGTCCCCACAGGCTAATAAGTTTGAATATTTGGTGCTGAGTGAGAGGAGCTATTGAGGTTTCCAAGCTCAGATGTCTAACCTGTGGTCCGAGGTTCATGGGTACGAACATTGTAGATGACAAGGCTTTGTCACAATATCTAAAGATTGTCAGCCTGAGCCCTGAATGTCCTGATCCACTGAACAGAGCATCCTGAGTCTCAAACTCCTCTTGCCACAAATAAAACCTGGCTGTGGGACCCTCCGCATCCTGATGGCTCTGCATCCCACAAACCCAGAGATGAGACACACCCTTCCTCCCTGAAGTAGCAGCCAAGAGAAGACTAACTACCATCAAACATGCTGCGGTTGGTGGGCCCAGGCTGGTTGGACCTCATCTGGTCTCCAGCACTCCCTCTTAGGGAAGCTGCACTCTGTTTTGGCCTTCACAATGCCTCCGTCGTAAGCCGTGGGCCCAGAAGTGCAGCCAGAGCATTGTCTCCTCTGTCCCAGGTAGGTCAACGGATACCTGGGGGACGATGGGTGCCAAGACTTACTGCAGGGCTGGATGGTTATGGACAGCTCAGAGTCCTCAGACAAGGAGGAACAGCAGAAAGACACGAGGCTCCATTCATGAAAGAACTTTCTAGCCCTAGGGCAGGGCTCCTCCTTGATGAAGAGCATCTGAGGTCTGCCATGTCTTCTTCCCCATCGGCCTGCAGGCTCATCTTGTTCCAAAGAAGCTGGCACTGGCTGGGGGCCTTGCGGTGACAGCTTCTGGGTGCCAGAAATGCCTTCACCCTCGATGGGCCTCAGTGACTCACTCGTGACCACTGTCCCTGGCTTCCCACCACCTTTCCAAGGGCACAGATCAGTTCTCCTCCTCTGTCTAAACCTTGCTGTGGCTCCCTAGTATCCCTAGAAGAAAGCCTGGACCCCACATAGAAGCCTACCTGCTTCCTCCTCTCCCACTCCCTCTTCTCGGCTGCCACTTGGGGAAGAACAGATGGCAGTGTCAGGCTAAATTCAAACGTGCTATGTGTCCCTTCAGCACCAACTGCGTTCTCTCAGCCTCAGCTTCTTTCCCATACAGCAGTGGAAGACCCTGAGTGTGGCAGCATGGACCCTCCATGGGTGGGGTGTAGAGTGGCCAGCAGCTGTCCCACCAGGCTGCAGGAAGCTGGGCTGCGCTAAGACCTAGGACATATGACAGGAGAGAGGGACCTAGCACGTGGCCACATCTGCCTACTTGGCTCTCCCAGCCTGGGCGGAATGTGCTGGGCTTAGGCTATGCCCTCCCGAGGTCTCTGAGACCTCGGGGCTTTGGGTCGGTCACAGCCTGAAGGTGCAGGGAGGCTGAGCTGACCTACTCCCATGGGACCGATCTGCACTGACCTCTCTGAAAGCTTATGGTGTGGACAGCGTGTCCCCAGGGCAGCCACCCTCTCGACTCTGCTCCTTTCCTGTTCTTAGCAAGAGAAGCCATGGGGACACGCTGTAGTCTGGGGAAACTCCACACTGAGAGAAAATGCGGCTGTGGAGCAGGCATGGAGGAGCTGCGAGGTGATGCGGGGTTCTGGATTTTTAGGTTGAACCCTCTGAAGGGTTTGAATTTGTTTTGTTTTATTTTGTTTGTGTGTATGTGGCATGTGTGAGCCAGCATGCAGGCACATGTGTGCATACATGCGGAAGCAAAAGGTCAGCCTCAGAGGCCATTCCTCAGGCACACTCGACCTTTGTTAGAGATGGGCTCTCTCACTGGCCTGGAGCTTGCCCAGAAGACTGTGCTAGCCGGCCACAGAGCTGCAGGGATCCTCCTGCCTCTGCATCACCAAGTGCTGGGGCTATAAACATGTCCTTGTGCTTCATTACATGAGGTTTGAGAGTCCAATTCCAGTTGCTATGCCTTCACAGTGAGCACGGTGCCCACTCTGCTATCAGCTCCGCCCTCTTCAGATTTTTTTTTAAAGAAAGGATCTCTTTATCATGCAACTCTGGCTATCCTGGAACTCTCTATGTAGTCCAGGCTTGCCTCAAATTCACAGAGATCTGCCTACCTCAGCCTCTTGAGAGCCAGGATTAAAGGTGTGTGCCAATAAGCCCAACTCCTCTTTGAATTTTTTTTTTAAATAGTCTTGTCCTGTTAATGACTTTTAAAAGAGATGCGTTCATTTATTTTCTCTGACATGGGTATTCATGAGTGTATATACATGCACCACAACCACTGAGTGCCTGTGGAGGCCACAAGCGGTGTCTGGCTCCTAGAACTGGAGATGATTGCGATCACTCCATGTGGGTGCTGGAACCCAAGCTAGGTCGTCTGCAAGAGCAGCCAGTGCTCTTAACCACTGAGGAATGCCTTCAGCTCCTCCTTAAAATGATTTCCATAAAATATCTTGTCTTAAGATGCAAAGCACAGAGCTGAACTTTATTGGGAACAGGGCTTTACGCAATGGACAGCCCCTCCCAGCCCTTCCCAAGCCCTCTTCCCACATGCTATGAGGTGGTTTGTACACAGGGTTTAAAGTTTACCACAGCCCTCTATAGCTGGACACTATGAGAAGTGGTTCAAGCTCTTCCTTCTTGGGAGCTGGGCCTAAATTCTCAGTTTCGACAGCCAGCACCACAGGCTGCTTCCTGCCACCGATGTAGAAACCAAGAAACTCAAAGTCATCTATTCTTTGTCCACTGCATTACTGGAACACAAATGACGTTCTGCAGGAGCAAGATCAAACTGTCACAGGGACACAAAACAGGAGACTAGCATCTCTACACACGGCCCGAAACTGGGGAAACACAGATTGCAGAGAGACATTGTAATCTATCCATTGGTCCCACCCATCCGCCAGCCACTGACAGACTCTGCACACTGCTGGGATCAGAGGGCCAGAGAGAAGCCCATCGTCCTTAGGAAGGGACAAGGAGGATGCTGGCCAGGAAGGAACTTCTGCAGCCTCTATATTTGTGATGTCTACAAATATCCCAACCCCTCCTATTTCATGATCCAGGCATCAAGAATGAAGTGTCAGGCCACCATTTCTGCTGACAAGCAGACCCTGCTGCCTCCCTCGGACACTTCAATATGCATTGAGCAGAACTTGGCCTTGGCAGTTCAGCCCATACTCTAGGGCCAGGAATTTCCCTCAGACTTCAGTCTAGGAAGGCAAGAAGGGGTTAATGAAAGTTCTAAGAGCCGCTAGGGCAGTGGGATTATGCCCAAGGTTTTAGTCTGCAGACCCGATGAGTCACATGAGCAGAGGGCATGGTGTCCTGTTCAAGCGGACGCTATGTGACTCTCGGGTCCCAGGCATACATGAAGGGCTCAGTGTAGCATCTTATGAACCAATGAGTGAATGCGACAATGCGACGGGGAGAAAAAAGCTGTAATTAGGGGTGTGATTCACAGCCGAACGCCAGGTTGGGGTGCTTAGATGAAAAACCGAAACACCAAATCCTGCTTAAAATGTTAAAGTTGGAATCTAAGGCAATTGCCACCTGTCCTGGTTATTTTTTTTGTTTCTGTGATAAAACACCAAGAATGTGGCAACTTATGGAAGGAAGAGTTTCTTTGAGCTTATGATTTCAGAGGGAGAAGAGGCCATGTCCATTATAGGCGGGAGGTGCGACTGGAGCAGCAGCTGAGAGCGCACATCTTACACTGCAAGAAGGAACTGAGAATGACCAGTGACTCTGAAACCTCGAAGACCTCCTCCAGCGACAAACTTCTTCCAGAAAGACCATATTTCCTAGACCTCCTGAACAGCTCCACCACCTGGGGAACAAGTATTCAAATCCCAGAGCCTGTGGAGTCTGTTCTCATTCAAACCACCACCCCAGGAAACCCGAGGACCCAATTCAATTCCCAGGACCTAACCGGTAGAGGGGGAGGACAATTAGGAAGATTATCCTATGGCTTCTGCATGTGCATTGGGTTAGCCCGTGAAATACATATGCATGTGTGCACACACAATCACTCTCTTTCTCACACACACAAACAAACACAAAGACTAAAATGCAAGTTGAAATCTAAACAATAAAGGCATTGGCATGCCTCACCAGTGCAGACTCTGGGAAGCACACCAGATCAGCACATGAGTTCTGAAAAAGTGGAACTTTTTTTCTTATGTGTGCTTTCCAGCATGGAGGGAGGCCCTGGGAGTGGCAGAGGAACACTGAGAGAAGTGTGTGGATAGCTACTGACTGGGGGTAACTCAGTTAAAGCTGGGGGAGGACCTTGCTGTCACTTCACAGATGACAAACTGGAAGACAGGGAGACTGGGGTCATCACCTGCAAAAACCTAGAATGAATGAATGAATGAATGAATGAATAAACATGGGCCCTGCAACCCCAGAACATGGGAGCTATAGGAGAGAGGACAGGGTTCGAGGCCTACCTGACCTACATCATGAGCTCTTCCATCAAAAACAAAACAAATGTAGCCAGTATCTAACTCAGGGTCTGCTATGAGGCCTACAGTGGTGTGTTTCTGAAATATAAGCACCAGGAAGGTAGAGGCAGGAGGCTGGCCCTCGAGGCTGGCCCAGACTAGACGGTGAGACAAGGAACAAGCCAGAACAAGCCACAGAAATCCTGCAAGTCGTTAGGGAATGAAGTTAGTGACCTTGCTCCTCTGAAAGCCTCCCACAGGCCTTCCCTGGAGCAAAAGAGAAACCGAGGGACAATCCAGCCCCGTCAGCTCTAGCTGACACGGCTTTGCAGGGATGCCGTCCCAGGCCTTCAGCCAGTGCCAAGGTGCACCAGGCTGGCCTCCTCTGAGCTCATGTTCTCTGACATGTACTCTTGCCTCCTACATGATAGTCCCAGTGTCTTCTCCTAGCCAGTAACCAAGCCAGTCTTCAAACCCAGTTCCTAGGACGCTGAGGCCCTAATTTACTGTCCAGCCAAGAAGCATCTCCTCCCTTTGGCTTGGAGCCCCAGGTCTCCTGCGGAGTGGGTCAGGAGCCCCTGAAGCCTGGAGCAACAGTACAAGAGGCTGCTGCTGTTTGGTTCCAGAACGGCTTGGAATCCTAGAGCTCTGCACCAAGACCTCTAGTAGGGCGTTTTCCACATCTAAGCCATCTGGAACTCTGAGCCTTGGAGGGCAAGGACAGAGTCATTGTATGACTGTGGCTGTGTCAGACCCACATGAAGAGGCCTTCAAAGAATCACAGAAACTATCAGACCCTGCAAACATCCCCCATGCCTGGCCAGAGTTGAACACGGAGGGAGACCCTTGGGAGTGGTAGGGGGGAGATAAAACCCCAAAGGAGGATCCTGTCCTCAAAGGATCTCACAGAGAATAGGGCAGAGAGCCTGAGGACAAAGGCCTTTGTCCCCCATTCCCAGTGTCTAACCACACAGCACACAGCAGCCACTCAGGGGCTGAACCAGGGAGGGAGCAGGCTTTGACCATGAGGAGTATGCACACCATAGAAGGCCAGGTCTGTGTGGTGACTCAGAGTGAGGGGCGGGCAGATGGGAGAGAGAGAGAGAGAGAGAGAGAGAGAGAGAGAGAGAGAGAGAGAGAGAGAGAGAGAGAGAGAGAGAGAGAGAGAGAGAGAATGTATTCTGGTGAAGAGCCAAAAGGTTTGTAGGGCAGCAGTGTGCTAAGCTGTGATTTTCAATCTTTTTTCTGCTAAGCAATCTCTTTTTGTTGTTGTTGTTCCCCGCCCCCACATGAAATTCTACATCACACCGTAAATACAGTGTTGCTTTCCGGTTCCCAAACAGGAGCTACCAGGCTGGCCTGGCCTCTGAGACTGTCTCCCATCCTTCCCTCCCTCCTTGACCAGGCTGAGCTGGTCCTTTGGGAAGGGCCCATCCTAGGCCTGGGTCTTCTAAGGCTAATCAAATCCCCCCCCCCCCCCCATGAAGGGCTAAGGGGAGCCCTTTCCAGGGAACAGAACTCAACCCAGGCCCTGGGGTGCTCAAACAGCAGGGTGACCATTAGGGAAACAGAAGGGAGCTCATGAGAAGGCCTGATGCCACCTGCGGATCTGGCAGATACAGGCTGCTCGGTGGAAACGTCTGGTCTTTTAGATGCTTTGATCACCGAGTCCTTGTGCTGATAGTGAGGGCTCTGGTTGAGGACAGGGTGGCCTACCAGTGTTCTCAGTGACAACAGAGGCTTTCCCAAAAAAGCAATCCAATTCCTCGCATGGTAGCCAGTGTTGGGTACCCTGCACAGGATTGTGTCTCTGTTGCCTAGAAAGCAGACCCTAGCAGTTCACCTGCACAGACGGCAGCGTCAGGAAGGTTGGCTCCTGCAGGCTTGAAGCTGTCCAGCAGGTGCCCACCTGTTGCGGAAGCAGGAGAGTGTACCTAGAGCATCTGCTCAATGCATGTAGGTGGGTCATGGAATGAGTAAGTGTGTGTGTGTGTGTGTGCGCGCGCGCCGCATGTGCAAGGGAGGTGGAGCATGCATTGGTGTCCTGGCAAATGTTTAGACACACAGTAACTATAAATTTCTCCAGTCACTCCTCCCTCAGCCCCAAGTGACGCCCTCATAGCCCATGTAGGCCTCCACCGCGCTTTCCTGGCCCTCTCTCTGGGCTTCCCATCCCCCGCCCGCCTGCCCGCCCACCTGTCCGCCAGTGATATCCTCTATCCCAGCCACCAAGCACCACCTTTTGCCAGCCAGCGAAATGCAAATGTCATCAGCACTGCACAAGCTGGTGCGTGCTAATGCTGCACCAGAAGGCAGCCAGAGCTGAGAACTGGGGAGCATCCAGAAGGTCTGGGGGATCTTCCCCGAGCTTTCAAAGGGGCCGTGTAGAGGGACAAACAGCTGGCAAGATCGAGGGTATCAGCAAGCCCTTCTCTGAAGCAGGGCAAGCCATGTGCCTCCGGGTGGCGCTCACTGTTCCTGGCCCCGCTTAGCCACCTAGGCTGAAGTCTCTCAGCCTCTCTGGGGAGTCCCTTCCCAGAGTTCCTCTTCTCTCTGTATCCCACGCACACTCGAAGAGATTTATTTGGGGGGGCTTGCCTACCTGCGCCCATAACCTCAAGCCACCTGAGGGATCGATCATGAACAGGGAAGTGATCAGGGTGGAGTCTTTCTCTCAGGGAGAGGAGGCAGCAGGTCTTCCAGGGACCGGCAGCAAGGAGTCAGGGTTCCGGACACAGGGCCGGGCTAACTTGCACGGGTCCTGCTTGCCCTGATGTGCTTTGGTTTCCCCATCTGTGAAAAGTAACTTGTGGTTTTATCAGCCTCTGCTGGCTCTCGGGGCAGTGCAAAAGGACTGTGGCTTAACAAACGGGAAAGTCCCTCGGGCCACACGCCACAGGCTTCTCCTCTAACCCTCAGGGCCCTGTCATTCCCATTTTATGGATGAGAAACTGAGGCTCAGAGATATCAAACCATCAGTTTTGTATGGTTTCATGATTTGGTCACCTTGGGATGGTGCCATTGCGTGTGTTAAAACAGGCCACATCTAGAATACCACGGGTGTCCCAGACATGTGTGCACCAGGACACAGGGCAGTGAGGATGGCCAGTGCCAAGTTGAGCAAGACACGTGGTACATTTCTGTCACAGGATGAAGCTCCTGACCCCAGAAGGGACAGCTGGAGAAAAGGCATGGCCCAGTGGGTGTGTCAGCCACAGGTTCAGATCACCCCACAGCCACCCAGCCTGTGTGAGCTGGGTCTGTCCTCAAGTCTTCACAGACCTTCCCAGAGGGTCATCCTCACATTGTCCTTGGCTCAGTATCTCCACCCATGGGTGGCCCGTGCAGCCTGGGGAAACGAGTCCTGCAGATGGAGGCTGGTGTATGCTGGGCCTGCTGCCGTGTGAGGGAAGTTCACAAGTGCTTGGAAGGAAGAGGGGTCTGGGGGAGCCTCAAACCTGTATTCTCACCTGAGCTTCTGTTGCCTGCACGATCATGGCAGGCAAGAGCCTATCTGAACCTGCGGAAGCTCTGTGACATGGTGGATTTACTACAGAGGGTTCTAGTCCCCCTCCCAGAGGCCAGCATGGGTAGAAGAAACATTCCAGAGTTCCCAGTAGGCCTTGACCAAGGATCCACCCAGGCCTTTAAGTAAAACCCCCTCTCCCTCCTGGGTCTCAGTTTCCCCCTCTATAAAACTGAGAAATGGTCTGGAGTGCTATCTCAGTGGTAGAGAACTCTCCTGGCATGTGCCAGGCTCTGGTGCCAGCACCATTAAAGCAAAAAGGACACTCACTACAGTAAGGCAAACAGCCCCCCCCCCCACACACACACTCCATGTCCTGTGTTCATTGCCTCACACTTCCCAAGCTCTCACTGGAACGACCTGTCAGAGACCGGAGACCCTTCAAGCAGCAGGAGCTGGGCAAATAGGCAGGAAACGGACAAGGGGAAGGAAGAGTGTCTGAGCCATTGACCAGGAAGGAAGGCAGCGACCGTGGGAGGGGAGTGAAGCGCATGGAGGGATGGAATCCGCAGGCGGGTGGCGGGAGGGAGGGAGGGAGAGATGGAGGGATAGAGAGATGGAGGGAGGCTGACCACACTGCTGGAATTAGAGAGGACGTGGACCGAGCCTTGCCCTATGTGTTCAGGGCCTGATCTCAAGCTCAATGCCAGGCAAGCCTGGAGGAAGAGAAATCTTGACTCACTTGGAAAGCTTCAATTACACACCTGATTGTGTGGGGGAGGGGAGACCCCAGGGTGCATATTCGCTTTCCAAAGAGCCCAGAGCCCAAGGGAGAAGACAGTCCAGGTGTGGGAAGGAGGGGGGAGTTAAGAATTATGTGGCTGAGTTCAGAGCAGAGATGGGTCCCAGGAAGATTTCTCAGAGCAAAGGGCAGATTTGAAAGTCTGACGATTAGAGAGGACACTGTTACAGAGACAAGGTTGAGAAAGCAGGCCAGTGCCCAAGTGTGGGATAGGCATTCAAGGCCATAGGCCAAGGCGACCAGCTGGGGATGACACGGGCACAGGAGGGAGGCAGAGGCAGTCACGTAGGACCCGGAATGTCAGGCTGAGGATGCTGAGCTGTAGCCACAGGCAACGAGGAGCTACTGAGGGATGGAGAGCAGTGGTCTGCGTCAGACACACTGGAGGCAGCAGGGAGGCCAGGCAAGGGAAACGGGGGGTGACAGAAGATGGGTAGGCCCAGGCGTCTGGGCGTAGAGGGGTCTGGAGGATAGGGGTGTGGAGGAACTCTAAGGCAAGCCAAGATAAGGCAGAGACTTTGTGGGAAGCAAGACAATGAACTGTGGTGCTCACAGCCTGGTCTGTCACTGCTACCAACTGTGTAGCCTCAAGCAAGTCATTTCACTCTACTGGGCCTCAGTTTCCCAACCCACTACTCATAAAATAAAAAAAAAAAATCTAGCCATCTCGTAGAACCAAAGAGTTCAATCAAACACGTTAAATATAGTGAGGACTGGGTGTTGGGTGCTGGGTGGTGGGTGCTGGGTGCTGAGTGATATGCTTATTGGTTTTTATTCCCAGCATGCCTTCCCTTTGCAAAGGACACGGGTTCTCAAGGTCACACAGCCAGCCAGCAAGGGTTGGCCTCTCTAGGCCTCAACAGGCCCCACATCCCAGGAGTAGAAAGTTACAAGCAAATAAACCACGATGACTCAGAGAAGTCTCATCTTAAAATATTATTAAAGAGAAAGACTGTTGTATGACTCTGAACGGCCTGTTTATTAAACTCCAGCTAATAAGTGAAATGAGTTAAGTTAATGAAAAAACAACCTTCGGGAAAGATCTCATCACCTAACGGTGGCCCATAAACATCAACATGAAAATTTAAAGCGCAAGAAGGAATATGGACGGACGTCATCAGCAGGGGGAGGGCGGAGGCTGCAGGGGAGCAGCCGCGGATCCCAGAGCCTTCTCCTCACTCATGGGGTCTCCAGGAAGTCATAAAGGAAGGAGTTATTTCCCATTGTTCACACACAAGGATGCTAGGTGCTGAATTTAAATTGTCTCTCGTTCCTAATTAGTGAGGATGAAATTAGAATCCATGTATGGGAGAATTGGAAAGGGCTGGGGAGCCTCTGCATACAGATTTCTTTGTTTTACAGACCAGCAGCCAGAGAGAGAGAGAGAGAGAGACAAACAGACAGACAGACAGACAGACAGACAGACAGACACAGAGACAGAGAGACAGACAGAGACAGAGGGGAGACAGAGGAGAGACAGAGGAGAGAGAGAGAGAGAACCCTTTAAGTCACATAGCAAAAGGGCACATGTTGATGTCTGAGTTGGCAGACAGTTCTTGTGTTTGGTTGAATAGTTGTCTCTTAACTCAGTGGGCTCTAACACACAGACACACAAACACACGCACACGCACGAGCATGGGGACTACAGTGAGCAGCAAGCACACATATAGAAGTGTATGTGTATGTGTGTGTACATGTGTATGGCATGCTTCAAGCTGTGTGTAATTATGAAGCAGATGTTTAATTAGTACCTGCGTGTAATTAATCAACACGATTAATACACAAAGCCCACTGCATAATTACCTTGCAATTACACGGAATAGAACTATTTTATTACTGGGGCTTTGCAAACAGCAAGGCAGTTGGTGGGCAGCGAGCCTTTTCTCTGCTCTTCTCCCTCCCCTTCCCTGCCAAGGCTCTTCTGGTGATGTCCCAACCATCCAGGGCTCAGGAGGCTTGCAGCCTCCTCCCCAGTGGCCTGCCACTCTGTCAGTTTAGAATCTTTGTTTTGGTCTGTTTCAGACGGGGTCTCCCTCTGTAGCCAGGCTGGCCTTACCGATGATTTTCTTGCCATAGCCACCCCAATCTGTGATCACCGGCACGCACCACCATGTCCGGCCCCTCTGGGGAAGCAACTTGGGAGGGAAGAAGGCAAGAGTAGGAGTCAGCAGGATGCCGCGACCCTGCAGAATGTTCAAAGATCCCCTCCAGGTGACCCCACTGTCACAGCCTCCCCCTTCCTCTCAGTCTCCAACTCTGGCTTCATAAGAGGAGAGTAGGGTATCAGGGCAAGGCTGGGCTGCTGGCCAAGCCTGAACAGACCCAAAGGTGGGGGGGGGTGTCTGGTGGATGAAAGAACCCAGCCAAGCAGTGGGCTGGGCCCCCGAGCACAGGAATCCACAAGAGCCAGCTCCTTCAGAGATGTACTGAGGGGCAGCCTCCAGGCCTGCCAGGCTGCAAGGCTTCCAGGCTCATGGGGAAGGCACCTGCTGCTTCCTTCCTATCCTATGGGGACACCCCCCCCCAAGAGCTTGCTGGCCCAGGGGCAGAGGCAGCCGATGGGGCATGAAGCCTCCTGTCTCTCACTGCTCACCCAGCCTTTTGGCCTCATTAGTGTAGCCTGCCTGGATGCCTGGAGGCCTTGCTGCCTTGCATGGTTTCTTAACTGCCTGTTCCGTCTCTCATTTGATGGCTATCATTACCTCCACTCTAGCGCTGGGAAGAAGCACTATGTCTCAAGAGTTCCGACACAGAATCAACACATGTCAAACCAAGTTCACTCCTGAGTCTATACCAGAAGGACCCGGACACCAGATTCAAGAATGTCACCCATGGGGGAGCACATCCCTATGTTCATAGCATCCAAGGGGAAGCAACCCCAGGGCTGGCCCTGTCTCCATGTGGCAGAATATTGCCATCGGACAACAGAGTCTGATGCCAGGGCTGTGGAGGAAGCTCTTGTGTCAGTGAAGGAGAAGCACTGTGTGCCAAGGCCACAGATTACAAAACTCTAAGGTTCATTCTGAGAAGATCACACCCTGGAAGATCCTTCAGGACAGACAGCACGTGGGTGCCTGTGGTCGGAATCGGATGCAGGCAGCATCTTCCTTTTCCCAGGTGAGGAAAAGTTCTGGAAACAGACAGAGGTGATGGCCATACAATGTTGTGGATGTGCCAGATGCTGCTGGATAGTGCAGGGTGAGGGACAATGTAATGGAATGTGAATGTCACCTCAGAGGGAAGGAAGGAAGGATGGGGGAGGGAAGGTGGGAGGCAGGGAGAAAGGGAGACGGCAGGGAGGCAGAAGGAGAAGCCAGAGTCACCTTTGGGTTTCTGACTCTGGGTCTGTATGGTCCTCAAACCCTCCTCTGTTGTTCCCCTTCATCTGCTCACCTCAGTGCCTTTGAACACGCTGGGGCCTACGGCAGGAAAGCCATCTTCCAGTTTCTTACAGCCCTCGAGCCTTTCTTAGAAGCCACCTTCTTTAAGTCTTTGCAGGCGCTTGGTAGTTACAGTTGGAGGCCCACCGTCCTGTGTCCTGCTGTCCCTTACCAAGGGTCCCCACTGGAGAAGGAGCCGAGCATTACACCGTACTAACACCAACAGAGCCTCAGCTTGTGCCTATATCTGGGTTGGCAGACACCATCCACCTATTCCCTGCCCAGCTACCTGTGGACAAGTCCCAGAGTCACGATTTTGCTGCTCTCTAAAATCGCACATCTGATGAAACTACTGCCCATCTTTCAAGGTCCAGCTCTTGCTTCCTCCTGTGTGTGTGTGTGTGTGTGTGTGTGTGTGTGTCTTCCTAAGCAAGCACATAGCATCTGGCACACATATTCCTGAGTGACTAGGAGGTTTCCTGTGACATCTTCATGTACGTTATTCTGCATGCTACTCACTAGTCCCCCCTCCCCCCTCCCCCTCCTCCCCCTCCCCCTCCCCCCCTGTTGCTCTCAGCAGTGCCTCCTGCTGCAGGCGGGCCTTCAGTTATAAGTCTGCTGGCTGAGCTCTTTCTAATAACTGCTGCCACACCTCCCTCACTGACTGAAACTATTGGATATAGAGCCACACAAACACAGCAGCACTTTACACACCAAAGAGATCGTACATTGAAGGGTTGGCATGGAGAATAATCCCAAACACCAAGAAAAGCAGCCCTCCCAATCGCCTGTGGGAAACTTCATAATCTGCACCAGAATGTGAACCCCCTGGTGCCAAGATGCCAAGAAAGTCTCCCTACTCCAGAAAGCGGAGACGGTTTCCCTGGTTTCCAGCAATGCTGTGGATGTTGGGACCTGCTAAGGGTAGGGAGTATCTTTTCTCCAGGTGAAACCCAAAGCAGAAAGAGGTGACTTTTGGACCAGCGCAGCTTTTTGCCATCTACGGAATAAATGTCTGGTCCCGGAATAAATGTCTGGTCCCTGTATCGTCACTGCTAGGACACCGTTCATTAAAATGCACAGTGAGACATCACTACAGCTTCGACAGAAGGCTAAAGCTGAGCAGAGGATCATGCTGAGCGCAGGACTTGCACACTGCAGGCAGATGCCACGCCTACTCGACGTGACAGCTATGACAGCTAAGCCCTACTCAGCACCCCACTCCCAGTCATATACTCAAGAGTAACGTCTGCACCTGACTACAGGAAGATGCAGACCAGAACGTTCACTGCAGCTTCATCCACAAGCACACAAAACAGAAAGCAATCCAATGCTCTGTCACCCCATGGTCAGAGACGTCAACTGGTGGGAGATGGCTATCTCCTCCCACCTACTGGTTCTGGAAAATAGAACTCAGGTTATCAGGCGTGGTAGAAAGTGCTGTTTCCCACCAAGTCATCTCACCTTCCTTCCTCCCCCTTTATGGACATAGTATCTTGTAGCCCAGGCTGGCCTCAGAGTCACTATGAGTCAAGGATGACATTGATCAGACCCCTGCCTCTATTTCCCAAGTTCTCGTATTTCAGACACTGCCACCACATCCAGTTCATGTAGTGCTGAGGTTTGAAACCAGGGCCTAGCAAACGCTAAGCAGGCACACTGCCAACTCAGTCGTATCGTTAGCCTCCAATTGCTTTATTTCCAAAGTTTAAATCACATCCTAACCCTCCCTGTTGAAAGCTTTATCTGCAGCTTTATATGCAACTTTGAATTTATAGCAAGATTTGAGTTTTAAGTAAGTTTAAGATTTTGTGTTAGGCTGCTTTAATGGCTATCCTGGGGTTCATGTGATCCGTAGGCTACAGATTATTGGCATACCAAAAAGTCAAGTGTCTATTTGTTGAGCCCCCTAGGTGCTTCCGCAGAGAAAAAGTCCGGTGTGGAGGCCCACCAGGTGAGGGTGCCAGCTTCCACCAGGGGAGGGCGCCAGCTTCAGCTTTGGCCATACTGGTGTGTGTGTGTGTGTGTGTGTTAATGATGGAGACCCATGGTGGTCATCCTTTGGTAATCAGCGGCCCTGTGCTCCCGCTGGCTGAGGAGCACAGATGTGAGAGGCCAGCTCTCCACACTGCTTTTCTGTGAAGTGGGGCAGCCAGGCAGCAGGCTGGGGCATGAATAAACCGGGTGATTAACACCGTGTGCCAAGCAGCAGGCGGCTGGGCCAGGGTTGAAAGGAAATGTGGAAGCCTGCTCTGCCTTGTCCACCGGAGTCCGCTTCAGGGCCCTTCTGGCAACAGTTCAGCGGTGGAAGAGAGTGCCTCTTGGAGCATCCCTGCCAGAGCTAGCCTGCCCTACTTGAAGAATCTAGAATCAGGCTCAGGCCAAGCTCAGAGTCAGGTGCCCCTGGGGCACCCACTGTGGAAGTCCTTTGAACTTCAGTTCTCTCATTTGCAAAATAAAAAGAATAATTCTCCACCCTAGGGCTGCTGAGCACATCAGGAGATCTCGCTTACAGAAAGCACTTTGCATTTTTTCTAAAGTGCAATGCAAATGTTGTTGTTTGATGTCTAGTTATAATTATATAACTAAAAGACAGACAAGGAGGGACCTGTGAGGTAGATGGGGGAGAATGCTGGGACTGCCTCTCTACCACAGCACTGTTGGGAGTCTCTAGTCTGGGCTTCATATCAAGGTTTGAGGGAGGCACCTCAAATAGCACCTTCTCAGCAGGTAGCCTCACCAGCCCATTCTACAGATGGGTAAACAGAGTACTGGTTCCCTCATTAGCGATGAGGCCTCTGGGGAGTCTCCCTGGATGTCTTGGTGGAGGTATAGCATTTGCTTCTTGTAGAGGCCTGCCCAGGTCAACCAAGGACACTTTGTCCTCTTGGAGCTTCAGGTCCTTGCTGTGGGCTCCTGTTATGGTTCTGTCAGGGAACAATGGGTGACCACCAGTGCTGAGCGTAGTGAAAGGGTCAGCTCAGGAACTTTGGAAAGGTCATGGAACACTTGCCTCTCCCAGAAGGGAGAGGCTAAATTACATTCCCTGCAGCTAAGGGAGGCCCAGAGTTAATCTGTTAGACCCTTAGGCACCTACCTCATCCCCTAACAACCAATTAGTTTAAAGGTAACACTGTTTTGCCAATCACATTGTGCCTAATGGCGGCTGCCCTGAGGACTGTATAAAAGGCCCAGTGCTCGGGCTGCACGTGGTCGTTCTCTCCCCACACGCAGGACGACCCCCAGCATGCTGGATTAAATAAAATTCCTCTTGCTTTTTGCAAGATTCCTGTCTCCGTGTGGTTCACTCAGGGGGTCTCCGGTAAGTTAAGACTCCCTGAGTCTTACAGTGGCACTTGGATTGCACACAGAACAGGTACTGTGCTTGGGAGGGTGGGGCCTGACCACCTAGACTAACAGCCAGGGTTGTCCCTGTTGTCCAGGGGCCTGAGGCTCTCTTAGGTGCTGTACCCCTTAAGCTTCTGAATTTTCTGCCCCCTCCCCCCATACTCATTTAAACATCTTGACTCCAGAAAGCAATCAGGCAAGGTGAGTGAGGGGCAGAGAGGAGGTTAACAGTAGCAGGGAATTGCCCATATATAGTCTTGTGGTACAGAACCTTCTCCTTCTCTGGGAGAGGGAAACAAGAAGACAGGAGGCTGGGTGAGCGGTACTTGGAGTCAGGAGCTGTACAGAGGGAGAGAATGGTAAAGGCTTCTGGAGGCCTGCTGGGAGGAGGAGAGCTGAGGTGGAGCCCCAGGAAAAGGTCTGGGAAGAAGTGGGGGACTCCTTAGGGGATGGCAGACATAGGTTGGGATTGGGGGCCGTTGATCTAATCTCAGCACGCCTGAGAAACAGTCCCTGGAGGCAAATGGCTAAGGAGTCAGTCTTGAAGCGAACAAGATGGGAGGCTGGAGCAGCATCCGAGCAGCTAATCCTTGAGCGACAGTGTTTCCTGGGCTCAGCTGGAGCCAACTTGCTGGAACAGGAGCTGCAGCTAAGGTCTGAGGCAGGTCCATGGCTCTTCAGAGAGCCCTCATCTTAGCTCTCAAGGCCTCTCAGGGAAGCAGTCCACTCTCAGAGGACCTATATCCTCCTGGCTCAGGGTGTCAGCCACCAAACACCTCTGCATCCCTTCCCCACAACTCTGAAAGCAGCCTATGAGGACTAGCTAGGCCCTGCAGCCTAACCGAGGCTGCAATAACGTAAAACTATCGCATAGACTAGCAAAGTTTCCTACACTCAACCACCAGGGAGTTAGAGGCCGTCTCATCCTGTGCATGGCCTTCTGTGTAGTTCTCATGGGGTTAAGGTATCAGCTGGGCTATATTCCTCTCAGAGGTTGGGATTAGTGTTTGAGACTGTTCCCTTGCTGTTTATAGCTTCTCTAACAATTTGTCATCCTTAGACATGTTGGGAGCACCCCTTGACCTGTGTGACTAGGTTGCCTCTCATGGATATTTCAGAATACCCACTGTCCCCTGAATTCGTTAGCTCCATTGCATCGACAAAGTCACCTTAGCCATGGAAGAATAGCTAGGCACACTTGGACTCCCAGTGTGCCCTGCAAGTCCAGTGTAAATTGAAAACACCTTATGTGGAAAACGCTGGAAACCTTCCTAACCCACTGCTCTTAGCCTAGCCACACACTGAGAGGCAGCATGTAGACTCTAAGAGATTTGAGTTAAAGGTATAATTTCTGCATTAAAACATTTTTAGACATTTATTTATGTGTTTTGTGTGTGTATGTGTGGGAGCACCAACATGCCACAACACACATGTGGAGGCCAGAGGGATACCTTGTGGAAGCTGGTTCTCTCCTACCGTGTGCTCTCTGAGGGTGGAGCTCAAGGTGCCAGGTTGGTGGCAAGTGTCTTTAGCTCCTGAGCCACCTCTATGTACCCAAGAGTCATTTTTATTAAATACTTATTATTTTCACAACACCACAAATTAAAAAAAAAATCATCACACGCTGCGCCATCATAAACAGAGGGCTGTCTCTACACTCACCGTCCCTAGACACCAGGACATGACATCTTAGGGGAGTGTCATCCTGTCCACCGCACTGTCCAGAAACTCACCAACTGTGGACTGGGTCTGTCCATGTGCCACCATCAACCAGGAAACACAGTGGACCCAGAGACTGGATGTCAGAGTAGCTGGTTTATGGGATGCAGGCTTCACCAAGCTTGCCTCCTTCTCGGAGAGCATCTCAGATGCCCTGAAGGAGGATGAGAAAAATCAGGAAACAAGACCAAGCCTTGAACTCTGACTCAAGTCTGTGGAAAGGCTTGCCAGCAATCTTGTGCTGTGCAACTCCAGGCCAACAGCCTAACCTCTCTGACCCTGATCCCTGGCTCCAGGTACACAGGCCCCTCTAGACTCCTCTATATCTGTGTGCCTCAGAAAACAGCTCAAGACATTCACCAGGGAGGGTTGCCCTGGGCTTAGTGGCGTCTCTTCCTTTGGAAATCAGAGTGCCTGGAAGCTCCTGTCCCTTCCCCTGTCAGGTGGCCCTCAGGGTAAAGGATGAAGATCTAGTTCTTTTATCCCAGGTTGATTGAATATGGGGGTGGCACAAATCCCAGAGTGCAGCAGTCCGTGGCCATGACATGGGCCCTGAATGGCTTTTTCCAGTTCCTTGTCCATAGACACTAGCCTTAGAGGCTGCAGGTATTATTCTGTTTGCCGGAGGTGGTGGTCCTATGGGCAATATAGTCCCTGTTCTAGCCTCAGAGGAGGAAATCAGGCGACAAGCCCACATTGCAGGACCAGCTAGCAGCTTTGAGATTCGAACTCATACCTACCTGACACCAAGCCTGTGCCTCATCACCTCTGTGCCTTCCTTGAATCCCTACACACCCAAGAGAACAGGAAGGGGATGTGGGGAGACACACGTAGGAACAGTGGCAGTGGGAATGCCTCGTGGAGGCTCGTGGTCTGGTTTGCCACCTTAGGAGCCAGACACCGTGAACCCCGGGACACAGGCTGGCATTCGGCCCCTAGACAATCTCCCTCCACAAACAGCCTGACCTGGCAGCTCAGGTCAGGACTTACTTCCTGAGTTGGAGACTGAGGCTCCTTATCGGGGCTGCTCTAGGTCCAGGTTGGGAAGTATAGAAGGCCCCATGCTCCCCAAATCCCCACTACTGCAGTATTTGGAAATGGGGAAAAGAGTAATATAACCTCTTCCTGGTCCCGGTAACCTCACCGTGCCCTGCCTGGAGCTAAAGTTAGGAACAAAACTGAGCCCTGGAGCTTGGGCTGCTCTTTCAGCAGACCCGGGTTCTACTCCCAGCACTCCAAGGGTGCCATACAACTATCTGTAACTGTGCCAACGGACCCGAGTCACTCTTCTGACCTCCAAGCGCACTGCGTGCATGTGGTATGCACGTATACAAGCAGGCAGAACACCCAAACACATATAAATAAATGAATACGTGAATGAAAAATAAGTAAATATATAAATAAATGGACTTTGGAGCTCAAGTTGGAGAGTGTTTCTGTTGTAGATGGCAGGCCTCCTGGAAGAGGTGTCTTCTGAACACAGACATTTTACACAGGCAGGCAGGCAGGCAGGCAGGCAAGAGCAGAGGTGTACTGCTAAGGAGGAGGCTGTGAGGGAAGGACCCAGAGAGGGAAGGTGGAGTGGAGGCGGTCCCCAGCCTCATCTGGCTGGCTCCCAAGGGGTATCGGTGGACACCGCAGTGCCGGGAACACTGAGGACACCAAGCTCTTCTGTCGCAGATCGTGAAGACTGTTCCACGGGTGTCTCCAGAGTGGCCCAGGCTCTCTAGAGCAGAGGCAAAGGGTCACGGGGCAACTGGGTGGACAGGAGACAGGCCAGCAGCTCAGGCTATGAGATCAGAAGGGGAAAGCCAGGAGACCCCCTCTGAGTGTGGGGAGGTGTCAGGAGGAGGACTGGGTCCCCCTGGGTTAGGACGGGCTGGCTCAGGGGGAACATGACTGTTTTGCTCTAGGCCCATGTTCCAGTTGTTGTCATGGAGAGATGCAGATCAGGGTTGGGAAGATGCTTTGGCGAGAGTGGAGTGGGGTGGTTCTGGATCTGGATGGGTATCAGCAGGAACCGCAGAGAGGGATGAGGGCAGGAGGAGGCAGCTGAGCAGAGAAAAGAGGTTTGCCTCTGTCCAGAGGAGTGTGGCTAGGTCACTCATTCCTTACAGCACGGGCTGTGCCGGGTGCTGTGCAGGGAACCAGAACTATATGGGTGGGTGGGCATAAGGAGGGACAACAGGGCAGCCCGCCTGGGTCCTCCCACACACTCTCTGCCTGAGGCTGGGTGCCAACCTTGGCAGGGGTGCGTGGTCTCTGCCTGACTGCCCTTATCTGATGGAGACTAGGGATGCAGCACCACAAGGCAGGGGTTGAAGGAGATGCCTGTGACAAGCCAGGTGCCCAGTCAGTAGCTGATTCTCCATGCACTAGGAAGTGATGGCTCCTTCCCCATTTCTTCTCCTCCTCTTCTGCACTGCCACTGCTGAAAGCCTTGTGTTGAGTCACAGTTGACTCAAACACTGGCCACTTCAGCCTCCTCCAGGAGGCTGAGAGCCCTCGAGGACCGGGTTATGAGATCTGGTTACCTCAACACATTTATTCAAAGCCAAGTGCTGGGTTTCTCTAGCATTGAAAACTGGAGACAAGGAAACAACAACAACAACAGCTCTAAATGAGTGTGCTCCTGATATCTTTGGGCCACATCTTTTCTCTGAATGCCAAGCTTTGGGCACACAGGGTGTTTTCATTAGTTTCTGAGGCAAGAGAATGCCTTTTTAACTGGTTTGGCGAGGTAGAGATTCCCAAGAGACTCTTCCCACATCTCTGTTTCCCTGTACAAAGCCAGAGCTAAAACTCAGCATCTACAGGGCCCCAGCTTACTTGGTGAAACACATCTGTTGCATAGAGCCACTTAAAGCCTTGTGAAGTAGATCAGCAGTGTTGAACACGAGGGAAAGCCCTTCCATGCTTATTTAATGCTGGGGATTGGACGTAAGAGTTTACGAGTGTTAGGCAAACACTACCCACTAAGTTCTGTACCCCAGCCCCACAAGCAATTATGTCATAAATAACCTAGTGTAGTGGCTATTCATGGTTGTCAGCTTTACTATATCTGGAATGAACTACAATCCAGATTTGGAAGGCTCACCTGTGATCCTAATCTTGTGGCTGTAGGTTTCTGACCTGGATCTTGGCATGGATATCTTGAGGCATAGTGGCTATGAATCCCAGAAGAATAAGTCAGGGAGTTCAAGGTCATTTAGGACAAAGCAAGTCCCATATCCAGGTGTGGTGGCACACACCTTCTGCTGGAGACCTACATAAGGACACTGGAAGAAGGAAGATTCTCTCTTCCTCGCTTACTTGCCTTGTGGGACTGAGCAACAGCTAGATCCTTAGACTTCCATCCACAGCTGCTGCTGACCAATGTTGGGGAGTTGGACTACAGACTGTAAGTCACCAACAAATTCCCTTACTATATAGAGACTACCAATACATACGCTCTGTGACTCTAGAGAGCCCTGACTAATACACCAAGCCATGCTGAGAGGACAATGAGAACCCAGGTAGCTCCTCCTTGAAGGTGATCTGCTCAGCACTGAGGAAGCAAGGGGCTCCCCAGGGAAAGGCCTGGACAAGCTCCAGGCAGAGGGAGAAGCCTGTGTGAGGCTTCCAGGTGAGAACCGCAGTGTTCTAGGGTTCAGGCAGAGAAGGCTGGTGTGGATGGCATGGGGTGGGGGAGGGGAAAGAAAGGGAGTGAGGGGCTGAGTGGGTGGGGTCGTCGCACAGCATTCTGAGTACCATCAAAGGAGTGAGGGCTCATCTCTGTGCAGTGGGAACCACAGAATGCTCTCACGCATGGCTGATGCAAAGTGATGCCCTAACTGGGAACACGCAGTTATCTGGGGTTATACAAGAGGACGCCACAACTCACCTATTAAAATGACTAACTTTTTTTTAAAAGGATGATACCAAATGCTAGTAAGAACCTGGAGCAATTGAACTCTCACAGAGCAAGGAGCTTGACTGCTTGAGTCTATATCAAGGAGGGCAGTGGTTAGGTGGCAGCAAGGGGATTGGCATAGCTATTTTGGAAGACAGTTTAGCGGCTTCTTCCACAATTACAAGTACCTTACCATGCCACCTAACCACTGCCCTCCTTAGTACTGACTCAAGCAGCCAAACACTCATGTCCCCAAAGAGACTCGCACAGCTTTACTCAAAATTGCCCAAACTCTCAAAACCACCTGTGATGGGGGAGTTGACAGCTAAGCCAGGCTGTGCTCATTCAGTGAATACTACCCAGTGGAAAAAGTGCTTGAGCCACCACACCCAGAAAGACATGGAGGAACCAAAATGTATCTTCCTGGTTGGAGGAGTCTGTCTGAAAAGCCTATGCAATGTACGGTTACAGCTGCACAATATTCCAGAGGGGGACTAGGAAGACATAGATAAGACTCATGGGGTTTGGATGAAGCAGGGAGAAATAAAAGACAATGCAGGAAAGAATGCGAAGGCAAAGACGGTGCTGTGTGATAGAGCTGTGGTGGCCACTGGAATTCCTCACAACCAGTGAAAGCTGCAATTTTAAGGGGGCAAGGGTCCCTAAGGTGAACTGCGGCCTCCAGTTAACAACAGTGTATCAACAAACACTGTGCTAGATCAGAAAATGGGAACAAAACTGTGGCCATCTCAGCTCAGAAGTGTCTGAGAAATACTGTTTTCTGACTGCTTTTTTTTGGGTGGGGGGTTGTTTGGTTTTGATTTTGATTGTTTGTGTAAACCTAACACCTTGTTTTTTAAAAAGTCAATTAAAAAAAATAAAAATGTGTTTTAAAAGTCCTGCCTGGGTTATAGTATATGATACAAAGTAGATGGAAAGGCAGAAGTCAGGGTGGCTGACCGGTGTCTAGTGAGGGTGGTAATGTTGGTGAGGATGATGGTAGAGAGGAGGGGTGTGTTTAAAGAACCAGAACCTCTTGGTGAGCTGATGGAGAGGGAGGAGGACAGAGTGAAGTCACTGGGAGGACTCCTGCTCACACAGGGCACAGAGTGGGGTTCTGGATAAGGAATCAAAGCAGTTAAGGCCATCAGTGCAGTGCTCACGGGAGAGCAGGATACAGGCAGATGCAGGTCAGCCTCCTCAGGTCAGCATGACCCACAGCTTGCCCAGCCCAGCCTCTACCTGATGCTGCTGAGAATTCAGAAAAACAAGGAGCAAAAGAGGGTGGGGGAGGGGCAGAAGCATCAGCGTGCTAGAGGGCCGCAGACACAGGCTGCCCAGTGGGCCAGGCCTCGCCCTGCTTGTGAAGGGCTTGAGGGTGTCCTGGGAAAGTTCCCACAACCAGGAGCAAGGACTGCATTGGTTAGGGGCCCACCAGTCTCCCTTTTTAGGGTTCTGGGGTCACATTCAGGAGCTATCAAGGGCAAGGCCTCTAGTCTGTGACCACACCGCCCACAGGGGTGATTGGCATCCGTTCTAAGGAAACAGACAGGGAACAGGGAGGGCTGATACTTTTTTTTTTTCAAACACTGGCAAAACCTTTGGCATCCAGCTGGTGCCAATTATGTCCATGGCACAAACGAAGAAAGGAAGGGATAAATGATAACAGGGTCCCTGAGAAGCACTAGGCATGCAGCCTGCCCTGGTTCAGCCAGTTTTTGGAACTGGACCATGCCACAGCAATAACAGCAGAAGAAAGCTGGTCCTAGTCACAGAGGGTGGAAGGCTGGCCCTGTGCCTCCCAAGGCCCTTTCTTCCTCTTCTTCCTGGTGGGGCCGAGCAGAGAGATATTCCAGACACAGGCCGGAGGATCTTGGGTTGTTTTTTTTTTTTTTTTTTTTTTTAAACCGCTGAGCTTTCTCCTTCCTCCCATTGTCCTCCCTGGTGTCACGAGACCCAGACCAAGGGCACTGTATGTAGAGGTCACAGGTGCCCTGACTGTACAGGAAGGAAGCAGCAGAGAGGCGGGTTCCCCTCCTTGATGTCCCTTTGGACCTTGCCCAGCTTGCTCCTGTTACAGTTTGATTTCTTCTGTCCCCAACCCCATGGCAGGTGGTCAGAGGTCTGCAGAGAGAACCACTGATTAACCAAGGATGGGAGAGCTGAGCTACAAATCACTCCGTCAAATGAACAACCAGGGCCAATAAATTCAGACCTGAAACAATGACAGCAGGTGTGGAGGGGGCGGGGCAGAGCCAAACTCTCCCCTCTGACAGAAGAATGCGAGAGGTCTGAGACCCCGGGATCACTCAGCTGGAAAGCTAAGCCCTCACTGTTGTTAGCCAGGTGGGTGTAGAGTGGAAATATGATCTAGGCTTGAGGGGTTGGAGCAGTGTCCGGAGGAAGGGCTCTGTCTGAACGGATACCTAGTGGAGAGCTAAGAGAAAATTCTAGCATAGGTCCTAAAACACACAAGCTGAGGCGCACAGATCCTCCACTTCCAGAAGCAATGGCCCTGGGTGGGGCAATCCTCTCCTCTCTTTCAGCAATGCTGATCCCATGAATTTGTGGTCATCAAATGTCGAAGGCACTCTGCTAGTTCTGGCATTGGTCGTAGGTGAAGCCCTCTGTGGTGTGGGGAGAGATAGAAGGCCCAGTGTCCCACAGCAGAGATAAGGATGCTATGGAAGGGGAGGTTCAAAGTACCCCAACTTGGATCTGCCTCTGATGAGAGCCCTAAACTTTTTAATCCCCTGAACTTGGTTCAGTGGGCCAAGAAATGAGATAAATGGAGACACCGAGGCCAGATCTACAACGTATCTCTCTCATGTCCTGGTCTTGAGGCTGTCCTCATGCCAAGACAGGTCTTTTCTTGAGACTCTAGGGAAGCACCAAAGAAAGAGGTTCAAAGCCTAGAAGGCCAACTGACCCACCTCCAACACAACACAGTGTGCCCTTTCTAAAGAAAGGGGCTGCCTGGTCAAAAACTACATCTCCCAGGACGCTTTGTACCCACATGTCTGTAACTTGTTCTCACCAATGGAAGTGTCTTTAAACTTTAATTTATTAGGGAGCAGAAGGGCCCTCTAGGACTCTTGCTTCCTCTGTGGTGACCTTGGTAAAGGTGAATGTGTGTGGGTGGAGAGGGTAGGGGCAGGAATCCAGGCTCTACACGATGTGGGAAATGCCACCAGGCTTTCACAACCATGTTGCTGACTGAGATACTAGCAATGGGCTAAACCATGGAGACTCTTGAGACCTGCACCATTTACAGTCACTTCATCCTCATCCAGAAATCTGAGAGAGCCCCAGGAATCCAGAGACCTCAGGTGGGAACTCTTTTAAAACAGAGTTTTAAAACTTTGCTCCCTGATCTTTACACACGATTCCAAGGGGAGTTTGCTTCCAGTCTAGTGCACTCTCTTCCTCGACTCTCCGTCTGGCCTCCCTCCTACATTATGGCCGTGGTGAAGAGAATCTTGACTCTTCAGATGCTCAGTTCTTTAAATGCAGCTCCCATATCCATGGAGGAAGACCCTTCAACAAGCCCAGAGGATGCCTGAGTCCACAGAGTCACCAAGCCGTGTGTGTGTGTGTGTGTGTGTGTGTGTGTGTGTGGTGTGTGTGTGTACCTGGTACAGAGATTGGCAAGGCAACTGAAAATGAAATAGAACAGTCAAAGCAATGCACTTAATAAAAGTTATGTGAACATGGCTTCTCCCAGCATCTCCTTTTGCTAGGCTGCTTTGTTCCTCCTGTTATAACCCTGATACTTACAGGAAACACTTCAATATTTCTCTTTTGTAAGTCTGAGCTGGCAGCAGGGACAGAGCTTTGGGGGCATTACTAAGAATTAAGAACTGCTGAGGCTCAGTGGCTCATTTGAAAACCAGGGTAGCTGCTAAGTGTCTACTGGTAGGGGACGCGTCTATTGTGAGACACTGAATAGCAAGATGATTCCTGTGCTTTGGATAGGATGGACTGCGGCTGCTGAAAGACTTTATCTCAGTGTTCAGAATGACGCACAATATAAAGCTTGTGAAATGTTTATCTCCAGAATTTTCTATTTTATATCTTTAACCACAGGTAACTGAGATCACAGGTAATCTCAACTGTGAAACGAGGAGTCTTATACAAGTCTGTGGGGGAGGGATACGTGGGGGGAGGGATACATTGGGGAGGGATAACCGTAGTTCTGTGGTCTTAATACTTTCTCTGCTGTTAAAAAACGGCTATAGACTCAGTGTTTGTAAAGAAGTTACTTCCATCTGATGAGGACCCTCATGATGCACCATCCTGTGGAGAAAGGCAGAGAGCTGACAAGGTGGAGAAGGTGCTGAGCCCATGGCCTGTGGTGGCTACCTTACTCTTCCCACAATAGCACTGGCCAATCTCCGGGGATAGAACCCTTACCAACTAATCACTTCTTCCTTTCCTTTCCTTTCCTTTCCTTTCCTTTCCTTTCCTTTCCTTTCCTTTCCTTTCCTTTCCTTTCCTTTCCTTTTGGCTTTCTCTTCTTGGCTTTTTGTTTTGTTTTGGTCTGTTGTTGTTTTAGCTCAGGCTGGTTTACCACGTTCTGTGGTGCCCAAGGATGAAGGGTGATCCTGAACTCCAGATCTTCTTGCTCCACATGCAAGTGCTAGGATTTCATCTGTATACTACTGATATCCACAGGTATCTGTGGATCTGGGAATTGAACACTGATTTTGTGCCTCTGGGTGTGCACTCTGCTTGTGGAATTACATCCCTGGTCCCCCATCACATCCTAAAGGCCATCTCTGCATCCCATCATGGCATAGCCCATCTCAAATGGATTTGGGAGTGGCATTCAAACCCCAGCTTACTAGAATGGCCTCGGATCTCAGAAGCCTGCTCACATAGTGCACTAGCCTGCCCACATAGCAGCAACTTAGCACGTGCTTGGCAATGTTTTTGTCAGAGATGAAGATGAGGAAATCATTTATAGTCTGGAGAAGCTTTGAGTCCAGGTGGACAGAGGGAGTAGCTCTGTCTGTCAGATGAGGAAACTGAGGCTCAGAGAAACCCAGTGTCTAAGATGGCATGGCTAATTAGCAAAGCATCCTCTTGCTTGGAGACCCAACATGGAACTGTGTGGAAAACACTGCACTGTGTGTGTGTGTGTGTGTGTGTGTGTGTGTGTGCTCTTATAAAATCCTGCCTCAATTCCCAAGCAGGGACAAAGGAGAGTGAGCAGTTCCTACTCAGCATCTCTTCTGCTGATTTTATTATTACCTATAATGTTCTAATTAAAAGTGAAGCGCTCTCAATAATCCCCAGTGAGGCCCAAGAAAATGTCTTGGTCCCTATTTTAGCTCCACGAGAAATAGTCCAGTATAGTATCAGCCAGAATTATGTAACCTTCTAAAAGGTTGCCTGCTGTCTCTGCACTTCAACACCCCTGTGAATGCCCAAGTAGGCAGAGGAAGCCCTCTCTGGCTTCAGTTTCTGTGTTTCCACAATATTCTTATTTGCTTTATTGGACGCCAATTGCTGTCCTCCCTACCCCCCTTAAAACCTAAAACCTGTGTGTGTGTGTCCTAAGATCTAATCACTCTGTCCTCCATAAGAACATTAGAAATTAGGCGATGTTACAGATTAACAAGAATTCTTGGGACCAGAAAGTTTAAGGAACTCGTCCAGTAACTTGAACAGCAAGTAGGTGGCCAGATCAGGATATAGACCCAAGCCATCTAGGAGGTGTGTGCTATGATGGCCTCTCATTAATTTTTAAATGAACTGTCTATGCTTCTGACAAGCAGGTGGTGGGCCAGGAAACATGAGCCAAGCACCATGGCTGAGACCAAGGAGCAGAGCTGGCCCCAGGAGCTCCTCCTTGACCCAGGAAGCCTAAGGCTCAGTCTGGTATGTCAACCTGCCTAGAAGAGGCATTCGGGCTGACCTCGGAAGCAGAACTCAAACCGTGAGGACTCAGGGCCCCATCACCAGGTGGAGCAGAGTGGAGGTAGAGAGGGGTCGGGCTAGCCCAGCTGAGAAGTAACAAGGCACAGGAAGGACTCTGGCCACAGGTGGGTCCGACTTTTCGGATCCAAGAGCTCAGACATGCCAGATTTTTTTTCTCTAGGAATCCCTGAAACCCTTGTGATGCCACAAGAGCCATCTCTTACCCACGGATCATACTGCTTCTGAGTCATGACACACCTCTATAGAACCAATGTTTGAAAACCTGGAGTCATCGATCAGACTTTATGTTACAGACTTCTCTGTGACATAAAGATTTGAGCTGTCACAGTACTCAGTTTAATAAGAGTTGACAGAGCGCAGGTGTGAGAAACTAGGCATGATGGGAAAAAGAGAGAGGGTGGGGGAAATAAAACCTTTCCAGCTCAAGAAAATGGGAAAAGCAGAGTGCATAGCAGAGGGGACAAAAGTCAATTAAATCATGATAATTACTTCCGCTGCCGTGCCCAAGAGCTGCGGGAGCAGCTATTAATTAGGACTTCCATGTTGGCTGCAGCCGTTTGACTTCCACCAGGCTGCCAGTGCGCTCCTTAATGACATTCTCCCCAAGAGCTGATGTGTGAAAATATTTTCACCCTGGCAATTAGCAGTTTTAAAGAACATAACACACACACACACACACACACACACACACACTCACATATACATGTGGGTCCAGGCCCCTGAAATTGGCATAAGGTGTAGCAATTTTTTCTGTTCCTAGTCCCCACTCCCCAGAGTCCCCGCAATCACCAGCCCCACCTTTCTCTCTAATTAGCACCACAAGAATCTTGTCTCAGTAAATTCCTGCACTGAAATTCAGACTTAGGCTAGAAGCTCAAAGATACATCAGAGGCTTACTCCTGCCTTGACTCAGGTAGACTGTTCCAGATCAGCCCAGAGAGGCAGCCCAGACCTGTGAGGCCCCATGCCCTTCAAGGAAGGGACCCCAGAAGGAGAGAATGCCCATCACATCTTAAGGTACATCTAGATACCGCCCTGTACCAATGGTTTAAGGACGAGAAGGGTTGCGGATGATTCCCACACCTGGAGTAAGAAGATGCCTTCTTCTCCTCAGAGGCCTGTCATGTCTGCCTCTGCAACAATGTGGTCAGGACAGATGGGAGAGGGCATCTGGGCCACTTGGAGGTTCCTGAAAATCAGCCCCGGTACTTTTTCTAGGCCTGAGGTTCTCTTCCAAAGATGCCATAAGCTAATCTGAGATGACTTGTATCATCTGGTATTATTTCAATGGAGTAATTTGCTACACAATATCTGGCCCAGAGAGGGAAGGTGCTAGCAGTCCTTCTTTGCTATGGAAGGATAAGGAGCAGACATTGGAGGCTCTGGGCAGCGGCTAGGGAGAAGGGGTAGGGGAAACTAGGGCGTTTCAGTTCTTCCTCGTTCTTCCTACCTGTGGGCTAGCCTGGCCTTTTGCTTCCCAGAAGAGAGCACTAGGGACTCAGGTCTCAAGCAGATGCAGGACATAGGGACAACCAGCCACCCTGACCACTGGGAAACAGAGACCTCCATAGAGAATGTGGTGGGGCACCGTCAATGCTTAGCAGTCAGTGGGCAGGGCCAGGAAATCCTGCAGCCCTGGCCCCGGCTCTCTCTGGCTGCAGAGCAGGGGAGATAGGAAGGCATGGGTCAGAGGCCTGGGAGGGCCTTATCCTGAAGGATGTATAGAAATAGCAAGGGCTGACCCAGGAGGCCTGTGAGGACAGCGCTCCTTCAGGAAAGGGCCTTTCCTGTCATTCAGATACTTCTGCCCTGTCCAAGTTAAACAACAGGACTCAGCCACATCACACTCTAGCTGCTTGCAAAATGGGATATCCTGACTCCAAGGCAGGTGCACCCTGCTCTCCTAACCTAAAAAGCCTTTCAGGATAAAGGGGACAGATGTCAGCACACAGCCTGGAAAGGATGCAGCATCTGCTCAATCCCATCAGCTCTCACTTCCCCTCCCTGGTCAGCTGATCTCCACTTCGCTTTAAGCTTCTCTTTGGGATCCTCAGTATTCCCAGGTTCTGCAGAGGCAGCCATGATGACTTCTGTGAACTCTGTTGGGCAGATGATCAGAAAAAGCAGGCTAAGAAAATTACCTGAACCATGGTGACTGAGGCAGGGTCAGGAGCTAGGTGAGACGTCAGCTCCAGGGACTTTTTGCCCTCTACAATGCACACCAGAAGGAGGCCATGCACCACTTGCACAATACAGTGCATACCACAAGATGCCATGCACTGCTCGCGGAATACAGTGTGCGCTCAGGAGTATGAGCCTGGCTCAGCGTCCATGCAAAGTCCTTTTCTACCGAAGCTACAGTTCCTGAATCTGCTGTCTCTATACCCCTGCTTTACCCTCACAGTGCTACTATCTAGGAGTCTTGATTAGGTTTGATTTCTCTGGCAAATAAGGCATTAAATACAAGACTAATCTCACACACCAGACTATGAGAAAGAAGCCACTATCTTAGAAGTCTGCCATGTTTATTACCCTGTTAAGATGCTTACCCTATCTGCTTACCCATCATGAATCTCCTACCTCCTAGTTCCTCAGTAGAGTGTCTACTTTCCCAACCTTGACTTGACCACGTGATTCACTTTGGCCAATGGGCTACCAGAGCTGAGGCAGGATGAATGCAATGTCAGGAATGCCAAGGCCCCTTGTCTGCTGGCCAACAGCTACGAGAACAGGTCTCAGGAGTGAGAGCCACTTCAGCCTGAGCCTCGGATGAATATTAAGAAGAGATCCAGATCACAGGTCCCAGAAAGCTTCGACTCAAACCAAAGTTGCACAAGAGAATGGAAGACACAAGGCCCAGACTCTACACCAGCCCTGCCAGGTGGCAGCTGGCCTGCAGCCTCTAACTTTGAGAACCAAAGCTGTGAGGAGCCACGGGGCTCTTGGGACTTTTGTTAAGTGGAACGATTCTGTTGGTGATGAATATAGTTTCCACTTCACTCTGAGAAAGACAGACCAAGGGACTCATTCAAATTCACAATGCTAGCAGACAGCAGGGCTCTGGCTGAGACCCAGTGTGACCTGTGGGCACACCCAGGTAACTTCTCCAGCAGTCTGATCTGGAGATAACAGAAGCCAAGCCAGCCTTGGGATTGCCACTCCAGGCCCATGCTTTCTTCAGGGAGGTGTTCACCCCAGAAACCCTTCTGAAGGGCTCATACATGCCTGCCACCAAAGCCTGTCTGGCCATTAGCTTCTTGTCTTTAAGTTCACCTGTAATCCAGTCTATGCCCACCGCTAATCCAGCACCCTTTTGTTCAAGACAAGACTGAGCTAAAATGGTGTAAAGATGTAGCAGCTAGCTGTTGGGTGGCCATGCTGCAGGATCTTGCCCCCACACCCAGGGGGACAGCCACTGGGGTCACTCAGCTCTAGACCTGCTAGCAGAATCCACCACCAAAGGCAGAGAGACTGGAAAGAGTAGGGGGAGACAGAGGTATCTCAGCAGTGGTGGCTTAATGTTGACTCATTCCCACAGTGACTCTCCTTAGGGTACGGACTTCCTTCCTAACCAGACAGAGAGCCTTGTAAAAAGTTGGACCTTATAAATGTGTTTATGGCTTGTGTTTGTAGCTGATGTATGTGCTACAGCAAATCAGGGAGTTACTGACGGGTGGGTGAATGTCCACGTGGATGAATGAGCAACTGCACAGATGAGTGGGCATACCCGTGAATGAACGGGCACGTGAGTGAGGGGATGGGCTCACAAATGAGTGAATGCATGAATGAACAGGTGCACAAATGAAAGGGCACATGAATTAATGAATGAGTGCACAGATTATCTGGTGCGTAAATGGACGGATGAGCACATGAATGAGTGAATGTGCTCACAACTGAATGAATGGGCATATGAATGAAAGAATGAATAAATGGCACACATGAATGAATGGGCACATGGATGAATTAATGAATGAATGATGAGTGGATGCACAAATGAATAACTGAACAAAAAATGGATGGATGAATTAATGAATGCACAAATGAGAATGGATGATGAATGGGTGCACTGATGAATAACTGAACAGAAAAATGAATGAATGATTCTGCCACCAGCTCTTGTGGGACTGGTCCTCCTAGCTGGCCCTTCTTTAAAGCCACAGCCCTAATCCAGGCACAGTGCATGCACGAAGCAGCCCCATGGTGTGACGGGAGCTGATACTGGATTGCTTTGGGAAACGTCGGCTGGAGGAGTTGGCAGTGGCTGCAGATGCGTATTCCAACTTCAGGAACAGTTTTACTGGTAAAGGAAATGAATCCTGGGGCCTCCGCCCCAGCACTCTGAGAGATGGCCCAACAATGCTGAGTTCCCCACCAAACAATGAAGAATCAAACCACCGCGGAGGCCCTTCTGACTTTTGTCTGCTTTCTATTTTAGGTTTCCTTTGGGGGAAAAAATAAACCTTCTGCTGCTTTCTGCAGTTTGGTGATTCTGAAGGCTCTTTCTCCAAGGCCCCATTCCCAGAGTCTCTTGCCCCCTGAGTTTTATTTTCATGTCTTAGCGTTGTGTTCTTTTTTCCCACTTGCGGATGTGAATGGATCCCACGCACAGAGGGTCAACACGGGTGGAGGAAGATCTGCTCCCACTCAGCTTGGTCTTTATAATGGCCAGATGGGGTCACAGACCTCCTGCTCAAGCATTCCATGCTGGCTCTGTCTGGGCCAGGCTTTGAGCACCTGGTGACACCCTCAGTCACATTTCCACTATTCATGCGGCTGGGACTTGGTAGCTGGCACTGTTGCAGCTGTTTTCAGACTCATTCAGAGATAACAAGCATTCTGGTCAAGGTCACACAGCAAGGGAAGGCAAAGGTTAGCATTTGGAGGTCTCCCCCAGTACTGCCGGCTAACGGGAAACATCAAAAATACTTTAAGAGCTGCTCTCTGATGTGGGAAAGCATAAGCCTGTGTACAATGTACACACTCCGTTCTTATCACATCCATGTGGAGAACTAATGGACTATGTTGGATACTTTACATATGTTGTTCCAACCGTACAAAGGCAAGCTTGTATTATGATTTCCGCATGTTTCCCCATGGGAACTAAGGCTCAGAGAGGTTCTGTGACCTGTCTGAGAACACACAGTAAGCAATTAACAGGATTCATATCCATTCAAAAAAACACCCTGTCCTTTGGTCTGGCCCTGCGCCACCATCTGTGAGTCTCTGCCCAAAGTTGTCCAACTGACCGTTTCTGCTCAGGGTCACCCCTGCAAACAGCCTGGCTTGACACCTTTCTTGGAGGAGGATATGACAAGATGCTGGTTGGTACCGGGTGGAATCGTCACAGCTATGGAGCATCAAATCTACTCCCCGTCCCCTAGGGGAGTCCTGGGCACTGCGCAGTACGCTCAGTGGCTGCCGAGAGGTGAGAAGCACAGACACTTAGAGAAGGCTGAGGTGAAGCTATCATAGCAGACTGGGCTACTCTCTGAGTGTTCATCTCTGTCTCAGGGCAAAATAAGCTCTTCCCGAGCCACCTCTCTCTTGCACAGACATAGCAACCTTTTCTGGAACCCTACGGTTCTGCTCACCCACACAGCAGCTGCACAGGGTGAGGCTGCTTCTGTCTCCCATAGTGCTCCCGCGGCTCCTGAGGCTCAGCAACCTCACCATGCAGTGTGATATCTCCTTGGGGGTGGGGTGGGGATGTGGGGTGTGACCAGATTGTGCTCTGTCTGTAGGGAGCTCCATTTCTTCTCTATCTTTAAGATTTGAGATTAAGCCTGGTGGTGGTGCACACCTTTAATCCCAGCACTCAGAGGCAGAGACAGGCAGATCTGAATTTGAGGCCAGCCTGGTCTACAGAGAGAGTTCCAGGACAGCCAGAGCTGCAGAGAGAAACCCTGTCTTAAACATTACTCACCTGTACCACCTCCTAAAAAGATTTGGGATTAGAGCAAACTAACTCTCCACCTCTTTTAAAGGCAGACCCTGCCTTCCAAACCCGGATTTAGCTCTCCCTCAGGCCTGGGGAAGGAACTGCTGTCACTAAGGCTACCCTAAAGGCGGTGGTTCTCAATGAAGATGGGTCCCACTGTCACCAAAGCACTTTCATCCCACCCTGCATTCCAGATGCCTATGGACTCCCTCTGTCCACTGAGGGAGACTGTTTATGCACCACTGAGGGAGAGGAGAGAGGCCCAAGAATTAATTAACCACAGAGGCTAACAGTACATCGACTATGGGAAACAGCCACACTGTGGAGGAGAGAAACAGACCGTCTCGTTATGTGGCTGGGACCTCGCTGAACACAGCAGCTCAGGCTCACGTAGTCATCTCTGTAACTCTAGCAGGGACCCAAGGTCATACATTCAGGAAGGAGCCAGGCTTGGATTTGAACCTAGGTCTAGAATGTGCAAAACATCTGCTCTTTAGCCTAACCTTGTGACCCACCTGGCTTTGGGGCGGGGCACAGCAGATGCTCTCAGCTCAGAGGCTTCCCCGGTGAGATCTTTAAGACTTGCTCTTGGTGACATTTCTCCCTCCAACCCAGAGCAACCCAAGGCTGGCATCTAAGCCGGTTTGTGCTGGGGGCAGGGAAGGGCAAAGCCACTGAGACCAGAACAGCGCTCATCCCAGCTGTCTCTTTAATTCTCTTACTGAGACTTTGGGCTTCACCAGGCAGCATCGTCAGAGATGCTGATGGCTGGAGACCCAAGCAAACACTCCTGTGACTGTCCACTCCACGAGTAGTTTAGATGTTCTAAAAGGGCAGAGATACAACACAGGCTGTGGAGTTCATTACCAGGAAGGTCACTGTGTGTAGCCCTCAAGGCTCAGGGCAGAGTACACCTTTCTTCCCTCTCCTTCCCACAGACATTGAATGGCTCGGGGACCTCAGAGAGGCAGAAGGAAAAAAACCCAAAACATCAGATCCTGGCTGGAGATGGAAGAGCAGAGTGGGTGGAATGCAGGGTGAGGTGCGGGCACACATTTAAAATTCTAATTATGAAAGAAGACGATGAAAGAGCTTCAGCTTCGTTTGTTCAACAGGAATCCTATTATTATTTGGGATGAGACAGATATTAGCCAAATTCTTTAATTATAAATGCCTGCTGGGTAGTATTAAGAAACGACAATGGTGCATACATCCGCCTGTTTTTTCGAAATGAAGGAGGCTGCCTAGTGAGATGGCTCCGTCAGTAGAGGCATTTACCACATGAGTCTGACAGCCTGAGTTCAACCCTCAGGACCCACAAAAAAAGGTAGAAGAAGAGAGCCAATTCCACAGAGCTATTCTCTGACCTCCACACCCATGTCCTGGCCCAGGTACACACACATCTTGCACACATACAATAATAAAAAAATTAATAAAACAAGATGAAAGGGGTGTTGGAGACATAGCTCAGTGGTTAAGTGCATTGTCTAGTCTTATAGAGGATGCAGGTTCAACTCTTGGCACCCACATGGTGGCTCACAACTATCTGTAAGTCTAGATCCAGGCATGTCCTCTCTGAGCTCTGGGAACACTGCACACAAAGGGTCCATAGGCATCCAAGCAGACAAACTACCCATGCACATAAATGATGTCTTAAAATGAAGGGGAGACAGCTGTGTAATACCTAGCCACCCTGAAAGAGAAGGCTACCTGATAAACTATAAAAGATAAAAATGTCCAAGAAGAAACTTGTTTTCCAGTCTGTGAGGAATCACAAGTCTTATATGAACGGGGAGGTTGGTAGTTAACACACGCTGTGGAGAGAAGATGGGACCAGAGGCTGCTCTCAAATCCATACAGTCACTGGGGAGCAGGGATATCAGTTCCAAGAAATGTCAAATCCCTCTCCCTCCCCATGGAGAGCAGGCCCCAGAGAGTAATTTCATCTTCAAATTGCCTTCTAATCCTACAAGATTGCAGCCCCCCCATCCTTGGACCTTCAGGGGGATGAATTTGAATATCAACACTCACCCCGTGCCTTGATGGAAATGAACACTGAGGTTCAGTCACCCGCAAGAATGGGGGTGTCATTGGGATCTCAGGGGCACCCTTCCCTGGAGCTTTCTTTACATAGGGCTAGATTCGTCTTGTTGGTTTCCTGACTCTTGCCCAGTGCCACAGCTGTCTGTGAACCGAGGTTCTGGAATGCCCACTAGGGCACATAGTAGAGGACGATGGCATAGGGTTCTGGTCTGCCCCTGCTTCCTCCTCTAGCTGTATTGCCCTATTCATAAAATAGCAGTAAAATCACTTTCCTCAGAGAGTTGGTACAAGAGAAAGAACCGTTCATGTGAAATGCCTGGTGCACAGATGGAGCCCAACAAAAAGCAGAATTAATGGCTGGGGAGATGCTCAGGGCGGGAGAGACTACGATCTCCCCATACATTGATTATTGTATGTGTACATGTGTGTCCACGAGAGCCTGGGATGGTTTTCCAGAAAACTAGTTCCCTAGTAATACTAGGAACGGCAGAGTGCACCTGTAATATCTGTACTCACAGGGAAGAGAGACAGAGACAGATTCTCCAGGAACTCACAGGTCAGCCAGCCTGGTCAACCAGGGTAGAGGGCAAACCTAAAACTGGAAGCTGACTTCACTTCTGACTGTCAGCTGTGGTAATACATGGCTTCCTCCTGCCTGCACTGACACACACACACACACACACACACACACACGTGTGTGTGTGTGTGGCAGGAATCAGAAGACAGCTCCCTGGATGATGACTAGGACAGTGTCTTCTCCAGGACATATTTTCATCTTGGAGTCACATGTAGCTGCCTCCTAGAGCTATACGCTAACATACAGCAAACAAGGGATCCTCTCCAGCCCTGGGACCAGGCCAGACCCACATGGTCCCTCCCTCAAGTTTTGGGGGTTGTGTTCACCCCCATGTCCCACAGGAGCCACCTGGGATTTGGTGTCAACATCCAGCTAGGTCAGAGGTCTCCCATAGGGTGCTTCCCACACCATTCACAGATGAGAAACAGGTGCTTGACAAGTGACAGGCTGTGGTCACCAGGCCCATAAGCACCACAGCAGAGACTTAGGCCCAGGAGTAAATTATAAATCTGTACCTGTCCTGCGGGGATGAGAAGATTCTGGGGAGACACTTGGATCCTTCCCTTGGCTGTTAGATATCAAAACAATGGACCCCAAGAAACTGAAATTTCTGAGGACTATCATATTGAGAGAAGGAAAAAGCTGAAGCTAGGCACCAGCTGATGGGGGAGCTTGCTCCCAGGAAGAGACTTCACACATTCTGACAACTTGATAGACCACTGGCATTAAGACCATGATGGGTCAGAGACAGAGGTGGCAGGGACAAGCTATGTGTGCACCTTGCCTTCTTTTAAAGCCCAAAGTTCATGTTGGGACCCTAAGAACGCACCTAGGAGAGTTATTTATCCTCTTCCCAATGTGGCCCCATTAAATAAATCTTTCTCTGCCTTGCACTAGTTATGTGTCTGTTTAATTGGTCTATTGGAGCTGGGTGACTTAGCTGAACTTGTTAGAGTTGCCAAGCTCTGACCCTGAAAGCTGTAGGAACTACTACCTGATAGCCAGTGTCAGAAATAGAGGGCCTAGCCTTCCATCTTCCTGTTTGCAGAAGCCACACCCCTGCATCCCACCTGCACCCAGCTATATCCCATCTGCACCCAGCTGCATCCCACCTGCACCCAGCTGCATCCCACCCGCACCCAGCTGCATCCCACCCGCACCCAGCTGCATCCCACCCGCACTCAGCTGCATCCAACCCGCACCCAGCTGCATTCCACCCGCACCCAGCTGCATCCCACCCGCACCCAGCTGCATCCCACCCGCACCCAGCTGCATCCCACCTGCACCCAGCTGCATCCCACCCGCACCCAGCTGCATCCCACCCGCACCCAGCTGCATCCCACCCGCACCCAGCTGCATCCCACCCGCACCCAGCTGCATCCCACCCGCACCCAGTTGCATCCCTCCTGCACCCAGCTGCATCCCACCCACATCCAGCTGCATCCCACCTGCACCCAGCTTAATCCATCTCCAGCTTCCAGCCTGCACACTATTCTTTACTAAATGTTTTTCTTTCAAATAACTTTAAAACAAACTCTTTTTTAAGCACACCCTTGTTTCAGCACACTACCCAAGAATCCACCAGTTAAATATACTCTACCAACAACTCATTCAGGCAATTCCAGAACCATCTGAATGAAGAGGGTCTGAGTTCACATGAGTCAGACAAATCACCAGGCACCACTGCCAGCCTCACGTCATACTGGACTCAGTTCCGCCAAGGACTTCTTAGATTATTTGGCCAAAGTTCCCGCAATTGTTGAAGAGGGTTGCTGGAATCAGAGGCATTCAGCCCCATGGCGAGTTAGTTTATTATATGGAGATGAGGAGATGAGTGACATTAAAAGTAGAGCTGGGGTGTTGGGAAAGGGGCTCAGTCAGTATAGTGCTTTGCTTTGCAAGATCAAGGACCCGAGTTTGAGCCTCAGTACCCATTTAAAACTGCCAGGGGTGGTGGCATGTGCTTGTAGCCCTAGTGCTGAGGAAGCAAAGAGAGGAGCCTTGCGGTTCTCTGGCCAGTAAGCATAGCTTAATGACACTGCCAATGACAAACCTTGCTTCAGACATGATGAACTGCATTAATGAGACCCTTTAGTGTTCTTTAGCATGAGTAGGTGTCTTACTTAGGGTTTTACTGCTGTGAGCAGACACCATGACCAAGGCAACTCTTATAAGGACAACATTTAATTGGGGCTGGCTTACAGGTTCAGAGGTTCAGTCCATTATCATCAAGGCAGGAACATGGCAGCATCCAAGCAGGCATGGTGCAGGAGGAGCTGAGATTCTACATCTTCATCTCAAGGCTGCTAGCAGAATACTGGCTTCCAGGCAGCTAGGATGAGGGTTTTATAGCCCACACCCACAGTGACACACCTACTCCAACAAGGCCACACCTATTCCAACAGGGCCACACCTTCTAAGAGCGCTACTCCCTGGGCCAAGCATATACAAGCCATCACAGTAGGCATATTGGTGTGTGTGTGTGTGTGTGTGTGTTTGTGTGTATGTGTGTGTGTTCATGTACACATGGGCACACACACAAACACACACACAGAAACAGAGAGAGGGGAAAGGAAGAGACAGAAAAACAAAGACAGAGATGGGGAAGGACAGGGAGAGAGAGACAGAGACAGACAGAGACAGTAAGAGATAGGCAGAGACAGACAGGGGAGGGAGAGAGAAGGACAGAGAGACACACAGAGAAAGAGACAAAGAGAAACAGAAAGAGACAGAGAGAGAGGTGGAGAGGGGGAGGGAGAAGAGATTGAAGGACACAGAAAGAGACAGGAAGAGACAGGGTGAGAGAAAGCTTTCACTATCTAAGACATCTGAGCAAGTTTGAAGTTGTCAAGGCAAAGGCCACAGGTGCTGCTGTGCAGAAGAGATGAATCTTGGGAAGAATCCTTGCTTCCGACAGGCTGCACACAAATATAGCTAACAGCGGCTAATTATGAGTGAAGGTTGAAAACCCAGGGGAGCATCTCTTTCCCCGTGGTGGGGCTCTTCCCTGAACTCTGTATCCTACAGACACTAATTGTCAGCAAACTACAAATGTTCAGCTTTGGAAAGTACAAGCCGCGGTGTGCAGAAGGAAGGTGTGCTAGATGAAATAACATCCCCTTGAAATTCTCATCATGCACAGACTCTGAACATGGCCTTATTTGGAAAACATCTGCTGATGCAGCCAGCAGGATGAGGTCATGCCAGGTCCCACGTCTGTGTCCTTAAAAACAGATGAGGGCACACAGGGGAAGGGCTGTCACATTAGACAAGGCAGCCTCAGCCTGAGGAACAAATGTCCAGGATGGCCAGCAACCCCTCAGCAGCTGGGGCAGGCAGAGAGACCTCTTTCCTGAGCTCTCGGAGGGACTTTGTCCCCCCTGCCTTGTAGGCAACTTTGGGCCTTGTGCGTCTGAGATTGCGTTTGTGTGCATGTCTATTGCGTTGAGCTTCTCAGCTCAGGAGGTAACTGACAAAGAAGGGAGATACAACAATCCAGGGAGATCATGGGACAGAATGCAGACCCCAAAACCAGCTCCCTAGAATGGGGGGCTGGGAATCAGCTTCCTAGCCCACAGCTGGAGCTCATCTGGAAAGAACCTGCCACTTCGTGGACTCCCACAGCCAGGCCAGCACATGGGGCAGAGAGGGATCTGAAGAGCCTTTCTCAGGCTTCCCTGCCCAACAGACCTCAGAAGATGCCCGGCCAGATGCCTTTAGTAGGAGCCACTTTCTCTAAATGTCCGCCTCATAAGAAGCTATGCAAGTAGCCAGATAGACTCCCTTGCTTCCAGCCAAGTCCCTCAGAGTTCTCTCTTGACTCTCTGCAAAGACACCAGTATCTGGGGCTCCTCCTACAGGCTGCCTCAATCCACCAGGCAGCCTCACACAGCAGCAGCGATCAGATCAGCGCAGCCTCTCTTGATGGCATCTGTCCCTGGAGATGCATCCCTGGAGGGGGGTCTGGGGGGAAGCATGGCTTCCATCAGAAAGTCCAGGGCACATCCCATGTGGTGCCACAGAGTGTTCCTCCCAATCCCCTTCCCCAGGGCAGCTGGGTTCCCACTACTAAATTGCAGACCACAAAGAAAGGTCTGTTATTTCTCCATAAACTGATTCTTCTCCTTTTCCCAGGCCCTCTGGAGGCTGGGCCTTGCAGATCACCCCACTTAAACACCCCGTTGTGTTTTTATTGCTCAAACTCCATCCCGGATCATTAGCGGGCAGGGTGGAGGGCGGGTGGGGGAGGAGAAAGGTTTCTTCTCTGCTTTCTCCCCCACCCTTTCCTCCTCAGAAATGCAATCCAGTTGTTGTTTTAGGCTGGGATTTGTAAAAGGCCTTTGGACTTAAAAGAAAAATGTCGATCCAGACCTTCGGGATAAACACACCCCGCTGTAAGCACAAGCACTGAGCTTCTGCAGGAGCCAAGGAGCCCCAGCCCCGGGCCACGATGAATCACTCACCCTACCCTCTGCTCCCTTATTATCAGTGAAGGAAGGGGCTTTGGGGAGGCAGCTCTACTGAATGGAGAAGAATAAAGTATCTCGCCCCATCTCTGTTGGACTGAGAATACTGAAGAGATGGGATTTCAGGGAATGAAAAGGAATTCTTACTTTTTTGCACAAAGCCTGGTTCATCATCCAGCCCCCTCTGGCTCTTTTGACACTCTCCAACTTTCTTTTTTTCTTTTGGTGCTTTGTGACAGGGTCTTGCTACATCTCCCTGGCCATCCTGGAACTTACTATGTAGACCAGGTTGGCTTCCAACTCACAATGAACCACCTGTCTCTGCCTCCTGAGTGCTGAGATTAAAGGCTCGGGCTACAGCGCTTAGCTGTTCTTCAGCTGTGCTTTGTAGCATCTATGGCTCTACCCATTGTTTCTACTGTTGTTCCTAAGTCTCTAAGTGTGGACATTTCTGACCTCGTGCTTTCCAGCCTTCACCCAGTTCTCCTGTTGCTGGTCGTGTTGCTCCGATGTCCTCCACCCCAGGGACTCTGTTTTGTGGCAGGACTGTGCCTTCTCATCTCTTCATCTCTTCAGCCTGTGGTCTGTTCCCATCAGAGCCAGATCCCCAGGTGTCCACCTCTGGATGCCTAAGGACCGTAGTCTGCTTTATGATTCTACTGTCCAGCATCTCAGCATGGTGCAGACCTGCCATGGGAAAGACTCATCCCTTGGCTGGACCATATCCATAGTTTCCCACATCCAAGCATGAGCACAGGCCATCCCATGACCAGGGAAGACCATCTTCTCAGCCTCAGTCCTTTATGGACACTTAGTAAAGACGTTCTTTAACTCTCTTGCAATCCCTGTCCTCTGAAAAACCCAGACTGTCCCTGTGGTTAGCTTCTGGTGCCATCATGACCCACCTGTGCCACCCTGGTCTACGGTTCTAATTATCCTTTTTCACTAAGCTGACATTCTCTGTGGTAGAAAATTGGTCATAGAAAACACACAAGTTTCCACATCTAGCAAACACCCAGTGCTAATTGGTTGGTGGCCTAGGGAAAAATATGGCACTCAAGGGTATGTGTGCAAGCCTCCTTTGAACCTTGGATATCTACCATACCTCCTTCACACTCTCATCCCTCCACTGTCCAAATGAGCTCATGGTCATGGCTCTCCACAACGCTCTGAACAGCATAGTTGTAACGAGCAAGTTGTAAGTGGGGTGGGGGTGGGGGAACTGAGCTATTCTTTTTCATTTCTCCCCTTTCTTTCCAGCACTGGGGAAGGGGTGCTGGACACACTGAAGTCCCTTCCCCCTCCCGGATTTCATATCCTGGAGCTCCCACCCCATAGCTTCTACCACTTAATGTCCACCTCTCCCCAGGTCTATAGGCCGGGCACATGAGCGAGTGGATGTGAGCTGGTGTGCCCTGAGTACAGCGCCCTGCCTGCTCCCAGTGGGCACTGGGGCTGCTAGAGACTGCTGACCCCCTTATAAGGTCTCAGTCTCTCTAATTCATTCTCCATGCAAGAAGCCAGAGGGATTTATTTAAAATGCAAATTAGACCTTGGAGTGCCTCTTTTTCAGACCCAGGAAAGGTTTCTCTATGTGCTTAGAATAAGATGTAAACCCCAGCCCCAGCCAGCCAGCCACCTCCCCTTCACAGCCTCAGCTGGGTCCCCAATATAGAATAATCAGCACAGAGTCTTTGTGTGAGCCAGTCCCCCCCCCCCCCCCGCTTTATTTATTTATTTTTTACAAGAATTTACAGCCCATCAAAATCTGAGGACAGCCTCAACTCCACTATCAACGATCCCCAACACTCCCACTGTGGCCTCTTCACCCTGAGGCAGGCACCTCTAACCTAGCTGGAAGTGTATGGCTGACAATCTCTGACAAAGACCGTCAACTGCTGTCACCATTCGACAAGATCGGTGGTAAGACTTGGAGCAGGACAGGTCCTCCCCTGGGGAAGCAGGACATGGCTAGGGCTTGAATCCAGAAGCTTCCTTCCAGGTTGACTCTCAACCACAACCTGATGGGTGGGATCCTACTTATACCCATTTCCCTCACCCTGTCTGCAAATGTAGTGCTGTCTCCAGGCACTTCTCAGATGTTCGTCCTCCTTGGGTATTGAGTGGGAACCTTCTGCGTGGCCAACTCTATGCCCATAGACACAGATGCACCTGGCAAAGTCAGCTAGTCGAGTGACTAGGAAGTATGTTAGATGTTAGCAGGATCCAAGGGCATGTGGGCTGAAGTTCAGTCAGCAGATTATAAACCTCAGGACTAGAGCTTTAGGACTCTTAAGTACTTAAGGTGAGGCCCACGGATGGCTCAGTGGGCAAGGTGCCTGTCACGTACACCTGAGGATGTGAGTTCAAGCCACAGACCTCATGTAAGAAGCCACATGTGGTGGACACCCCTAGATGGGAGGCAGGGACAGGAGAGCTGTCAGCTAGCCTGGGGCACACAGCACAGTGACAGAAACAAGAGAGACCCCACTTCAAAATGAGGAGGAAGAAAGAGGAGAACTGGTTCCTGAAAGCATCCTCTGACCTTCATACTAACATAAGGTACACATGTACACGCACACACAAACGCACACAGACACACAGACATACACACACACACACACAGACACACAGACACACACACACACACACACACACACACACACACACATCTTTAATTTCTGGCTAGAAATCAGAGTCGAGACTTGAGTGACTTGAGCTCTAAGTCTGGCCTGGGAGGAGATGTGACTTTGTGACTTCCTGAACAACTTGGAAGGCCGCCAGTTGGAAATGTCCTAACCCTTACAAGATGGTCACCTAGCAGGAGGTCAGGCAAGAGTCCTCAGTGGGCAAAGGTTCTTGCTGCCAGCCTGACGACCTGGCTTCTGTCCCTGAGACCCACGTGATGGGGAAGAACTGACTCCTGAAAGTTGTCCTCTGGCCTCTCCCTGTGTGCTGTGACATGAACATCCCCATAGACAACAACAAAACAAACAAACAGACAAACCCATGTAGAGCAAAGTTTTAGAAATAGAGTACTGCTTAGCATGAGGCTTTCTGGTAAAGAACAAAAGCATATCACTGACCCTTTTGATAAGAGTCTATTTACATTGTCCTGAGCGAGAACATGTCCCCCATGCCTGTTCTGGAGGCTTTAAAAACAGTGTAAGTCCTATGTAAACTTCAGGGTCTACCAGCAGTCCCTGTGGTCACTCTGTCCTCTCACCCTGGGCGTCTGCTCTGCAGTCATCCTGTGGTCACTGTCTACTCTCATGCTGAGTGTCTGTTCTACAGAGAGCCCGCGGCCACTGTCCATGCTCAGGCCCAGTATGCTCTCCTCCACGCCACGCTACATTCTGCCCGTCTTCTACACTGCTCTATCTCATGTGAATTTTCTTGATGGAGATCACAAGGGCTGGGAAGCTGAGATGAATCTAGACCAAGATCTCGGTGATGAGTGAGGGACTCAAACACGGCAGACAGCACTGCTGGCTCAGCAGCCGTCCAGCCCGTGAAGGGTGGAGAGCCAGGGCTGCAGAAAGGGACAGCAGAATAATCTAGTTTGGCTCAGGCCTTTCTGAGAAAAGAACTGGCCCTTCGTTCATCAGCGTCACTGATCATTTGAGTAATTTACGAATACTCACAAGCACACGCTCAGAGTACTGCTAGGACCTCGAGGCCCAGTGGCTCCGCCCTGGCAATACTTAGCACGCTGTTTACAGAAGCATCTGTAAACATGGAGCGGCTGGGAGGCATGAGGTGTGAGGTCCGGGTCTGACTTCTTCAGACATGTGGCTCTGGGCTGCCATCAGATCACAGCCCTTCAGCCCAGCTGGGACCTGCATAGAAGCCATTGTGTCCCCTTGGCCTTTCCCAGGAGACAGACACCAGAGCTGCCGAAGGGAAGCCTGGAGAATTGCTTGCTCCCGTCTTCACCCACCCAATGCCGACCAGCGCCTTCCAGGGAAGGAGCAACACAGGCCTAAGAGAAACCCGGGTCATAAATTTCTGTAGGCAACTGCTGCCCAGCATCCTACACAGGCAGCACTGGGAGAGGGGGCGGGGAGCCGTCACCAATGTGAATGGAACGCAGCCTCCGTGTGCTTCAAGAGAGAGCAGAGGACATACTGTGGTCTCAGAGCTTCGGCCAAACTGAGCCTGCCAGAGGCGGGGAGCATGCTCTCTCAGCGGTATTCACAAATGCTCAGGGCCTGCCTCTTGCTCATAACCTAAGTGAGGGGCCTTGCTCCTCATGCTTCTGTGTTCCGTTTTGCAGAAAGAGATTCCAGTGGTACCTATCTCCTCATCGAACCCTCCCACCTCAGTCAGGGCTGCACATGGTAAATGCTCAATAAATGCAACTCTGCACAGCTTTCCTGGGAGCGGGCACCCAATCAGGGATTTACTCAGCTCACCCAGGCCTGACCAGCAGTTTTGCTTTTCCATCTCCCACATCCCTGCTTATTGAAATTGAGCAGGACAGGGAACGGCCTCTCCTTCTGAGTCTGTCTGGCTCCGTCAAGCCCACCCCTCCAGGGGCAGATGGATGCCTGCAGAACTGAAATGTGCTTGGGTAGGGGGAAGGGACCCTTGGAAAGAACGAGCTGACCAGTGCATGAGGAATCAAAGACGAAATCTGAGGCCAGAGCTGTTTGGGGAATTGTGACCTTGGACCACGGGTTTAGAGTCCCCCAGGGGAATGTGAAGCTCTGAAGGTCTCAGAGAGGGGCTGGAAGGGTTCTGGGGTGGGGAAAATCCCCTCCTCACCAGGCCAGTTTAATCTGGTTTTCCAAATAGACAGGGTTCAGGAAGGTCTTGGGCAAGGGTGAGGAATGCTCACAGGACTCTGGGGAGGGGGCAGGGGGCTCGAGGCCTTACAAGCTGCCCATTGTGTCTGAGCCAACTGAGGGCCCCTCAGTGACCATACTCTTGGGAGCTCCCAGAGGAACACAGCTTAGGGCGGGCAGGGGTGATGGGGAAGGAGGCCCCTAGAGGAGTGGGGGAGGGGCCTACACAAGTAACAATGGTTGGAGGGGGGCAGAGTGAGTTGGAGGAGATAAAGCTAGTTAGTGATCTGTGTTTCCCTGAAGGCCCCTGTCCTGCTCAATTCAATAATCAGGAATGTGGGGGATGGAACTGCGAATGCTGTTCAGGCCTGGCCTTACTGGTCTTACTGTCCCTTGAACGGACAACCTGAAACACTAAACCCTCTCTATTTCTCTTGGATGTGGCCCTGTCTGGCAGAGCCCCCTCACCCCGACTCCAGCTCCTGACCAAAATTATACCAGCTTCCTGCTGAAAGCCTTCCAGTCCCCTAGGCTTCTGGTATGTTCTGCCTCAGCTCCAAGAGGGCTAGGGGAGGGTGGGGTGGGATATTCCTGGACAGAGTCCAGACCCCAGCTAGCAGCAGACTCTGGATGTGGGTTCTGTGGCTTGGCCGAGGCTTGGGATGGATGGGGCAGTGGACAGAGTGGTTGGTTAAGCGGGGAGGGGGGTGGGGGGTGGAGGGGAATGGGTGGATGGGGGAGGGGGAGCTGCGTGCAGACTCACTAGGCCCACATCCCAGCTCTGCTCTTAGAGTGAGTGTCCCCATCCTTGCAAGCTGTGCTTCCCTCCTTACAATAAGGTTGGGGACAATGACGACGGAGTCTCTGTCACAGGGAGCTTTTAGTGAATTGCTAGATTGAATGTAGTTTTTGCCACAAGGCTGATAGTGGCATATCTGCATGGTGTCCTCAACAACAGACAGGGACTTCTAAAGAGCAGAGGTCACTGTGCCCTCCATCTCTCTTTAGGAGCAGCCAAGCACTGAGCAGATGAAGGGACTTCTGTGATGAGTCAGAAAAAGCAGGCAACAGTAGACAGATCTGGGGGCCGCAGGACTACCCCGAGTCAAACAGGATTCTTGAGGCAGGACTTCTCAGAGCTTTTATTCCACCTCAAGTACACCCCAAGCTTCCAGAAATGGAGGCAGAATACATACCAGTTTCTAGACTGTTCTGCTACAAGTCCTTTAGTGTTGGGAGTTAGTGCCAGGGCCAATACCCTGTATCATTGCCTCCCTGTGGGGACTCACCCTGTGACCAGCTCAGAGCCTGACACATGCATATGAGAAATAGTGGACGACGGCTGGGGTGTGACTCACATGGATTCATGTCTGATCACTGGAGAGGTGAGCCCGGCTGTGGTGAACGTGGAGGTCATATCTCCCTGTAAGCTCTACCTCAGATCACGTATCCCGATGCCAAAAACGAGAGGGGAGCAATGGGAGGTCTCCCCAGTATTCGGGTCTCCACCCAGCTCTGTAGGCAGCCCATTAGGCTGTCCTAAGTCTGCTCCGTTCCCTTGCACCTTCAAAGGTCCTGATTTCTTTGGGTCGCTTGTGCCTGTCTGTGAAATGGTCTCAGGCGCTTTTGCCCTGTCCACCTCTTGGGCTGTTGTAGAAAGGCAGAGACGGCACAACATGCTCAAGAGACGACAGGAGGAGGCGTTCATAGAGATACCTGTGGGCCTCAGGAGTCTCTCAGGAGGTCCAGAGAGTCATTCTCCAAAGGCACACAACCTGGGGGAGCACATCCTGGGGGAGGGGCATGTTCTTAACACCCTCAAAGCCAGCACCATGAGACTTCGCCAGCCACCAAACCAAGCACATTTTGGAAGCCAGTGCCTCAGGGGACCAGCCAACTGCCTGAGATATCCCTGCAGACTTAGGCTGACCTGGGTCGTTGCTGTGTGATAGAGTGTCTTAGTCAGGGTTTCTATTCCTGCACAAACATCATGACCAAGAAGCAAGTTGGGGAGGAAAGGGTTTATTGAGCTTACACTTCCACGTTGCAGTTCATCACTAAAGGAAGTCAGGACTGGAACTCAAGCAGGTCAGGAAGCAGGAGTTGATGCAGAAGCCATGGAGGGATGTTTCTTACTGGCTTGCTTCCCCTGGCTTGCTCAGCCTGCTCTCTTATAGAACCCAAGAGCACCAGCCCAAAGGTGGAACCACCCACAAGGGGCCCTCCCACCTTGATCACTAATTGAGAAAATGCCTTACAGCTGGATCTCATGGAGGCACTTCCCCAACTGAAGCTCCTTTCTCTGTGATAACTCCAGCCTGTGTCAAGTTGACACACAAAACCAGCCAGTACATAGAGGATATTCCTTTTTCTCTGGTCTGGAACCTCTCCGGTGCTCAGACTAGAGTAGTGTGAACAGGAAGAAGCAGCCTTCTTCTTCTGCCGTCGGGGTTCCATCTGATCTCACACCCTACAGGCGAGCTGACCATAAAACCCAAGGAGACCAGCTAGAAATGAGGTCAGTGACTCAAGCCAGCCCACGTGGCCCTGGGCAGCATGTTCTCAACTTGTATCTCTAGGACATGCAAATAGAACAAGTCTTCCAGGTTGGTGGAGGAATCCCCAAAGATGGGGTAGCCTGGGGCAGAGGACCCTCGTTCTCCCACTCTCTGAGTCAGCTGAATATTGAAAACATGAGAGCTGCAATTTCTCATTGCTACATCCTCTGTACCACACGGAACACATGCCCCGGGTCACTGCCACTGACTCCGAAGTCGGACCATAAATAATTAAAATGAAATTACGCTTGTCAAAATAAATTAGCAGGGAACCAGGAGCCTTGCCATGCAGTGAGGTCGGCTCTTCTCTGAAAGCTCACTGTGGGCATGGGGCTGACTCTTGGACACAGAGTGACTGAGTCTGATGAATTCCTGACGCAGGAAGAGCCAGGACCACTTTCAGGGCCTGTGCAGCACCGAGTGGGGACCGGGTTGAACACATGCAGCTGGGGTGTACGCCGAGGACTTGGGCGGGCAGTGTCTGGCTGCACGTGTGATAGTCTCCCATCACCCTGAAGCCTACAAGCCCTGGGGAAAAGCTCACAGGACTCAGGGTGCAGAATACCCACACGGAAGACCCCAAACTACCTGGGAGAAACTGTTCAGTTATCTGGCTCTTTATCCCTTGGCTAGTGAGCCCTTGCATCTAATCCGATCCGAGCAGCTCTAGGGTGGACCTTGCAGAGTCAGGACTGGGATGTAGTCTATGGCAGCAGCATCCCTGAGGTGATGTCAAAATTCTTCTCCATCAGAGAGGGAACCCCCAGCACAGAAGCTGGTGGAGGGAGCAGGGGATGCCAGTTGCTGAAGTAAAGTGAGTGAAGGCAGGTGCCAGCTCGCAGCTCTGATCAGGGGGCCACGAGATGACCTGAGCAGGCTGGAGCAGGGGCGGGAGAAAGGGAAGCAGCTTCTAGGGACAGGCTATGATGCCACTTCCCCCAGAGCCACGGAGTACGCCAAACAACGCTGTGCCAAATGGCAACACTGTCCTCCTGGGTTCAGTTCATCACCGTAAAGGTTAGTTAGTCATGAGCATTTATTAAGCACCAAGTGTATGCCAAGCACTTCGACATGTTTTCCTCCTCTCAGTCAGTCCTCATGCCTGCTTTAGGAGGAGATGCTTCCATGATCATCCACTGTATAGACGAGAAAACAGGATTCAGATATGAGGGCTCAGCTCCCAGCCAGAGAGCCCTGAAACAGCTGGGTCGTCTTAAGTCTCAGCTTCCCCCATATATTGGGGAAGCCTGGGTGTTTCATTTAATTCCCAGTCAGTAGGAGACCCCAAGTCCTTAATACCTACCCCTAAATAAGCAGACACATGCACACACACACACACACACACACACACAAAGTCTCTCTGCAGGCCAGACGCTCCCAGGTACCGGGGAGCTCTTGATGAGAGCAGTGAAACCTAGAGGACTGCAATTTCTCAAACTAAAATGCCAGGGTGTGTTTCTCTTTGTTCCTCCTGCCATATATCCTGAGGCGGCCCCAGCTCGGGCCCACAAGATGGGGTGCTGGAAAGGGGCCCCTGTTTCTCCCATCTCAAATGTCTTGCATTCATTCTGGGATGGAGCAATCAGAGCTTGTGGATTAATGGACACGACTCTTGTCTTTAAGTCCCACCCGCTGACAGCCTGCCTGATTCCCTCATCTCCCTGCTCCTCAACCTTTCAGGGGGGGAAAAATACAGGCAAACTGCTTATCTTAGTGTGATGTTGCCATGGAAACAGCATCCCTTGTGAGATGCTGTCATAACACTTCAGTGTGGTTTGGAACACTTAAAGACACAGCTTCCTCCCTGGCCTCAGCCGTGGGGCAGCAGTCAAGGGACTGGAGGAGGCAGGGTAGGAGAGGAAGAACCAGGCGGACGCGGCTTTGGGTAAGCCTGCCACCATCACTTGAGAGTGTGGAGTCACCAGCTGCCCATACACTGCTCAGGTGACTCCTAGTTCCTCACTGGTGCTTCTGCGAAGCTGTCTCGATGATGCCCATTTTACAGAGGAGGGACACGAGGGTTAACAGATTAAATCATCACAGTGGCTATGGCTAGATATACAGTCCCAGCTGGATACCTCAAGCCGAGAAGGTCCTTGGACTGAGTCCACACTCCTCCCGCCTGTCACAGGTGAACAGGAGGACCCTGAGACCTGGGCTGCTCACTCAGAGAAGGACCTTAGGACACCCACTTCCAGCAGCGGAGCGATGCCCAAGTCTTCATCCTTAGAGCTCCTTGTTCACAATTCCTGCCTCAGCATCCACTTCTGAGATAAACTCTAGTCAGAAACCTGGCTGAGACACAGCTCCTGTGTCTTCACAGGCCGCACCCCTGGGATTCCTGCTGCCCTGAGATCTATCCTTTCCCCCAGACACACCTTCTCTCAGGGGCCCTTGGCATGTGCTGTCCAACTCTGCGGGAGTTCTTCCTGGTTCTCCCCCAGAACGAGGTCTACTGACCTTCCATACCCACCAGGGCATCTTCCTTGGAGGGCTTCCTGGCCCTCCTCCCACCATGGCCAGAGAGCCATGACATCACTCCCACCCAACTTCCTGCAGCCCTACAGCAAACCACTACCACCAGCTCTCTCCCTGCTGCTCACGGCTGCCATGAACCACAGCCTACCACTTGTCTTCATCACCAAGTTCTTACTGCCTATCTGGGGTGTGCCACTGAGAAAGTATCAGCGAAGAAGAATGCATGTGTGAAACCACATTCATGAAGCACCTACTGTGTGACAAACAGCGATACAGACACCATAGTCCCATAAGCACTTGCAAGGCCCTACATGACTGCCTTTGGCTACTTCCTTAGGCACCTGCTGCTGCCTAACTTACTCTCTGCTCTAGTCACTAGCCTCAGTCCTAGAAGCTCGCAGCCATCCCTCTCCCCACAGCCATGCCCCAGAGCATGATCAGGCTGTCTCTGTTCAGATGTCAGCCTTTACCATCATCCTTCATCACAGTCCCCAGGCTGCATATATGTATATATTTCAATATATTTATACATAATTAAGATGAGCCAAGAATAGATATTTGATTGTGTACATAGATTTATGAATACATCATATCGCATAGCATATGGGGAAGTAGTTTTTGTCTATGAATTCATTCACACTGAATCCACGCTGGGCTGTCGGTATTCCAAGGAGAGTGGAAACTCTTTGGAGGGGTTTTTTTCTTGTCCAGCATTATAGCTCTAGGATTCAGGAAATGGTTAGAAGTATACTGAAGGTGCTCAATAAATGTTTTCCAATGGAAAAATCTAAGGCTAGCAACACTGAGACAGCCCTTTGCTATAGGGGGTTCTGGACTGAAGGAGGAGGGGAAAGCAGGCTGAGCATCCATCTCTCTATTTCCTGACTGGATGTCAGGGGACCACCCGCCTCAGGCCTTTCTCTGCCATGATGGGTGATGGCCTCAAACTGTGAGGCAAAATAAACTTTCCCCTTAAGTTGCTTTTGTCAGGTCTTTCCATCACAGCAATTAGAAAAGTAACAAATACAACACCCATTCATGTAACAGGACCTGCGCTGAGCCGTTCTGCAGTCTGGGAGTCAGCCTCTAGTGGCCACTGTAACTGTCGGCTGCCAAAGTCCCCTTCAGCTGTCAGTGGGTCCGTCCAGGCTGAGATGGCTGTGCCCCAGGCAGGAAGGTCCACTTGGAAACTTCACAATGGCTGGGCTGGCTTGTCTTACTCTGGCTCAGGGCCAGGCTAAGACCTTGTCTTAGGGTTTCTGTCACTGTGAAGAGACACCATGACCACAGTGACTCTTATAAAAGAAAACATTTACTTGGGGCTGGCTTACAATCGCAGAGTTTTAGCTCAGATCATCATGGGGGGAAACACGCTGGCATGCAGGTGGACCTGGAGAAGGAGATGAGAGTTCTTCGTCTGGATCTGCAGGCAGCAGAAGGAGATTGCCACACTGGGGCTAGCTTGAGCATATGCCTCAAAGGCCACCTCCACAGTGACACACCTCCTCCAACAAGCCCACACCTCCTAATAGTGCCATTCCCTATGGGCCAAGCATTCAAACACATGAATCTGTGGGGGCAAAATCTATTCAAACCACCAGACATACCCTTAGACTCTCTAATACTCTCTCTCTTTCTCTCTCTCTCTCTTTCTCTCTCTCTCTCTCTTTCCCTCCCTCCCTCCCTCCCTCCCTCCCTCCCTCCCTCCCTCCCTCCTTCAAAGTCCTTGCTTCGGTGACCAACCAAGGGAACCAAGTCCATGATGTCTGAAGTCCCACACTCAGGGCCAGGATGAGACACATGCATGATGCTGTCCACCTGACTGTCCAGAAACCCCTAAGAGGCTAACTCCCCTGAGTATGAGCCGTGTGTCCCTCTACTCCCAGGTCCCCAAACAAGCAGCCAAGTATCTTGCCATAGGTTGAGGATCTGAGGGGACTTCAGGGTCCTTGATAAGCTGCATGTTCCTAATAGATAAGACATGAAGAGGATGGCGGGCGCTTGCCTCCAGAGCCCCTAGAACTTAAGCACACATCACTGTTTTTCTCCTTCCCAGCGTGCCCTGCCGGCAGACTGTGAAAATAAAGACATTTCCTGCTGCTTCTGGGGATATTTTTCTTCTCATTCCGCAAATACCGTAATCCCTGGTATTCGGCATGCACCCCACCCGTGAATGGCTTCCAGATCAGCATCCCCCAAACTGATGCCTCCTCCAGAATAGGCCTCCCCTGACTGAGAAAATGACTCAAGGCCAGCCCGCCCTCTGTGCATCATAGGCTGGCCTCGATGCTCTCACACTTCCTCAAGGTTTAGCTTCCATGACTTCCTGAAACAAAATCCTTACGGATCTGAGCTTGAACAGCACAGATCTGGAGCATTCTATTGTCTTAGAAAGTTCCATGGGACAATACTCACTAAGGGCTGCAGAGATGACCCTGCTGATAATCAGTGTCCTGGGAGTAAGATCTCTAGGAAGAAAGGTTGTCGCCTGGGGCCCCTGCTCTCTGACGTTTCAACCTGCCAAATGTTTGCCCTTTGAACCCTCATGTGACCCCAGCCAGCAACCATTTCCATGCTCTAAATTTGTGACCTTTTCGTCATAACATGGGGAGTTTGTGGCCCACTACACCCAGTGTCAGTCTCCCGTAGACTCGCAGTGAGTGACTTGGGGTGTGGCTCAGTGGCAGAGGGCTTGTCTATCATGCTCAAAGACCCAACTTTGGGCCCCAGAACTGAATAAACTAAACTGGACGTGGCAACATACGCCTGTCACCCCAGCACTGAGGAAGTGGAGGCAGGAAGAGTCAGACGTTCAAGGTCCTCTTCAGGTACATAGTGAGTTCAAAGCCAGTCTGAGCTACCTAAGACCCTGCTCCAAACAAACAGGGTGTTACATCTAGTCCTGCTAAATCCAGTCAATACCCCAATGTCTAAGCCATAAAAAAAGCAAGGGGGAAGCCTCCAAACAAAGGGGACATTGTGGATGCTAGAAGCCCACTGTGCCAGAGCCCCTCGTTCTGTGGAACAGTCGAAAACACCCCCAGGGGTGCAGTGGCTGAAAGACAAAGAAGGATAGTGTTAGGGGGTGGGGGTGCACACAGAAAGGAAAAAACTGTCGTCAGAGGTAAAGTTCCCAACCTCAAGACTGGCATCTGAACACTGAAACTTTATAGGAGACTCAGCTGGGCCTGCTGCTAACAATGCCAACCAAGAGAGAGTACAGAAACAGTCAGAGGCCATCTACTTTTGCAAGTGAACTCTGACTAGGGAAGGCTGTCAGTCCTCCCACAGGTTCACAGTGAGTGACTGGGGAGACTCACACCGGAATTCTTCCTGAATTCCTGGCTGTGGGGCCCTGGGATGGCGGTGTGTGTTGTGTGTATCTCCTGTTTTGTTTTACTCCACAAGTATCCTTTTGTGGCTGTTAACAAAAGCCTCTGCAGACATGGAATCTCTCAAACCCTGTGCGGCACCTGACTTCAGAGCCTGCCCTGTTCAGATTTAGCCCAACACTTCGTCCTATTACCATGTTTAGGGCGATTAAAATCACCACTGAGATTTTTAATGATACATTTTATTTATACAGTACCCCGCATTTTTATAGCATTCGCCGCCGGCAAGACCGGTGAATAATTTAGAATAAGGAGTAAAATCAGCCTCCCATAGAATTCTCAAAACCACATCTGCTGCCCACTTCTTAACCCTCCCTGTACCTGCTGTGAGACACCCACACACACACCCTCAGCCTCAGTTTCCCAATAGGAAGAAGATTCTCGCTCTGCACAGCTTGCAGATGGCTATATGCTGGATCTGCCCGAGATATCTGAGTCCTTTCTGTGCTCTGAGACATAAGCAGAGAGCAGGACTAAGGGACTGTCTATCTTGAGAGTTCACTGTCCAGGAAGAAAAGCAGACAGTGGACAAAGTATCACAATGGCACCACTTTATGCTGAACTAAACATGAGAGGTGTGAGCTCGGGTCCCTGACTTCTTGGCTTAGATGGCCCCATCGCCGGGTGTTTTTGTTAGGGTGCTTCCAGGGAGGTCTACCTGAAGAGGGAATTTGACCAGCATCATCCCATAGGCTGGGGGTCCCTGGACTGATTAAAAAGGAGTGAGCTGAGGGCCAGCATGCATCTCTTCCTGCTTCCTGACTGCGGAGGCAACGTGACGCAGCACCTGCTGCCACGCCTTTCCCTCCCTGACAGACTGCACCCTCGAACTGCACACCAAAACCTTTCCCTTCCTCAAGTTGTTTTTGGTAGGCGTTTCATTTCAGCAGCAGCCTCTGGAGAGTTCATGACATGAAGTCCATCCTAGTTGGAGGGCAGAGCTGGGAGCACCAGTGGGCTTTGGAAGAAGCGATGGGTTGACATGGCCCCCGGGAAGATGTTAAAAAACCGGTTGTTTGGTGATCAACTGTTGCTCTAGTCTCGCCCTGGGCCTTGATAGTTACGGTGGTGGTTTTCCCAAGAGGAGCCCCTGACAGGAGCATGATGGCCATTGTGCCCTGAACCCATCAGTACCCACGCCCCACTTTGCTAAGATCCACTTATGTACAGTGCCTGTCTCAAATGATCTGCTTCTAAGATGTGCCTCAGTTTCTCTCTAGCCAATCACAGTGGCTGTGCCTCTCTCCTCTCATGCTCCTGGGATCCCTGGAGGCTTGCCTTGTGAAAGCCTTATGGGTGAGTCAAGGAAGCTGCATAAACATCCAGAGACTGTGTGTTCCGGAGAACAGCTTATGCGAGGCCAGCTCCCGAGATGCTGCGTGGTCTGGGAGGCAGGACACAAAATACTGGTGCAGATGGTGCAGAGGAGAGAGACAGACCCTATGGCCATGGCAAAAGTGTTGGGATCAATCCAGAGAGCCAGGGAGTTCCATGGCCATCCATGATGGAGAGGGGCTCTGCAGAGTTCTCTAGCATGTGCAGGGAGTAAAATCGTCAGTGCACAGAGGACCGGGCAAGGTTCCTGTGTGAGCTAGCTCAGAAATAGTGCCGAGACATCCAGATTCACAGGCTGTGGTTACTGCTTCCCAGTCTGTGGCTTTCCTGTTCATTTCCTTACACTGTGCAGAAGTTTTTCATTTTAATGAAGTTCAATTTATTGAATCTTCCTTTTATGGTTACTATTTTTAATGGCCCAAGAAATCTTTGCCTACTTACAAGGTCTTAAAGAGGGTTCCCTATATTTTCTGTGATAAATTGAAGAATTCCCTTAACAATAAAACAGCAATGCAAATAAAAACAACACAGAAGACAAGCAGACAGATGATTTCAGGCAAGAAAATATTCAAATGACAGAAAGTTCATAGCAAAACATGCTCGTTAGCATTAGCTCAACAGAGTGCAGCCCGAAGACCAGGGTGTTAGGGAGGGCTCCGTTCTAATGGTGCTTTCTGAGTCAGCATGAGGACAGCACCCACTCAAAAAGCTGTGGTAGTGTGTGCTTTAATCTCAGCACTGGGGAGGAGGAGGCGGCAGGAAGATCTCTTGGCCTTCGGCCAACTAGGCTAGCTAGGCTAGCTAGTCAGGGTTCTGGATTTAGGGAGAGACCCTGCCTCAAAAATAAGTTGAAAAATGATAAAGACACTACAATCTTGATCTCTGGCTTCCATTCATCATATGCACTTGTGCAGATGTGAACACACACACACACACACACACACACAGAGAGAGAGAGAGAGAGAGAGAGAGAGAGAGAGAGAGAGCATGGTGGCACAGACCTGTAATCCTAGAACTCGGGAGGCTGAGACAGGAAGAAAGATCTTAGCCTAGGCTACATAGCAAGACTCTATCTATAAAGCAGCTAACAGAATCAAGACACAGAAAGCTCTAACAGAGGAAGCAGTAGAAGGGAGAAGGTGAAAAAGCGAGTCTCAAAAGCGCTGAGCAGCAGAGGGCCCGAGTAAGCTTCAGAAACCAGAGGCAGGAGCCTGCAGTGCTGTCTGCCCTTTAGAGTACACCTCAGGGGGATCTCTTAATACCTTGAACCTATGTTTGATCTTTGATACAATTATTATGACTCTAGAACATTTGCCAAGGGGGTGGGGGAGTCTGTCTCCAGGTGCAGACTTGGACTCTATTTTCACTGAGGTTTAATTACATCATGACCCCCAATGGAAACAATATAAAGGTCGTCAACAGCAGTGGACAAACAAGTTGTTACTGACACAGAGAGAAAAGCTCCACTCAACACCAGGAAGTAATCAGCTACTGATGCTGGCGACATAGTCTGGGAAACCCGAGGTAGGAACCCCCTGCTGTAGGATTCCATGTTTAGGATGTTCTAGAACAGGCAAAGCTAGAGTGTAGAAACAGAAATCACTGCTGTCCCTGGGGAGGGGTCAAGAAGAGGTTGGAAAAGGACGGAAGAAAACGTCTTTAATTCAAAGAACGTATACGTATTTATGTGCGTGCATAGGTGTGAACCTGCACTCCTGACCGTGCCTCGCATGCGTGGAGACCAGAGGACAGCCTGCAGGAGTCACTTCTCGCCTTCCACCATGTGGGTTCTGGGAACTGAAACCAGGTCGCCAGACTTGGCAGCAAGTGCCTTTACCCACTGAGTCGTCTTGCCAGCTGGACAGGAGAGACTTCTGAGCTGAAGGAAACCCTGACATGGTGACAGGGCAGTGCTGTACAAGGTCAAAGAGCTGTCACTAGGTCATGGAGTCAGCAAGGTCTGCAGTTCTCTGGGGAGACAGACCAAAACGTGGTGGGAAGGATGTGTATGGGAGTTCTGAGTCAGTTTTAGAATGTGCAGAGCCTGTATTGTTACAGAACATTGTGGATTATATATGCTTTGCTGGAAGATTCCACCATTAGTCAACAAAAATTTGTTGACCTACTGTGTGCTTTTACAATCCCTGGAACTGTAAAGGTGGCACCACAGTATCTATCACCCATCAAGAAAGCTTAGCGGACACCTGCATGCTTGTGTGTACACAGAGGTATGTGCAAAGCATCACAGGGAACCTGGGTGACAATGGCTCAGCACACAAGTGATGGAGGCCTCACAAGATAACTAGGCCACCAGTTCCTGGCCACCCAGTATCCTGCACATACAAATGTACTCCTGTTCATATGTCCACATACAGTATACCCAATAAGCAACAGCACAACAAATCCTCACATCTACCCAGCTGTCCTGTGTTTGGCTGGTGGAAAGACTACAAGGAATTGCAAGAAAGAAGAGGGAGGGATGTGGGAGGCAGGAACCAGCATGATCTATTAACAGTGGGAGAGAAGAGTGAATTCATTTCCTCCCTGTAATTTGCCTGTAAATATTCACAAAGCATGCAATTTCTCTCAGCCTTCCCATTAAAGATAAATGCATAAATAAAGAAGCCAATGTAGGTGATCTGTACTCAGGCAGAATCCTCTCCTAAAACACGACAGTGACTGTGTTTGTGTGTCTGTTTTAGAACAGTCTCCAGTATTCCACTCTGACTTTGAACTCACTTTATAGTCAAGGATAGCTGTCCTGGTCAGGAGGGAATATGTATATTTAAATATACAATGACCCTGGTGCCCAGTACACTTACAGGGTCATCTTAGCATACAGGTTTAGGGACCACCACACTTCGTACCCAGTGCTAGAGGTGGGAGCCTGGGCTTTGTGCATGCTAGGCAAGTACTCTTAACAACTACAGCCCCAGAGCTGATTTGATGCTATTACCCCCAGCTATAAATGTCCTGAGAATATCCCAGAGGATAGGTGACCAAGGCCAATCAGGAGTAGGGAACTGTTCTTCAGGGAGTAGAAGCAGACTGACTCACAGGACCTAGGAGTTGCTGACCCAGCACCCTAAGAGATTACACCAAGTGGGCTCAATTGGTTGAGTTTGTCTTGCAGACTATCTCTTTGTTTCAGCAGGGTCAGAGGTCACTCACAGATACACCTCTGCCTTCCTTAGCTTCTTTGATAAGGAGGAAGGTGGAGTCTGTTAAATGTTCCACGTTTGCGGCCCAAGGAGAGATGCATGGAAGGTCTCTAGCAGAGAGTCTATCAGAATGACAGCACGGCCCTGGCAGGGGCTTGATCCACAGTCCCTCTCCAGAGAGGCCATTCCTTGGAATCAGGTGGGGTTGGGGAGATCTGGCAGGAAGTTAGCTGGTCAGGAACTTAATGTCTCCCTCCTCTCCAGGCTGAGGGAACCCAAGCCAGGTCCTATGCTACCTTCACCATGAGCCAAACCTATGGAAGCTTGCGGAGTTGAACTTGCTTCATCAAGTCCTGGGGCGATGTCGCCAAAGCCATAGTAGTACCTGGGAGTCAAGAATCCTTCATTGAATCCTCGTGGTGACTGTGGGAGGCAGTCACACTGGGATCCCATTTTACGGAAGAAACCTCAGCCCAGAACTGTAGTCACACAGGGGGAAGGGGACCCACCAGGCTACATTGAAGGAAGGAAGGAAGGAAGGAAGGAAGGAAGGAAGGAAGGAAGGAAGGAAGGAAGGAAAGAAGGAAGGAAGGACAGAAAGAAGGAAGGAAGGAAGAAAGGAAGGAAGGAAAAATGACAAGTGGGTAGACACAGAGAATTCTGGCACAGGCGTGCTCCTGATGGACCGTGGGGCGTTCCTTATCCCCTTAAATATACAAACGCCTGGTTCCCAGCACACTCACAGCACCATCTTAGCATAGCAACCCTGGGCAAGGATAGGCCTGCCTCATAAGGGAGGACCCTGAGGGTGAGGTGCTCACGCCTCGCCTGGATTCAAGCATCAGGGCTTCTCTCAGTGCCCACCCCATGACGACTGTTGTTGGCTTTAGACCCAGCTCTTTCACTGGCCAGATGTGACCAGTAAGTCAAACACCGGTGGATCTGACTTTCCCCGTCCACACTGTAATCTGAACAGCTTATCTGAGCCCGAGGTGCAGGGTATGGAGGGAGACAGAGTGCGATCACACACAGAGTGCGTCACCCACGCCTGCAGGCTTCTCCAGCCAGGCCTGGGCCACTCCGTGAAGACTGACATTTCCCGTGGTGCTCCTACCACCCCCAGAGGATCCTCTGCAAGCACGGAGATCCAATTATGATCATTATGGTGCACTTAGGAAAACCAGGGAACAGGCTAATATATTTTCGAAAGATTGGCAACAACAGAGGTGGAATCAGAACAAGTGTCCTACTTAACCCTCCGCTGAACAGAAAATCCACTTAGGCACAAGACAGCACCCTTTCTTCCCAGCCTTCTCTACGGTTTTGCTTTTTAGTGGTCTGACACTTAGCTTAAATCTTTAACACCCAAAAGCTGTCGTAGAATTAAAATGAAATCACCAATGGCTGGAAGGAAGCCACCAACCTCTAAGAGAGCAGTAGTTCTGAACCTTCCTAATGCTGTGACCCTTTAAGACGTTCCTCAGGTTGTGGTGACCACCAACCATAAAATGATTTTGTTTTTACTTCATAACTGTAAATTTGTTACTGTTGTGGATTGTAAATGTCTGATACGTAGGAGATCTAATATGCTATCCCCAAAGGAGTGGTGACCCACAGGCTGAGAACTGCTGCTCTAGGCATTTGTAGTCCAGGACTCAACCCTCTCAGCCCTCTCAGCCCTGGCAGCAGGCAAACCTTTCTTGTTTCTGCCTCCACTTACGATGGAGTCAGCAGCCCAGAGTTCCAAGAGGGAGTTAACTGGCACCAGTATGTCACAAACCAAACACCAGAGTCATTGGAGGCTACCAAAAGGAGACTGAATATGGGGTGTGTTTAGAAGAGACCCTCAAAGACCCAGTGACCGCAAGTGTGCTAAACTGCAGTGGACTTGTGGATAGTTCCCCCATGAAATGCGAAGGAATCTAACACAGGATTTCTATATTAACTACACTTAACTGATTACATATCACTGCTTCTTGAAACTCATGTTTGTAAGGGGTACAGAAAGTTCTCCCCAAAAGGGAGCCATTGGAAATCCAGCCGCTCCCAGCAGGGACCTGCAGTGGGACTGTGTTGAGAAAAAGTCCCCCAGACAGGTCCAGGACCCCTAAGAAGCTACCCACATGTCCTTCTCAGGACCCTTTCAGAGGGATATGGAATGACCCTATACATCTGCATGCTACAGGCTTGGTACCTGGTACTCATGGATGGTGGAAGAACTTTAAGAATTTGCCTTCTGTTGTTGTGATGAAGGCACCGTGACTGAAAACAACTTGGGGATGAAAGGTGTATTTCACCTTACATGTCTCATCACAGCCCATCACTGAGGGAAACTGAGGCAGGAACTCAGGCAGACAGCACAGAGGTATGCTGGTTTCTGGCTCTCTCCTCCTTATGATTTGCTTAGCTTGCTTTCTGATAGACTCAGGACCTCACCCCGACCCCAGCCCCAGTGATAACACTACCCACGGTGAGTTGAGCCCTCCCACATCAATCATTAATTTTAAAAAATGTCTTTAAAAACAATGGAACTCTTTTTTTTCTTAGTTCTCTTCTTAGATAACTCTAGCTTGTGTCAAATTGACCAAAAACAAAACAAAACAAACAAACAAACAATCCAACTAACAAGAACAGGAACTTAGCAAGAAGTCTGCAGTTCGATCAGGGTGTGTCCTTGAAGGGGCTTGGTAGAATCCTGTCTCTCTTCCCTTTCCCTCACCTCCTGTGGGCTGAACAGTTCTGCTTGGCCACATATTCTCACCAGGATGCTTCATCAAAGCCCGAAGCGACAGGGCCAATCCTGTATGACTGAGGAATCCCGGACTGTGAGCCCCAATAAACCTTATCTGTTTATAAACGGCTCATCTTAGGCATTTGGTCCAGTGTCGAAACCACTGATAAACTAGCTCAAAGATACTCAAAGGATAGAGTTACAAGATAAAACACAGAATGCTGGGCTACGTATAAATCTTAGATAAACAACACATCTTTCCGTTGGCATCACAAAGAGTACATGGAGCAACAGTACGGCCCCGGAGGAACTGGCTGTTCTAGAGATGTATTTCTTGGGCTTAGTCTGTTAGATGCTTGTCATGTGAACTAGTAAGGGTTGCTATTGCTGCGATGAAGCACCATGACCAAAAGCAACTTGGGGAGGAAAGGGTTTATTTGGTTTACACTTCCACATCACAGAAGGAAGTCAGGACAGAACTCCAACAGGGCAGGAACCTGGAGGCAGGAGCTGGCGCAGAGGCCATGGAGGCGTGCTGCTTACTGGCTTGCTCCTTGTGACTTGCTCAGCCTGCTTTCTTATGGAACCCAGGACCACCAGGTCAGAGGTGGCGCCCCCACAATGGGACCTACGGGCTTGCCTACCATCAGATCTTGTAGATATTGTCTCAACGGAGGCTCTCTTCTCTCCAGTGACTAGCTATGTTAAGTCGATGTAAAACTAGCCTGCACATCGTACGAGGAGGGTCTACATTTCATCCCTGCACTCTGTGTGAAAAGCCGGACATGGTAGCACGATCGCCATCTCAGTGCTAGGGATGTGGAAGTGGGAAAATCCCTGCTGAGTTCCAGGTTCTAGGTAGGGAGTCTGCCTCAAAAGCCAAACTGTATGATCCTAAGGAGGAATAGTGCCTGAAGGTGTCCTCTGGCCTACACACACACACACACACACACACACACACACACACAGAGGCAGATGTGCGTGCGCACACACACACACACACACACACACACACACTTGAACGTGCACATGTACACACGTCTTCCCTGTCTGTATGGAGTTCACATTAAATTTTGCTCATGAGATCTGGAAGGGCTCTCAAGAGGCACTCAGACAAGGGTGGCTTCTGGAAGGGAGTGTCTCTGTGGGCAGCAGAGGCCCCTGCCCTCTCCTCAGATGTAGCCACACACACACTACCCTGCAGTGAGAGACAGGAAACTAACAGAGGCCTTTTAGCCAGGATCCCATGGAAGCCGCGCCTGGGCAGGCGTGAACAAAGGCAGGAACGGAAGGGCCCTCTCATCCTGAGGGGAGCAGCAGGCTTTGCTGCACTTTCCAAGCTCCCAACTGCTGTTTTTCTGCCTGCACAATAACAGACACGCTCACGCAACCCTTGTTATCTTTGGAGAACACTCTGGTGGTCTAACCTACAGCAAGCACTTTGATGCTGGAGATTGGGGTTTGGAATGTCTACACCTAGGAGATGCTAGGAATGTCTGTGATGGGAGAGGGGACAAGGAGAATGAGCAGAGAGACTGCTTAGGCACAAATGCCAGGGCTGGCCATCCCCATGCGCTAAGACTTCCTAAAGGCCACAGGGACCTCTCGAAAGGAAGTGGCCAGGGCTGTTCTGGCCCTCCTTACCGCCTCTAGGAGGCTTCAAGGTCCTGCATGGGGTGGATGCTAGTCGGACAATGGGAAATCCCAATGCCAGTCTTTGGCCTGAATCCCCGTCTGTGATGACAGATGGCCTCTGCTTTTCCCAAGAGCCATCGTCCCGACAGACACTGTAGGATACAGAACAAGCCAGAGGATTGGACAGCAAGGCAGCAGACAGGTTCGGCACTTCATGCTCCAGCCTGAGGGTCTCCTACAGAGCATGCCTGCCTTGTGGCTCAATGCTTCCTAAGAAGACTTCTCTTTGAAGTTGAACTTAGCTCCTGAGGGACCTTTCCTACCGAAAAGACTGTCTGGGGAGTCTTGGCAGAAATACAAAACAGAAACCCCCAGATCTTTATCTCTTGGTGTTTATTTAATCTTTAATTAAAACAGCTGCTTCCACACAGAGCTGTGCTAAAAGGGAAAAGGGTGGAGAGAAGGGGGCATGGGCAAAGATAGGGGTCTCACTGAGCTAAGAAAGTGGGGCTGACTTCCCAGAGGTCACCGGTGTAAGCTGCCACTCTGGGGACCAAGTTTTGTGCTCAGGACAGACACAAACACCAGGACAGACATAAAGATGGTACCCAACACTCTGTCCATAGGAAGCTACATCTGCACAGGTACCAATTTAGGGCTCATCTCCAGGACAGGGCACCTGAAGTCCCAGAGTCATACGGCAGGACTCCATTACAGGTCCCTTTCCTGTCCTCATTTAGTTCCATCCCATGCGCCTGCAAGGACCTCTTGAAGCCATTTGCACATTCCGAGTGAGGGAACCGGGCAGTGGGCTATCCTTCCAGGGCGGGGCAAGTGACAGGCATAGGACTTACATGTATAGAATTTTGAAAAACACCTCAAACCAGGGGATAGAGAAATGGCTCAGCCATCAAGAACTGCTTACGGCTCTTGCAGAGAGTCTGGGTTCAGCTCCCAGCTCTTACGTGTCAGTAACTCCAGTTCCAGGGGCTCCCAATGCCTTCTCTGACCTTCACACACATAGTGCACACACACAGATACACAGACACACACACACACAGAGACACACAGACATACACAGACACACACACAGACACACACACACAGACACACAGACACACACACACACACACACACACACACACACACCAAAGTAAAACCAAAACCAAACCTGAAACCAACTAAGAGCAAACAATCTGAGCAGGGTCAGGGATGAAACATTGCCTTGAGAATGACCTTGTGGAGAGGTAGGGTCTGAGCAACTTCTGTACTCTCACAGGGTCTGAGCGACTGCTGTCATCTCACAGGGTCTGAGCAACAGCTGCAACCTCCTAGGCTTTCAGTGACCACTGCAATCTCATAGGGTCCGAGTGACTGCTGCAATCTCTAGCAGGCTTTAATAATATGTATGGACACTTCCAAAGAATATGCCTGTATTGCTTAGCCTGTCTGCCTGCCTTCCTTCATTCTCTCTCTCCTTGGAGGTGGTGCGGGCCAGTGAGATGGCCCAGTTTGTAAGAAGCTTATAACTCAAGCCTGATAACTTGAGTCCAATCCCTGGCACCCAGAGGAGAAGTTGAGACTCAGGTCTAGAAAGTTGCCTTCTGATCCCTTCCCCGAAAGTCCTGGGCACACTCATGCACACATGCTCCGTGTATTCATAATGCATATGTGCACATACATATGCATGTATATAGCAGACCATGATAGCACGCACCTTTTAGCCCAGCACTTGGGAGGTCGAGGCAGGGCTCCCCAGCCTCTACTCAGGAGGGGCCAGGGAGCTGTTTGTTCTTTTTAAGTTGTACAGCCTTGAGTATCTTGTATTAGCACAAACTGGACTAAGACTCTGAGAAAGGACTGCATGACTTCATGACCAGGGACACCGGCTCCCCTTCCTTCTTCTCCTGTGCTCACTCTGAATCTTAAACCATTGGTTCTGCTGGACCTTCAGCTTGCCAAGAGCTGGCCTCAGTTCTCTTCAGCCCATTTCTTGTAACACACACACAAACACACACTCTCACACACACACACTCACACACTCACACACATATACACACTCTCACACACACTCTCTTGTGATTCTTGTGTCTATTCTCGTGGGAAACCCTGCCTAATATACCTAGGTATAGTTCATCTGACCCAAATAAGCACATGAAATTTGAAATTAAAAAGCAGAGCTGCAGAGATGGCTCAGCAGTTGAGGGCACACACTGCTCCTGTGGAAGATCTGAGTTTGTTTCCCAGTACCCATGTGAGGCAGCTCACAGCTGCCTCTGACTCCACCTCCCGAGGGCCCAATGCTTCTGGCCTCCACGGGCACTCTCACTCGTGTGCACATAACTAGATGCATTCATAAACCAAAAAATAAAGTAATTTTTTAAAGAGCAGACAACGATTTCTACTAAGATCCAAACAAAACAAATACTTAAGGTTTGTATAAGACCAGTTTGGAAACACACAGAACTCAGATGAAAAGAATCAAAGGAAAACTGAGGCACAGAAGGACAGCCCATGTTCACGGATGGGAGGGTTCACTGTGACTGCCCATTCATCGGGGTTCCCAGCTGGGGCTCCAGATTCAGCAGAACCTGCTCAAAAGCTCTCAAGACATCCACGAATAATAACAAACTGATTCTAAGGCTAACATAGATGGGCAAAACCAAACCCAGTTAATCAGGACAAGCAATCCAGTGTGAAAGAGCAGAGACTGGGAGACAGAGCTGCTGAGGCTAAGACACTGCACTGCCAGAGTAATCACAGCCGTATGGGACTGGCAGACGTGTTAATGGAACAGACTTGAGTGCAGACACAGACCTCATAAATCCTGTCAGTTGATCTGTGACAGAGAAGCAAAGGTGACATGATGAGGAAGAGTCTATCCAACAAGAAGTGCTGGGGAAAATAGACACTGTACAGAAGTCATCGTCATTGTTGTTACCATGACTTCTGCCATAATAATAATAACCATATCATCATCATCACCATCACTACCATCATCATAATCATCCCATCCACCACCACCACCATCATCCCAGCCACCATCACCACCACCACCACCATCATCCCAGCCATCATCACCACCACCATCACAACCAACATCATCACATGATTATTATCATCACTACCACCATTGCCATCATAATTGCCATCATCACCATCACCATTATCATATCATAACCACCACCATCATTGCTACCATACCACCACCACCACCACCACCATCATTAACATCATCACTATCATCTAGATAAAAGCTGCCCATCATTTACAAAAGCTATGGAGCACAGACCTAAATGTAAAATGTGAAACTATATAATTCATATAGGAAAACATAAAAACAAAACCAAAATAACCCTAGATAACCTTGCCCACGCCGTGGTCATGCCTGTACCTCCATTGTTTAGCAAGCCTGTGCAGGGAAAGAACCAGGTGGAAGGCAGGCAGGGCTACATGGTGAGTGAGACTGTGTCTTAGAAAGGAAAGGAAGAAGGGAGGGAGTAAGGAAACAAGGGAAACAAGCCCTCTAGTCATGAGAAGATGCAGATTTAATGGCGGGCTTGGGACTCGGTACCTACCTAGACTGATTCGAGTTACGAGACGCCCTGGAAGGGCAGTGCTGTGGAGAGATGAAAACATACGTGTTTGCTGGGGCAAGGGAGGGACAGCCAGGTAGGGCTTAGACACGTCTGGGGAAGTGAAACGATCTTGTGGACAATTCGATAGGAGGCACGTGACGTGTTCGCTCTCATTTATCAGAACACATGGAGCAGACGCGAGTGAGCCCTCACAGGCTCCAGACTGTGGCGGTGACGTGCCAGTGTGTGCTCACTGACTACGGCAGTCTCACTGAGGTATGTTCTCAGTGGGAGGTATGTTCCCAGTGGGCAGCCTTGTCTGTGGTGATGAGGGGCATATCAGAATACTCCCCACTTCCCTCCCATTGGACCTGAAAAGTCTCTGGAAAGTAATATCCGTTTAGGGAATAAAAATGAAGTAAAGAAAGCTTCAGATTCCAGAGAGTCTTCTTACTTAATCCCACAGTCTTCTTCCTTAATGGGTCAGCAGCTCTTGGGGCAGGGGACAAATGACAAAGATAACGGCTTGGCCCATTGCATTAGGGACCAGGCTTCTTCCTGTGAGGGCTGATTAATGTGATATTCTATTTTATCTTTTCACCAAGAAAAGAGGCAGCTGGGTACAGCGTGGGCCAGAAGACATATAGTGAGGTCCGGTTCTCCTGCTGCTTGCTGTGTGACCTTAGGCCTGTTGCTCCCCTTCTCTGATGCTGGCAGGGCCCTTGATGCAGTCATCATCCGACTCAGTCTGTAACTGAAGTCCTTCAGCCATGATTCACAGCCTGGATTTGCATCATTATTAAACAGTAACAGCTTCTCCGGGGCAGTGTGTGCTCACCATTGCTGCGTGACACAGAGAATCAATTTGCTCGCTGGGGAAATGAAGATATTATTATCTCTCCAGGAATGGAGACCCCAGCGAGCAAGCAGCTCTTCCTGGCTCCATGACAACCAAGCCAGGGCTCTATCTGCAGTCTCCCAGACAGAAGACCCACTGGCCATGTCTCCTGTGGGGACCATAGTGTGTGTGCCCCCCCATCCCCCACCACGAACCTTTTCTGTGTAGACTTAAAACTGAACTTGAGGGGCTGGAAAGATAGCTCGGTGGTTACGAACACCTGTTGGCATCACAGAGGATGAGGGTTTAGTTTCTCGCACTCACCTGGTGGCTTACAGTCAGGGGACCTGACGCCCTCGCCTGACCTCTATAGGCACCAGGCACACATGTGATGCATACATGCAAGCAAAAAACAGTAACACACTCGACGTAAAATAAATCTAAAAATGCAGAAAATAAAACAGCAACTCTGAACTTGTGAAGGGAAGAGAGTACAGATCTGGGCTGGAAGCCTTCAAAGGGAGCAGAAACGGTCGGGGTTGTTGTGAGTTACAGGTGCACACAGGACCAGCCTGAAGTTAGAAAGTTCTGGAGGATACTGAGGTGAGTGAGGAGAAGGGCCTTCAGTACACGTGTCACAGGCACAGAACCAGGAGAAAGCTATAGAAGGTGTGAGCTGGAAGACGGCTCGTGGAGTTATGTCCTGTCTGGAGGCCTCAGGTTAGGCTGTGTAGAAATGGCAGCAAGACAATGACGTCATCTTTTAGGGACACTGTTTCTCTGTCATCACAGTTATTGAAAGTAGAGATGCCCATGGGCATCTTCATGGGCCAGAGAACGGACCGAGGCCAGATAGCAAGCAGGAAGGGAAACGGAAGTCCTCCCCACCTCATGGTGTCCCCATGCTTAAGAATGAGCCACTGGCAGATGTGTCCACCACCTCAAAGACTCCTTTTGCACCTCGAAAACACACAGAGCAGAAGTCGGAATCCCACCAGGATATGAGAATCACTGTATCTCAAGATCACCCCCAGCATCGAGGACAGACAGCTGGCTTCTTTTCCTGGGTGGGCTCAGAAGCTAGCCCGAGTCAGGCTGTGCTCTGGGACTCAGGAGGGATGTGGTGCAGGCTGAGTCTGCTCAGAGGAGGGTGGCTAGGGGGTCAAGGCAGACCTCCCTTGGCATCCCAGCGGGAGGCCTGGTGACTGGGGACCCTCAGTCAGTGGGTGAGCGGGGCTGGGGTGAGCATGAGAAGAGAAATAGCCACACCCATCTCTGCAGCCCCAGGGAGCAGGTTCAGACCGGCAGACAGAGCACACAGGGCTCTGCTCAGCCCAAGGAGACATTCTGATCCATTAGAGCCAGTCCCCAGCAGTCCTCATAAATACCTGAGGGTGAGGAACCCCAAGATAGAGATCCAATCTGTTCAGTCACCTTTCAGCTACTCCAACTCTGTGTCCTGAACTATTGAAGCCCTCCCAGTCCTATGTGTGAGAAGGAATGATACATATACACACATACGTGTGTATACATGTGTGTATACATATATGTGTGTGTGTGTATGTATGTATATATGTATGTATGTATGTATGTATGTATAATCTTCACATGCAAGGTCTCATTATATAGCCAAGTCTGGCCTCTCTTGATCTTGCCTCAGTCTGCCCAAGTGCTGGGATTGTAGATACCAGACTGGGAACTCCTCTGTCCTGTCCTTTGCACATTGTACAAAGCTGAGTAGAGAATTAGGGAAGGTGTCACCATGCATGGAAGATGTGCCCTTAGCAAGTTCAACCAACCGTTCCAGGGTCAGGGGCCTGTTCTGAGCTTCCCCCTAATCTTTTGGAAGACATGCACCCTGGAGCAGGCCAGCATTTCTCTGAAGCTCAAATGGCCCCACCCATAGAAAGCTCCTGAAGTCGGCTTTTGGGTTTTGTTACAATCAACAGTTACCTGCTGAAAGGCCCAGGAAGGGTGACTGGGAGCGCTATGTCAGCTTGACAGAGAAGCTGGGAAAGGCAGTCACACCCTGATGGCCTCGAGCCCCAGGACTTCAGAACTGAGCGCTCACTGACACAAGCCAGACCCCTCTCCCAGCCATTTTTAGACCAGGCACAGGAAAAGGTATGTGTCTCCTGGGTAGCATCACTCTTCAGTGATAAACACCCGCGCTCATATCCGGAAGCCTGGGTATTTTTAGGAAGGTCCTCTGAGAGGCTACAGGACCCCAAGAGAGCTGTCATTGTTCTAAGCTAGTAGAGCAGGCAACTCCCCCTGGCCATCACCTTCCCTCAGGGCACCGGGTAGGACTGCTGGGGTTACAGAGTGAAAGAGAGGCTGAGAGGGCAGAACAGGATGACCCGGAAGTGTGTATCACCCGGGCCCAAAGAAGTTCATGCTATTTGTCTTTTTCACAGATGAGTTGTCGTTCACTTGCTATATCAGCTAGGCCCCAGCACAAGGTAGGGTGGTGCAGCCTCTGGCCTCCGCCTGTAGAGCAGCACCACTGGGGGCAAGGCTTAGCTTCCAAAATGAAGGTTTTGTTATTATTGTTTTGTTGTTGTTTTTATATTTTGGAGACAGAATCTCACCTAGCCTCATGAAGGCCTTCAACTCACTCTGTAGGTAAGGCTGACCTTGAACTCCTGATCATTTTATGTTGTTTCCTGGGTTAGCATTTGTCTGTTTACAGGAGGACCCAGGCTCAGCTGGCAGGCTTCCTGACTCCCTCCAGAAGGTTACCCCGTGATGACGCCTGATGCTTGTGGTGTATGAAGAGATGTATAAGTGAGGAACCCTCCCTGAAGGACAGTCCTGGGGAGGCAAGCTCTCTGCCAGCAGCTCCAGGCCTCTGATAAATGAAGCTGGACAGATCCAGGCTCTGTGGATATCCACAGAACCTGGATCTGCCCATATATATGCCTCCTGTGGGGATCAAGGCTGAAGCTATGACTGGAGGTTTCAGAGCTAGAAAACTACAAGCTACAGATGCCCAAAAGACCACTGTCCACTTGAACTTCGGTTGATCCCAGCTTTTCCTAGTCACCCAGTCTTAGATCACAGCCAGAATAAGCACAGGCAGCTCCTGCATGGTACAAAAAGACAGCTGAGGAGTTGAATCGGGAAAGAGGAAGGCAGAGAAGTGTGGGTCAGTCAGCCACAGACAGCAGGACAGCTAGACAGAAAATGCCACCAGTCCACTGTTAAAGCAAATCTGTGTGCCTATACCACGCCCGGATGAGAACAACCTCTGGCACAGGGAAAGCATCCCAGGGACCCGCACAAGGAACTGTGTAGGATACTTCTAGAATCTTCCTCATCTCAGTTCTACCCAGATAATGTGAGATGTTACTTCTTCTCCTTCTAGTTTTAATAACAGGGAAAAAAGAACAGAAAAAACAAGACTCATGGGTGTTTTATAAAAAGTCCAGTGTTAAAGAACACACTCAGGACAAAAGAACAAACGGCTTTCGTGCTTTCTCAAGAACCAGAATTTCACACAGGCAGGCAATTTAGTCCACAGGTTTAGTTTAATCTTAACCATCAAGTAAAGGACCCAGAACTCTGGTGGTGTTCAGTCAGGGATTCAAACCCTGCCCTATCACTCAGTGTTTTATGACCCTAAGAATGTTTCTTCACCTCTGAGACCAGGTTTCTCTTATCTTTTAAAATGGAAATAGTGAGGAGATAGCACCTTGAAGTGGCTGCAGCTGGTCAGGAGACAGTAGGCCCGAACTCCTCAATCAAGAACCTTCCATGAGGCCACCAAGCAGTTCTGGGGTCCCAGAGCCTCAGAGGTAGAAGTCAGTTTTGTTATGCCTGGTATTTTCATGGACAACGGGACAGACACTAGTCCTGGGATGCTAAATGTTAAACGTCACCCTAGGGTGGTGAGTGCCCTAGGGATCTGCTTCCTCCTCAGTCCTCAGACTGAGGGGGATGCTGAGGGCGACCAGAGAGGGATCCTGGGAGCTGTGCCCTCCTCTGAGAGCCAGTTCCCATTCTGGATGGTTCACCAGCTGCTTCTGCCATCCCTGAATTAACATCAGGAAACGAGACAGATGTAAAGCTGCCCTCTTCTGCCCTCTACCCCTGGGGCAGGAACCAAAAGACTCTTCCTCCCTCAGAAGGCTGGTCGGGGAGGGCAGGAGACAGATGAGAAGTCCAGTTATCTGACTCAACAAGCCAGGCCACTGTCACCATCTGTCAAGAAATCCTACCTCTTCCAGTTGTCCTTTTGCCTTCTGGGAAGGAACTGAGAGATTCTTTTGAAGTCTCCTGATGACAGCTTCAGGGCAACTCTAGAGGGAGAAGAGGGAAAGTGAGGGTTCATGGGGCATGACATGTGGCTTCCAGAGTTCTACTGCCCAGACGTGGCACACACTCTCATCCCAGGCTCCCCTTCCCCTGGAATCTGTACCAGACCAGGCCTCTCAGAGCAGGGCAGAGAGCCCAACCTCCCAAGAAGGCATCTTCCTGGGAGTCTTCCCATCTTGTCAGTCTTCCCACACCAGCCCTGGAGCACTGGGACTCATGCATCCAAGACAAGGAGTTGTGAAGCCCAACACCAGCATGTACATCTTTGCTCTGAGCTGCAAAGGGCTTTCTGATAACTGAAGAAGGGGAGCCCACCATCACCTCACGAATGCAGGCTCTTTGGGCAGACCTATAATTTCAAGCACTGTGCACAAAGAGATGAGTAACCAGAAGAGAGGGCTTGGAGGAGACATCTCAGCTCCACAGTGTGGCTCAGAAGCCCAGCTTCTCCTGTCACTTGGAGGAGGAGGCGTTACAGAGGAAGGGTAAAATTCACCTCATCCTAGTGACATATTGGCTGGCCAAGACTTAGGCTAGTCCTAGGAACTGGTTTGTCATAGCAACAGAGGAATAACTTAAGCAAGGCTTACAGCCACCACAGCAAATAGGCGGAAGCAAGGTTGCAGTTGTGACCATCTGAGCACAAAAGCTGAGCCAAATTGCACAGTGGAGGAACCGTCATTTCGTGCAGCCTCAGATAGGAACCAGGACACTGCCACAAGAAAGCCTGCCTGCTTCAGGGTTGAACACCTGAGCACAAAGGAGGTAAGCAAACTTCTCAAAGTCTAAAGAGAAAGTTTTGGCAAGGTGGGGATTCGAATTTAGACCAGGGGAGCCCAGACTGACTGGGCACAGCTTCCACACGAGGGAGTTCCCAGTAGGACATGGGTGAGTTTCAGCTCCCCTACATGAGAGATTCTCAGTACATTAATCAACAGGGAGCAGTACCACTGGGGGCAAAATGAAGGTTTTGTTATTATTGTTTTGTTGTTGTTTTTATATTTTGGAGAGAGAATCTCACCTAGCCTCATGAAGGTCTTTACCTCACTCTGTAGGTAAAGCTGACCTTGAACTCCTGATCTTTTTGCCTCCAATTCCCCAATGCTGTGAGCCACCATTCCTGGTTATATTTTTCATTTTTAGGCACAAAAGTAACCATCCTTACCCACCCAAAATACTGGATAGACCTTTGGTACAGCTGTAGAGTGTGACCCACATCTTTGACTGTCTGACTGTGTGGCACACACCTTCATGATACACAGACAGAATGGACACCTCATGAGTCTGAGGCACTGTGCCCCTTTGAATATAAGAATGGCTACACTCGTGGCTTTTAACATATCCCATGGTGCTTATGGGGCAAAGTTCTTTACCATCTGCTTATCAGATCCTCTCTCCAACGCCTATTTCTGGATACAAGACATAGCATCTTTCTTTTCTACCATCATGCCTTGGTGTCTGCATCAGCATGTCTTTACATGAGGATAGATGCACAACAAGCACAATCAGAAGGAGCCTCTTGTCTTAGTTGTAAACCTGAAGCAAGGTTTCTGCTTTGGGGACATCTGTCTTGGACCCCCTCCCAGGAGCTGAGACACTGAGTCCCAGGACAAAGGGAGGAGTCTGACGCTGGTGAAGACAGATGTCCAGGGCTCCACTGCCCGGGGCACCTCTGAGGATCGGGAACTGCATTTACTGGCTCAGAACTGATAATGAGTTTTTATGAGCTCAAGGGAACACTCAGTGCACGTATTAATGTCAAGCATGCCCGTCAGCTACGCAGCCTGGGTGAATGTCACACATTAACGAAATTAAAGGCTCCAGCCAGAAGCAGCTGCAGGCTTCGTGTCGGGAGGTTGAACAGGGCCCAGCTCTGACAAAATCACTTTCCATGTTGGCTGCTCCCACTGGAGCATTTGCAGGGCAGACAGAGCCCTCCTTCCCACAGCCTAAAGGAGATAAACTGTGGTCACATGGGCAGGACAGACAAACCTCCCGCCAAGGCTTATCCCAGGGAAGCCACTCCTTCCGCCCCTGGGGAGGGGTGTTGTACCCCATGTTCCAGCCAGAGCACCCCTGGGAGACAAGAAAAGGATCCGAGGAAGCAAGTGTGGAAAGATAGTAGTCAGGTAAAGTGGGCAGTGACCCTTGACTTGATGAAAGGAAGGCCGGGGTGGGCCAGGAGGGGCTCGACTCCACCTGACTTCCGCTCTTGTAGACCAGATAGATGTGTTAGACCTCCCTGAGGTCTGAGGTAGCCTTGAATGAAACAAACAAATAAAAAAATCTAGCTCAGAAAGGGGCCTTGAGCACAAGAGATCTACCTACATAGAGACTCAAAACCGCATCAGGGAGACAGACAAGTTTGGTAACTAGGGAGCTGATGGGCGACTCCCTGAGAAAGGCAAAAATGGAGGCAGCAGAGAGCCTGACGTCAGGTTCCAAGATCACAATCACTGTAGTTTTAATTACACCTAATAGCACCAGTTAATTTAATTATGACCTCACTTTTTATGTGACCCAGCCTGGTTTCTGAGATACTAAAAATTAATTTTGAAAAAAAAAGTGACATCTTAAAATCTCTCACAGTGAAAGCCTGGATTGGAGGGACTTATGGGCATGTCTCTTTCCATCCCTGTACCTACTGAGTTAAAGACAGCAGGCTGAGGATGGAGAGATGGCTCAGCAGTGAGGAGCAGTGGCTGCTCTTGTACCCATCGACAGCATCTACAACACTCATTCAGAGGATCTGATGGCCTCTTTGGCCTCCGTGGCACCAAGTGTGCATGTGAAGAGTATCCATCCATGCAGATAAAGCATCCACACCCATACATATTAGAGAAGCACCGCAGGCTGGCACAGCATGGGGTACCCCCTTGACGATGCCCTCTGCCTGTACAACGTTGCCTGCTGAGTCCTCATAGCCCTGAGGAACAGGGCTGAGGAACCGCAACAGACCAGACAGTGCGGTGTGGTCCCCGTCTGCACTTCCTCGTCAGCTCCTTCCTCTCAGTCCTCCACCCTCAGGGCTTCTCCCCATGTCCTCCAAGGCTTAAGTTCATTGTTGCCAGTCCACTGGATGCAGAGGGGATTGAGGCTTGGCTGCCAGTTTCCAGCCTCTGTCCCCACCAGCCTGCCACCACTGATGTCACAGTGAGCCCCTACGTGTACAGCAAACACTGTGTCTGTCTTGCCACAGAGGGTTTCACGGCCTCCCTCTGTTGGTATATAGGTCTGTTACCACCTGATCCTCACTGGCCCCCAGGCCCATCTTCAGGTCCTCATGGTAGGAACACACTCCTGTCAGACTGACCTCACCTGAGCAACCCTGTCAGCATGCGTGGCTCTGTGCAACTAATTCCTTCCTCCTGGAATTCATTCCCTTTGTTCTTTCCCAGCTCTGGACTTTACTCCTCCCGTTACTTGCCATACTCCTAACCACCTTCAAAATCCTCCTCCAGTCATCTTTCTGATGAGTGTTCCCAGTATCATGTCAAATATGATAAAATACCATTCTCTTATGTTAGCCAAATAAAGTGTGTCTGGGTGTGGGGGTAACAGAATATATATTGTTTGGACTTTGTGATTTCTTTCCCACCTACCTGACTATAGTCTCTGCCAGAATAGGGACAGGATCTTACCCCATTCATTGCCCTTTTGTGAACCGCAGGCCCAGGGTTAGGAGATAATTGCTGGCTGGCTGCTAGGAGGGGTGGATGGTAGGCAGGTGGAGGATGACTGGAGAAAACTTGTATGGCTGAAAGGAGTAGAGTTAGAATTGGTTGTAGAAATGGAGAGATAGAGGGTGAGTGGATGGATGTGTGGGTGGGCAGATAGGTAGATGTTTGCAGGGCGTAAATGAATGAATGATGAATGGATGTGTTAATGTGTGGAGAGATACCTGGATGGTGGGTGAATATGTGGATGGGTGTGTGGATGGAGGCTTAAAGATATGGGGTAAGTGGGTAGGCACAAAGATGATGTATGGGTGGGAGGGGTGAATGGTTGGATGGTATATGGGTGGGAGGGGTGAATGGTTGGATGGTATATGGGTGGGAGGGGTGAATGGTTGGATGGTATATGGGTGGGAGGGTGAATGGTTGGATGGGTGGATGGGTAGGTGAGTGGTTGGATGGGCGGGTGGGTGGATAATACAAGGGCAGGTGGAGGACAAACAGATCTCTAAGATCATCAGTTAGGAGTGAAAGAAAGAGGACCTAAGTCTGGATCCCAGCACTCATCAGCCCTGTGGAGGCACAGACTGGATCACTGGGTTAGCTAGCTGGATAGTCCAGCCAAATCAGCCTCAAAAAATAAGGTAGAGAATATTTAAGGAAGACATCCAGTGACAACCTCTGGCTTGTGCGCACACGTACGCACGCACGCACGCACGCGTGCATACACACACACACACACACACACACACACACGCTCAAGATGGTTATGAATGTGTTATGTGCCTTTGCTTATCGCAATAAAAAAAATTGGGAGTGACCAAAATGAGTGTCTCCTAGTTATGCTCCTAGGAGAGCACCCCCTCTTTTTCTGAGGCTTCTGCCCAGAGAACAGATAATGTCTCCTCCCCATTCACAAGCCAGCATTTAATCAGCAACAGCTGGACTCTGGATTATTCCTTATATTGTTCCCAGCTAATGTTGAAGAACATGGGTTTGTCTCTCCGTGTGGCAGGTCCCAAGTAAGCAGGCTGTTCCAGGAGGAAGACAGCCCATCTCTCCCTACCCAGCTCCTTCCTGAAGCTCCTCACACTCTCTCCCTGTCTGCACCCCCTTCTTTACCCCGGCTCTTTGCTCTCCACTGCAGCCACCGTAAGACTCCCTAGCTGCTGGTGAGCCCTGAGACCAGGACTCTGGCTCTTGGGTTCCTGGAAGAGTCTGTGGAGTTGAGACGCAGCTCTCCCTGAGCGCCTTGCAGGGCATTCATGCCAAGACCCAGAACCCAGGCTGGCCCTTTGCCAACCTGAGGTGTTGTTGCTGACAGATAAAAGCTCCACGGCTCATGGCTCCAAACCAAGCCATGGCCTTGTTTTGCTTTGTTTTAAATTAGCTACAGGGGAGGGGGTGGTTAGCTTGGGAGTGGAGGTGAACAGAACCCAGACATGCTGGGATGCACCCCTGCTGTGCCTGCATCACATGGGTCCTTAATGAAGCTACTGGGGTGCTGGGCCCATCCGAGGCTCAGCAAGGCTCTCCACCTGCACATGTCCTGTAAATAGGGGTGGGGCTTCTGCACCAGTCCTGTCAATCAGCCTCATCAGACCTAGTAAGAAATCCCCAAATCAGCCTTCTAATTGTGCTCCAGGGTCTCAATAGGGTGGTGTTTGGACCACAGCATGCTCAGACCACAAAGAATGAGTGGAGGGTCACCCCAACAGCACAGGGTTTCCAGACCCTGCAAGGGTCCTCCAAGGGTCTTATAGGATGTCACGATCCCAGCTCCTTCTCTATGAGGCATCACCAGTATTCAACTGCACATGCGTGCTGTGGCTCCCACCTAATTACTTCAGCCTAAAAAATGGGCGCATTGCTCAGTTTCCCTTGCAGCTAGGGTTCGAGCATGGAGTGAGGTCCTGGGGTGTTCCTGGCCATATTTGTCTCCAGGCCAGGAGCAGGTGGATCCAGATAGAACGAAATGGGCACAGAAGCGGCTTGTCAGTGGCTGAAGACAGGAGGGCTCCGGGGCCATATGAGACTCCCAGTGGTTAGCTGTCAAGGACCTGGGGTGCCAGAGAAGACAAGCACCAATGTACTGACCCCACGAGTGAGCACAGAGGCTGTGGATTCCTGGTGCCCACTGCTAACAACCCCCCCAACCGCCTCCCATCTGCTCAGGGGCTTGGGGACTATCTGTGACAAATGCACATGCTAGCCAGAGTCTCGCTGGTGATTTCCTGTGCAGATCTACCCTAGACAGACAGCAGGCCGGAGGGAGAGTGTGTGGCCCTGAATCCCTCCTTCCTCAGCTGGCATCAAACTGCTTCTGTGCCCATTTTATCCCATTTGGAATCACCTGTTCCTGCTCTGGAAAAGAATATGGCTAGGGACACCCCTGAACCTCACTTATTGGAACCCCACTCTCATCACCCTCCCTGACCCCGGTTCCAAGAGAAACATGAGCAGTATGTCTGTCTTATAGGCAGAGGCGACGGGACCCAAAGCACACATGTACCATTAAGTCCTGGTGAGGCCTCAGAGAGAATGGATCTGATCCTGATATCCTAACCCTGTTGGCTGTCACTCACTTTTGCTAGCAGACTTACTGGGCATTTTGCAACAGAGAAACCTACAAGCCTTGGTGGCTTAAGGGACTTGTCCACAGAGGTGGAACCTGGACTCTTAAGTCCAAATAGCCTTCCTAGGGAGCCATCTGCTTGAAGAAGCCTGTGGAAAATGTGGCCTGAAGAAGCTTCTAAAAAGAGGCAGATGTTTAATACACAAGATGGTGGGAATCAAGGGAGACAAAGGCTCTGTCCAAGCCACAGAGTCAAACATGGAAGAGGGAGCATCAGGACCCAATGACTGCAGACAAAGCCACCCAAGCTATGACGCCATGCATCTGGTGAGCGGCACCATGATCTCTATCCTTCCACGGAGACACCCAAAATGCCATGCTCCCATGCCACTAAACTGTCTAGATATCTAGTGTCCCAAAGGCTTCGGGACCCTCCCATGCTCTGGCACAGGAGTCTAGAACAACGCCGGTCTCCGTGCTGGTGTTGGCTTTGGTGCCAGTTGTCTCCATGCATTCCAGACCTTGAATGCCATGTGGCTGCATTGCACAGCCAGCCATAACCCCTGTGAACTACACGTCCTCTGCTGTTCTGCCTCCTGAAGACACAGTATTTAAAAAGCCACACGGTGGTAATAGAGATATTTTAAAGTGGCCACCCTGCCGCTAGAAAGGAAGCCAAAAGCTGAGAACTGGAACCTGCCGCTGAGGGAAGCACCCAGCCTGTGGCCAACCGCAGCTTTCCTGTGCAGTCGGGGTTATTAATTCAGACTTTATAACCTACAGGGCTGCGGTGAAGCCCAGGCAAACTGCACCTCAACTCTTTGTAATTCTTCCCTGCTCCCACATAAATATTCCCCGAATGCAGAAGGGGCTGCAGGAGGTAGGAACACAGAGCCATTGGCATTTTGATGGGGTCTCCCAACACATGAAGCCACGGGGCTTTAAAATTCATAGTGCAGATTAAAACAGTCCTTTCACAGCTCCCCTTCTCAGTTGGAGAAGGCCAGCAACTTTTACCCCTTTCAGGGCCTTGACTGTGAAACAAACTTAGGAATCCAGAGAGATGGTCCCATCCTAAAAGAACAGAGACAAGGCCGTGGAATGTGTCCAGATCTCTGAACTGTAAATGGTGAAATCAAAACGCTGGAAAGGTTAGTACTCACGGGCCACAAGGCCAAGTTCCTGCGAGGAACCCTTGCCCGTCCCACAGCTTGGCTCATCGGTTTGTCGTGGACAAAAGGGCTGGCCTTTCAACCTCAGCGTCTCTGCCTGGATCGCTGTGCGCCAGATTATTAACCACCGGGATGAGAGGCGCAGGGAAGAACTTCAGCTCCACAAACCCCGGAAGCCTAGAAACTCAGCTCAGCTGAAGGAGGAGACAGGAGAAGCCACAGCTAAAGGAACTATGGTGAATGAGCGAGGCACCTGTGTGCCCGTGGGCTGCTCACACACTTGGAGGCTTCCTGGCTCCTTCTCCAGCTAGGCTGATGTGAACACAAATGCCTCTCACTCCCCAGTACCCCAAAAACCAAAGCCCAAGATGGTGACACACATATTACTGTTGTGTGGAGGTGAGGTTATCTGTGTCTCGGTGACCAGCACACTCAGATGCTATTAAGCATCATGGGGAAAGACGGGGAGAAACTTAGCAGCCCACCCAGAATGTGGGGGGGGGGACTCTCTGTGGGGTCCCAGAGGAATGAACTTTGTGGGACTGCATAGGAGTATATTGCAGACTTTCCCCCCTCCTTGTAAAAAGATCACTCCCAGGGTTACGCTTTTATGACCCCACACACGACACTAGCTTGTTTCCCATTGTCCCCCGATGCCTGTTCCATCCCCTCCTCTGGTTCTTCTCAGAACTGCCTCCAGCATCCTGCTGGCCCCTTCAGACTGAGTCACATCAGCCTTGGACCGCATTCATGCTAGATTTTTATGTGGGTCTGGTTTTAATTTTTTCTCAATTATACTGACAATACATGCTCAATTATATGTGTAGTGCGTCTGTATAGGGACACACACTTTTATATACATGCACACAGACACAAATTGTCAACAAAATCTGTGCAAGTTGAGGATCAGAAGTCAAACTGGCTTGTGATGGCCCGTCTTCAGGGCATATTGAATTTGGAATCGTCTAGAAGATGTGCTTCTGGGAATGTCCGTGGGGCTGTTTCCAGAGACTGTTCAACTGAGGGAGGATTATGTGAGTGATGCTATCCTGAAGGGCAGGGACTAGAATTGAATAAGAATGAAAATAGAGCTGAGCCAGAGCCCGTGTCTCTGATTCCCGAGTGGTTGAGAAGCATGGCGCCCATCTGTCTGCTTCCTGAGTGGTTGTGACTGTGACCATCTTCCTTGAGCTCCTAATGCTAGGCCTTGACAGCCATGATGCACTCTCTTAGATCAAGAGCTAAGACCATACCTCTCTCCCCACAAGTTGCCTCTATCAGGTATTTTCCACAGGTGAGCAGAGTACGTGGCTTCACCAGTGGCTCACGCATGGGGCTTCCTGGGCAGCAAAGACCGGAGACACAGGGACTAGAGAGACGGCTCAGTCTTATTGGTTAAGGGCCTGAAGTATCAGGTAGCTCCCAGCGCCTGTAACGCTGCCTCCAGAGTCTCTAGTGCCCCCTTCTGGCCTCTGTCGGCACTAGTCTCATTTACATGTACACAGTCTCACACAGGTGCACACACACAATTTAAAGTAATGTTTGAAATCTAAAAAAATAAAAGATCAGCAAAGCAAAAATAAAGATAAAAAGTCAGGTGGGATGTTTTTTCTTTTTGAACAAATTTATTTATTCTTATTTTATGTGTGTTGGTGTTTTACCTGCCCACATGTCTGTGTGAGGGTTTCAGATCATGGAATTATAGACAGTTGTGAGCTGCCATGTGGGTGCTGGGATTTGAACCTGGTTCCTCTGGAAGAGTGGTGCTTTTAACTGCGAAGACATCTCCCCAGCCCCTAAACTCACTTCTTACCACTTCAGGCAGTGATGGCCTACTTATGAGGTGGTTATTGTCTCTTACCTGGCTCCTCAGAAGGTCAGCTCTTACCAATAAACTGCTAAGGTTTCAATGTTTTATTACATTTATTTATGGTGTGTGTGTGTGCATGTGCAAGCATGTGTGATGTGTAATATGTGATATTTAATATGTGATATGTAATATGTAATATGTGATGTGTGATAAGTGTGTGTGTGTGTGTGTGCATGTGTGCTTGTGTTTGCGCATGGCATTCATGATCTTCAGCTTTGGAGAGTCAATTCTCTCCTTCCACCATGTGGATTCTGGGAAATCATGCTGTGTTGTTGGGATTAATAGCAAATACCCTTTCCCACTGAGCCATTTACCCAGGCCTCCGGTTTTAATTTAGTTATTTGGAACTTTTTAGCTTGCCTGCTTCCATTTCTGGTGGCCTGCTGGGGCCTTGTAGAGCTCAACCCAAAACAATGGCCTCTCATAAGCTGTAATTAACAGCACACACACACACACACACACACACACACACACTGCACAGGAGAAATAAATACGGCAAGAAACACAGGCAAAATGCTATCTCTAGGTTGTTGGAGTATCTATCTGTATGATTCTGATAATTAAAGAAAGAAAAAGGGTAAACAGGATTTTTAACTCCAGAGTCACACAGGCTCCTTTCTGAGCGTCCTCAAGCTAAGAGCAGAGTACTTTACCTAAGCCCTTGGAACAGAGGCATTGAGGGCTGCGTCCTTCCATGAGAAAGGATGGCTTGTGGATAAGCACAGCAGGTAGCCTGAGGTCCTGCCTGGGTGCAGACATTGAGGATCACATCTGAGCCCCAGGCATCTGCCCCAGAGCCTGGCTCTCCTGTCTTGACAAAGGCCTGCTGCCTGCCTCCCAAGTGGAGAAGGAAGAAATAAACACATCTGCGGTGCTGCCAGGGTCAGGCTTGCAGAAGACGGTGTCCCCACCCACTCCCAGAACACAGAGTGTGTTGAGAGCCAAGCTTGAGTTGCGCCAGCCTGGAATTGAACTCACATGTGTAACCTCCCCATCTGGGGGCAGGCACTGGCTCTCCATTTCTCCTCTTCCCTTCACCTGAGGACAGTGGACACACAGAAGTGACCCCCCAACCTGCTCTGTCTATATCATCAACCCCAAACACGATGCAGGACCGGTGGATTACTGCATCACAAGGCAAGGGGCACCTTGCCTTCAGCCAACTAATGTCTCAGCGTGCTGGGAAGCCTCCAGCCTAGGAACGCCAGGGGACAAGACTGTGTCTCTAACTCACTGGCTTTGGCCAAGTTACCACGCCTCTCTGCACCACATCTCCTGTCTTTAAAATAAAGGGGTTCTGAGCCCTAGATGTTTCCTAGCACCAGCCTTTCTTCACTGGCTCCCCAGCTTCAAGGGGTGTTTTACAGTCACAGGAAACCCTCCTAATACATTAATTCTTACAAAAGTACCTCATGTGCTGGGTGATTGCTGGCTGCATACATATGGCATGAGGTTTTGAGGGAAACAAGTTATGAGATGTAGCAAACCAAACTGGGGCGGGGGCAGTAAAAGAAGGAGAGTAGGGGGAGGGGGAGCATAGATGTCTTGCCAAAATGGAGCTATCACAAGAATCAGCAGCATTGCACCTAACATTAATATTTATTTATTTATTCATTCATTCAAATATACTTTCCTTGGTCTCCAGACCCCTGTGGGATCAGGTAAAATTATTTGATTAAACACTGTGTCTCAAAAAGAAGGGCTCCATTTTCCCCACTTCTTCACTTCTCAGTGAACACCCATCCAGTCTTTCTCTTTATCCACAAGGAAGAAGGAAAAAGATCAGCTGAAATACCAAAAGATGTGTCCCTAGGTGATTAAGATCACACTGGTCCAAAGGCACACAAGCGACCACAGGAAACAGTCGCGGCTAATGAGGGTGACCTGAGAAGATGCTCCTGCCTGGGTTCCTGGCGGAGTCCCTGAGTTCCTGAAGCTAAACAGCAGGCCACTTTCACAGCTGTCCTTCAAAGAGCAGACGCACCTGCTCACAGGGCGCGTGTAACTGCATTTCAGTTCACAGTCCCTTATCTTAGCTACTTTTCTAATCTGTGATAAGACACCACTTCCAGAAGGAAGCATTTCTTTGGGGCTTACAGTTTCCAGAGGGATATGACCATCATGGTGAGGAGCACGGTGGCAGACCGGCAGGCATGGTGTGGGAGCAGCCGTCGAGAGTTTACATCCTGATTGGCAAACAGGAAGTAAAACATAATGGGAGGGACACTAATCTCTTGACACTTTAAGCCTAGCCCAAGTGACACACCTCCATCAAGGCCACACCTTCCAATCCTTCCCAAACAGTCCCATTAACCGGGAACTAGTTATTCAAACATATGAACCTACTGGGCCTAGTCTCATCCGAACCCACCACGTTAATGTCAACTCCGTTTTCTATTCTAAACACCCAGGCACCTTGACTGCAGGCCACAGCTCTTCATCCTAAGCCAGTGAGCTTCACTTACTTTTTCCACTGGACTGATGATCCTCTTTGCAAGTTCATGGGTGCCTCACAGATCCATACAGCACCCTGAAGGAAGCACCCAGGGTACTGATGAGTGAGGGAAGCCTGGGCAGATGCTGTGTTTAGCATTGCTCTGCTCAGATGAACTGTATCCAGGTCACCTGAGCACACTCTTCAACACTCTAATGTCCAGCCTCAGATGGCTGGACAAGGAAGACATCCATGGATGGTTATTTGTAAAACTTTGCTGAATTCAGTCCTTAGGTCACCTCACCACATAACTAGTGACAGCTTTCCCAGGCCCTAGGCTGTACCCAGAAGCTCCTAGTCCTGTCATTCTGTTTTCTTTTTCTAATCTTGCCAGGCATCAATAATTGATCTTGGCAATCCATCCTGCTGTGTCTGGATCAAACAGCCCCATCTACTCACCATAGGGCTCAAGGCAGACCTTACTAATCAATCAGCACTGGCATTTGAGATCAAACATATGCATGCCTGCCAGGTATTGTTACAGCATGCTGGTCCTGCCAGTCAGCATGCTTTCTCCCTCAGCCTTCGTGAACCCGGAGTGACTAGCAGAGAAACAGAGAAAGAACAAAACCAAGCCTGACCCCAGCATTTGTCTCTACTGTGGTGTACTTTCATTGTTGGTTGGCTGGTTGGCTGGTTGGCTGGTTGGCTGGTTGGTTTGGGTTCTTTATCCCACCCCCAGGTTTTTACAGATGACAAACGGGTTCAGAGAGATCTAGAGCATTGCCTACGGTCACCCAGAGAGGCTGTGATAAACCTAAATTTGATACCCACTCCAACTTCTAATCCAGGCCTGTCTTCCATCCCATGGAGAGTTTCCCGGTCAACTGGGAACCCCTGGAAAAGTCACAGTTAGGCTGGAAGCCCCAGTTCACTCCACCTAATCCCACAGTTTACCTCTTCCCTGCTAAACAATAAATCACAAGTGTCAGCTCAGGCTGGCTGGTGTTTGGGCTCTTGCAGACAGAGCCGGGCCCAGAGCAGACCCGCCTCCTGATCCTGGGCTTTAAGAAAGAGATTTTCACTAATGCTGCTGAGATTGGGAATCCAACATCACTGAAAATTGCCCTTTTGCGAGGTGCTAATACACACACGCCTGAGGAGAGGTAGCCCCGCAGAGGCGGCTCTGGGAGGTGTTCCTGCACAGCTCAGGAGACCTCTGTTGTCTCAGGCTTCCTGTCTTTATTAAGCTTTGCAGACAGGCTCACAGTGTGCCTGGCTGCAAATGAAACCCAAGCTATCTCATTTTCTCCCCTCAGCAGGGCAAGACGCTCTCTCTCTCGATGCTCACATCCTCCCCTCCCCCATCCAAGGAAGAGATCAAACAAGGAAAACAAACAAAACAACAACCTGAAACCTCCCCAGCAGCTGCAGCCAGCCTTTCTGAGGCTGGTCCTGCGCCTTGGGATTGAGTTATAACGGAGCATCTTCTCTTCAGAGCTCCTGGGTGCTCCCTCCTACACTGGGTGCTCCTGCCCACACTGGGTGCTCCCGCCTACACTGGGTGCTCCCGCCCACAATGGGTGCTCCCGCCCACACTGGGTGCTCCCGCCTACACTGGGTGCTCCCGCCCACACTGGGTGCTCCCGCCCACACTAGGTGCTCCTGCCCACACTTGGTGCTGCCGCCCACACTGAGTGCTCCAACCCACACTGGGTACTCCCACCCAAAGTCTTCTACTGAGTTGTAGAACAGAGGGGGAGTGCTGGCCTGCTCGTGGCACCAGCACATGAGACAGGACCCCCGAGAAGGCATCCTTGTTGGGTTTTCCTGTTGCCCCTACACTGGGAGGACAAGTGCAGAACTGGGGCAGCTCCAGGTGTCAGAGAGTCCCAGCACTGGTCAGACGGTCTCAACCAGGACTCAGATATCAGGGAGCTCAGAAGTCCTTGCTGTCATGCTGGGGTCAGCGTGTCCCACACTCAGCCACTCTGTCTTCCTGTTTACCACACCTGTCTGGTCACTGTCTCTAAAGCAAGGGATCACACCGGCTGGAGACAGCATGGCGAAGTGTAGCCACTGCACCGCAAGGCTCTTTCAATGACCACAAACCAGCAGGGACGGTGTGGCTACCACCGTTGTGCCCCAGCATCACCCTCCACCTTCAAGCGCCTGTATCTTCAGGACAACCACTGCTGGTGAGTCTTGTGTTACCTTAGTACAAACTAGGAAAGAAGAGCCTCCACTCAAGGAAAAGCTTCCCTCATCGTGGCCCGTGGACAAGTCTGTGGGCATTTTCTTGATGAATGACCAACGTAGGTGATTCAATGCCTCCCCTGGGCGGGTGGTCTTGGGAGATATAAGAAGACTGGTCAGTACACAGCCTTCCTCTGTGGCCTGTACTTCAGTTCCTGCATCGAGTTCCTGTCCTTCCTTCCCTTGAAGACGGATGATGACGTGGAAGTGCAAGCCAAATAAACCCGTTCTTCCTGTAGCTCGCTTTGGGTCATGGTGTTCGTCACAGTGATAGAAAGCATATCTATCTGAGGCACAACTCTTGATATTGTCCTAAGGCACAGGCTCAGGAAGGGACTCTCATATACACACAGCTCTTAGACATGCATCACCAGGCTGCTGCTGCTGCAGACAGCCTGGTAACCAACAGGAGGGGAGATTCCAGATATGCATGAGGCATGCCAGTCACGGAGAGAGACTGCTTTGTAAGGACCCCCTCCAGGTAGTCAGTGGTAACTTAGTCAGCAGGGACCAGGAAGTGCTGGGAAGAAAAGGTAGGGAGAAACAACTCTATGCCGGGGAAAGGCAGGAAGCTCTCCAGAAAAGCCTGCTTGGCCTAACAGGCAGCTGGTCAGTGCTCCCCACCCTCAGACTCAAGTCCTCAGTACACAGTGGGTGGGGGAGCACCTGTAGGAAGCAGCTACTGCTCATTAACAGGCAGGCGTCCCCATACACATTAAGGCCTTTGTGTCACAGTGTCCAAAATACACAGCGGAGACAACCTTCAGGAAGGTGAGTTTACTCTGACTTGTGCTTTCAAAGACTTTGGGTGCATGGTGGTGAGGAGGTCATGGAGGTGAGGCAGTCGTGGCTGTGAGGGTAAGCTTGGAAGAGCGGCTCGGTTCCATGCTGCTGGAACGTGTAGTGGCATCCAGAGAGATTACAGAAAGAACTAGAGATGGCTATCGCTTCCAAAATCCCACCTCTAACAACCTTCTTCCATGAGCCAGTCTCCAGCCCTTAAAGGCTGGTTCACAGCATCCAAAAATAGTGCCACTTGGCAAACATTCCCAACAACTTGTGGGAGATATTTCAGACCAAGCTGTGGCCGAGTTTGTAGGGCCACACCTACAAACCTCACACTTCTTTCCCCTTGCTTGGCCATCTACCAAACACATAACTTACGCACCTTAGGTCGCCCTTCTGCAAAACATGTATAAAACCCATTGTAACAACACTGCTGGGCACCACAGGCCATCGTGTGTGGGCCCAGTAGGTGCTCAGTAAGAGCGTTGTTTCTTGTAGGTGCATGGGGAAGGGCCGGAACACTTGAGTTTGCTTTATTGTCCCCACCCTCAAGCTGAGGCTTAGATGAACTATATAAGTCACCCACAGTCACACAGCTGACCAGGGTTAGAGTGTGATCCCAGCCTGTGGGACTGCAAAGCTGAAATCGGCCTCAGTTGCTCACAGCCCTGTTGGAACACAGGGGAACATTCCAGTAGCTTTGAGAACACTTCCTTCTAGAAGTGCTTCATAGGAATCCATATGTTGCACACCCGAAGTTATGTGTGAACACACATACAACTTTGTTTGACAATATTGTTACTGCTATTGCTATTTTCCAGAGAGAAGCTCTCATTACCAAGGCCTTCACACACACACACACACACACACACCTCAAACAGGTTTGAATAGATCTTTACAAATAGTTGAGCTACTTGGAAACAAAAAATACTCATTATTTAAATTCAATGACATAGCAACCACTTTCTTAAAAGATTATTTTTATTTGAGCCTATTATGTGGATCATCAGTTGCTTGTATTCTTCAAACCATCTTAAAAAGAAGAGATTATCAAACAAAAGGGATCTCAGCTGTTAAGAAGAAACCTACCCTCTTACTTTATTTAGACCACACCCTGCTTCCAACAACAACCATGGTGGCCATCCTGGGTGCGTTCTTCCCAGAGCTGCTCAGATTCAACCTTCTCTCCTCCTTTTCAAGACTCTGAGATGAACCCAGGGACTCTGGAAGAATTGGAAGAACACCAAGACTCACCAGAACTCGTTTCTCCTCTGAGGATGAGACATCAGACGCTCACAGTAGGACTGGAAGATGCCGTAGCCAGTACTGTGCCTGATGCGCCAGCCTGCAGACCTGAGTTCTGATCTCTAGGACCCTCAAAGAAGCTGGATGTGTGGCATGTATATTTACCCCAGGAGAGAGGGGAGAGGGCAGGATCCACTGCGGCTCAATTGCCCCATAGTTTAGTCAAATCTATGAGCACCTGGTTCAATTTCTTTAAAAACCCTGTCTCAAAACAAAACAAAACAATGGAGATCAACAGAGAAAAACATCCAACCTTGACCTCTGACCTCAATGCACATATGTACACATGCATACACAAACACACGGAAGACCACAGAGTATAAAGAGTTTGTCAGAGCCAAATAGAACCAGAACCCAAGGCTCCGAGGCTCTGGACTCCCAGTCCAGTGCACTCTATGACAAAAGGTGGCTGACAGCCACTTGTGGGCTAAGTCTGAGCTACAGTTGAGTCTAACTCTTCATTCACTTTGTGATGATGATATATTCCCAGGCCTGCTAGGGACCCAGGCTCAGAGCCGGCCCCCTTCATGTCACAAGTCTTTAGACACAAAGGAGGGAAGGCCCCCGAGGCCTGTGGCCCCCCTGGAAGCTCAGCCTATGCTGCAGGCAGATCTGGTGCATCTGCAACACCAGGCAACCAGGCCTTGCCCTCTCACAGCATCAGTAGGAAGGGCCCCTGAGGCTACTGCTCGCCTAGGCTCAGCAGCTGGCTTTCTCAGCAAGACACCTCCAGCTGGGTGGGTGGGTGGGGACGGACCATCAAACAACAACAAAAAGCCTTTTGAAGACCAACAGCACAGTCTGGAGGAGTCTGGAAGACAGTGAAAATAGTCCTTTACTTTCACCTGTTGAATCCAGTTCACAGGCTCAGGACGGGGGGGGGGGGGGGGGGGGGGGGGGGGGGGGGGGGGGGTAGATGGTCTTCCAGACCCTGCCAAGCCCAGGCAATTGGACCTCACGAGATGGAAAAGCAAAGATGATGTTTGTGGGGACCGAGTCGGGATGGGCAGAGAAGAGGTGGAGCCCGGAGAAGGGCAGAAAACCCTGAGAGGCCGAAGGCCCCTGTTGGTTATCTGGCGGGTTGCATGTGATGCTTCAGTCTCTCGGCAGGGAAAGAGTGAGCATGTGGCATCTATGCAGTTAACTAAATACCTCACAAACCCACGCCCTTACCTCGGACGGGTGAGCTGTGCTCTCAGTCCACCCCTGCTCCTAACCTGGCATGTGCCTGTGGTCCAGCAAGGGCTCCCCGGCTTTGCTGGAAGGTGCAGGTGCGGCTCTCTCTGGTCGCCCCTCCCTTGAGTACTCAGCAGCACCTCTTGGCCAGAAGGCAGGCTGGAAGCGCCAGGAGCTGGAGTCTCTGAGAGCAGCCTTGTATGAGTGACAGTTAAATCAGTGAGTGTCAAGCGAGCTTCCCCTGCCTGGTGGGATGACTGGAGTATGTTTTATGCAGTTGCTTACAGAGTCCTCAAAGGACCGGGCCCAGCAGCCCACAGAGGGCAACTCACTTCTTTCTTGTGCATAAAGGATTGGCCCTCAAAAAAGATCCCTACTAAAGTAAGGCAGGGTGAACGAGTGAATGCCAACTGTGAAAGAGTGTGTAGGAAGCCACTACAAGAGAAGGGATTTGGTAAAGGCCAATTATCTGTCATGGCTGCCAGCCTGGCTGGGGACTTAAACACAACCAGGTGGCTGTGCTTAGACATGCCTGTCCCTATCCCCTGACAAGTTGCCTCCTCTGATTCTTGCATCAGAGAGAGGACCTGGGCGCCCGAGCCCTTCAGCGTCCCTGGGTTGGGGCCAGGGACGGCCTTTCCTCTGCTGCTCACATCCAGTGCCTCATCTCCCTCATCCCATGGGTGTCTGCTAACCCTGCTGAAGCCACAGCCTGAGCAGAGCCTGCTCCCCTGGCAGGGCCCCTGAATGTCAGGAAGCAGGTGGCCCAGCCTGCTCCCCAGGAGGCTGTACACACTTGGCCAGCCTGAAAGCAATCTGTCTCAGCAGTAGAGATGGCCATGTTGGGGCGGGGGTGCGTGCTGCAGGGAGCCATCCCTAGCAGCATCTCTGGGCTCAGGACCCATGAAAGAGCTAGTTTACCCCAAATCTATCTTTCACTCTCAACCAAAGCGCTGTTAGCTGAGAGAGAGAGAGAGAGAGAGAGAGAGAGAGAGAGAGAGAGAGAGCCCAGTCCTGAGCTTATAGGCAGTTCAGGGTGGCAGGGTGGGCAGGAATTGGGACCTTTCTCCAATAGCCAGACTCTGTCCCTGTGTTGGACAGCATCTACCTGTTCTGCTGGGGCCACCCCTTCTGATTTAATAAGGCGCATGGCCTCACGCTCTAGCTCACACCGTATATCTCAAACTAGATCTCCTCCTTCCGCACCCCTCCCCTTCTCTCCGGACTTCCAGATGAATCCAGCTCCCTTGGCTCCCTGACTCCCCACTGCCACAGAGATGAACGCAGAAGAGTCGCCTTATGAGAGAATGGGAGGAGATAGGGCCAGAAGTGGTTACTGGAAGAACTTGGAGAAAGTTCTGGAAAGTTTTCAAAGCAATAAGTTTCAGCAAGCCAAAGGAGGCCGCAGAGTACTGGGTGGAAAGTCAAGAAACGGCCGAGTGTGTTCGCCATGTGCCACTTGTCAGCCTCCTTGGCCCCACCCCCTGCCGAGTGTCACAGGCCCAATGTGATTACCTAAAATAATGCCCCCATGTGCAGACTGTGTCCCACGGGGCCAGTTACAGATAAGCCTGATGTTTGAGGGACTGGGACCCAGTCATCCCAAAGGAGCCTTGAATGCTCCTCTCAGTGCTCTGCTGCCAATGCCCAACGCCAAGCTGGAGTTTCTCGTGGACCCAGCTGCCCCTGTGGCAGGCTAGGACCAGGCAACAGATCTGGCCAACGTCCCGCAGCTGAGTGAGATGTACCCCCTCCTGCTGCTCATGGAGTGCCTGCTGGCTTCCCACCATCCTCTTCTCCTCACGTAGTGACTTCAGTGTCATCTACACGGTTCAGAAGAGCAGCCTTAGACAGACCAGGGTCACAAGAGATGGAGGCCAAACCAAGGAGATGAGCAAGCAGAGACTCTAAAGTGCCCGGGCATGGGGGTCTGCTGTCAGCCAGCCTAACAGACCACGAGGACACCATTCTGATGGTCACAGATAAGGAATTGGCACAGAAACACCACGGCACACTAGTTGCAGATCCAGGGCAGCAGCACACCTCTTCTGTTATAGCCTGTTGTGGCTTTTAAAGATTGTTCCCCACCTGTGAGCAACCGTGTCTCCAAACTTCTTAACCCACTTGTCCCCAGAGATAGCTAAGTGGTATATGCAAAAGGAAGGATTTTCAGACAGTGCCCTGAGCAAGAATGGTCAAAAGTATGTGTGTATGTGTGCATGTGTGTGTGTGTACACGCGCACGCGCGCATGTGTGACTGCATATGTGTGTATGTATGTGTCTGTGCATGTATGTGTGCATGTGTGTTTGTATGCATGTATGTGTGCATGTGTGTACATATGCAAGTGTGTGTGTGTGTGTGTGTGTGTGTGTTGAGGGGGTGACCCAATTTCAAAGAGCCTTATTGGAGTTCTGGGGTTCAGGGGAAGAAGCACAACATAATGGCGGAGCACACAGGATTAAGAGCCAAGGTGAGCTAGCCTCAAACCCAAGCCCCACAGCTGGCTCCACTCTCTCAGAGCCTTCTTCTCCAATCTATAAAATGGGGACAATAACTAAGCCCCAGAGGCAGGAGATGAGGACAGACAGTCTCGCGTGTCTATACCGTGCAGGCATCATGGTCAAGGTCGACTACAACAGCAGCCTTCCTGGGGAAGAAGAGGCAGGCGCGGTGTGAACTGTCCCCTCCCAAGCAGTTTGAGGAAGCTGCCCCAGCCCTGACTGTGGACATAGTCCCACTTCAGACCTCAGACCTGGCCCAGCCCACATCCAAAGAGGGAATCTGAATCAGCCGGGGAAATGCAGCCCACAGATCACAAGAGTGTTCATCCGAAAGGCCAAAGTGCTTTAGAAGAAGAACTCACGGCTGGGGTGCTTTTGGAAGCTGTTTATCGGGCCAGCTTCTTTCTCATCAGCACAGACAGGCTTGGTACTCAGGATGGTAAGCAGAGCAGAGAGGAAAGCAAGGACTGTGAAACGACATCACACTGGCTATCCTGCAACAGGGGCAGGGCTGCCCACTGAGGTAGGAAAGGAAGAAAACAACCAGAAGACCGACTTACTGACAATATTCCCCCCTAAACACCAGCAATGGGAAGATAACAGTGTCCGCTGTGTATCAGAGTCTGTGCTGAGTAGACTTGGGTCATCTCACTGCGGGGCCACCGCAGCTGAAGGGAGAGATTGCTAATTACATTTTATAGAACATGGAAGGCACCAGAAGGTGGGCTACCTAAGGTCATGTAATTGGCAAGCAGATAGACAGAACTTAAACCCAGGTGCGCTAATCACCATGCCGTGATTTTTCTAGACAGAGAGCCTGAGGCTCAGAAAGGGCAGTGACTTAGCTGAGGCCACACAGCCACGTCTATGGCAGATCAAGCCTTCCAATTCCAGGTTCCAGAGGTCTGTTTCCTCAAAGATCCCTGGAGATTCAATGATTGACTGGCATTTCGGACTTGGGGACAGAGAAGACAAAGAAATGAGCCTGGGCTTGGATTACTGATAAGTTAGAGACTGGGGAATACACCTGGAGTTCAAGAGACAGGACCAGAGGGCATGAGCAACTTTGGGAGGTGGGGAGACTCTGTGTTCTCTTCAGTGCGGGAGTTGGGGTGAGTAAGGAGTAAAGAGAAGAGAGAGCACCCAGAATCTGCAGGCCTTAGGGTTGGGAACATGCTGATACCCACATTCCAGGGGTGGGTGGGGCTATCCTACTAGGCTTCACACACACACACACACACACACACACACACATACACACTGTCATTAAAACCAAAACAAACAACACTCTTCTTTTGTTTTCTGGCATGTCTTAAAGACAAACCCAGAGACAAGGCCTCCCCACCCTTTCCTTTGCCTCTCTGCATTGGCTCTGCCATTCCAAACAGAAGCCAGGCCCACAGGATGGATGGTCTGCCTCATGGAAACTTTGTCCTGGATGGGGGGGGGGGGGCACTAGATACATCTGACAAACACACATGGCTTCTACCCAGGCTGAAGGCCCGACCCCATCTGTGTCTTGGGGACCCATTCCCAACACCTTTGTGTATGTGTGTGTGTGTGTATCTGTGTGTGTGTGCAGTGGAGTGTGTAGGGTAGCTTGGATGGGGAGCACGAATTCCTAGCAAGGACACAGGAAAACGTCCAGTCAGGGCGAGCCTCTGGTCAGCTCATCTTTACTCTCTTGGGGGAACAGAGAGACTTTAGTGAGCTGAGGAAGCGCCAGTCCCTCCAGAGTCCCCTCCGTGAGAACAGCCCTTCACACAACAAAAATGACACTTTCCACCAACTACAGCAGTCAGTGTGTCTCTTTCCACCTACACAATACAGGACACTAAGAGTACAGGAAGGACGGTGAGTTTTCACCAGCATGTGGGATGTGATCAGATAGATGCATGTGGGACTTCAGGCCCAGGACATGGGCTGCTCTCAGGGACGGCTGAGGAGTGTAGCCCTTTTGATGAAACTATAGAAATTCCCAGTGTACCTATGCCGAGAAAGGCGACAAATCCTGCCCACCACGCCCAGCGATCTGGTCGGGACCAGGACAAAAGATGCCTCTTTTACAAAAAGGGCTTTGTTTCAGTAACTTCAAGTAAATCCCAACTAACGTTCCATGCTATTGTCTCCATGCTGGCTTGCTGTTCATGTAAAGTTTCTTTTGTTTTTCGGAGTGTAAATTGTTCACTCATCCTTGCCAGCAGCCCACCTCATGACCCTGATCCGCCTGATCGTTGCACACCAGTCTCATAGTGGGGCCCTCCGCCCTATTCTCTGGGACACGGTGGGGAGCTCCCCCAAACAGATCCCACGCTTACGCCATGGTCGGTCTGCGGTTCCACGAGCTCAGAAACTCGGTCTAAGAGAAGCTCCTAGGCTCATCTGGGAAGCCGATCTGGCCAGGGAAGGGCGCCCCCTGGCGAGGCAACTCCCCCAGTGCAAGCAGGACCCGGAGCCCGCGCGCGCCCACCTCGGCCAGCTACGCTGGGAACCCGCGGCCACCACACCCCACATCCGGCCGCAAGGAGCTCCGGACCCGCCCGGGAGCCTCCCGGGTCTCCACATCCACGGAGCTGGACATCTTCCCGCGCAGGGAATGATGTCCCGGGTGCGAGACCAAAATCTAGGAGCGTTTTCCTAGCCGGCTACCAGGGTCCCACGAAGGCGACGAGCACTCGGTGCCCTAGCCCGATCGGCTGTTCGCCGCGCCCAAGCCCGGATCCGAATCCCGCGTGGTGACCTGCTCGTGTCCAGGGTCACCTGGGCTCACCCCTTCACTCTCGGTACAGCCCCGGCCAACACACCGGCCCTAGTAGTCCCACCTGCCGCCTTACTGTCGCCTGAGTCTCCGAGATCTCCGGGCGTAGAGATGGTTGCACCTGACCTGGGCGAAGACCCGGACCCAAGCATGCTAGGGGTCACTCAGTGCGGCGCTGTCCCCGCCCCCAGGGGAGTCGCAGCAGAACTTGGTGGCCGCTTCCCCGAGCGTCCTGGGACCCGCATTGGTCCGGGATCTCCCCTGAAGCGCGCGGTGTCCCGGGGCCAGTACGCACAGAGGGGCTCAGTGGTTGAATCCTACCTGGCAGAGCCTCGGCCGCGGGGTAAAGTTTCCCCAGGCGCAGAGTGCGCTCCCAACTTAACGGGCACAGGTAGTCCTGCGCAGCGGCGCTGGGCCAGGCGTCAAGGCGACAAGGAGCAGCGACGCCCGCTGGGGGCCAGGGCCGGGCGGCCTGGCGTAACTGGGCTTCGGAATCGCACAGCGTTGCGTCCGCCTGCAGCCTGCAACCCCTGAGACGCCAGCGGCAGCTGCAGCGGCTCACCCGCCACCGCCGCCGGCCACACCTCCCGCCACCCTCCAGCCCGCCCTCCCGCTCCCTCCGCCCCAGCCTCCGCCCCTCAGTCTCCTGTCGCCACTACTGCCGCCGCCGAAGCTGGCGCGTCTCCGGGGCGGACACGGCCCTCTTGGTCCACCGCTGCTCTCTCACCCAGTCCTAAGGCGTGATTTGTGGGGCTGTGCTCTCCCGATGTCCTCCGCACTCCTAGCCTCAGTGTCTGAATTTAGGCGATTGCTGGAGGAGGACGAAGGTGGCACGCTGGACTGGGACCTTTATTCCCTGGAAGCTTTCTAGCTGTCATCACACCCTGTGTGGGACTGCAGGGCTGAGGTGTGGGTTTCTCTATTGCAATGTCGCCTCTTGGTTTCCTACTTACTGCCAGGGAAGTACTGGTCTTGTGCAGCAAACTCTATTTAAATTCATTGCTGGTGACCCCTTCTAGCCTGGTGAGACTCCCAACCCCATCAGCTGCAAACTGCTTAGCACTGCTAAGGACCAGCATGAGGCTCTCGCTTAATCCTGTCCCCCCTGCCCCCCACACTGGGGTTCACTAAGACAGTTAACCTATGCTATACAGGGACCATACAAAACTCACACGCAGACACACAAGACTCACAACCTAAGAGAATCTGTCACGAGAGGGCTCAAACTGCAACTCCTGTTCCCTCCTTGGCAGCAATTATCAGTGTCTCAGCTTTGAAAAGTCCTGTGAGGCGACTCACACACACACACACACACACACACACACACACACACATCCCAAACTACACTCTACAGGAGACCACTTGGCCCACCAATCTCACCCAGGACAGACACTCTTTGACTTCAGTGTGGAAGTTGGTGAGGTCAGGATGTTAGACAGAATTTTGAAACAGGAAAACAGACTTGGTCTTTTCAAGTCCACAGTCCAAGAAGTAAAATGTCTAAGGTCTCAGGGCTGTCCCTTTGAACCACTTCACAGTAGCCAAGGAGGGGATTTGCCAGAGTGGAATGCAGTTTCGGGAACAGTGGACCGGTGGCATAGATACGGAAGTCTGCCAATATACAGACACCTCTTCAGCTTTCCAACCAGAGTGGCGGGGATGCTGAACCCACGGGCTCTTTACTCAAGGCTGCTGCTGTAAAAGAGGCTGTGTGGGCCTCCTGGGAGCAGAGAGAGGCAGAAACTTAAGGAGAAGCAAACTGTGAGGGAGAGGGCCCAGGCTAGGCAGACAGGAGGGCCCTTTAAAGATTTAGCTTTGGTAAAAGTAGGCACAGTGTAGTTTAGAGGAGACAGCACAAGCTGGGGACCCGACCAGCAGGTACCGATGGCCCACTGCCTACAGGTACTTGCCACCAGCCCTGACACCTGAATCCCGCCCACCCCCGGAACCCACTAAGTAGATGAAGAAAAGACTGGGTTGGCCGCACAGCTCACATCCAGCTAGGACAGTGCTTCTAGCTCCAGGCCTCCGTCTCCTTCTGCCTCCTTGAGAACGTGAGCCTCACAGGGCCCCAGGATGAGGGCTGCCTGCTTGAGTGCTTTCTTTAAATCAGCACTTATTTTATATTTTGTTTTACTTAAACGAGTTTGTTTTTAAACAGTGATACGTTCTACCATGGCCATAAATGGAAAAGCGGTGTCGGATTGCTATAAATAGAAGGATATCATAAAACAAATACAGTGCGAATAAAATGGTGTCATTAAACTCCAACAACGGATCTTCAGTCATAATAAAAGAAAGTGTAACAAGATACCGCTGGCTGCTTTGGCTGAGAAGGGCTGAGCATCCCCAGGCTTAACCCTCCTGGAGTTCAGTGAGCACCAGAAAGGTTGCTAAAGACACGTTAGCAACGTCTTGGGACACTGCACATCAGGAAACATGATACCTGTATAGCAGAGACAGAAAAGTGCCCTTTTCTCCCCCAAAATGCAGATCCTGGAAGTTTAGTCCCATGAGACCACATTTTGTTGCTGGGAGAGCTAGTCTCCTAACTCACAGAACAATCTTAGTGTCTCCACATGCAAAGCTGAGCAAACAACCTGTAGGATCCCTCCAACCGTTCTGTCAGGAGAGTGAGAAGTTTCTCAAATGGCGGCTTGTTGCAAATTTTCAGGCAGGCAGTGGAATATTCCAAGGGGATGGAATAGGAAGGGGAGAGAGACAGCCCAGGGGCGAAATGGAAGGGCCGGCCATCCCTGACCAAGGAGAGTTCAGGTTAGCATAGACCCAGGAGCAGCCTGGCTCGGAGGATTCTAGATTCCTCTTTTGTCCACTCCAAAGAAACCTTGTGGAGAATTCACTGCAGTTCAGCTATTTTACTGTCTAGGTGGGGATGCTGAAGAGAGTGGTAGGCTTGGCCGATGAGGAGCTCGGCAGTGACCTGGGCCTCCTGAATCCTACCTAGGTCAAGACCTCCAGAGTCCCTGCTTTAGGGAGGGTTTTGGTAGTTAACGCGGTCAATTTGGCAGAATCTAGACTCATCTAGAAGTTGAATCTTTGTTATGTCTTTGAGGGAGTTTCTAAATTGGGTTCATGGGAGCGGGAGGATCGTGGGCAGCGCCATCGCATTGGCGGGGGTGGGGATGGGGTGGGGGTGGGGTGGGGGTGGGGTAGGGGTGGGGTGGGGTGGGGATGGGGTGGGGGTGGGGTAGGGGTGGGGTGGGGGTGGGGGTAGGGGTGGGGTAGGATGGGGATGGGGTGGGGGTGGGGTAGGGGTGGGGTGGGGGTGGGGGTAGGGGTGGGGAAGTGTCCCAGACTGAGTAAGAAGAAAGAGGGCTGGCTAAGCACCCACATCTCATCTCTCTGAGCCTCTGTGACAGATGACCAGCTGTCCTGCCTTCCCCACATGTCCTCCCAGTGATGGACTGTCCCCTCAGAACTGTGAGACAAAATCAACCCTCACTTCCGTGAGCTGCTGCTCTCGGGCATTTTGCCATGGCAACAGGAAAGGAATACAGGAAGGATGGGAGACATGGATCTTGAAAATGCTTACCTCTCTCCTTGAGGAGTTCTTTTCTCTAACACTCACAAGAAGACAAAGCCCAAAATGTCCCATAGGCCTAAAAGTCTCAAGTCTGTGAGAATCAGCTTGGGCTGGACAAGTCGGGTGCTGGGACTCAGTCCCTAGACGAGGTACACATGACATCCTGCACAAAGAGCCAGGAGCCTGCAGCCTGCAGCTCTGGCCTCACTGGGCCTCAGTGCTCCCCACTGGAGCATGAGGCCCCAGATGTGAACGTGGGGTCTGGCTGGGCCATCAGACCCTGCTCCAATACCCTGAGAATTATGAAAAAGGACAGAAACACCACCTCCTCTCTCAGGCTCCACTAAGGTCTTTGTCGTGGGCTCTGTGCCAGGGCAAACTACTTAAGATTTAAAAGAGCGTGTGTCTTTACAAAGAAAGGGCTTGAAAGCATAGGAAAGAATGGCATGCCACTCCAGCTTTGTAATGTTAAGGTCACAGGGCAGCGAGCTTCTTAAGGGGGAGTGTCGCCTTCCTCTGCAGCACCCCAGGCGGAGGGTGGCATCAGGCGTTCACACAGAGAACTCCAGCCCTGCTGCCCGGAGTAGGCCACTTAAAAGCTCTGGTCTTTCCTCTTTCCTTTCTTTCTCCTCCCTTTGTATATATGTGTGTGTGTATGTGTGTGTGTGTGTGTGTGCTATGTATGTGTGTTTGTGTAGCTTATGTGTGTATGTTAGCACATGTGTGTATATGACATGTATGTATGTGTGTTTGTGTAGCGTGTGTGTGTGTGTATGTGTATGTGTGTGTAGCATGCGTGTGTCGTCTGTGTGTGCATATGTGTGTGTAGCATATGTGTAGCATGTGTGTGTGGGGGTGTGTATGTGTAGCTTGTGTGTATGTTAGCACACATGTGTGTATGTATGTGTGTTTTTGTAGTGTGTGTATGTATGTATGTGTAGCATGCGTGTGTTGTCTGTGTGTGCATATGTGTGTATGTGTAGCATATATGTAGCGTGTGTGTGCGTGCATGTGTGTGTGTGTGTGTGTGTGTGTGTGGTGGCAGTACACACGCCCCAGTACACATTTGTCTCTCTATGGAATTGACTCTCTCCTACCTTCATCATGTGGTTCCAGGGACTGAAGTCAAGCGGTGAGGCTTCCTTCACTAACATCTTATTCTTGTCAGCCCACGCTACGTAATCTTCCCAAAGACACCGCGGTGGGCGGTGGGCATCCTCCTGGCACTGTGGGTGGCGAGGTTCTTAGGGAAATCTCTGGCACGTGTTCCCTCCTAGGTGAAGCCACCCCTGAAGGACACCTGCCAGCACAGGCTCTCCCAACCCCCACCCCCACCCCACCCCACCCCACCCAAGCCACGCCCATCCCAGTGCTTGACCTCCCAATCTAATCTAGCTTCCCTGAGACACTTAACAATTTTAATCACTGCCTCCTTGATTTTTTTTCTGAATTGTCTCCTTTTATGTGTAATTTGCAATCATTTCCCAAAACATTGACAGTTCATTAAATGTACACTCAAGAGTGATTGCATTTGTTTATCTTCCCAAAGCCTCTCACAGAAATTAATTCCAGGTCCCAAGGACACCCCCTGAGTTTGGAGGGATGCATTTGTGCATTTTCAGGTCCTGAAGCAGTTGCCAACCCCAGGCTTTCTCCCATTTGTTCCAAGCCACAGCCCAGCCAAGGCTTTGAGGTTTTAGCACAAACCCTCCAGAGCTCACTGCCTCTTATCACCTGGAATGCTCCTGGAAATAGGGGATATTTGAATACACTTGTGTACTCATACACACACACACACACACACACACACACTTTTCAGGAAAGGGGCAGGGGTCTGGAGCCTTTACTGGGAGGGGCCATCATCCAGTTTCTTCTCCTGCTTTGTGGCTAAGCTGTCTAGAACACGAGTTTGAGAACAACAAGAATCCCTCCCTAGGAGGCCCCTGCTGCCTCTGTGCCACTGAATCCCGCTGTGGAGTTCACAGAGCTCCTGGATGGAGAAGTCTAGACACTGCGTGTTCCGGTGTGGTGGTGTAAGCTTGTGTATGCCAGTCATCCATCCTGCCTAATGACATCTTTGTTTTCCTGAGGGAGGCCGGCTCTCTTACTAAGTGAATGTTCTGATCTTGCCGGACTCAATGGGAACAGCAGGTTCACATGCCAACTGCAGACTGACCCTCCAAAGCCTTTGCTTCGAACACCTGCATCTTCCTCTTGGCCAGCAGCCAGCCTTGCTTTGACAGGGTGTGTCTGTCACAGCAGAGTCTGCTTACCTCCCCACTGTGGTCTGCCAAATAGGACAGACAAGCATGCAGGAAGAAAGGCGAGGGATGAGGCTCCAGGCAGAACGAGCAAACAGACATTGTTTATAACGGACCGACCGTGATTTTGATCAGAAGAGGAGCATCCCAGGTCAGAATGGGAACGTGCCTTGGCCAAGTTTGCTCTGCCAGGCAACATGCCAATGGCCCCACCCACGGCTGCAAATATCTTACTAGCTTTCCTTTCTTTCTGTATTTTCTCCAGCTCTGCAACTGTCCACTGATTCCTCACGTTTATCCCAAGCCTGTAAAGCTCTAATAAACTAGAGACAGGCTTCTGTCTGACCACTCCCCGGAGACAGAGGAGCAGGAGCCAATTACAAGGTAGATAAGCATCCCCAGGAGAGCTCCTTACAGATGCCGGCCCAGTACAAACAGCTGAGCTCCGTAAAGCTCCCCAGAATGTTTGCTTAGTGGCTTGGTTTCTAAGAATCCAGCCTTTGCTGTAAGACCCCGAGACTCTTCAGTTACAGCGCAGCGCACCACAGCTCAAGTCTGCGCATGCGTGGAACCAGCTGCTTGGCAACAGCCTTATCCCGAGGTCCATTCTCAGTGCCTGCTCTTAAAAGCAACTCAAAAGAATATCTGGTGAATCAAAACATGAAACAAGTATGGCTGGAGAGTTGGGACCGTGCTTGTGTAGCACGCACGAAGCGCTGGAATCCATTCCCGGCATAAGTCAGGCATGGTAGCCATAATCCCAGCACTCAGGAGGTAGAAGCAGAGAGATCAGAAGTACCATTTGCTGACTACATAGGGAGCTGGAGGCCAGCCTGGGCTACATGAGATCCTGAATCAAAAAAGAAAACAATAAACAAAACAAATAACCAATAAATATTAGCATCAGCAAAATGGAATTAAGAGGTTACAACTGTTGGGGTGGGAAACACCAAATAGTATATTCTCTTCACAACATTCTACAAGGACCTGATATCAAAGCCAACAGACTAAATTGTAGGGCTCTAACTCAAGATTAAATCCATTAGAGTGGCCATAGGGGTGCAGCTCGGTGCTAGAGCCTAACATTCATAAGGCCCTGGGTTTAATCTCCTTTACTAAATTTTCAAAAAATGTTTGGGTAGGTAGATGAGTTGATGGAAGGGTAGATGGATGGATGGGTGGATAAGTGGGTGGGTGGGTAAGTGCATGGGTAGGTGGTGGGTGGGTTGTATTGAAGAACGCAGAAATATATTGGGGATGAGTGGTAGGCGGGTAGGTGGATGGGTGGATGATATGTAGGGGTATTTTGGTGATAAATTGATGGAAGAGTGGATGAACGAATGGACAGGTGGACTGAATGGATGGATGAGTGGATAGATGGATGGATGGATGGATGCATGGATGGATAAGTGGGTGGGTGGGTGGATGGATGCATGCATGCATGCATGCATGCATGAATGCATGGATGGATGCATGGATGGATAAGTGGGTAGATGGGTAGATGGATGGATGGATGCATGGATGGATAAGTGGGTGGGTGGGTGGGTGGATGGATGCATGGATGCATGGATGGATACGTGGGTGGGTGGGTGGATGGATGGATGCATGCATGCATGCATGCATGAATGCATGGATGGATGCATGGATGGATTCATGGATGGATAAGTGGGTGGATGCATGCATGCATGGATGGATAATAGGTTGTGGGCAAGTCTACAGCTGGATTGGTGGGTGATAAATAGGTGGATAAGTGGGTAGATGGATGGGAGGAAAATAAATGGATAATGGATAGATGACGGTGAGAGGGCAGATAAATAGATGAGTGGGTGAACGACTTTGCTCCTGTCTGGCTTTTCCTGTCTTCCGATGTCTCTCTGCCTATCTCTCTTTTGTGTTTCTCTTCGTCTTTTTGACTCTCTCTCCTTGTGTCTCTGTCTGTCTTTTGGCATCTGCTTTTGTCTCTCTGTGTCTGTTTCTGTCTGCCTCTACTCTCTCCACTCCTGGTTCCCTTTCTCCTGTTCCTCTCCCATCAGCCCTGTCTTTCTCCTAATTTAACTCTCCTTTCTTTCCTGGCTCTCAGGAAAGGGCTGGGGCCTGGATACCCCATACTGCATAAAGCACAAGGCCACCGTATAGTGACCACTGAGCCATGGTCTGCCACGTGAATAACCCCTTTCCCACACCAATCCTCTGGCCTCTGAAACCCTGTTCCCTGTTTCCCATCCATTGCAGACAGTGGCTGTGAACCTGGTTCTGTTTTCCATGCAGCTGACAGGAGTGAGGACATTGCAATAGTTACCCAGTGGTTCTCAGAGGCCACAAGTGAAGTCTAGAGCTGATGGTATGAACCAGTCTCAGTTGGGACCCAAAACATCTCTGAGGACCCTGGAACTTGGAACTTTAAACAGACCTGCTTCATTTCCTCCTGACAGAAACTGGTGAGGGCCACTCAACTTTCCAAGGGACTTGGCTGGTTGCTTCTTTGAAAAGACATTAGATTCATGGCAAGTTCAACCTACTGGACCCTTAACCTGGATGAAATTAGCCAAGTGTGGGAGTGGCCTGGGGCCAAGTGCTGGTTTATCATTGATAGTCTTCAATGCATCTGACATTACTCTGACTTGAGAATCTGAGTGCAGAGGACTCTGGACAGCCTGATTTCCTGTTTGATGGACATCTGGAATGTTTCTAGATGACAGGGGACTTTAGGGTCCATAGAGACAGGGAAGAGACTGTTGAGATTTAAGGTAAAGAGACAGTTTGGGCAAAGGTCCTGGTTGGAGAAAGGTGTGATGTGGTGATTTTAGCACTTTGGAAGTTGTAACCCTAGTACCTTCTTCATCATCTGGCATACAGATATTAAACATATGCTTTGTGAATGAAAGGAGGGATTAATGGATGAATGAATGGATGAATGACTGAGATGCTGGAGGTTCCATGGAGACCAGAGACTAAGGGCAATAATAGCTGTGTGAGAAAAGCTGGAAGAGGTGGATAACCTATAATTATACAGTGTCTGAGACTGCGTAACTTATATGCATGAGAATGTGTTAGAGTCACTGTTCTGAAGTTCAAGTGTCTGGCCTTCACAGTGTCTCATCTGTACTGGAGTACAAGAGGAACTGGAGTGAATAGAAGACCAGCTCTGTTTCAGGCCTTTAAATGACAATCCTCAAATGCCTAGCTAGAGTTTTAGTTGACATATAACTGACTTTGCACATTTCTAGAGTGCCACGTGGTCATCTGAAACCCAATGCAGTCCACACTAATTAGAACATGAGATTGGTTTTTCTTGGGCTAGGATAGGGTCTTTTGTAATAACATCTATCCACCACTCCTGGGGATGGCCTTCACCACCTAATGAGTTTCATGAGCCCCCTGTCCTAGAGCTCTGGGACCCAGGTTCTGAGTGGCAGAGTGTGCAGATACACACTGTGATCCCAGCCAGCACCTAGGAGGCAGATACAGAATGATGGAGAATCCCAGACAAGCCTGGGCTAGAGAGAGAGAGACTGTGTCATAGGAACTTTGAGGTAATCCAAGTCCCAGCAGGCGGGTTTCTTAAGGACTCTCTGCTCAAGAGAAAAGCTCTGGGGACATTGTGACTTGGCCACTCAGAGTTTTCTGTGTTTGTTATTTGGTTCGTTGGCTTGTTCCTTGAAGGACATGCTGGGTGGCTGCGGGTGATGCTTCAGTTGGTAGAGTGCTTGTGTTAGAGACTGCAGCTTGAGTCTGGAGGACAGTCACCGGAGTTCGAGGGCACGTGTGCCTCCATATAAATCAAGATTTACGGGAAGGGAGGTGGGTTATTGCAGGAGAAATGCATAGGAGCTTGGAGGTTTGCCAGACCTCATCTGTGACCTGGCTTCAAGACTAGCGGAGAGGCTGACTGCACCACTTATGGGTCATTTACACAGACCTAACCTCATCCAAGTTCCTAATTCTGGCCTTTTTTTTTTCTACCGAGGATTGACACATACTCGGGTAGATTGAAGGCTTCCAGTCTTACTGTTGCTGTTGCCTTTCAAATGTCTGTGTCTCAAATCTCCACCTCCACAGCACCGGCTTAACCTGGATTTCATCCCCAGTACCTTATATACTAGGTACGGTGGCGCACACCTACAAAGCTCAGCACTAGACAAGTGCTAAGTAAAGGTAAGAGGATCAGAAGTTTAAGGTCATCCTCAGCTAGATATGGAGTCAGAGGGCAGCTTGGGACACTTAAGATTATGTCTCGAACAAATGGACAAACAAATGCATTGCTCCCAGTGGCAGACATGATGGTAACTTGAGCCTGTACCCTGAGCACCACCCAAGTCAAACTCTTGCCCTCTGGAAACAGCCTGAGTTTCAATCCCCAGCACCAAGCCACTGTTCCTCCACCCACATCAAATTTAGATAATTTTCCATAATCTGCTGTCGTTGGATACGTCTGCTCATAGTGGACAGAGACTGGGCAGAGCTGTGGTCAGGGCTGAAGTGCTGCTGGTGACAGGGAGAGATGAGATCTATTGTAGCTTGTGATGGGCCAGAGGCAGCACTCAGCATCTCATAGTCCTGTCAATCCTCAGCACAGACTGAGAGAAAGAACTGGACTATCGCCATGGTAACTGAGACTTGTCTTCATACCTTGGGCCCCTTGAGCTGCCTCGGAGGTCCAGCTCTGATCAAGTTCTGGCTCCCCTGAGTCCAGGTCTCAGACCTTGTCTTCTTTGCCCAGGTCCTTCCCTGAATCCTTGCTTCCTGTGACAGACTACGTTCACAGAGTTTCAGAAGATTTGGGCTTAGGTACCATCCTAAAATATCAGGACCAATGAGAACCTGACACAGTCTGGAGGTCTGAGGCCAAGAGCAAACTCACTCACTCACTCACTCACTCACTCACTCACTCACTCACCCCCTGTCTGATGTGAGACTCAGGCTGCCTCCTTAAGCAGGGAAGAGGAGCTGCCCCAGCCTGCCTCCCTCTCTGGGCTCAATGCAAAAAGTCCTGATTCCAAGAGGCCCAAGCAGACAAGGTGTTTCCTTTTGAGAGGGATACTTGTCCATTGAGCTGTTCTCAACCCCTAGTGAAAGTTTAAACAAGATGGTATTAGTGTATATCAATCTACATGACAGGGGGCTTCGTGGCAGCATTTCCATTACATTTACTTAATGCATTTAGATCATACTCGACTACAGTGACCCTCTCTTGTGCCCGCCCCTACTAGCTGACCCCTCTTCTCCTCCTTTTTGACTTTCATATCTTCTTGGTTTGTGACCAATGAGTTTAACTAGAGCTTTATACATGCATCTGGGGGAGGGGTTATTTACAGAAGCATGAGCAAATTTCCAAGAAAACACCTGTCCCGCATCCCAGCCACTATTTGCCTATGGATCCCCAAGGAGGAGTGAGGCCACAGGAGCCTCTCCCCCTCCATGACAGAAGGTGACTGGTCCTGTCTTGTGTGGGGCTTGTGGCATGATCACGGCTGCTGTGAGGTCACATGTCTGACAGCATGCCCTGCCCAGAAGACAGTGTTCCTCCATATCCCACCTCATCCCCACCCTCTTTTCCCCTATGTTCCTTGGGCCATGGGGAAGGGGCAATTTAGATGTTGTATCTTAGACTGGATATTCGATAGTCACTTAATTCTTAACACTTTGGCCAGTCACTGGGTCTTTCTGGAAACTGATGTCCCATTGAGACAGCAAGCGTCTCTCACCAAGGCTAGGGGCAGGGCACTACACACAAACATTTTAGAAGGCAATTTGACATGCACATCACACCCATTTGTGAAAAAATAGCCAGTGGCTTCCCCCAGTAGGACCTAGGCACTCCTCATCTATAGTTTTTTTTTTTTTTTCTTGTATAAAGAGAAGTGAAGAAACAAAATGGGATGTTGTGGCTCAGTGATGATATCAAGTAATGCTCCAACTTTCTGTGCATCCATCTCTCTTCTTTGCCTCATGGTAGCAAAATGGCTGCTGCAGCTCTAAGCTTAACAAGCCCAGGTGTTTCCCACAGACCCAAAGAGAGTGATTCCCTTTCTCCCAGAGGCCCCTTTTGATGATGGTAGTGTCAGGACTCACTGCTCTGCATGCAGCAGGAAGAGATTCTCCTTGCTTTACAGTTAGCGAATGCTCCCTGCGTCCTTGCTGGCTGCCTGGGTGTGCCTGTGCCTTCTCTTTTTCTCTCACCTCTCTTCCTTCCTCTCCCCTCTCCTCTTTCCTCTTATCTTTTTGAAACAGGGTCTCATGTTTCCCATATGACCTTACATTTAATTCGTAGCTAAGGAGGAAGGCCTTGAGTTTCTGACTTTTCTGCCTCTGCCCCCGATCCAGGATGTTGTGCCCAGTTTCCGAAGTCTGCGTCCTCACCTCTCCTCTGATGGTGTAAGTTCCCAACCTAACGCCTCATTTAGCTTAACGCTCTCTTTAAAGGCCCAGACCCCCACGGTCAGATATGCACAGTTACGTTCTGAGGAATGGGAAGTTAAGGCCTCAGTGTGAGTTTTGAGAGACCTTGGGTCAGCTGTGACACCAGATAGAAGGTCAGCAAACATGGGCTGCTCTGTGGTTCCCGCTGGGGCTTCCTCTAGCTATGAACGGAGCACAAAGCCTCATCTCTATCCAGGAACTGTTCCAAGTAGAAGGAGGTGCGGAAGGCAAGATTTCCCCGAATGCCCGAGGACAGGGAAGGTGTTCTCAGCAGCTACCCGCTTTGCTAAGAACTGGGACAGTTGGTGATAGAACTCAGGACCCCCCAGCTCAGGGATAGCACCACTCATCGTGGGCTTGATCTTCTCCCACGGATCACTGTTTAAGAAAATGGCCTACTCTGGCCTGCCAGGTGCTGCCTAACTAGAATAGTCCCAGCTGAGCCTGGGCAAAGCAACTTGATGGTAAGGACACCAGAAGTGATAAGGTGGGCCGTTCCCTGGGGCAGGAAATGAAGCACCGTGGCTGGTGGCAGCCAGGACTACTGGGGAAGGTTCTAGAGTGATGCTTTCTCTCCAGCCATCTTCCATCCCTATTCTGAGTCACAACAGGAGAGCTTTCTTCCAGCTGTTTCCAGAAATTTCCTTTTTACCGTGTTTTTTTTTTCTTTTTCTTTTTTAGAAACTGAAGGTAAAAGAATGGAGAAGTGAGTCTGGCATGGAGGAAGGGTTGGAGACACCTCCCATGCCTGACCCCTCAGTGACCCCAGACCATCATTCAATCTCTCAGTCTCTCATGTACTCATTGGACGGATGTCTACGGAGTGCCGGGAGAGGAAGCCAGGGCCCTGAGTCTTGGGGTGGACAGCAAGGGTCCTTCCAGCCGGATTTAAATAAAAGCCCTTCCTGACATGAATGTCAGATCTGTGTCTGTGGAACCTGGGGTCTGAGGACCTGAAAGATTGGGGCAGACTATAGTCTGAAGCTGTAGCTCACTTAATTTCAGTCTCAATGTATTTTTATATGCGGATGTAACAAAGAGAGCAATGATCCAAGGAAGGTTGTTTGAGTTCAGAAAAACAAACATGATCAGAAAAGCATGCAAATAAACATCAGCAGGCACACACTAAATATTAACAGAGCAGCCCTTTGCCAGAACTATCTCGGGACAGACCAACTTTAACACAATAGCCTGGCGTGTTCTATAGATCATATCTGGGAAAGCACAAAAGCAAGGCAGAAGGCCATGGCCAGATCTGGGGTGCAGTGCGGGCAGCACCCAGCACTCGGAACGTCCTTTCACCAGATTAGACTCTACAGCTATGTCCTGACATCCAACAAGAATAAACATGTCTTATAAAGTAAACACAAATGTTTGACACAAGGGGCAGGATATCACACCCAAGAACAATCCAGGGTACAAAATGCACCTGGGGTCAAAGGGCCTCTGTCTTTTTTCCTGGAGCCTCCCTCATAATTCCTCCAGGAGTTGTTCACCTTGTATTGTTCCTTTGACTGTGTTCTGACAGGGCAGGGATGGAAAGTGAGAGTAGGGTCTCACTTCGCCTGGACAATGCCCCTGAACAAGGCTGTGCGGGGCTAGGAAGGGCACCTAGCCCTGGGAGAGGTCCACACTGCTGATAAGCATGAGAGACCCCCAAAGACAGTCAGGAGCCAGTGAAGCTGCCAAGGGAAGAGCCAGGCCCTCTCAGAAGCTGCACAAGAGTCTCTGACATTCTTTTTTAATAGGAAAGAAAATCACTGGAAAGTTCCAGAAGGGGAAAGACATGGTGGTGGGAAGAGGGGTCAATCACCACGTTGGTGCTCAGAAGAATAAGGAACTCACTTAGGGAACTCTTGTGTGACATCTTAGGTAAGTGCCACAAGGTTTTCCCATCATCATTGCTGGTGTCCCGACTGGTCCATAGCCGACTTCAAGCTGGTATGGCACTATTCTATACTCACGTGGTCCACTGCAGATTGTGAATCCTGTTAAGTCCAAGCCACGCTCCTCCCATTAGCTCTGACATTGGCAGATAAGCTTCTATGAATCCACTCTGTACCTGTGTAAAGATAACACGCGGATGTCCTCCGTGGAGGATAAAGGCACTGGGACCATGCTTTGCAATCTTCTAGTTCTAACCAACAGACTATAGCATTCAACCTGCCGCACGTCACTACTGTCCAGCCAGTGAGGCTGCTTTCTATTGGCTTGCAGCGTGGGGAAGCTGACAGCCACGTGGGAGAAGCCTTGGGGATAAGGACTGGGAAGACCGTTGGACGAGGCCTTGGTCACCATTGCCGAGGGCTGCATTCTACAGTCCCAGAATGATCTGAGCAACGGGCCCTTTCCCAGGCAAGACTTCAGCTGAAGTCAACTGCAGTCTTGGCATGAAGACACTTGGAAGCAGAGGTGGGGACAGAAGCTGTAAGCTAATGCGTTTAAGGTATGTTAAGGCTTTTGATTCATGTGTCACCCAGCAGTAGCCGCTCATAAAGAATGATGTTTACCTCAGTGTTCCGAAGGTGAGACATGTCTGTGTGAGAGAAAATGAACCTCTGTCTTGTTCTCTTTCTCTTTCTCTCTGTCTCTGTCTCTCTTTCTGTCTGTCTGTCTGTCTCTCTATCTCTATCTGTCTGTCTGTCTTTCTCTCCATGTCTATATAGAATGGATCCAAGTTTTCATGCATGCTAAGCAAAAAATCTATACCACAGAACCGTATACTCAGCCCACACAGCAGTTTCTCAATAGACTGGTTCCTCATCAATCAGTCTCTCTCTCCGGTGGAGTAGAATCTATACTACCTGAACTTGGCCAGGGTGAGGCTGGGGATTTGTTAAGACCCCAAGTTTAGAAAGGCCAGGCTGAGCACCTGGTTCTGAGGGAATGTTTCTGTCCTCCAGGGCCTCCCACACACCTTATACCCCACTGTGTGATGTTTGGTGCATTTTTTGTTGCTACAATAGAATGCCTGAAGTTGGGTCATGAGATCAGAGATTGATTTCTTCGGCTAGGGGCCCATGTATGATGCGGACCTCCATGTTGGGGAGAGGATAAGTGGATGAAAAAGATGAGAGGGAGGGCAGGGACTTGCACAAGTACACAGGCTGGCCTCATCTTTTGTCAGGACTCCATGCCTCTGACCTCTGGCCCACTCCCACAGTAGCTGTGTTAATCCAAGCCCCAGGGCAGACTCACTGCACCTGATCACCCCACTGTGCTTCAGAAATGACATGTCCCCACAAGCTCATGTGTTGGACATTTTGTCCCCAGGGGGTAGAATTGTTAGAATTGGTTGGTTTTTTTTTTTTTTTTTTTTTTTTGAGATGGTGAGGAATTGGCTAGATAAGACTGTTTGTTATTCAACTTGAGGGTCACAACTCGTGCCCCAAGTTAGGTCTGACTGCCTGTCCCCAATAAGTCAATAGAAAGAGCCAAATTCAAAGTGGAAAGCACAACGAGGAGATGTATTCAGTGTGGAGACACTGGGAAGAGGAACAAAGAGACCCGGTTACCTGCTCGGGTCATACAGGGTTCCGAGGTTAAATCAACGTTAAATCACCTCAGAGCATGCGCACCCAGGTGTCCTAGTTAAGATGTGGCTTTGATCCACCCTTATCTGGGTTTCAGTCTCATTTTGAAGATAGACAGTTCAACTTATTTCAGCGAGGTGAGTCCCCCCCTTTAGGATGTCTTCACTCCTGGCAGGCTGGTTTCAAGACCTCGTGACAGGAAGTAGGTCACTGCCACTTGACTTTGTAGCCAATGCCAGGTCCCCAGTGCCTTCCCCACTCTCTGCTTCCTGTTGACCATATTGCTACTACACTGCTCCTGTCCTGAGGTTCCCATCGTCTGCCTCGGCTCTCCAGGTCGCTGTTGGAAACCCTCTTGCTGCTGCCAGCAGCCATCATGACCACTGGGGAACCCCTCTTCCTCTTTTCATCACCTCTAAGGCTGCTGGATTGGGAGCTAAGTTTTGAACTCAAGGATTTTAGAGCCTTCAGTTAAGCACAAGAATGACCCTGGGCCAGTTACACCCCAACTGCACACACAAAGGGACCTTGGCAAGGTGCATCCTTCACTTTCCCTCTTCCTGGGCACTTGTCTAGGATACCCTCTGGAGCCTGGGAAGGCGTGGTCATCCAGAGGCTCTTGGTGTCTGGCTAGACCACTCCTGTGCATAGCCTGTCTGTGTGTCCCTGCTGGCTGCGGTTCCTTATCCTTGGAGCCAGATCTGTGTCCAGCGCCTTGCCTTCTTGACCCCATTCCCACAGCAGCTGTGAGTCATGCTTCCCAGAAGCCTGTGACTATGGCTACTGCTCTGGAGGAAGCCAGGAGTCAGATGCCCCCCCTTGGGTCTGTCCGCTGTCTCAGGGGCAGGATGTGCCTCCCCAAACGCATCCCCGGGTGTATACGGGGAGAGAGTGTCTCCTCAGCCTCTGTCTGTGACACCTGGCCTCTCCCTCTGCTCTCTGGTGGTGCTCTCTCCTGACTCTCTCCCTCTTGTCAGGACATGGCTGTAGCCTCAGTTCTCTCTGTACCGACTCCCATGGTTCCTAGGATATTGGCTTCTTCCACTTCTCAGCCTCCTGCCTTCCTGCTGTGTGGCTGCCCTGAGCACCTCTATCCACCCAGGCCTCCAAGCTGAAAGCCTGCGCTCCAGCATTCCAGAAGATTCTCAGCCTGCGTGTTTCTACACGGCCTCTGCTCCCCTCACAGGTAGTGGCAGGCTGCAGGCCTAGCTCTGGCAGGTGTTGGGTGGGGTGACATGGAGGGCAGAGATAGAGGAGACCAGAGGAGAAAACCATTTCCAGACGAGGTCATTGAGCACATGCCATGGGCCAGGCCTGCATCTGGAGCATCGGTTCCCCAGGGCAACGGAGGGCTTGAGAAGATGCAGCAACTACAATGGCCGACATTATAGACAGGCAAGGGCTGTGGCCTCCTGACACTGAATATGAGAGTCAAATACCAGCTCCTATGAGTGTTGGCTCTGCTCAGAGGCCTGAGGGGAGGCAGCGAGAAGACAGGGGAAAGTGTGGTGTGAGAAGCAAGAACAGCAGCTGTGAGGAGGGCAATGGCTGTGAAGAGCAGGAACAGATGTAGTGAGCGATGGCGGTCACCATGGGCAGGAATAGTCACTGTGGGCAGAAACAGTCACCATGGGCAGGAACTGTCACTGTGGGCAGGAACAGTCACTGTGGGCAGGAACAGTCACTGTGGGCAGAAACAGTCACCATGGGCAGGAACTGTCACTGTGGGCAGAAACAGTCACTGTGGGCAGAAACAGTCACCATGGGCAGGAACTGTCACTGTGGGCAGGATCAGTCACTGTGGGCAGAAACAGTCACCATGGGCAGGAACTGTCACTGTGGGCAGAAACAGTCACTGTGGGCAGAAACAGTCACCGTGGGCAGGAACTGTCACTGTGGGCAGGATCAGTCACTGTGGGCAGAAACAGTCACCGTGGGCAGGAACTGTCACTGTGGGCAGGATCAGTCACTGTGGGCAGAAACAGTCACCGTGGGCAGGAACTGTCACTGTGGGCAGGAACAGTCACCGTGGGCAGGAACAGTCACCGTGGGCAGAAACAGTCACCATGGGCAGGAACAGTCACCGTGGGCAGAAACAGTCACCATGGGCAGGAACAGTCACCGTGAGCAGGAACAGTCACCGTGGGCAGAAACAGTCACCATGGGCAGGAACTGTCACTGTGGGCAGAAACAGTCACCATGGGCAGGAACTGTCACTGTGGGCAGAAACAGTCACCATGGGCAGGAACTGTCACTGTGGGCAGGAACAGTCACTGTGGCAGGAACAGTCACTGTGGGCAGAAACAGTCACTGTGGGCAGGAACCGTCACCGTGGGCAGGAACTGTCACTGTGGGCAGAAACAGTCACCATGGGCAGGAACTGTCACTGTGGGCAGGAACAGTCACTGTGGCAGGAACAGTCACTGTGGGCAGGAACAGTCACTGTGGCAGGATCAGTCACTGTGGGCAGGAACTGTCACTGTGGGCAGGAACAGTCACTGTGGCAGGAACAGTCACTGTGGGCAGAAACAGTCACTGTGGGCAGGAACCGTCACCGTGGGCAGAAACAGTCACCGTAGCAGGAACAGTCACTGCGGCAGGAACAGTCACTGTGGGCAGAAACAGTCACTGTGGGCAGGAACAGTCACTGTGGGCAGGAGTACTTGCCGTGGGCAGGAACAGTTGGTCTGGGTAGGAACAGTCACTGTGAATAGTGACAGTCTATGGTTGGAAACCACCATCATGGGCAGGAATAGTCACCATGGACAAGATCAGTCAGTGTGGGCAGTGACAGTCAGTGTGGGCAGTGACAGTGAGTGTAGGCGGTGACAGTCACTGTGGAAGGATAAACAGGAACTGTCACATCAGCAGAAACAGTGTCTGTGAGCAGGAACAGTTTCTGACAAGGAACAGTCGCTGTGAGGGCAACAGTGGAAGTAATCAGAAACAGTTGTCATAGGCAGGGGCGGGCACTGTGGGCAGGGGCAGCCATTGTAGGCAAGAACAGTCTCTGTATTAGAATTAGTCCCCGAAGTCAGGGATCATCCTTGTGGGCTCAAGTACAGTCCTAAGCAGGAACAGTCAGCATGAACAGGAAACATCACAGTTGGTAAGAGCTGTTGCTGTGAGCTGCAGGAACAGGTACTTCGGTGGAACCGGCCCTGTGGGCAGCAGACACAGTGGCTGCAGCAAGCGTCCCCGTAGAACAGTCATGAGCAGGAACAACCACAGTGGACAGAAGGAACAACCCCCATGGACGCAGAGTACAACCACTGTGGGCAGGAATGGCCCCTAGAGGCAGTGACAGCTGCTCTTCATGGCCAAAACTATCCGTGAGGGTGGCAGGAAGTCACCAGAGGCAGAGAGGCACCAGGGAAGTGGGTTTGGGAGAGACGGAGTGAAGATGACCATGGTTGAGGTGTTCAAAGATCTGTGGACAGAGAGACATGACCTGCTTAGTCAACTACAGCCCAGGGCAGGAGACCCCATGACTGCTGCCCACCCCAGCCTCACAGAAAGACCCCCAGGCTTCAGGCCTCCCTGTCTCCAAAAGAGATAGGCCTGGAGACAGAGTTATTTAGTGCCCACAGCCTCCTCCTCACAGGTGCAGGCTCTGGCCTCTTCCTGCTTCCTTCTATTCTTCTGGCCTGTCCACACTGCAGCTGCGGCAAGGCTGGAGGCTCAGAGAGGCTGCCCCAGCCCCGCCCCCCAAGCGCCCTTATCTCTCTCCTACTGTGTTTCCTGCTTAGGGAGATAGGGAGAGAAGGTGGGCCCTAGGGATGGGGGAGGGGAAAGAGGCACTGGGGACTTGCTCCCTCTGCCACTGTGGCGTGTCCAGGCACGGGGCTGACAGATATGGTGATGTGAAGATGTACCTAGCTCTATAGTTCTTACCCTGCCTCCACCCATGACAATGGGACAGTGGCCATGTTAATCAGAGCGAGGATATGCTGTGTGTGTGTGTGTGTGTGTGTGTGTGTGTGTGTGTGTGTGTATGGGGGTAGGGCGGAGAGAGACAGAAAAACAGAGGATTTATTAGAATGGCATACAGGCTGTGGTCCAGCTAGTTCAGCAATGACTGTCTACCAAAAGGAAGGTCCAACCTTAGTTGGACAGGAGGATAGTCATCACAGTGCCATCACCCAGGGACAGTGGAAGTCACAGCCTAAGCAAGAGTGACAGATCAGGAGGTGGGCAAGGTAGCGGCAGAGGAGGGCATGGAGGGACCACCCTCCTACTGAGCTCATGTCGGCCACCACACCAGGATCTCTTGGGAAATCTGTTTCTGGCATTCCAGAAGGATCTGGGCTCTGGGTTCCCCTTCCCTCCTTCCTCTCAGCCGTAAATCCCCTGAATATGCAGAGACGAGGGAACTTCTGTGGAGAAAGCCACAGAAACCTGAGTACTCAGGGCCTTTCCTTGATGCATATGATATCTTATATATTCAATGAACAGTTTTCAAGCACCAATGTGTGACAAATACAGTTTGAGAGGTGACTGTAGGTAGGAAGGGCCCGGACTATTGGAGACAATAAAGCCAGCTGGACAAGATTAATGTGGCTGCTGTTTATGATGGGAGCCGTGGAACCCTGGGGTGGGAAGGATGGAAGACCAGCTTCTCTGAGGAAGAGACCAGACAGGCTCTTTCCAGGGAACTATTGCATGGGAGCACTGTCCTTACATTTGTATAAAAATTTGCTTTTAGTATTTTCAGCTGTGCACATGTGTGCTCATGTGTGTGTGTGTGTGTGTGTGTGTGTGTGTGTGTGTATGCGCCCTCAGAGGACAGGAGGGCACCAGATCCCTTGAAGCTAGAGATATAGGTGATTGTGAGCCATCCCAACATGGATGCCAAGAAACAGAACCCAGATCTTCTACAAGAGCAGCAAACACACTTAACTATTGAGTATCTATCTTTGAATTTTCTGATAAGTGGGGTCACTGGTGACTCAAAAGTCCTCACATGGCTTCCCATGACCTGCCCAGGGCAAACCACATTGCATCACCAGGCCTTAGAGACACAAGACAACCTATTGCCATGCCTGTGTCTCCTCTTGCTAAGGTCTCTTGTGGCTCTAACCACATCATACTGCCTGCCCTCTGCATGTCTGCTCATGCAGTGCCCCTCCCTGGCATCTACTTCAGATTCATTTCTTCTCTCTTTCTTTAATAGCTTTTCTCTTGTAAATAACTTATGATTGTTGTCAAAAGCGCTGTGCACGCACTGGAGCTTGGAATTTTCTGTCTTGTCTTACAATCCAGAGGCAGGATGGCATTGTTAATGACTTTGACTGTGGCTGGCTCCGTGTTTTTGCTCAACACTGAGCCCACTCACTTTAAATATTTTTCCCTCTCTCTCTTTACAAAATCCAGAACACACTGTGTCTGTTACTGCAAGGTCTGTTTTGACGGTGCGTGGGGCTCGGGAGGCCGCCCGCCAGCCAGCAGGCTCTCTTAATGGTGCTTTCTCCACGCACGCACCTTTGTTAATTTGTCTTTAAATGGTTTCATTAAACTGGGTTTTTTTTCTCATAGAATGAACACATGCATATGGTAAAGACTTAATAAGATGCTAATTTCTCTCTAGCTGCTCAGACGGCCCATGTTCATTTCTTATTTTTCCAAATAAAAGTTAGAAAACAAAACAAGCAAAATAAAAAAAAAAATCCCTTCCTGCATTTCTGTTTGTTCACTCGAGCCAGTGCCTAGTGGGGAGTCCTAGAAGGAGGAGAGCATTGGGCCGTCCTCCATGTTTGTTGCATAGGTGATTTTACTTTATAGAGCAAAAATTGAGAACAGCTGCATTTCATTGTATTGCTGTGGCTGTACCTGGCTAACACACTCAAGAGGCAGAGGCAGACAGATACCGATGTTGTCCGGTCTACATAGCAAGTTCCAGGACAGCCAGGGCTACATGGAGAAACCCTGCCCAGGGGAAGAAAAAAACAGAAAGAACAGAAAAAAGTGAAAAGACAAAAAGAAGGAAAGTGGATGACAGTTGGCGATGTCTAGACCTCAGCACAGAGCACACCTCACCGTAGCTCAAAGTTCCGCATATACCAAGAGACATAGACAGTGTCTTGCTTAGGATGATTCTAGAGTGCAATGATTGTCCTGCTTTACACACCAGGAAACTGAGGCACAGAAAAGGAGAGGAGTACACACACACACACACACACACACACAGCATGGCATGTGTGTGAGCCCCTCCAACAAGATGTAATTCAAACAACAAAGAAAAATTGCAGGGGCTGGAGAGATGGCTCAGCAGTAAAGAGCACTGATTCCAGAGGTCCTGAGTTCAGTTCCCAGCAGCCACATGGTGGCGCACAACCATCTGCAATAGGATCCGATGCCCTCTTCTGGTGTGTCTGAAGACAGAGACAGTGTATTCATGCATAAAACAAATCCTAAAAAACAAAAAGCAAAGGTGTTTACGGGAGAAAGCTTAGCTAATATGTGACGCGGTGGGGACTGGAGCCTGGCTGGTCCCATGGCTCTGAACCACTCACTACCCAGGACATCTCCACAGCTTGTGCTGTCTGTGTAACCATGGGATCATGTGTAACCATGTGTAAGCATGGGTAAACCCAGGCTTACCTTACAACCTCATGACAGCCCTCATGGGCTGAAGGAGCCGGTCACCTGTCCTCAGCCTCACAATGAACTGCTTCTCCTCTGCTCTCCTCTGCCCAGAGCCTGAGAGGAGAGCCTGGGCTGGGCTGGGCTGGGCTGGGCTGGGCTGGGCTGAGCTGGCCTGGGCTGGGCCAGTGTGGGTTGGGCTGAGCTGGGCTGGGCTGGAATGTGGGCTTTTATAAGATCCCATGTTGCACATAGGGAAGCTGGGGTCCAGTGAAGTGGGGTGTGCTCTAGCAGCAGGGCTGGATGTGCTCTGCTCCTGGCCCAGCTTTCCTGATGTACATATTGTGAGAGTCAGGGTGTGTGAGCATCATCTTGGCAGCCTTGGTGCCCACTGCAGCACTCAGGAGGATGTCTGCCGTCTGCATCTGGCAACCCCAGGCCCTTGGCTGGAGAGAGAGGGAGGCGACCAATGGGGTTGGGCTTGTCTGTTCTTCTTCACTTGAGCCACCGCATCCAGATGTGGCTTGGTGTCCCCTGCTTACTATCTCAGCACTGAGCTGCTAGCCAGCCAGCAGGAACCTCAGTCTCCATCCTGGGCTCCCGCACTCCCACAAGCCCTCTTCAGCCCCTCAGTCACCAACATAGAACGAACTGTTTTTCCCTTGCCTGGAGGTAGCATGAGAGGTGGTCTTGATGGGGGAAGCAGACTCTACTGACAGGACTCTGGGGAGGAAGGTGTTGAGTGTGAGGCATGGCCAGCAGAGTTAATGGCATTAGCAGGCCCCTAGGTAGACTTACTCTGGGGCCCACAGGGGAACATGTGGGACTAGATGTTGGTCCATGGGCCCCATGGGTCTCCATCCCTGTCACTCAAGCCACCCTGTATCCTGGGGCATCAGGGATGCCTGAGATACTGATAGTCCCAAGAACCAGAGTGTTCACTGCTATCTGATAATGTCACCAGGCTGATGGCCTCAGACTTCGCAGGGGCACTCTGATGGAGACAATATGCTGTCTTCATTGTGTCTCCATGGGACCAGGGAGGTCATTTGCCTAAAATCACATAGCATCGCACCGAAGGTCTGGAGGTTCCCCAGATCACTCCTTTAATCTCAATGGCTATGTAGCTCTCAGCATTGAAAATTTCATTTGCGGTCCTGATAAAAGGCTTGTTCTTGGCCTGGCCTTGGCCCTCAGAACCATGCTGCAGACAGAGTGTGGCTCTGGGAGAAGAGGTTTTGACAAGAGCCCTGTGCTGTCAGAAGGATCTACTCAGAGCTCTGGAAAGTTCTGAGCTACGGTTTGTGAACAACGGGAAGAAGATCTCTATGATGTGAGATGATGGGAGGAAAACAGTCATCCATACTCCTTTCCCCACACACTCTGTCCAGGACCCCCAAAGCAGGCGGGTTCTCAGGGCCCAGTGGATAAAGGGAAGGTGTCTGTCAGCCCCAGGGATGAGGCATGGTAGTAAGCTAAGCGGCAAAGGAACCCAAGGCTGGACTACCAGACTCCTAGCTCATCCTTCTCTGCTCCAGTGCGCCCCTTCTGGCCCTGACCCTTCCACTCCCCACTGCCTGTCTCTTTTCATCAGGACACAGTCCGCCATTCTAATAGATACCAGGTGCTCAGTAGCTTCCTGAAGCAAGGAGGGCAGGAGGGCTGCACTATCCCAGGGCCTCCAGCCTGCAGAGTCTAGTCATACCTTGACATCGACTGTCCCAAGGGAAGGGGGAGCTATTTCCAGTTTGTGGTGGTTTGAATAGGATTGACCCCCATAGACTCATGTGTTTGAATGCTTGGCTCGTAGGGAGTAGCTGTGGCCTTGTTGGAGTAGGAGCGGCACTGTGGGGATAGGCTCGGCAGTCTCAGAAGCTCAAACCAGTCTTCTTCCCGCGCCTTCAGAGCCAGATGTAGAGTTCTTAGCTACCTCTCCAGCAACATGTCTGCCTGACACTGCCATACTTCCCACCATGATGATAATGGACTCTGAACGGTAAACCAGCCTCAAGTAAACGTTTTCCTCTTATAAGAGTTGCTGTGGTTGAGGTGTCTCTTTACAGCAATAGAAATCCTAAGACACAGTTGCTCCTGAGTGATGGGCAGGAGGACTAATCCAGCCTGCAGCAGAGGGAAGGTGTAGCCAGGGTCACGTGGCTCTCATACCATGCCAAGTTGACAGGTTCTCAGAACTGCTCCACTGAACACTTGTTCCAAATAATATCATGTGAAGAATATACTACTACTACTACTACTACTACTACTACTACTACTAATACATCTGAACATGTTCTAGCGGACAAACCCCTTATCCAAATCATCTGATCTAAACCAGAAAATAATTATTTGAATAACTTATCACAATATTATCATTATTTTAAAGATGCAAAGCTATAACACAATGAAATTACCAAATGACCAAAAATGACCAACCTGGGTCTGGCTCCAAATGTTACTCAAAGCACAGTTTGAAGACCAGGGCCCTGACCACTAAACACCCTATTTGAACTCAAATCAGGAAACATCAAGACTCTGTTTAGCTAAAGACAGTTCTTCTTGGGCCTGAAATTTTCTAGAACTGACTATTTCTCCTCACCCCAAAACTGTCTCCCTAGCCCACCCCTGTATTCCTACTGAGGAACTGAAGCCACGTAGCCTTGACTGGCTCAGACTGTCCCCAGGGCTTTCTGGTGATCTCACCCTCTCCCAAACTGTCTCTACCTGGTGGCTTCCAGGACCTTGGCTCCACCATGAGGTCACTGTTTATTCGTCTGGAGGGCCAGTTACTGATCCTAGATGGTTACTCGACTTCTTTGTCGGGTTTCTCAATCTGAAAAGGAGGAAGGGTCTCTACCTAGAGGTGGTGAGACGGGGCAGGCACACAGGCGGTCAGTCTCTTTCTAGGCCCCAGGAAGGGGAGGGAAGATGGCCTGCAGGGAGAGCAGAGAGACCTGTGCTCATGTCCCCAGGCTTTCCCAGGCTCAGTTGTTTACTCATCACGTTGGCCTGGCCAAGGCATGCTCATTTCAGTTACTCTCCCGAAGAGGAGGAAAATCAGCCAATCAATCAGTCAACCAATCAACCAATCAATCAATCAGAGAAGAATGAAGCTACTTGACCAATTGTCTCCTGCACATACTTATTGGTCACTCACCAGCCAGGCCTTCTTCCTTTTCTCTCTTGGTATAGACTGTGGTGGCCAGCCAGACTTTACTACTTTGGCATAGCATGAAGGATGACAGAGGTTCTGTGGGACTTAGTGGGGTGCCTGGGAAAGGAACCTCATGTTCAAAGGGCATGTGAGTCAGGACCTGTGAGGAGTTACACATTCAGGACCACAATCCCCTGCCTTATACATATATTCAATTGTGTGGTCTTGTTTCTCACTGGAGAGAGAGAAGAATGCTGTTTTATCCTCCACATACTTGTCTCTCCATTTTGTAAAACCATAGAGCTTGTCCCTTGATCGAAAGGTAAGATCTTCCAGCATCCCTTGCAGCTAAGTATGCTCATGTAGCCAAGCTCGACTCTATGATGTGGGTGGCCCTGCGGTTGTGCTCATGAAGGGAGAAGTATGTCTTCCCCTTTCTCTCTACTCTGGATGACTGCCACACTCACAATGATTTATCAGCTCCTTCTTTGTGAGTGAAGACATTGTCCCAACACCACTGGGCTCCCCTGTTAACATCCAACTGGCCTTGGAATGAAAAGAGAGAGGAAAATAAATGTCAGCTTTTATCAATCCCACTACTGTTTTGATTTCTGTAACAATAGCTATGTCAGTGTCTGATACAGAGACTTTTATCTTTCTGCTTTAGACATTACTATGGTGTCTGCATCTGTAGCAGCCATCTTGTGATTGTGAAGGGGGAAACTAAGAGGTAAGTTAAAAAGCCAACTATGCATCCTCCTTCACTGGGCTCCTGAATTTGCCAACTTGGGACCCATCATTAGGTTATTAGTCACCTTTTGTTGTCGTGATAAAACAAACACTATGATTGTAAGCAATGTACAGAAGAAAGAATTTATTTTAGCTTACAGTTCCAGGAAGGGGGTCCATAATGGCGAAGCGGTCCCAGCAGCAGGAGGATGCAGTGAGAAGCTGAGGGATCCCGTCTTCAGCTGCAAAAATGAAGCAGAAAGTGAACTGAAGGCGCTAGAAGTAGGGCAAGGCTATAAATTCTCAAAGCCCACTCCGCGTGGCATACATGCAGCAAGGCAGGTGCTAAGTATTCAAAGACTAGAGCCTTTAGGGGCATTACGCATTTGCCATGTTACACAAGATGATGCCTTTCTCCTTGTAGACAAGGAAGCCAACTAAAGTTTACAACAGGACAAGTTGCCTGACGTCACCTAGCAGGGAGAGACAGTGGAACACTATGGCTTTATGGGGAGTTCTGTGGCTGGGGCATTTGTTCCCTTGTGAGGGTCCTTCAATCAAGCTGGAAGTCCAGATTCAGATCTGTCCAAAGAAGAGGTCTGTAGTGTATCTTGAGATATCTGGCCTCCATAACTTGGGCTTCTGTTTCTGCCTGTGCTTGCACATCTGCATGTCTTGGAGGCCAGGGCTCCCCTGGGTCAGTTTAGGTGAGGAAGCAGAAGCCCTTCAGCTCAGATCTTGAGCATAGCACAGTGATAGGCCACAGACAGGGGAGACTGAGGCACAGTATCCAGCCACCAGCACAACAGTGGGAAGCCACAAAGTTCCCAGGTCTGCAGTCAGGGGAGCAGTGAGCTGAACTAGAAAGGTCTGTCCCTTGCCCCTCTCCTCTCTGAATCCAGCAGCTAACTCCCTCTCCCCAAACCTAATCTTAGTATATGTGATGCAGGGGTATAATCCTTACAGGCCAACCCCTTGGGCAAAGAGGGCCAAGCAAGAAGAGCGTGGGTCCCTAGATCTGTACCACAGCCAGTCTGGTAATAATGTAGAAGTCACAAAGCAGCAGCTGGCAATGGGCTGCCCTCCAGGAAAAGTAGGCACCCCAGGGAGACGGGAGCTTGGAGCTGCTCCATGCCAGACGGGCTCCGAAGGGGTTCACAAGAAGAGCCCATTCGAATCAATGGCAAATAATGCAAAATGCAGAATGATAAATAACTTAAAAGACCAGGCTTGCTGGGAAGGGCTTCTGATCTCAGCCTGGTTGCTGGGCGGTGGGGCACACAAGCTCTATTTTTAATCAAGGCCAGTTGGGTGAAAACAACCAGGTCCCTCAGTAGCTTTGAAAGGAGATCCTGCCTCCTGGTCCCTTGCTGAGCTGCCTTACCTTGTCCCGGGGATCACACTCCAGCCCCAGCATGAGAAAGGTCATCAGGAGCCCCTGCTAGGAGATGAGACTCCAGGTTCTAGTCCCAGCTGTCTTAGGCATATGGGAAGCAATTGCAGGATGTCTACAAACCTGCTACCTCGCCCATGAGATGGAGTACTGTCCCCTCACACAATGGGCACTGATAACTGCAATTCTTAGCTCACGCTCCCGGCAAGAGAGTGAGGAAGCCCCGCTGAAATTCTAGGGCAGGAAGCCAGGCACTCAGATCTGCACGCCGCCCGACTCTTCTAAAAGCCTTGTGGGCAGAATGTATTGACCATGCCTACCACCATAGCGAATGTGATCCAGAGAAATGTCACTCTGGTAGCATTAGCTACGGGGAGCACCAAACAGGGGGCAGCAGTGTGGCTGCTATTAATTTTTTTTTCCCACAAGAAGATTGGGAGGAAAGAACAAATAGGAGGTTACCACCGCAGTGTGACCCTGAGCTAGACCTCTGCCATCCCAATGTCTTGACTGTGGTAGAATAGAGTGGAATAGGGAGATAACCCCTCAGTTGTCAACGACAGGGACACTGGCCAGTGTGCATCATGCAGAGCAGTCTGGCCTGACCTGTCCCCACTGCAGAGTGGTCCCATCAAGTCACCTCTGTGGCCCTTGCTGTCTCATTCTGCTCCCCCACACAACAGCCACAGAGGACTAAAGCATTTTTACTCTTAATAAAGGATGCTTATCCATTTTGAACTTATTCTTTGGACAGGACCAAGATCTCTGGTACCCTGGAGGAAAGGAGCTGAACAGTTCCGCTTCAATGAAGTCTAAGACATAGGCATGTGATATTCCCACCCACTGAAACAGAAATGTTAGATGTGAGGACAGGGTGAGGCCAGAACTGCCTACTTCCGCTTCCTCAGGCAGCACTTCCTGGTAGATATCTCCCCCCCAAGGGGCCCTCTGAATGTTTGTGTTTGGTGGCTCTCCCCTTTGGACTCTCCTGGGGTGGAATATTGAGTCTCTCTCCCCCTCCCCCACCTTAGCCCAGCTATGGAGTGGCACATATACACATACACATACACATATACACATATACACATATACACATATACACATATACACATATACACATATACACATATACACATATACATACATATACATACACATACACATACACATACACATACACATATACACATATACACATATACACATATACACATATACACATATACACATATACACATATACACATATATACATATACACATACACATATACATATACATATACTTGCTCTGCCTTCAAGCATGGCCACTTCTGTGAGCTGCACTCAGGCCAGGCCTGCTCCCACCTCTTTATGTCATAGTCACATATCACAGTCACAAGAAAGCTGTTCCCAGCCTCACAGCTAGGACAAGCTATGCACACGCCACCATGCCTTGGCTCCCAGCTGTCCTCTGTGATGATGGGGAGGTTGTGTGACATTTATTTTGAGGGCTTTGTTTTTTGTCCTTGCCTTTATTTGGGGAGCCTGTACCATGTAGGTGGACCTTGCCACCAACATTTCACCCAGTCCTCAAGGCTGGCTGGCTTAGAACTCACTATACGGACTAGGTTCAAACTCACAGGGAAACCACCTATCTCTGCCACCCATATGCTGGAATTAAATGCACGAGCCACATTGCCAGGGCTCTCCTGGGGACGCTTTAAAGTGTGACTCCCTGGACAGCTGCAGCACACAGCCTTGATGCGGAAGCCCACTCCTGACCACAGAGTCACTAGAACAGAGTGAGTGACTGTACAGTGCCCGCTCCTCCCACTTCAGAGCTTACACTTCCAGACCACACTCCCACTCCTAGCTCCAAAGATGAATTTGGGACCAGGAAACCCATCCTCTGCCAAGATACCAACAGCAATTTCCTTGTTGTCTCCCTCCATCCCTTCCTCCTTCCTCAGGACAAAACCAGGCAGAAGGAACAGGAAAGGGTGGATACGAGGATATGACATCACATGAGAACTTGGGTCTGTCATGTTCAAGAGGCCCTGCTGCCAGCTGGCTTGAAGCAGCCTTTAGATGTAATTCCACGGGATTTGATCTGACAGAGGAATTTATGTGGATTAGAAAAATATCATTTTCTATTCATGATACTTATACACCACATAACCACGGCTGATTCATTTTAGTTAAGAGACCACACATAGCTAGGACCCGATGCACTGGTCCTGCAGAGTAGAGGTTCTGAGGACTCTTGACCTTCTGAAGAACCCGTGTTTGGTAGCACAGGGCACACAGGATTATTGCTTGGAGTCAGAGCTATGAAAGAGATTAATGAATGGGAGAGCCAAGACTCTGTCTGCATTTGCTCATTACCTTCTTAGATTGTTGGTGTTTTTCTCTATATTGTGGTTTCAAAGAGAAATGGCAGATGGAACAGGGGCACAGCTCCCAAGAAGCATGGGTAGTCAAGAGGTGAACTTGGTCAAGCAACTGCCTAACTGTACCATCTAGCCTGGTACAAATTCAAAGTCCACCACGGATTAGTGACATCCAAACCACTGTCGTCAGCATGACAGGGAGCCACAGCCAGGGCTCTGCTGACAGCAGGTGTCCTCCACCAGGGCAAAGGCTTCTCCATCTTGGACTCCACCAATGGACAAGGCACCAGGACATTTGCAGCCAGTGCCTTAATGCCTCTCTTCCCCAGACTCTCCTTGAGGCCAGCTTTGTACTCTTGCCTGGCCAAATGCATAAAGGCTTGTTAATAATGAATAGGGCCCTGTCTGCCTTACTTAACACTGAAGGTCTGAGCAGATGCGCAGCCCTTTAGAAATGATCCAGTCCAGCTGATGAGGCCCCTCGGGGTGCGTTCCTGCAGCCAGCGTCTTGTTCCTCCTAATGGAATCATAATGTTAATGTGATTTCAATTAGGGCTGCGTTACAGAACACAGGTGCCGGAGTGAGCCGGCAGCAGAGAGGCTCCTTGGAGACTTTTTTTCCTGGGAAAGGTGCCTGTGTTTCCAAAGTTGCCTTCAATCCTGAGCAAAAGGCAGCCCCTGGGCTAAATGAGAACTGTGAGGGGTATTCATGCCCCTTCAGGGGCCCTGACTTTTGTTTCCCACTCAAACCTGAACATCAGGCCCCACCCCCTTATAGCTGATGGCGCGTCTTGGGGACTCCTGAGGTCAGAAAGCCCCAGTATGAAAAACAGTAGCCCAAAAAGTGAACAAAAATCTTACCCTTAAGCAACTGGGTTTCTAAAGTGGCAAAGCAGAGTCACTGTTTTTCAAATGTCCACAGCTTCCTTTCTCTCTTTTTAAAATTTATTCTTGCTTTATTTTGAGCATGGGTGTTTATATCTGTGCACTATGTGTGTGCCTGGTGCCCCTGGAGGTCAGAAGAGAGCCTCAGATTCCCCTGGAACTGAAATGACAGATGGTTGTGAGCCACCATGTGCATACTGGGAACTGAACCTGGGTCCTCTGGAAAAAAAGTGGCCAGTGCGTTTAACTGTTAAGCCACTTATCCAGCCCCTAACTTTTCTTTCTTAAGAAAAAGAAATTAAAAACCCACATGTATACGTGAGCTGTAGCTGCCAGATGTGATCTGAATGCTTACATGAATACAATCATTCCTCAAATTTTATCAAAATGAATGCATGTAAGCATGTGGGGGCAATTTTCATAGAATGAAAGAGCCCTCAAGAGCATACTGCCAGATCCCCCACACATACCCTGAGAAAGCCCGGCCTAGAGCTGCAAGGCCAGCTGGGACCCTCAGGGAATGCTGGCCATCTGCTGTTCTTCAGATGAGGAAGTCAGAGCCAGAGGAAGGGCCATGCCAAGGGCTGCTGGCAAGTCAGGGGCCCCGTCGAGATCAGAACTCAGGTTCCTGTCTTCCAGCCCAGCTCCCTTCTCCTCAGATTTCTGAAGAGAAATCAGCAGGACAAAGCAAAAGTCATCTCAAACTCCACTAGCCAGAAAACTCTATGGCTAATGTTCTAGAATACTGTTCCAGTCCCCTGCCTATAAACATACATAATGGCAGATAGTTCGGTAATCTAGCACCTTTCCCATTCAAGTATAGCACCGCAGGAACACAGCCCTGACTGTGTATCTGTGAGATTTGTGACGATCCAGTAACTCCACTAGCTGAAGACTGTTTCCTTGAAAGAGATTTCCATATGCCTCCATTTAGCAGAAAGGATTTGACTTCTCAGTCCAGACCTTTATGACATTGTCTTTGCTGTGGCTTCTGCCTCTCAAGCCCGTCTCTGTCTAACAACTGCCTACTCAACCCCAATGTCACATCCGTAGCCAAGCCTTCCCATGCAGCGACCCCAGCATCACACCCTGTCCCTTCCCCCCACCGAAGTGCTTTTGCTAAATTTTGTAGATGATCATGGGGGTGGATCTAGTAATCTTGCATATCTATTGCATAGAGTATCTTTTTAAGAAAGTCTAGGAATGCAAGAAAATGCACATAATGCTGTCTAGGATATGCTCAATGCATCATGTGTGTTTATTACTTTTATGCTACACTCTGTGCTTCTACATGAAATGAGCGCTGTATGCTTTCACAGATCAGTGAACACAGAAAGTTCTCTCTCTCTCTCTCTCTCTCTCTCTCTCTCTCTCTCTCTCTCTCTCTCTCTCTCTCTCTCTCTCCCACACACACACACAGAAAGCCAGAGAAATTATGTCTGCATATTTTCTTCCCTAGGGAAGTGTTTTGATGGTGCTTTATCTCAGGGTCTTCATCTGTGACATGAGATGATTTGGATAGACACATACCAGATGAGATTGTGCAAACAATCTGCACAATCTTTCAGCAAATACCAGCTGCTATAGTTTGAACTCAGATTATTACTATAATAATGTGGTTTTTGGAGAAGGGATGTATAGAGTGATGGAAGGTTGACGGAATGAATTGATGATGGGTGAATGGGTGATGGGTATATGGACGGATGACAGATAATGAATGGAAGGCTGAAAGTATGGATGGTGATAAGAAGGGAGTGATAGCTAAAGGATGGATGGATGATCTCAGGATAGGTGGATGAATGCATGAATGGATGAGTGATACATGATGGGTGGATGATAGATAAATGAGAAAGTAGGTGAGAGAGTGGGTAAATGTATGAATACAGGGCACATATACACATATATGAATGATGGATGAATTATAGAGGAGTAGATAAGAAGATGGGTGTGCAGTTGGATGGATGGTTAGATGGATGGATGGATAGGTAAGTAGATAGGCAAGTGGATGATTGAGAGGGTGGTGGATGGCAGGTAAGTGCATAGATGAAGATGGGTGGATGATGGGTGGATGATGGATGGATGGATAGATGAATAGGCAGGTGGTGGATGGATGAGGTGCACACATGGGTGGATGGTAGATGGATAAGTGTGCTGTATACTTGAATGACTCTAGGGATTGGCCTGACTGGGACAGTAAGGGAAAGAGGAAAAAGTAGACACACAGACGAACTGGACTCTGACGGAGAAGCTGCAGCACTCCAGAACAACAGACATGCTTATTATATACAGCTGAACAGGGAGACAGGGGTTATTTCACAGCACTAAATTAGGAGGAAGGGTTTACAGTATAGAGCTGAGTAAGAAGGCAGGTGTAGTTCATTTTAGTAGGAACAGTCTCTGTTCTACTAATCTCAGTCGGAAGTCTTCCAAATGTAAACATCCGGGGAGAGAAAGCTATGGTGGACACTTTCTGTACACTCTATCAACAGACTAGAAGAAGAAGAAAAAGATTTTATATCTCTCAGAATCTCCACCAGGGAGAAAGCTTTGCCAACTGGATCTGAGGCTTTGGTCTTTGATATGTCTAGCTCAGGTCAACAATATTTACCCACTCAGGACTTCACAGTCTCAAGGCTTCATCTGCTCCTCACATCAAGTGGTTGGGTAGATGGTATGTAGGTGGATAATGAGGATATATAGGTGCTTGTGTGCATAGATGTGAGCGGATATACAGGTAAATGGTAAGTGCATGGATACATAGAAAGATGGCTGAGGTATAAATGGGTTAGTAGATAATAGTAGACTTAATAACGGATACATCAGATGGGTAGACTCTCATTGCCCAGGCCCTGTTTTCTATTCAATGGCTGCAGGACAGATCCACAAGGGAACTTCAGGAACCTGGGGAAATCGGCATGCCATTTATGACACCCATACAGTAGCACAGGGAAGCACCCAAGACGTTGAGAGCCACCCCAGATCTCCATTTCCAGCCTCGGGCCCTGTGGCAGATGGAAGAGAGTCTGGCCAAGTCTCCCTCTATCTTTGAGGCCCTGGTTATGATTCCAGGGTCTCTGTCCTATGGAGGGAACAAGATGGCAGAGTGCTCCTTCAAGGCTATAGTCACAAAATGCCCAGTGGAGATTCATGACAAAGCTGAGGATCCCACACTCAAGCTGGTGTGCACAGCATCAAGCTGTGCAAAGCTGCTCACTTCCTGCCATCTCGCGGCTCAGAGAAAGAATGGGGGCAGAGAAGCTGGGAAAGGAAGACAAGTGGAGACTGGAATGTTCTGCATCCTGGGAGGATGGGAACAGGATTCTCAGTACGTAGACTGTACCTGAGATTGTGTCTCTGTATCTTCCTCTGAAGATCCATGAACACAAGAATCAGTTTGGAGGGAAGGGAAACACAGTAAGCTCTCTAGGTTTCATAGAGCACTGCTGGGGGCCTCCTATCTGGAAGACAGTGTCTGCTTGTGTTTAAGCCACACAGATATCTGAGACAAAGCAGAGACAGTTCCACACCCAAGAGAGGCCAGGTTTGTAGGAGCCTGGCTGATGTCATTTCCCCCTCCCTGGCTCCGGAAGTTAAGGAAATTAAAGCAGAAGAAGCAGGCAGCGAGTTCATCCAGGAGCACAGCAACCTAGACAGTGACCTTTGGGTCAGCACTCCAGGATGCAGTCCTGGAGCCGGGGGACTCCGAGGGAAAGAAGAAGAGGTTTGGAATCAGCATGTTGGAGGGCACCAACCCCCATTCCTCTCTAAATTCCCATACTGTCTCTTTCATGGTCACCCCACTGCAATGGCTGGCCCTATTCCAAGATGAGTAATCCTCTCTCTCTCTCTCTCTCTCTCTCTCTCTCACACACACACACACACACACACACACACACATACATACATCAAGGACTTGAAGAAAAGCAGGGAGATTGTAGTTGAAGTACAGAACAAGGTACCCCTATGGACAGGACACAAAGAGGTGACAGTTGGTCTAACCTCTTTGGTGACTTAACAGATCCATAAGGCACAGCTAAGATGACATCGGAGGGAAAGCCTGTCAGCAGCACTCTAGAAACAAATGGAAGCAGAGAGACATGTTTTGAAATAAATGACACATTGAAAATAGAAAATTGTAAGCCTGGAGAGATGGATAGTGGGGAAGTGTGCTTGCCACCAAACCAAGCCTGAGGACCTGAGTTTGAACGTGGCAACCCACACAGTGGAAGGAGAGAGCTAACTCCCACAAGCTGTCCTCTGACTGCCACAAGTGTGTGCCATGGCATACACACACACACACACACACACACACACTCACACACTCACACACACTAATGCAATGAAAACTAAAAGTAATAAAACAATAAAAAGAGGAGCTGCAGGGCTGGAGAGATGACTCATTGTAAAAGAGCTCTGGTTGTTCTTCCAAAGGATCCAGGTTCAATTCCAGGCATCCATCCACATGGCAGTTCACTGTCTATAACTCCAGTTCCAAGGGATCTGGTACCCTCTCACAGACATACATGCAGGCAAACATCAATGAACATAAAAATAAACAAATCTAAAGAAAAACAAAAAAGACCAGCAAGTCTCAGAGATCTTCTGGTTCCATCCCAGCCAAGCCCAGTGTTGGGATTCCCAGCGCTCACCACTACACCTGGTATTTTCATGTGAGGTCTAGGGGCTGAACTCAGGTTCTCAGACTTTTGCATCAAGTGCTTTATTGACTTAGCCATCTCCTGGCTTCTGAAATAGAGATGAGTGTGGCAGTAAGACATGGACTCTAGACCATCAATATTAAGCACCACATCCTAATGAATGTGGGTTTGAGACTAAGGGACTAGTGGGCTGGGTCTTCCCACAGCAATCATCTTAAGACAACACCCCACAGACATGTCAACTGGCCAACTCAACGTAGACAATTCCTCATTGAGACTCTCTTTACAGGTGAATCTAGGTTGTGTCAAGCTGACAATTAAAGCTGACTCTCACAAGCAGACATGCCCAGGAATGAAAACTGTGGAAAAGAAGTGGCACTTTGTCTTTCCACAAGCAAACATACTATTGGGCAGGAAAATTTAGTTGGCAATGGAATTTGTCAGAGCAAATGGTAGAGGACGGAACTGGTCAACACCAGTCCTAAGATGGACTTCATCAAATACAGAAGTAACGCTGTGAATTGAGTGTATATAACATGCCACGAATGTTGTAAATATCAACACTAAAAGTCACGGAAATGTGGTGACTACGACCCAGGAGGCCGATGAGAGACGGCGAGGAGCAGTGTGAACCTGCTTATGACCTTCTTCCTCACAGTGACAGCCAAGCACTATGATATCAAGTTGGGGAAATGTCATGTTGAAAAATAACACAATTATTATTATAATCTCCTAATTCCCATTTTAAGTACTACATTTCTTAGTACTTAGGACCTGGTAGGAGGCCATGTTGCTTGTGGTGAAAGATAATTTATTTCAAGTATTTATGTGAAATTTAACAATGTTTGCATTTATTTTTTTCTGAAGATTTGATTCTGAAATTATTTTATTATTGAAGGGCTGAGGAGATGTATCTATGTGTTAAGTCACTTGTCACTAAGCCTAATGACATGAGTTCAGTCCCTGGGACCCACATAGTGGACAGAGAGAACCTATTCCCTCAGGTTATCCTCTGGCCCCCAGACACATGCCGTGGTATACATTTACTATAATGTAATAATAAAATCCAGTTTAAAAGAAACATTGAAAATACACCCTGAGCTTGGCTTCCCTAGCCAAGCCACCGTCTAGAGGAAAAAGCTGGTTTTATGTGATATTGTTGAAGAAGTCACCTCCCTTAATTCAGTTCTTCCCTGATCTCCTCCAGTGTGAGTGTTGAATATGGGATGCCACAATATAGTGGGTCTTTCTGGACCCACCAGTAGTTAAATAAAGACACAGAGACTTAATAATAGTTATCATAGCTTAGGCCCAACTACCTCACCCATCTCACTGGTGAATTTCACTTCTCAATTCTTCTGCAGATGCCTGGAAGTTCTGCCCTCCCTTCCTGCTTCAGCTATTGGCCACGAGATCTTCATTATAGCCAATCAGCAGGTAAGGAAGGATGAATGTTTACAGAATCTGAGGCCATAGGAATAACAATACCAAGATCTGGCTAGTACTTAGCTCTCTGCTGGTCCAGCAATCGACAATTGACAATTCAGAGACACACCTTCATACAACGTACCCCAACACCTCAGTGCCTCTGAGGTCAAGTCTCCTGAATCTCTTTCAATATGAGACAATCTTTAAGTGTTTCCTTGTCTTTTGATGACTTTGGCTCTTTTGAGGATCCCTGGGCAGACATTCTGTAGCCTGTCCTGATGTTCTCTAATAACTAGGCTGAGGTGGGAAGGGAGGAAAACGGCACAAAGGCAGAAGAGCCCTTCGTGTATCTGGAGAGACGTGATGTCCACGTGACCTGCTGCAGATGCCATTTGTCCCCATCACTTGGTCAAGGGCTGCTCCTGTGAGATCACTACCTTTCTTCCTCAACACAAACCGCATTCCTTAGCTACCTGTCTGTTCCCTCAGCCCTGCATACCTGTGGCTTCTACACTCATGGACTTCACAAAACTTGGATCAAAGATATTCAGAGAGGAGAAATTTGTCTGTATAGATACTTTTCTCTCTTTTTAAAAAATGTAGGCTTTTCCCCCCAATTGTCAGGACCTAGCCTCAGCAGACACCAGACAGGACTTGGGGTGGGGAGGGCCCGCACAGGAGATGGCTCCCAACTTTGTGCTCTTGGTCGCATATGGTTCTAGGGAAAGTTTACTCAGGGATGGTGACACCAAGTGCCAGGCCAAGTCCATCAGAGCAGCCAGTCAAAATGGAGGCAGTAAATGTCAACAGGCTGCAGAGCTGGGTGAGGTCAATGGATCTCTCTCTCTCTCTCTCTCTCTCTCTCTCTCTCTCTCTCTCTCTCTCACCCCCTCCCTCTCGTGCGTGTGTTAATACATACATGCTCACGTGGAGGCCAGAGGTTGGCACCAGCTGTCCTCCTTGCTGCCCTTCATCTGTCTGAGACATGGTGTCTCACTGGAACTGTACCTCACTAATCCAGTAACTCTCTGCCCACCTCTGTCTCTGCAGTCCTGGGATTACACCACGCCCTGCTTTTGATCTGGATGCTAGAGATCCAAACTCAGGTTCTCAGGCTGGTTCAGCAGGCCCTTTACCCTCTGAGTCATTTTCTTGGACTCTCTTTTTTTTAGGGGGCTGGAGAGATGGATCCGTTGTTAAGAACACTGACTACGTTTCCAGAGGACCTGAGTTTGATTCCCAGCACTACACAGCAGCTCTCTGTAACTCTGGTTCCAGGGACTCTGCTGCCCTCTTCTGGTCTCTACAGGCAGCAGGCTTGCAAGTAGTGCACAGACACACATTCAGGAAAAGCACCCATACAATATATTATTTCCAATATCTATCATATACATATATATATATATATATATATATGAAATATGCTATTTCCAACAAAATTGGAAAAAATAGATACATTTAAATGTTTAATTATATCTATGTCTTATATGTATATGCACATGCTACTGCACGTGTGTGGCCGTAGGGGCTCAGCTGGCCCCTTCCCTCCTTCTACCAGAGGTCCTGGGGATCGAACTCAGGAGCTGAGGCTTCACCTGCTGAGCTATCTCACTGGCCCTCTCAGTGTCTCCTAAACACAATAATCTAACCACAATTGCATTGCTGTAGGTACTGGAAGCATCCCAGGGATGATGCCGCATGGAGGTGGGGCTGGTGTGCAGGTTACATGCAGATGTCAGGCAGTTTTCACAAGGAGCTTCAGCTGAGCATCTGTACAGTTTTGGAACCTGAAGGTTTTTGTGTCCGTGGCAGCCCCTTGGACTGTTCTCCCAAGGGACAAGAGTGCATTAAAACAGACATGACTTCATCGTGTGTTCATCTCGTGTTCCAGAATCCGCCGCAGCTCCGCGCTTACTCGCTGATAGCTTCTTGCTGAGAGAAGCCTGGCTCTTGTTACCCACCATATGGGGACTTATTTGTTCAACCTAGCAGACAAATAAAGTCATTTTAGGATTCCTAACCTGGGCCGGCTGAGAAATGAATGAAGGAACTCAGTGAAGCGCCTGGCTCTCCTCCTCCTCAGCCTTCACTGTCCAAGCAACGCTGCTGACTGGTTTTCACAGTCACTTAGCTCCGCTCTTTTGCCTCTGCCAAACTGGGTTTTCATGCAGTTTAGAAAGACAGTAAAGGGCCGGTGAGATGGCACAGCAGGCAGAAGTGCTTGCTGACAAGCTTGACTACCTGGGTTCGATCTCAGGGACCCACAGGACAGAAGGAGAGAGCCGACACCCACAGATTAGCTTCTCACATCCGCATGTGTACCATGTAGCATGGACAGGCCTGCTTACACTTACATACACAATGCAAGGAATTAAAAACCCATGAAGTTCAACGCAATTATTTCAATTTTCCACAGACTGTTGTTAGCCCATAATATTACGGCCCGACCCTCTATTGTTCCCACTGTCTGTCTGCCTTTTTTTCTGTACATCTGCCTAGAGCTATATTTAGAAGTGCATCAGTCAAATATTAGTGTAGTTCTCCTAGATGATGAACTTTGGTAACTTACATTGTGCAGGTCCAGAGGTTATCATTCATTTTGATAACAAATGTATATTTCTCACAGAAAACAACACAGTGATTGTTCTCTGTAGAAAGGGAGGAAGTGGCGGGCAGGTGGGTGACTGCTGGGGCTGGGAGCTCCTACTGGACTAAGTGGTGCAGGGGTCATCTTTGGAGCCTCATGGAGCTAGACTGTCCCCTTAAGAACAGTGGCTATGCTTGGCACCTCCCCAGGGGTCACAGCATCTTGTCTTTTTTCTTTTAATGAACTACTGGGCATTTAATCTAGAGCCTTAAACATGCTAGGAGTGCTCTCCACCCAGCGCTGTACCCTATGCCCTCCTTTTACTTTATGAGGAGAGAGGGACACTGACATGTATCTGTAGAGGGCAGAAATCAGCAGTGTCCATCAACAGAAAGGGTCTCTCTGAACCCCACATCACTGATTTCACTAGACTGGCCAGCCTCCCCTGGCTGCGTCTGTCTCCACTCCTCCGGTGCTGACATTACAGACGGAACATGCCACACACCCGGCTTTTTATGCAGGTTCTGGAGAGGTTCGAACTCAGGTCCGAATGTTTGCAAGACAAGAAGACAAGCACTTTACAAGTTGAGTCATCTCTCTCTCTCTCTCTCTCTCTCTCTCTCTCTCTCTCTCTCTCTCCCTTTTTTCCTTTTTCCTTTGAGACAAGGCCTCACGAACTTGCCCGCCCCGGCCTTGAACTTGCAGTTCTCCTGCCTCAGGCTCCTGACAATCTAGGATCCCACACAGCATCTCATTTTGTTGCATCTTGCCTCAGCCTTCCCAGAAGTCTGGGAATCACTCAGAGCCTGTTCCAAACATTTCAGTTTGTTCCTTTTCTCCCAAGCCCCCAGATAACACTGAGGCTTGGAGACCTCAGAGGCACCGAGCAAACCAGAACTGACTGCTCGGAGTCGGCTGTGCAGGGCGGTGAGCCCAGCAGCTAACATGGCTCTTCTTGTCTTTCTATGAAATATTGGGCATTGAATCTAGGGCATGTTCTCTGCCATGCTGGGGTTCAATTATTTTTATCATTGTCTTTTCTGTGTACCTAATAATACCTAAACAGAGGGGTGTGTGTGTGTGTGTGTGTGTGGAGAGAGAGAGAGAGAGAGAGAGAGAGAGAGAGAGAGAGAGAGAGAGAAAGAGACAGAGAGAACAAAAAAAAACAGATAAACCATGCTTGGGTGAAGACTTTTGACAGACATCTCCCAGTAACTTACTTAGTGATCCTCCTGCCTCAGTGTATACCACCATGCCTAACTTGGCTCCTGCAAGCCCTATGGGGGGGGGGTGGCCACTGAAAGGTGTTTTACTTCTGCCTTCCTGGAGTGGGTAGAGAGAACCCACACACTGAGGACTGAAATCTAAAAGGCGAGTACAAAGGAGGGAAGGGAGGACTGCAGGGAAGTGGGGATGACGCGCCAGAGGGAGGACAAGTGAAGAAAGGGACTCCCCACCACTGCCTCACAGAGGACACTTGAAGACCAGGGAAGCTGTCCTGGTTACAAGGTGGCAGCAGCCAGATGCTGGCTGAGAGGTGGGCCTTGCTGACCCCAGTGGGCAGGGCTCACTTAAGTTGTGAGGGCTTCCCCCTGGGACAGAAGGGCTGACTGCCTCCAGTTTCAACCCTTCCTTAGCTCCCCACCCCCATCCCACCAGGCCAAGAACCTTGTAGCTCAATTCTCTTGTCTTTTCCATGTCTGCCTTATTGTCCCCATCCTGCCACACACACACACACACACACACACACACACACACACACACACACACACACACACACACTTTGACACTTTGGTCATCTGGCTATGTCTCCAACATCTGGTCAGACCATTCTGAGAATGAATGAACTAACCTGTAGATGCTGCAAAGGACTAAGGAGAGGTGAAGGGATCAGTAGCTGGTTGGGTGGGTGGCTGGGTGGCTGGGTGGCTGGGTGGCTGGGTCTTAGAGTATAAAGTGAAGTCTGCCATCATCCCAGCCTGGTCATTTCTGCCCACCACAAGGGAAACTAACAGGCCAGAGAGATCAGAGGACCTGCCCAGGGCCACACAACAGATCAACCCTAGGGACTACAACTTCAGAAAGATCAAGGGAGAGAAAAAGGAAAGGCTGGGAGGAAGCCCTCTACCCAGTCCCTGCTGGGGGGGGGGGGATGCAGGGGAATGCCCTGGAACATTTGGCAGCCTGTTAATTTAATCCTCACCAGGATGGGGGCTGGCCTGTCACCTAGTTTCCCATTTCCCTTTCCTGACCAACCTTTCTAGGCTTCTGGGGAAGCAGCTGGGCAGGCCCAGCTGTGTTTTCCTCCTTTCTCTCCGCCCCACCCCCACCCCAGCAAGGAAAAGGAAGAGAACAATTAAGAGGAAATCCAGGGTAGGCAGTTTTACAAGCCAGACCAGGGGCAGCCCTGGGAGCAGGAGGTGAGAGGAAGTCCTATAAAATGGGTATTTTAATGAGAGGTGAAGAGGGGTGGGGGAAGGGGAGTGAGGCCCAGGAGTGGGTGGGCAGGTATGAGGGATACTATGATGACTTAGGTTTGTGCTCACTGTTAGGGCTACAGTTGCCAGTGAGAAGTATTCAAGACCAGGATGTAGAAGGCACAAGCTCAGTACTGAGGCAGCCATCTGAAAATCTGGTGGCAGGGGACCACGGCTGCCAGGGCCAACACTCCCAGTACACATAGACACAATGGTTGCATCTGCTCACCTGACCAGATGGCCTAGACACTTGCTCATGAAAGTATTTCCTCACTCACATATTCATTCATTCATTCATTCATTCATTCACTCAGTCATTCAGTCATTCACTCAGTCATTCATTCATCTATCTACCTGTACTGGCTGGTTTTGTGTGTCAATTTGACACAGGCTGGAGTTGTCACAGAGAAAGGAGCTTCAATTGGGGAAGTGCCTCCATGAGATCCAGCTGTGGGGCATTTTCTCAATTAGTGATCAAGGGGGGAGGGCCCATTGTGGGTGGTACCATCTCTGGGCTGGTGGTCTTGGTTTCTATAAGAGAGCAAGCTGAGCAAACCAGGGGAAGCAAGCCAGTGAGAAACATCCCTCCATGGCCTCTGCATCAGCTCCTGCTTCCTGACCTGCTTGAGTTCCAGTCCTGACTTCCTTTAGTGATGAACTGCAGTATGGAAGTGTAAACTCAATAAACCCTTTCCTCCCCAACTTGCTTCGTGATTCATGATGTTTGTGCAGGAATAGAAACCCTGACTAAAACACAACCTATCCACCACCCATAATATCTTCCTAACTCCTTACTCAGTTGACCCTTTACCCTTTACCCTACAAGGCCCCTGAGTCTCAGAAACCCAGCCAGCCAGTCAAGCAACGATCAAGCAGCCTACTCCCTTCCCAGGGGACAGTGCACCACTCAGCTGCTTGGACACATGGAACTCTGTTCCCCAATCCTCTGTCCTTTCCTGAGTCTGGTTCAGGGGTTCTTGTCACCCTTGGTAGAAGTGGGGACCGTCGTCATAAGCAGCCAGAGCTAGACACACTTGAAGAAAACACCTTCATCTGCTCCTTTCATTTAACCCACAGCCCCTCACGAGTGCTGGAGGCCAGTTCTAAGGTCAAGGCCGAACTGCTACAATCCCTCCCCCACTCGCTTCTTCATTCATTCAAGAAACTCTCACAGCTTCTCCTGTATTGGACACTGTGCTAGCTACGGTGCCAGCTCCTGGGGACTTGTAGCCTGTAACCAGCAAGCACATGAGAAACCTTCTTCCCAGGAAGACATGCACAGGGAGATGAGAAGGACTTAGGATGTGATGTGACTCAGGTGACAGACTGCCTGGCAGGCACACAGCTGTGGGTTTGGTCCCAGCCCTGTAGAAACTGAACATAGCCCTTGCACCCTTGGGGGTGGAGGCAGGAAGATCAGAAGTTCAAGGTCATCCTGGGCTACGTACTAGGTTTGATGCCATCCTTGAATATATGAGAGCCTGCCCTAAAATTCAGTGCCCTGCACAGTGTCACTGGCTGTTGGGAAGAAGGAGGCTGGGGGAAGCTGAGGGGACAGTCCTAAAAATCTTACTTGAACTAAACCTTATTGAGTGGGGCACCAGATGCCAGTCTCCCGCAGCTTTGCCCCCACTTGCTGGTCACCTTAAGCAGGCTCTAAGGTCCCTCCAGCTCTGTGAATGACAACAAAGAGGCCATCTAAAGAGGAACCATAGTCGCCAACAATGACAAGCCAGCCAAAGCTCAGTCTGCACCTACCAAGGAAAGAGGTTTCCCCTGCCACCAGAAACCTCCTATTTAGGAGCCACCCATGGGCTCCTGCCTCAGTTCTGACCCTCGCTGATTGGAGCCTCGTCTTAGGGGGACTCCAGGATTGCCCATGTTCCAGGCTTCTTGCTGTGTGCTTAGGAGAGAAGACACTGCTGGGTGACCAAAGGTGGGACTCTGGGCTCCACCCTCCCCACGTAGACAGGTGAGGATGCTCACGGTCACCTCTCTGCCTCTTACCCTCCGGAGCCGTGCCGTATCCAAGGCAATCTCCGTGGCCCCTGAGCATTTATAGCATAGCGTCCCTGTCTACATAGGCTATCTCGGGGACAGCAGATGATGATGGCTTCCCCTGTGAAGGCAGAACATCGAAGGGGAAGCTCTCCTGAAACTGTTATTTGACTTACACACACACACACACAGACACACACATACACACACACATACACACACACATACACACACATACACACACACATACACACACATACACATACACACACATACACACACACATACACACACATACACATAACACACACACACATACACACACACACACACACACACACTCTACTTAAAGTTTTAAACCTAAGCCCTTCCATGCTTCCTTTCCTTCCATGAACAGAAAGAATTTCCTTAGTACCTCTGAGGTTCCTTGCTTGATCTGGAGCCTGTCAAACCAGTGACAAGGACTCAGGGCCTGGTGTGCACTCCTGTGAATTCCCCCAACCTGCTTCCAGCTGGTCCTGTGGAGCATAGAGGACGCCTCTGGATTCATTTGGAGACCCCTCACCCAAGCATGGGTGCACAGACAGACACATGCACACAAACACACGTGTGTGTATACAGAGAGATGGACACACACAGAAATTCTCAGGCAAACCTGTACACACCCTCATCCTCTGGGGCACTTTACGACTCCCTTAGTCAGTGATTAGGACATATTTGCTAAATAATAAATGAATGTAAACTATCATATCCAGGAAACCAGAGAGCAGGGCTGGGTTCTGTCTGTCTGCAGTGGCCCTGCTGCCCAGGCTGCTCCAAGGGGGTGGGGGCTGAGTCCAGCTGGAGCAAGGGAAACTGCTGAGCTGGCCCTTCTCCCATGGGGTGTGGGTGTTTGTCTGTATGTTGCTAAAAATGGCTGGTCTTAGAGAAGTGGACTAGAAAGGAGGACACTGAGGAAAGTTCCTGAGGTGATGATCTGTCCTAGCCTGGGCAGCCTCTGCCCCATGTACCACCACCTCCAAGGAGCCCTACATCCCTCTTTTGGGCCTGCAGGGCCTCAGGAGGTGGAAGGGCATCCCCAGTCAGTCTTCCGCATGTGTGAACATTCTCAGCCTTTAGTCTTGTCTTCTGTGGCCTGACCCACCCAGCCCAGTGGAGACTGGACTTAAGCTTGAGTCTCTCCAGACACAGACCGCTCTCAGAGACCCACTGGCAGCCCATGCTGTCTGGCAGGGAGCTGTCCTGGGGTACCCTGGTGTGTCTGGTTGCACGGTCCCTGAGAACATGAACATTATTAGTTAAGCTGAGGACAGAGGAAGGATGGATCATCAAATGCAGGTTGAGGCACTGCTTGTGGGGTAAGGGACGGTGCTGGGCCTGAGAGGACTCTGCCTGCACCCACATCCATAGGGTACGGATACCTCTAGGGACAGTGAGTAAACTCAAGAAGGACACAGTAGCCATCAGGTTTCCATCCGAGATGTGAGGGTGAGGGAAAGCATTCTGGGCTCTGCCTAAGACAGGGACTTCTGCCTCTCTCTGAAAGGCCTTTTAGAATTGGCTCGTATAGGACTTCATAATCTTCGGTTCTCTGTGTCAGTCAAAATTTACCAAAAGAGAGCCGGGGAGCAAGCTCGGTGGGCAGCATGCTGTCACACAAGCATACGGATGTGTAGCATCCATGTAAAAAGCTAGACATGGTAGTGTGGCTCTGTAATCCCAGCACTAGGAAGGCAGAGATAGAAGGACCCCAGAGGCTTGCCAGACAGCCAGGACAGCCCAATCAGGATGCCTCAGGTTCAGTGAGAGACTTAGTCTATAATCATCATCATCATCAACAACAACAACAACAACAATGTGAAGCTGGGCAGTGGTGGTGCACACCTTGAATCCTAGCACTTGGGAGGCAGAGGCAAGCAGATTTCTGAGTTCAAGGCCAGCCTGGTCTACAGAGTGAGTTCCAGGACAGGCAGGGCTACACAGAGAAACCCTGTCTTGAAAAACCAAAAGAAAAAGAAAAAAAAAAAAACAACAACAAAAAACTCAATGTGAAGAGTTAACCAGATGGCTCTGCAGGTAATGAAGTCTGCCACCAAGTTGGAAACCTGAGTTCAATTCCTGGAACCCACTTATCAGAAAGAGAGAATTGATTTCCCCAAATCGGCCCCTGACCTTTATATTATGGTACAGTGTGCCCACCACCATAATCAATAACTAAATATTTTTAAAAAGTAAGATGGAGAACAATTGATGAAGATGTCTGAACTTGACCTCTGACTTCAACATGCATGTATGCACGTGTGCATGCTCACACACATTAACATGTACACATACAGAGAGAGAGAGAGAGAGAAAGAGAGAGAGAGAACCATCTCTCAGCCCTTTTTCACAGAAGCACCAAGCACCAGCTGTCTTGAGCATCAGCCTTGCAAGAGGAAGGTGGGCCTGACGCCCCTTGGTGAGCAGTGGCCCCACTGAGCACCTTGGGTTTCTGGGCTGGTTAATGCTCCCTGCTTTGTCCTGTGCTGCTAAGAACCTCACTACCGTCAGCTTTCCCAGGCAGCATAGCATTTGGAACAATATGGAAACTGCAGAAGGCCTGGAAAGAAGGAGACTTCGGAGGCTACACAGTATAGCTGTGTATAGCTATAACTAGGGCTGAGGGTCAGATCTCTCTGGGGTCTGAGGGTGGACCCCAAATCATCACTCTTTCCCTTGGGCTTGATGGGGGAGCTAGTGGGAAAGAGGAAGGACCCTGAAAGGGATAGGAGCCTGTCCCTGCTGGTGGCCCCAGGACTCTGTCATTCCCCAGCGGAAGCTTCGGTGACTGGGCTGAAGGTATCCTCATGATGTTTGGCCTAGCCCACCGGCCTGGGACAGTCAAGCCTCGACCCCGTTTCTTCTCAGCTCAGCTTCCTGCACGGCCCACCCCACAGCCAGGCTCTAGGCTGTCATTTCAGTGCTGCCTCCTGCCTGCCTGCCTGCCAGTTCCCTCCGGGAACGCTCTGTGCCCTCAGCTGCCAGCATCTCCGGCATGACGATCCTCCAATGCCAGAAAGAGAGGGCCACATGTTCCCCATATGCCACTGGGATGGAAAGTTTGGACCAAACAGCTGAGCTGGCCTCTCTTCCTCCTCCCCGGATGGAGACCCCCCTACTCTTCTCTTTGTATTTCCTAAGGGACCTTCTACTCTGACCAAGCAGGAGACACCATGTGGGATGGGGTCATGGTGGTGTCCGGCCAGCACTGGTTTCAAATCAATAGCTGTGTCCAGGAATCAAGCTGAGTATCAGGCACCTCCAGTGAGGACTGGTAGGCCAGGGGAGGCTGCTCTGAGGTTGAGCAGCCGTCTCTCTCTGGGGTATCCCCCACTTACCCATCTTTCACTGTTAGCCCTACTTCACAGATTTCTCCCTCCGTCTTCCCCCCCCCCCACATCCTGCCCCCTTTCTCTGCCTCTCCATCTTTCCCCAGGTACTCCATTGGTTATGTCTGATTGCGCCCTCTGACATCAAGTTCCTGTGTTGGGGTGTTAGTACTGGGAGGTGGTTAGGTGGGGGGCTCCTGAGAGCTGTCATGGATGGACTAACCTGAACTCACTGCAAAGGGTGGCCAGCATCTCTTGCCTTATGAGCCCTCCTTCCCTGTTAGGACACATCAAGGAAGGCCCTGCCCAGACATCTTCTCCATATTGAGTCAAATACATATCTGCTCGTTGTAAATGACCAGTCTGCAGAAGAATGTAAGTTTCTTACAGCAGCATGAAACTGACTTCATTCCGTTCCCTTTATCTGCCTTTCAATATCTTAACCTGTCCATCTTTCTCAGTCTGTCTTTCTGTTCTTCCAACCATCCAACCATTGCTTCCTCAAGTCCCTACCCATTACCATAACCATTATCCAGCCACCAAGCTTTCCCTCCACCACCCCATATTACAGCCATGCAATCAGCCATCCACCTACTTGGCCGTTCATCGCTCCCTGAACCTCTCTATCCCCTATGACCCCACCCAGTGTCTACCCTTCTCCCTCTCTTTGTTCATCTCTTGTTCCATCCACCCCTCTCTCCATTCCTCCCTCTTTCTGTATTTTCCACTTTTCTTCTGCCTCTCTCCATCCCTTTATCTCTCATGCAGCAAACAAGCTATGTCCCCATCACCTCCGTCTCTCGTCACCCTCAGCAGCAACTTAAAGGGAGGAAGGTCTGTTGGAGCTCATGGTTTCAGGTGACTTCATTCCAGCATGGCTGGTGAGGTGTGGTGAAATGGTTCTCCATCTGTGCTGCAGAAACACGTGGCCGGGCTCCTCCCATGGTGACTGTACTAGGAAGCAGAGAGCTAGCCCAGAACCAGAGGCTGGAATAACCTTCACACCCATTCACCACACCCAGGTCTCTGTCCACCTAACGAGAGTTCTTCCTGGCCTGGGCTCATCATTGTCTCTTCCCAGACCAGCAGGCTTCACACAGTGGCGTGTCGACATGTTTCTCTGATTAGATCTCATGGTGCTGCTGCTGCCTCCCAGAGCTTCTGCAGCAGGGAGCGTTCAGCCTGCTGGTGAGTTCAGTGTCACAGGGTCTGCAGTTATGTGGGGCCTGTGCTTGGGAAGCAACTGGACAGCAGAGAAACACAATGGCGGGGATCCAGCTGCTGTGAGCGCACACAAGGAACTGGGACTTCGCACCCAGCTCTGTCTGTGCCCTTCCCTGTGTCACCCAGCCCTGTCTGTGCCCTTCCCTGTGTCACCCAGCCCTGTCTGTGCCCTTCCCTGTGTCACCCAGTCTTGTCTGTGCCCTTCCCTGTGAAGCTATAAGGAAACTGTTTGTTTAGTCACTCAAGTACAAGAACAGAGACCCTGGCATGGTGAGGGTGTGAGTGAGCCTCTGCCCTGGCACAGTGTGGATGTGTGTGTAGTGGGGTGAGAGTGCCTCCACCCTGGCACGCTTCGGGGTGGGGGTGGGGCCTGAGTGTGCCTCTGCTTCCTCCAGCCCCACTCAGAGCAGTTTTTTGTCAGTTACTTTTCTAGTCTCTCAGACAATATACCTGGCATCTTCACAAGGGCACTTATTCGGCCCCCAAGTTTCTGAAGGCTTTGTATATCATGGTGGGGAACAAATGAGAGGCTGGCTCTCTCTCCACCATGGACGCCTGTGGCAGGGCTTCTCACGCGGTGACTAGACCAGGAAGCAGTGAGCTACATCGGAACCTCCCGAGTTGCAGCATAGTGGGCTACGTCCACAGCTAAGCTTCATGTGCCAAGGGTTGCATAGCCTCCCAGTAGAGCACAGACCGAGTGTTTAAACATGAGAATGTTTAAACTCAAAGTGTAGAGGGGTTCTAGCAAATGAAGTCTCCAGCTTCACCTTTGACCTCTCCTCCAACAAACAGCCCTGCCTGCACCTATGCCTCCCACCACTTCCCCCAGCCTGGAGCACCCCAGTCTCCTCCAGAACACCTCTCCAGGGACCCCCTTATTTTGAGAACTCGTACAGTGTGTTTACCTTCTCTCATACATGGCTCCTTCTTTGTCTTGCCTGAAGATGTGTTGAGTGAAGATATAGCTTCTCTCTCTCTCTGAGCAACACCAACAGGGTGTGGCTTCTCTGTCAGTCACCGGTCCCCTCACATATATAGTCTATATGAGAATGTACTCAGTAGACAAAACAATGACAAATACAGTGAGCTAGATTTATAGCCAGGAGGGCACTAACCCTGTCTACTGGCAAGCAAAGCATAGGCCAGAACAGTAGGGGCCGGATGGGCCGTGTCCTGACTGCAAGCCTCCCATCCAAAGGCTAACCCATCCTGACTCTGCTAACCAGGCCCAAGTCTGCTTAGCTTCTGAGATCAGACGAGATCAGGCTTGATTAGGGCAGTATGGTCATAGGCCCTGTCTGCAGTTCTCAAAGTGCACCGAGCTTGCTCCCAGTCCCTCCTGACCCGACGCCTGCCCACTGAATAGGTATTTCCTCTGAAATCCCATTAAGGCTTAGGATCAAACTGAACTTCTGTTATCTGAAACTTCTAAGATTCCCAAGACCCCCCTCTCCATGGTTGTAATAAGCAGTAAGGACAGCTGGGGAGGGGGCCTCCGAGGCGCTGCAGAAAGTCATCCAGGAGATCCAAGTTTGCAGCTTTGTAAGTCTCTCTGCTGGGGTGTGTAGTGGCAAATTAGCTATTACTGGCTTTGGCTTCCAGCACGGGTCATGCTCCCAACCACCCGCCCAGGAGCTCTTTGGATTCTCAAATGAAAGACAACACACACACACACACACACACACACACACACACACACACACGTCAATTTTTGACATACCTTGACTAGCCCAAAGGTTGAGCACTCCTAAACCTCCTCCCTGCTAGCAAATGCTCCCCTTCAGTACTCCTGAGACTCCTAAACCTTCTCCTGCTATCCTAGGCCCAATCGGGAAAGTGGCTACTGGCTGGAACCACACAAGGGAACTGGTGCTGGTATTTTCTGGAGATGGGACTTGCTTGGCTTAGGGACTCTCATTCAGGAATCCCACAACTTCCAGGGCCCTACTCTTCTCCCTAGCTTGTCTTCATGGGGGGCTCGAAGGCAGGCAGCCTACTGCAAACCCCCAGTCTGGGGGCGCCTGTGTCCTTTGTTCATAACAGGTCCTTGGTACTGTCCACATTCGCCATGACTTCTGATAGACGTGAGTATCCATGTTTACTGCTGGACTGGGTCCCCGAGCTCACCTCGGTACTCTGTACCACAGCTCTGCCAACTTTGCAATTCTGTCTGTGTCACTCTCCTCTCAGAGTGCAGGAGAGCCTGAGCCGTAAGTGCACTCAGGAGAAAACGCAAAGCGAGATTTATTCCTGTTCTGACAAATCCCCACCAACGGACTCCCAGGCAGCCAGGGCCCCAGTGTAGGACAGGGCAGGATGGGCATCTAAGCCGGAAGCTGGGAGGGGAGAGGGGAATGGCCAATCCACCCCAGCTGTTCAAACATCCAGGCCCCCTTCCCTCTTCCTTCCCAAATCCCTAGTCAGCACTCCAGCCTGGCTCAGGGCCACCCTGGCTCCCCTGGTCTCTACAGTAAACACCTTGTAGAGATTTCCTCCCACAGACAGAGGAGATCTCTAAGCCCCCTCCCCCAGAAAACCACCACCCACTGGGGAAGGGAGGAGGGGGAGGTGCCAGGTCGGCAGAGCAGGGAACAGATAGGATGTCTGTACTGAGCTCTGAGGCCAGCATAGGGTGTGTGAACCATGAGAGAGCAGAACACTGCTGCCCCGGGTTCCTATCCTGTGCTCCCCCACCTGTGTGGTACATCCCACCCTCAGTGACCATCCCTTTGCGGCAGACACTCCTCTTCCTTACACTCAGCTGGGGTGGGTGCCAGCCCCTCCCTTCCCTAAGCATTCTCCTACAGCCCTGGCTGTAGACCCGGGACACTTGTGTGGAGACCCTCCAACCTCACCACCAGCTCACCATGAGGAACGAGTGTCAAGTGAAGGGCTCAGCACCTGCGATCCATTCTTGGGTCATTGTCTGCCTTCCATGATGATTTCTTTGTGAGACTCCTACCTATGATCCTGGAATCTGTGGACCCAGGTGGTCCTTCACGGGATTGAACCCAGAGCCACGGGGAACTGACCTCTAATGAGCTGGTCACTCTACTCTTGGGAGTTTACTTTCCTAGTCTGTTTGATGGTCACGTGACCTGGGAGGTAGGCATTGCCATTTAGTCTATGGAGAGGCAGCCATTGTTGTAAGCATGGGCGTCTGTGCTCTCTGAGCTTCTCACTCTTGGTATTGAGGCTTACAAATAAGGCTGTGCTGGTTCCATTATACTTTGTGCTCTTTAAAAAGCGAGCTGGGGAAGGGGAGCTAGAGAGATGGCGCAGCAGATAGGGGCACTGGCTGCTCTTGCAGTTGACATATTTTCTGTTCTTAGCAGCCACATGACAGCTCGCAACTGTTGGAAACTCCAGTTCCAGGGACACCTGACATTTTCTTTCTGCCTTTGAGGGCACTGCACATGTGTGCATACATACATACATGCAGGTAAAACATTCATACATGTAAAATAAAAATAAAAATAAACCAATCTTAAAATTTTAGTTGTTTATTTGTTTGTTTGTTTGGTTTGTGTGAGTGTGTGTATGTATGTGTGTGTTGGTGTGTATATATATGAGAGAAAGTCTGTTCTTCCAGGAGTCAGTTCTTCCTTCTGTCTTGTTTTGAGCAGGGTCCCTCTTGTTTCTGCTAGGCTAGCTGATCTATAAGCTTCCCAGCAGTTCTGTCTCCACCCCCATCTCACCTTAGGACTGCAGGGATTACAGATGCATGTCCCTGGGTCAGGCTACACATGGGTCCTGGGGATTGAACTTGTGTTGCCAAGGTTTGACCAGCTAGTGTGTCTATCCACAGAGCCATCTCCCTGGCTCTTACATTCTTTCCTAACCCTAACCATACACCAATGGATTCCTTTGAGCTGTTCGTGTAGTCAGTCATGTTTGCAAATCAGATTTTTTCCTTTCCAGTCTTCTGCTGTGATTATTCTATAGCATCAGACCTGGAGTGAACAGCATCAGTCTTTTGTCCTGAAGTCAAAGTAGCCTTGCGTTCTTGGGATAAGTTGACTTCGGCCATGAGAAATCATGGCTTTTATGCATTCCAAAATTCACTTGGTCTACACCTTGCCCAGAATATTGTGTTAACTTTAGAAAAACAAGAAGGGTAAACATGTCCTTTCCATGCATGTGGGTCGGGTGTCAGGGTTATACCAACTTCAGCACCATGTGCTGGGGGTTTCTCGTCTATTCTGACCTCTTAAATGTGCTATGTATGCTGTGTAACACTGGAAGCATCCAGAGCTGGGGAGCTTGGGCAGAAGCTGTCTGTGAAGCTGTCTGAGTGGGCTACCAACTGTGAAAACTTTGATCATTGGGTCAGGGTTCCAGGTGGGACCGCCTTGGGAGGTATTTTTATATCATATTAATTTTTATACTTATTTTTTAAATTTTAATTGAATTATTATTATTATTATTATTTATTTTAGTTTTTTTTTTAAGACAGGCTTTCTCTGTGTAGCCCTGGCTATCCAGGAACTCACTTTGCAAAACAGGCTGGTCTAAAACTCAGAGAACTGCCCACCTCTGCCTACTGAGTGCTGGGATTAAAGATGTGCGCCACCACACCCGGCGACTAATGTTCTATGTGCAAAAGTGTTTACCTACATGTAAGTCTATGTACCGCATATTTGCCTGGTGCCTAAGGAGGCAAGAAGGAGGCATTGGATTCCCTGGAACTAGAGTTACAGGCAGTTGTGAGTCATCCTGAAGATGCTGGGAACTGAACCTGGATTCTCTGAGAGCAGAAAATGCTCTTGACTACTAAACCATCTCTCTAATTAAAAAATTAAATTTTTAATTAAAAAAATTTAATTAAATTGTATTTGGGGGTGTACACCTCCTAGCAAGTATGTTAAGATTTGAAAGTAACTTTTAAGAGTCAGCCCCTCTCCTTCTACCATGTGGGTCACAGAGATTGAACTCAGGTCCTTGGCTTGGTGGCAGGTATATTACCCACTGAACCATGCTGCTAGTCCTAAGTTTATATGTCTAAAAATTCATGGATGTCACATACTTTGAAAAGCATGTTTGAATAGAGTTAATAAAGTCCTTATTATTTTAACAGCTCAAACAACATACCCCATGCTCCCTTATATTTTCTGCCTCCTGTTCTTTAGTCACTTCTGATCATCCTTCTAGCCTTCAACCCTTTCTTTGTGGCTTGCATTTTCCAGACTTTCATAAAATATATCCATACAGCTCTCTGTGTCAGGCCAGCCTAGTTACTCCTTTTGTCCTAATCTATCCTGTTATCTTATTCTACCCTGAGGCCTTTTCTACAGAGCGGATGCTGGGTTTGACAAATACGTTTCCTATACTCGTTCATATGATCCAGTGGCATCTATTTTTAATCTGTTAGTACAGTGGATTCTTTTGATGGATTTTGTGTGGTGAGCTAACTTATTTTCTGTAAGAGAATCACTTGGTCAGGAAGCACCATCAATCCTGAGATATGGTCACGTTTGTTTTCCTTGGTGAGACTTTAGTTAAGGTTTTTGTACCTGTCTTCCTGAGGACGTCTGCCTCTGTCCCAGCTGTAACCTGATTCTCCTGTCTTTGGCTTCCAGTAGCATCAGAGCAATACTAACACACCAGAATGAGTTGAGACGCTAATTAGTGTGCATGTCTGGGTGTGCATATTAGTAATAATATTTTTTTATTTTAAAGTTTCAGTAGAATTCCTCTGTGAAGCTATCTGAACTTGGCATCTTCCTTGTGGACCATTTTAAATATGCATTCTTTGTGTTATTGTGGTTGTTGTTGTTAGGACTTGAGTTATTCAAGTCACTTTCTTTTTCTTGAGTGAGCTTTGATAGTTTGTGTCTTTGAAGGGATATCATTTAATTCAAGTTGACAAACAGATTGGTGTGAGGTTTATAACATTCTCGTGTTATGCTGGTAGCCGAGGAGCGTAAAGTGACGTGTCCTCTCTGGTTCCTGATCTTGGCAGCGCGCTGCTTCTCCCTGGGTGGAAGGTTATCGATTGATTGTCTTCTCCCTGACTCAGCATTGATTTCACTCTTCCCCACATGCTGTTTCTACTTTTAATTGTTATCACCTTTCCCTCCAATCTCCAGCACTTCATTTCTTTTACTTTGAGTTTAATTTCCTTTCTGTTTCAACTTTCTTAGGGTAAAAACAGAGGCAATTTATGTCAGACTCATTTTACGTCATATATGTACTTAATAGCATAAACAATTGCTCTGATTTCTGTTTTGCATGTATCATAAAATATTTATTATCTTATTTAAATATTTATTCAATTCAAAGTAATTTCTATCCCTCTTTTTTTTAAAACAATGCCTATTTTACTTTTTAAATTATGTGTATCTGTGAAGGGTTATATGCAGGAGTGCAGGTACATACAGGGGACAGGAGAGGACGTCATGTCTCTTGGAGCTGGAATTACAGGCAGTTGTGAACCAACTGTTATGGGTACTGAGGGTGAAGTCCATTAGAAGAGCAGTTGATGTCCTTAACCACTGAGCAATCTCTCCAGGAATCTCTACCCTTCCTTTTTGAGAAAGGGTTGTACAGAGGCCAGGCTGGCCTACATGCTATGTACCTGAAGATAGACTTGAGCTTCTAATCCCTTTGTTTTTATCTCTTGAATACTGGGATCTCAGGTATGTCCTGCTACACCTGGTTTATCCCGTTGTCTTAGGGTTTCTATTCCTGCATAAAACATCACGACCCAATAAGTAAGTTGGGGAGGAAAGGGTTTATTCAGCTTACACTTCCACATTACAGTTCATCACCAAAGGAAGTCAGGACTGGAACTCAAGCAGGTCAGGAAGCAGGAGCTGATGCAGAGGCCATGGAGGGATGTTTCTCACTGGCTTGCTTCCCCTGGCTTGCTCAGCTTGCTTTTTTATAGAACCCAAGACTACCAGCCCAGGGATGGCACCACCCACAATGGGCCCTCCAACCCTTGATCACTAATTGAGAAAATGCCTTACAGCTGGATCTCATGGAGGCACTTCCTCAAGGGAGGCTTCTTTCTCTGTGATAACTCCAGCTTGTGTCAAGTTGACACACAAAACCAGCCAGTACAGCTGTTCTGGGGATTTTACCCAGGACTTAATGCATGTTAGGTAAAGACTCTACCAACTGACCTACAGCAGCCTACCTCAACACCTTTTGAAATTCTCATTATAAATTCGAAAACATTTTGGATTACCTTTTTTATCAGTTGAATTTCTTATTGTCATAAAATTATAATGTTATACAAGACTCGTGAATGATCTTTGTTTTGAAATATACTTTAAATTAGAATAAACTATATTCACTATAGTTTTCTTTTAATTAATATTAACTAGCTTTTCCATACTTTAAATCTATTGTATATTTACATTTATGGGTAACATGTTATTGGGTCTTGATTGCTTCTCCAATCTCTTAATGTCTTCATTCCTTTTAACAGGGATGTTGTTTTAGGAGGTTTTGGGTGCCTGCTCATGTGCAGTTATTCTTAAAATACCTTTGCTAACTCAATGAATGGGCATTCCTAAGTCTTCCCCTGCTATCCCAGGCCCAGTCGAGGAAGTGGCCAAAGGCACCTTACAGAAACTCATGGCTGGATGAAGCTGTGCTCGCTGCCCTGCGCTGTGCCCAGTCATTGGCTATTGGCATCTTTATTGATAGATCAAAATGCGATTGAGGGCAATAACCTTCAATGTCAGTAGCACAGATTCCTGATCAAAGCATCAGAACCACCCTCTACAGGATGGTTCATTTACATTTAATGTAATTATTGACATATATATTAGAGTTCTCCAGAAAAACATAGCCAACCCATCTATCTATCTATCTATCTATCTATCTATCTATCTATCTATCTATCTCCATCTCTGACTCTATTCATCTACTAACTAAAGGATTTACCAGATTAGCTTACAAGAGCAGAGGCCTTTTTGTTTGTTTGTTTGTTTGTTTGTTTGTTTTTGGTTTTTTGGATTTGGTTTTTTTCGAGACAGGGTTTCTCTGTATAGCTCTGGCTGTCCTGGAACTCACTCTGTAGACTAGGCTGGCCTCGAACTCAGAAATCCACCTGTCTCTGCCTCCCAGAGTGCTGGGATTACAGGCGTGCACCACCACCGCCCAGCTTGAGCAGAGGCTTAATAGTCTACAGTCCCATCCATCTGTCAGTAGTTACTCAGGCCAAGAAGCTGGAAGCCTCAGGATCGGAATGAGGTGAGTGAACACCCCATCGTGGCTGAAGTCCTCCTTCAGAGCCACCAGTACACATTTATTTTCAAAGGTCCTGATGCTCATGATCGTCAGCAGAGACTGTACCTGCCCAAGCAAGAGAGTGTGCGTTCCTTCCTGTGAGAGTTTTCCCCCTGACTCTTCATCCTAACACCTGCTCAGGGGCTCACAGTCGGGATGGGTATTTCTCAGCTCAGTTCACAGACCCGTACGTCTTATCTGGAAATACCCTCACAGAGAATTCGGCAGTACATTAGACTGACAGCCAAGTAGGCATCACAATAAGGTTTAAACAGAATCATCTTTATTTTCTGAATATCTTCTGTTCTTTGCTTTTATTCTCTTGCTTTTCTGCCTTTTTGGATTATGTTTATCTTATTTATTGAACTTTATTCAATATAACCCTTTGTCTCATTATTTAGTATTTTCTATATTTGTGTGTGTTCATGTGAACACGTGTGCACTTGTGTCATGGCATGCGTGTAAAAGTCAAGGAATAAATACACAAAGGTTTGTTCTCGCCTACCATGTGGGTTCTGAGGAATAAACTCAGGTGGTCAGGCTTGAGAAGAGAGAACCGACTCCAGAAATTGGTCCTCTGATCTTCAAATGTATACTGTGGCATAAATACATTTACACATGTATATATACACACAAAATAATAAATTAATAAAATTAAAATCAAAATCTGTTATTAAAAAAAGAAATGGGTAGACAAGTTTGTGGGCTCAAAGATCAAAGCAAACTAGCTGGCCAGGTATGGTGGTGTGGTGTACTCCTTTAAACCCTTCACTGGAGATGCACAGGCAAGTGAATCAGTGTGATTTCGTGTGATTTCCAGTCCAGCCTGGTTCATGTAACAAGTTCCACCAGGCCGACTGGGGACACATGGTGAGACACTGTATTAAAAAAAAATAATAACAATAATGAAATACAACAACCAAGCTGGCTTAGGCCTTGGCGTTTGTATTGAATGGATCCATCCTGTCTGAAAAGCACACGAAGGGAAGGCCCACCAGCCGAGGAAAGGGCCACACTCACCATAGATGCTCAGTGACCTAGCAGCCGCCATGGCCATCTGGACTGAGATGCGCCTGCCCCGCGGGGCTCGTGGTAGGCTTGGCGGCCGGTAAGACAAGGTAGGAGTTCGCATGTGCGCAACTCCTTTCCCTCCCTGATGACTAACAGTTTTATTTTTCTGCACGGCCTTTTCCTTGCTGTCTTTGATAGCTCTCTATTCTTACCCACCAAGGTTGAGGTCAACATCATGTCACTCGTCTGCTCAACAGCGTGAAGAGCTCCTGGCCTCTCACTCCACCCATTCTGCTTCCAACCTATGTGCAACCCTCGCCCAGCACCTCCCTCCGCCTTGGTTAGGCGGCCCCTCAGCAGCTGCCCTCGCCCAGCACCTCCCTCCGCCTTGGTGAGGCAGCCCCTCAGCAGCTGTTATGGGTGTGGGGTAGGTAGCCGTTGTTTGGATCTTAACCACATGTGTACTGTTATGTTTTCCCACCATTCTCTTGCCTCTCAGGCCTTCCAAATGAAATGTTTCCCTTCCTCTGTGAAGTACAAAATAAATGTGTTAAAAAGCCAACGAGTTTATTTCTCTATCATTTTATATTCACGAAATCCAGGCATTTAAATGGCGTGGTTCAGTGGCTTTTACACGTAATAGCCAACCTATGTTTTGATCACTTGCCAAACAACTTCAAAACCATTAGTTGCTCCACACTGCTTCCTAAATCCCTCAGCCCCTAGCAGCCAGTAGCTACTCTGTTTTCTATTTTTACAGATTTCCCTGTTTTAATCATACAAGCTATGGTGAAGTCATACAGTATGTAGTTTTTAGAGGCAATGGTCCATTCTAGTGGTCAATTCCTGTAATCATCACACTCTGGAGGTTCAGGCAAGAGAATTGGGAGTTCAAAACCATCATCAGCTATATCATGAGTTCAAGGCCAGCCTGGGTTACATGAGACTCTGCCTAAAACAAAACAAGGCTCCTTATCTCGTCCCTTGTAACTACCCCTATATTCCTTTTATTGCCACATGGTATTCCACTGTATGGATATACTGTCTATTATTACTTAATCATTTTTCAACTAGTGTTCAGGTATCCGTTAAGAATAAAGCTGTTGTGAACATGTATGTACCAAATGTGTCTCAGCTGGTGTTGCTATTGCTATGATGAAACACCATGACCAAAGCAACTCGGGGAGAAGAGGGTTTATTTGGCGTACTCTCCTCCATCACAGTTCATCATCAAAGGAAGTCAGGATAGAACTCAAGCACGGTGACTGAAAGCTGGAGGCAGGAGCTGATGCAGAGGCCATGGAGGGGTGCTGCTTACTGGCTTGCTTCACATGACTCGCTCAGTCTGCTTCCTTATAGAACCCAGGACCACCTGCCCAGGGATGACCCCACTCATAGTGGGCTGGACCCTCCCCCACCACTAGTGATGGAAACGCCCTGCAGGCTTGCCTACAGCTGTATCCTATGGAGGCATCTTCTCAGTTGAGGGGCTCTCCTTTTAGATGACTCTAGTTTGTGTCAAGTTGACATAAAACCAGCCAGGACATAATGTTTATGTGGTTGTGTTTTCATTTAAATGAAATTTATATCCAGGAATCCAATTGCTGTATCATGCAATAAATTCTTGTTTAATGTTTTGAGAAATTGCCAAACTGCTTTCCAAAGTGGCTGCATAATTTTGTATTGCCACCAGTAGTGTGGGAGCACTCGTTTCTCCATATCTTTGCTAATAATGTATTTCCTGCTCCTCCTCTGTCTTAGTCACTTTTCTATTCATATGACAAAACAACATGACCAAGGCAACTTACAAAAGAAAGCATTTAATCTGGGGGTTCATCGTTCCAGAGGACTAGAGTCCATGACCTCCGTGATGGGCAGCTCGGCGGCAGGCAGGCATGGCCACCGAGCTGTAGCTAAGAGCTTCCACGGGAAGGAGGACAGACAGAGAGCCAACTGAACCAACATGTATTTTTTTGAAACATCAATGCCCACCCCCAGTGACGCACCTCCTCCAACAGGACCACACCTCCTACTCCTTCCCAAAAAGTCCCACTAAATGGGGGACAAGTATTCTAATATATGAGCCTGTGGGAGCCATTCTTATTAAAAACACCACACCCTCCTACCTCTCTTTCCTCCCTTGTTTCTTGTTTCCTTGTTATCCCCTGATATTTGGCCTTTCTCTTCCTTCCTTCCTTCCTTCCTTCCTTCCTTCCTTCCTTCCTTCCTTCCTCCCACTCTTCCTCCCCTCCTTCCTTCCCTCCTCCTCCCTCTCCTTTTTACAGCCATCTTACCAGGTGTGAAGTAGTAATGTCTCATATTAGTGTTGATTTGCATTTCCCTAATAGCTAATAATGTTAAGTCCCTCCCCCACATGCCCATTGGACATTCATATAGCTTGATCAAAGAAAAGACTTTTCAAACCTTTTGCCTACCTTTTGCACACTACCCTGAATGCAACCGTTAACCTGTCTGCCTGCTTTTCAGTTTGATTGTCCTTCTTCCTGCAGTCTGGCACTGGCTCCTGTTGGGTGTCTGCAGACTCATTCTCAAGGGCTGAAGTCCTTTGAACTGTCTTCCTGTTTGTCACAGTGCAGACATTTTTTATCTACTTTTCCTTTCGATGTGCTTTTGGGGTTAAGTTTCTTTTAGGATTTCTTCTGCACTCCTACCCATTCTGAGGAGGGTTAACATTTTCAGTTCTTTGATACAGGCTTGTGATAGATCTTCAGATAATTTTAGTACTCAGTGTGAGGAAAGACTCCATTCTTCTGTGTGTTGACACTCAGTTACATGAGAACCATTTGTCGAAAAGAATATTCTTTGCCCACCGAATCGTCTTGGCACCTTTTCTGTTCCTGTCGCGTTTATTTCTAGGATCTCGGTGCTGTTCCATTGATCCAGTCACTGCCAAAGTCACATTGTCTTCATTACTTAAAAGTGTCATGGTTGGATTAAACTCAGGGAGTGCCAAGCCTCTAACTTTGTTCTTTTCCAAGTTTGTTTTAGTTCTTCTTTTCTCCCTAAATTTCCATACTCATTTTAGGATGAGCCTGTCACTGTCTGTAAAAGCAGTCTGCTGAAATTTTGATAGGAATTGCACTGACTGTGCAAATCAATTTGAACTGTATTGCCATCCAAACAAAGTGAAATCTCCCAGTGGATGGAGAAGGAAATATTTCCATCTATTTATGCTTCCCTTAATGTATGTCAGCAATAGCTGATGGTTTTGAGGAAGAAATCTTTGCCTTTCTTTTGTTAACTGTATTCTTGAGTATTTTACTCATATGATGTCACTGAAAATGGAGCTCTTATCTTAAGTCTATCGGGGTTAGTGCTAGAGAAACAAGAGGGTTTATACTCTGATCTCAGCCCCACATCCTTGATGAATATGTTTGTTGACTCTTTAAAAAATTTTTTAACTTTCTTATAAAAGACTAGCAAATGTAAAACCATCACACACTGGAGTCAACCAGACCCAAAGTCTACATATCTCAATGCGCATCTAAACAGAGTAGTCATTTGGGATGGAAGCTGTAACACTTCACACTGTATTTCACACTCTCACTACTGAATATATTTTATGGACTTATCCACAACCACCACAAACAACAACAACAACAACAACAACAAAAAACAACCAAAAAACCAAAAGCAGACTTAGAGCTAGGAAAACAATATACCCAGAGAACACAGTTCCCTAACAGGTATTTGCTGCCTTATGTTTGTGGCTGCCGTCTTGACAACAGCGAAGAAATGGAATCAATCTTGTTGTCCACCATTAATTTTTCAGGAATTAAGTAATTAAATGAGTCACATAATCTCAAAAACAAACCACATACTTTCCTTTATATGCAGAATCTGCCAATAATATATGTAGATGTGTAAATAAATGTGCTCATCTGTATGGCAAGACAGGTAGAAAAGAGTGCGAGGAAGATCAAATATCAGGGGATAACGAAGAAACGAATGTAGGAATAACCAGACATGATTTATGAAAAAAAGATATAAAATGAGTTATTTGTTAGTTCTTTTCTTTTCTTTCCTTTTGTTTTGTCTTTTCTTTTCCTTTCTTTTCTTTTCTTTTCGACAGGGTTTTTCTGTGTGTGGTGAACTCACTCTGAAGAGCAAGCTGGCCTTAAACTCACAGAGATCCATCTGCCTTTGCCTCCTGCATGCTGGTATTAAAAGAGTGAATCATGGCCACCCAGCCTATTAGTACTTTTTAATATGTTATTTTTTGTTCATGTGTATGTGTGCGAGCGCGCGCGCGCGCACACACACACACACACAAGCATACTAATTACATGCAGTTGGCAGTGGGGGGCCAGAAGACTGCATCAGACGCCCTGAAGCAGGAGTTAAAGGGGATCTACCATGTGGGTCCTGGGAATTAAACCAGGCCCTCCGCAGGCATAGTCAACACTCTCAGCTGCAGAGCTGCTGCGCTATCCGGGTGCCCAGAACCCAGTCTAGTAGCCCTAAGCTAATCCAGAGGACTTTCTGCCAGTGTCAACGGGACATCTACAAATACAGCCATCTTCCTCTTTCCAGTGCAGAGTCTCTCATTTCTTCTTACTTGACTGCCTTGGCTAGAACACCCAGTGCAATGGTAAGTAGGTCAGGACTGTGGGCATCCTGGTCTTGCCCTTGGCCTTATGGAGGATAGCTATGTCCTCAGAGTGCCTGCCGGGCTCCTTCTCTCTACACCTTTATACCAGAAACCTGGGTTCCTGAGATGGAAGCTTCTAGGTTAATGACTATGTTATTTTAGCCACACCAGTTTCAGTTATATTACCCTCCCCCACCCCCCACCTCACCTTCTGGATTGAACTGAGCTGCTGAGAAAGAAGCCTCTGCCTGCCGGCCGTTGGCAGATGGCTCTGGCCACTCCCACCAGCTCTGTCTCGACTGTGTTGTCCATTGGGTTGGGATTTCCACACACATCCACATGTGCAGATGCAGTTTTGTTGAGGTTTGTTTGCTTGCTTGTCTAAGACTTTCTGTCCTTATTCTCTCTTTCAAGATTTGTTTAAATTAATTGATTTTATTTTGTGTGCCTTGTTGTCTAGTGCTGTGAAGAGACATCATGACCTCGGCAACCCTTATTTTTAGTTGGGGTTGCAGTTTCAGAGGTTGAGTCCATTGTTACCGCGGTGGAGAGCGTCGTGCCATGTAAGCAGACAAGGGGCCGGAAAGACAGCAGAAAGTTCAACGTCAGACAGCAGAATGCAGACAGCAGGAAGAGAGACGCTGGGCCAGGAACAGCATTTGGCAATCTCAAAGTTCACCCCCAAGTGCCACAATTCCACCAAGGCTACACCTCCTAATTCTTTCAAATAACTCCATTCCCTGGTGACCATTCAAATCTATAAGCCTATTGGGGAGTATTCTTATCCAAACCACCACAGGTGTTTGTCATGTGTGAGTCTGTGTGAGGGGGTTGGGTCCCTGGAACGGGAGTTACAGACAATTGTGAGCTGTTATGTGCGTGCTGGGAATTGAACTTGGATCCTTCGGAACAACACTTAGTGTTCTAACTGCTGAGCTCTCTCAATCTCCAGCTCCAGTTTTTTGTTCTTTGTTGTTTTGTTGGCTTTTGTTTTGAGATGGTCTCACTGCTTAGGTCTTCTAGCTGGTCTGAACTTACCGTGTACATCAGGCTGGCCGCAAGCTGATCTGGAACTTACCGTGTAGATCAGACTGGCCTCAAGCCCGTAGGGACCCTCTTGCCTCTGCCTCCTGAATGCTGGGTGGGTGACCTGTTCTAAGAAGTGTTTTTTGGGTTTTCTGGGTCTAAGGCCTGATGCTTTTCTCTAGTTTTGAAAAACTGCCAGTTGCCATCTTGGGGAGCTGAGTTCCTCATATTCTACTTTTGGTGCTGTCCGTGAGAATAGTGTTGGCGCTGTGACATGCCTTGCTGCCCCAGGAGTCTGGTGGGCACACCTGAGAGAAACGGCAGCTGTGGGGCAGCCCAGTGATCACCCCACAGGGATGTGGGCGAGCACTCCAGCAGGGGCGCCTCCTGTTCTGTCCTTCTGCTCAAATGGAGGCCGACTTCGGCAGGCAGCCAGTCCTCTAGCCCTCTATGTTCTGAATTCTGCGCTCTCAGACTCCAGGTGGCAGGGGTGAGGTCACTAGCCTGGTTAAATTCTGAGGCTGATCCTCCATAAACTGCCACCCAGAAATTTTTTTTTGCCCGAGAAGAGCCCATGCTGGGAGTTGCGGTGGGAACTGTTGACCATGCTCAGGGCACTGAGATGATGATGGGAGTTGTCATATGGTATCCTGGGAACCCCCTCCCAAGCTGTACCCCACAATAGGGGATGGCCTTGATGGTCCCTGGAAGCCAATGCTGACCTTGTATGGTAAGCACATTTCGGAATGGTCCCTTCCCTCAAGCAATCACCACAGCAGTGAGAGGGCAGGAGTGAGCGCCTCACAGGCAATCACAGTAAACAGTCCATGTACAAGGAGGGGAGGGCAGAAGCTGGACTCATCTCCCGGCAGCCTGGCACCCACCCAGTGGTATTATACCCACCAGGGACCTATTACTGCTCCCTGTAACATGAGTTCAGCAGGTGAAGTCACCCATCCCAGCCACCCAGCCACCCAGCCACCCAGCTGGTAAGTGAAGGCATCCTACTTTGCATTTGGACTGCATATGACGGCTGGAGCCTAGCAACTCTACCGGAAGAAGGCAGCCTTTGGTCTGCATGTGCTGAGCTGAGAGAGGGGACCTTCCGTGAATGCCCTAGGAGAGGCAGGCCCCTCCCCCACATGGGATGTGTCATCCTCACAGGGTCAGCCAAGAGTGAAGGGTATGCTATAAGGGCGATGGGAACAGAGAAAGATGACATCACCACAGCTTAGTAATTCTTTGGCAGAGCCTGGGTTCCCACCTTGGGAGGGGGAGGGAGGAGGAGGGGCAGTTCATAAGCCTCAGCTAGGAGGCTGCCAAGTCCGAATCCTCAGACACGGCTGGGCACCCAGCCAGGACTACCTCAGACCCTAGGGGCCTCCTGAGTGGGGGACTGAGGGGAAGCTCCAATGAGGACAGTCCCTCTGGTATCTTGGGAGGGGACTCTGGAGAAAGGCGACCAGATCATACAATGTAAAGAGTGATACTCAGACTGTCTGACTGCCTGACTGGCAAGGCCAGTGGCCAGCCATCTCCTAATCGATGCTCGACTGACTGTCTGACTGTCTGACAGTCTGTTGGTTCGTTCCCTCATGGCCTCAAACACTGCCTAACTGATTTACATGATTGACACATGGAGATGGCAGGAAGGGTGGGCTGAAAGCTTGTTCTGTCTGAGATCTCGGGCTGCCCCTGACGCTCAAGCCACCTCCTCAGAAAATCCAGGGTCAGGTGGGAGGCAGGCAGATCATGTGTCTGGTCCTGGTTCCTAGGAGTGCACGCTCTGGCTGTTGAGACACTCACATGCCATCACAGAGTTGCTTTGTGTTGGGCAAGCTGGACTTGGCAAGCAGCTGAGGAAAGTCACGCTGTTTTCCAGTGTCACCATAGAGTCCACCTCGGGAAGTTTACACTCTCGCTCAGGTCAGAAGTCAGCAGTCTCAAGACGCTTCTGATCACTGTGAGATGACGGAACAGCACAGGTTGTTCTTAGTCACAAACACTGGCTGTCGATGAAAAAACGGTCTGACTGGTCCCAGGGCGTGGGTGCAGCACCAGCAGTCCGTGCTACCTCTGCTCTCCTCTTCAGGCATCTGGACGTGATGGCCCTGTGCATGTCTTAGCTTTTCCTCCTGAGGTCACTAGTTGCAGGGGGGGAAGGCTGCCTCAGTTTTGGGGGTCTAGAAATATTGGGCTATATTTGTCACTCTGAGGACCATGTGTGTCTCCTCAGGAGCTGCTCCCCGAAACTTGAGCTTCCCACAGCCACCCTGCACATATTCTGTCATAATGCCCTCAAATATGCATGGCGATGGAACCCTATGGGTATGGGGGGGGGGGAACCAGAGGAGCAGGAGAAGGAGAGGAAAAGGAAGAAGAGGAAGCAGATGGGGAAGAGGAGAAGTAGGGAGAAAGGAAAAGGGAGAGGAGAAGGGAAAAAGGAGAGGAGGAGGGGAAGGAAGAGGAAGAGGAGGAGGAGGAGGAGGAGGAGGAGGAGGAGGAGGAGGAGGAGGAGGAGGAGGAGGAGGAGGAGGAGGAGCTATGTTTGGGGAAAAACTTGGTAGACCAGGCTTATCTTTGAGTCACAGAAAACCATCCGTGTCTTGTACTCTAACTTGCCCCTGGGGTCCTAGTCCACCCTCCCTTTGGAGCCACTTCCGGGTCCTGGGTCTGTTAGATGTTACAAATAGATGCCTGTCTATTTGTACAAATAGATATCTGTCCATCCCATGTCCTCAACCTGCTGACGATACTTGTTGTTATCTCCTACGGTCCATGGGGAAACTTGACCAAATCCAACAGCAGTGGGACAAGCACTCATGTGACTCCCTCTTCACGGGGCTGGGCACTACTCACTTCCTGGGGTACCCTAGCTCCCCCCACATAGACATCCTTCTGACCATCCTTCCTTTCCTCTTCACTAGCCACTGGCCCCACACATCTGCCCCCAGAGCTCACGGCCCAGCCTCTCACCCAGCTTCCCTGGGCTCCTGTGCCATGTGGCCTCCTATCTACCAGCAGCAGTGTAGTCCTCATGGTCGCCAAGCCCTAAAGGAGTCTGAACACTGCTCCAGCTGGAACCTGGGAGCATCCTCAGACCCCGGCTCTCTCACCGATGACCCTCCTTCCTTGCCGGATTCATTTACTTAGGATCACCATCCCATTGCATGGATCAGGTTTTAGTGGTGACACCTGGTGAGAAATCCCTCTGTTCCAGCAGAGGCACACTTGCTGTCCTACAGTCTCCTCAACAGCAACTGTGCCTTGCGTGCTGACCTTGAAACTAAACTCCCTGCCCTGACTTAAGCCCCTCCACCAATCATGATACAAAGATGCTAACTGTCTCCTCACCCACACCTGACCACGCCCACCCATACCTCTGAGCTCTCTTACTCCCACAACTAGCTTCTATTCCCCCTGCTTTGGGCTCACTTGTAGGAATGGTTCCCAGGATTCTCTTCACCTCCAGGGCCTTCTGATCTCGCTCCTTACCCTTGGACACCCTGGTCAGTGCAGAGCAGCTATGGTCTCCTTCCTCTCTGTTCATGAGCTAGAGTAAGAGTGGTCCAGTGCAGAGCCCTGCGGTCTCAGTGTGTCCTCCAGACCCAGGAATTGGGATGGTTATGTGCAGTGCACTGAAATTTGCTGAGCATCTCCTGTGAGTTGGGGCTGTGACAGGCACTCATCATACAGAAGTATCAACATTTCTGCACAGATTCAAGAGTCATATGATACACATATAGACTCAGGCTCAAGAGTACCACACACACACACACACACACACACACACACACACACACACTTGCTAACAAAGACTCTACTTTGGAGATGTTTTCCTTCGTGGCACTCAGGTTTACAAGGGATACCTAACTCTCCAGCACTACCCCCCACTTCCACATAGGCAGCCTCTTTCTTTTCTGGGGTCTCAAGGGACCTTCACTGAACTCTAGCTCTAAGCCTGGCCTGTAACCCCATCTGTGGCTTAGTCACGCAGCTGTCTCACTAGACCTCAGAGGCCTCCTGCATGGCGGACCCCAGCGGGTCACAGGTCATAACTCTGTTCTAAGCTGAGTTCTTTGGGAAAGTGTTGCCCTCTGCTGTTCAAGAGCAGGACAGACCCAGGGCCTTGTTTAGGGGTCCCCTCAGGGCACCCCAATACACAAGGCCCTGAACCTCCCTCTTCTCCATCTCTTCACTCTCTGGCAGACTGGCACCTCTCCTTAAGGCTAACCTCCATGACAGTCCTTAAGAAACCCTCCCGGTCTCTCTCCTGGCCTCCCGCTCAGGCAGGAGGGCATGCGGGCACCAAGCCTGGACAGTGGACAGAACCTAGCCTCTCAAATGCCAGGCAATTGTTCTGCCACTGAGCTATACTCTTAGCCATTTAAACATTTAAAAAATACATATATTTCATTTAGAGATAGTCTTACCAAGTTTTCCAGGCTGACTTTGAACCTATAATCCCCCAGCCTTAGCCTCTAAGTGGACTAGCTGAGTTAACAGGCCTGAGGCACCAGATGCATATGGTGGCCCTGACAGTGCTTACTAAAGGCTGGATTCCCTGAACCCCTCAATCAAGGACCCAGGGCTCTAAGAAGAGGCTGAAGGGTGAGTAGGCCTAGAACAGCACTGTGCCACAAGAATTCCCTGCTGCCTCTGCTCTTTCTGAAGAACCTTCACATTTTCTCCCTCCATCTCTTATTTCTACAATGTGTATTAAATATTCACTTCATATCAGTCTCTGTGCTACAAGCTCGGGCAGGGCATAACACAAACCACAAGCCCTTTCAGTCTCCAGGGAATCTAGATTCCAGCAGAGCGTGCAACCTCCAGGGCAAGGCAGGAGGCAGGAGGCAGGAGGCAGGAGGCAGGAGGCAGGAGGCAGGAGGCAGGAGGCAGGAGGCAGGAGGCAGGAGGCAGGAGGCAGGGGGCAGGAGGCAGGGGGCAGGGGGCAGGGGGCGGGAGGCAGGGGGCGGGGGGCGGGGGGCAGGGGGCAGGGGACAGGGGGCAGGGGTCAGCCCGCAAGCATGATTGGCTGGCTCTGCCCCGAGCAGCTCTTCTGGATCTTTTTTGACCAGGAAGCTCAGGAACTCACGGTGTTCTGTGGCAGCTCTGAAGGGCAGGGCCAGGACTAGGCCCAGTTTTGAAAGGAGAAACCAACAAACAGAGCAGAGCTTGGATTTGAACCCATGGCCCACTGGGCAGACAGACTGAAAGCACTCATCACAGGGAGGCCAGGCCAGGCCAGGCTGCTTGTATAGTCAGGGGTAGAGACAGGAGCTCCTTAAGGCTAATCTGTAAAAAGGAAACTGAGGCAGACTGCTATGGGGCCAGTACTTGACATGTAGCCTGGGACAGCAGGAAGCAAGGTAGACTTGAGTACTGACTGCCCATTTGCAAATGTGGCCTGTTGGGGGCGGGAGACTGGCAAGCACAAGGCTTAGACACTGAAAGGGGGTGAGATGGCGGGTCCACAGTCGGTGAGAGCTTTGCTCTCTCCTCTGTAAGAAGTGATTTCCCGGAACTGTCCAGGAGTGGACAAAGCTGTGATGGGGGGTAGCTATGGCTGTGTGCACAGCACACACTGGTCGTGCCTGCTGCGTACCAGGCACAGGAGTTTAAAGATAGCTAAGGTGGGGTGGCTCACATCTCTAATCCCAGCATTCAAAGGCTGGAAGGAGGAAGACTGGTATGGAGAATTTGAGGGCAACCTAGATGGGTAACAAAGTACTAGGCCAGCCTGGGCTACATAGTAAGAGGCTGTCTCAAAAGTGAAATGAAACAGGAACTGAAGGCCAAGAGTACAGTGTCTTAGCTGAGGCTCTGCACTGCCTAAAGGCCCCAGCATCCCAGGGTAAGGTGACAATATGTGACTGGGACTTCCCTCAGTGCTTGGGAAATCCTCACGCTCCCAGCCTCTTCTCTGCACCTCTTTCCGGCCCTGGTGCGATGCCCCAGGGACAAACACGTGATCACCTGGAAAGAGAAGGCAACCCGGACACTCCCTGCATCATCTCCCACTGGTAAATGGTTCAGGCAGGGAAGGAAGGGCTGGCGCCAGGGCCTGGGGATGCAGCTATTCCACACTCTTTCTCAGCCATAGAACTCTCTGCACCACCCTGCAAGTCAGCAGTTTGACAGCCAGCTGACACTTGAGGTCAGGAGACTCTGTCCAGTCTGCAACACACACAGAGTCTGGGGAAGATTATCTGTCTGTCTGTCTGTCTGTCTATCTATCTATCTACCTGACACAGGGTTTCATGTAGCCCAGGCTAGCCTTGAACTTGCTATGCAGGCAAGCTTATCATAACTATCTGACCTTCCTGCCTCTATCTCCCACAGGTATATACCACCATGCCCAACTTACTCAGCTCCGGGGATCGCACCCGAGGCTAGGCAAGCTATTTTCCATATGAGTGACATCTGAGGTGCAAGTCAAAAGCCACAACTATGATGTCCAGGGGGAAAGACACCTGCCTGAACTCATCCAAGCTGGAGGTAGAGCCTGGGATATCCACTTTCGTTTTTTTTTTAATTGGAAATTGTATGTATTTACGTTTCAAATGTTATCCCCTTTCCTGGTTTCCCTTCCAGAACTCCCCCTCCCATCCCCGCTTCTCCTGCTTCTATGAGGGTGTTCCCTGACTGACCCACCCACCCACTCTTGCCTCACCATCCTGGCATTCCCCTACACTGGGGCATCGAGCCTTCACAGGACCTCCCCTCCCACTGATGCCAGACAAGGCCATCCTCTGCTACATATGTGGCTGGAGCCATGAGTCCCCCCATGTGTACTCTTTGGTTGGTGGGTTAGTCCCTGGGAGCTCTGTGGGGTCTGGGTGGTTGATATTTTTGTTCTTCCTATGGGGTTGCCAACCCCTTCAGCTCCTTCAGTCCTTTCTCTAACTCCTCCGTCGGGGTTCCTGTCCTCTGTCCAACGTTTGGCTGTGAGTATCCGCATTATGAGCAATCATTCTGTACCTCTCTGGAGCGACCCTTTTCTTACATGTAGAGTGATCCTAACCCACCCAGCCTGGCTGGGAGGACTTCAGGGATGAGAGACAGCTTGGCACATGATAGGAACACAGAAAATCCTTCAGTAAAGAAGGAGCAGTGTCACCTGGGTCTGGCGGTGCATCCTACAGTTCTGTAACCAGCATGAGGCCAGCCTGTATTGCATGGCCAGTTTCAGGCCAGCCAGGGCTACATAGTAAGACCTTGCCTCAACTCTCCTCCTCTACCTCCTGCCCTAGAAAAATTAAAAATAAAGACCATTCTAGCGATGAGCCTTTAGGAGCCCCTGGATCAATATCTGATCAAGCGGGAGGTGGGAAGGAAGGAAACGGCCCCAGGTCACCCATGCTTTCCCCACAGCATCAGAGGCCCAGGCTGGCCACTGGAGAGCTGTGGGAGACTCGGTGTGGCTAGGGAGCAGGAGGCTGAGAGCATTCCAAATGACGTCAGCTCCCGTGTCCAGAATGCATCCACTCCCACACTGCTGACATTAAGGCTTGTCAGGCAGGAGACAGACAGCGAGTCTGTGAGGACAGGCGTCTCGGCTCCGCGCTGCCTCCAGCTGTCCCTCAGTCTTACCCTGGACCACCGTCCGCTCAGTCTCAGCACCGTCCTGGGCTGTCTCAGTCCTGCCTTTCTGATGATTAACTGAGAGGATGTGCCTGTCAAACTGAGATGAGGTCCCATCTGTCAAGGGCTCAGAAGCAACTGTCAGGACTGTTATATGTTGTATGAGGTCACCGTCAGATTGGTTAGTGACCAAGGTGGAGTAATTGACATTCAGGTTCTAGGCACAAAAGAACCACAGTTTATACAAATCAGTTGCAGGCTCTGCTGGCTCTCACTTGCACCTGTGGCTGGCTACAGGGCCTGTGAGTGAGCTGGTAACGCTGCCAGAGTGGGGTGCAGCTGCCTGGACCGGGTGATGAGTACCCTACCTCTATCTTCCATCATGATGACCTGGTATTCATATTTCAGTGCCTGGTGTGTGTGTGTGTGTGTGCGCGCGCGCACGCGCGCATGTGACTTCACAACCACTTGAGACTCTGGCTTAGGGTTGGCACACTGTCTCTTCCCCATACCCTGCTAGCCAAATCAAGTCACAAGCCCAGACAAGTCCCTGAGGAGCTGGCCAGAGTCATCGTGCTGACCGGAAATGCAGAACTGTGTGACTTTTGCCAACAGCTGACACAACAGTACCCAGACACAGGGTAAAACCAGGTACCTGCTCCCTCCCCAGGATAGTTCTCCCTGAGTCCACCCTGAGACTATCCTCTCTACACTCTAGCTACCCTCTCTGCCCCTTCTCTCCACCCCCAGTAGAGCCCTTCTAGTGCCTTCCTCCATGGGAGATGGAAGCAGATGTCACAGGACAGGCACAAGCATCCCCCAGTGCAGTCCTGGGGACCCGGGGACCCCATCCCTCATCAGTCAACCCAAGCTCAAATCCTCAGAAGCAGGATGTCTATACAGCACACCTGGATGACCCTGGTCCCGGGCTGCTGGATAAGTGAACCATTAACCCATCCTGAACTAAGCAGTTCCGCCCATCTAAGCTGCAGACAGTTCCCCTGGCCTCGTGAGGAAGGTCTTCCTGCCAGGTGCACAGGGGGAGGCCCAGATCAGGGGCCAGCTGGGGAATGGGAGCAGGGAGGGGGGAGGGGGGGAGGGGGAGGGGGAAGGGGGGAGCAGTAGGAAGTGTCTCATTTGATTGATGCATGCTCCCCCATCTTGATAGAGTAGCCTGAAATGTCCTAGTCACGTGACAGCAGCCGGTCCAGAGACTGGCTTTTTCTATTTATCATGTGCACTTACAGTCAGGGAAAGATGGAGTTTTAATTCCCAGTGCTGCCTTATTTGTCCCCGACACAAGGGCTTTCCCTGCTTTCTGTTTGTATTCCTCCTCCTGTCCTGGCCCCAGCAGACTGGGAGTTCAACAGCTTCATGGACCCTGCTCTTCCGGCTGAGCCCAGCTCCCACCAGGCAGGGTACAAGCAGGCGCCTGGCAACAGGTGAGTCCACGGATGGAGACCTCTAGATGTGCTGCCTCAGGGAAGGCCTAGCTTCTTCGTTTTTCTGAATGAGGTCTTTAATTCCTGCTAGACTTGAGGCCTCATAAAAGGGGCACTGACCCTGAGTCAGTCCCTGGGGGTCATTCTAGCCGGGACAGTGGACATGCTGCTATCACATGCTGAATTATGACTCCTCCAGCCCCCATCTTCAGACTTGATCTGTCCTTTCTCCCCAGTATCTTGTAGAAAGGTCTATCCTGCTCCAGACATAAGCTGTTGCCCGAGGCATTTGAGGTGACATGGGGAAGGGGGCTCTGTTCCATCAGAATCCTTTGCCTCTGGACAGGGGCTCTTTTGACCTGACTGACTTGATTTCAGTGTGGGGACAGAGTAACCCCTGCTTCCTGCTTTTCGCCATTCTTCTGTTTCCTTCCCCAGGATGGCCTGGGGTGTCCCACTGTGCGCTTGTGCTCTCAGCAGCTGGCCGTTGTACACTGAGGTGCATTTTTATTCATGTGGGTGGCTGTGCCTGTCACAGGCTTGTAATGTGCTTCCCCAGGCACTATTGGGCTCTACCAAGGGCACCCTTCTTCCTTCTGCCCAATGTACCCATGTGACAGTCTTCTGCCTTAGCATGTCCCTAGCCTGCACCGTGGCAGGAGGAACAACAGCCTGGAGGTGGCGCTGGTGCCCACTGAAGACCCTACAGGAGCACAGAGAGCACAGCAGCCCAGAGCTGAAGTACCTGGGTGCCCCAGGATTCAGGGGTCTAAAGCCAGGTCCTTCCTGACAGAGCTTCACAGGCCTGAAGGGAAAGGAAGGAGGTGGGGCGGGGAAGGGAAGTCAGTGTGACCCCTGGCACCCGAGAGGCTCATAGCTTGATAGCATGACACAGCCTGGAAGGTTTCCCAGGCTCAGCAGAACCCAAGGTTTCCTCCTGGGAGGCAGAGATGTGGGGCTGAGGTGGATGGAACAGACCCAGTATCTGTCTGGTGCCTTCTCAAGCCACTGATACCAACTTTCCCTAGTTCCAGGGTCCTCTGTGGAGTCACTCCCCCAGAGTACAGCAAACATATGCCCTGGGTCATCTAACTACCAGGGCATCTCTTGGACTATCACCTCCTTCCCTGACAGGGGCAGAGGCCCAAGTGGCCTTTGAAGCCAGAAGCATGGGCTTCAGGCCTTGCTCTGGCGCTCTCGGGTCACCAGGCTTTAGGTAGAGTAGGCAGGTAAGAGCTACCACCCTGGGCGGAACCCGTCCTGGGTCCTTGGCATATTCTTCAATGTTTTTCAGTGTGGAGCCTACCATAGCTGACGGTGGCCTTCAGCTCCCTGCGAGCTGCCACTCCTGTGGGTGTGCTTGGGTGGGTGGGTATGGGTGTGGGGGTTGTCTTAGCTCCTAGTCCAGTACCTACGCTTTCCCTGCACTCAGTCTACGAAGAGACTGCAGCAGGGAGCAGGAGACCCACCCTCTGTACTGACTCCAACCTCAGGGGACCAACAGACCCCTGACAAAGACCCCAACACGGACCTCCTTCCTTCCCACAGGCACTGTGAGCAGGAACACTCTGCCCACCTGGCAGCCATCTTCCCCCTCCCCATCACCCCCACAGACCCCAGCAACTGCTCTGTCCCACCTCCCACAGACTGGACTGCTCTGCTCAGCCTGGGGCACTGCAGGATGGGTGGAGCCAAGGGAAATGGGTACATCCTCTGACTGGGGCTGCCAAGTGACAAGCACCCCCCCTGAGGGCCTCATACCACCCTGCTAAATCCAAAGCTTCAGGGGAAAGTGGGGGAAACCCCAAGAACCGTGCCCAGGGTCCTGTAGCCTCCCCTGAGTTCAGTCAGCCATCTGTCAGCTTAGCAGTGGCTCTTCCTCCATGTGGGATTGGCTACCTACAACCTCCCTGAGACCTCAAGTGGACCAGACCCTTCCCAGGCCCCAGGCAGACCTGAGATCAGCTCAACACTCAGTTCTCCATATCTGAAGCAGGTCCCTGTGCATGCAGCTCAGGACTGACCTTGTGTCGCTGGAACTCCCGTCCTGCCCTTACAGAATGGCCAGTGGACAGGAGCCAGGCCCCGGCCACCTCCTAACTAGCCTTCTTTCACTGGTTACAAGGGACACGGCTGGGTGTTCTTGGCATAACTCCACTCTGCAGCAAAGCCATCAAAAGCTCCTGCTCCATGCCGCTAGTTCAGGCAGTAGGCTGAGCTACTCACCCCAAGCTCCTCGGTATCTGTGAAGCAGGGCTCCAGGCTCGTGCTATTTCAATACAAACTGCTGAGTAAAATCGGGACCTCCATTGCATCAGCCACTGGCCTTCCCAGGTCCTCCGCAAAGAGTTTTTGTTCCTGCTGCTAGTGGGCACACCACACAGTTGGGCACACCACAAGCTCCTTTTTTGATTTTTTTGACCCAGTGACAGAAAAATTGTCACCAATTGGGGATTAGCAGGGAGTAGCCTTGAGTTCTAGAGTCCAGGAAGTCACCTGTCCTATCATAAAGGACAGGGACAGGAAGGGTTATCCCTGAAACTGACAAAGCCTCCCTTTAGCTTTCCACCAGGAAGCACAGAGGTCGAACTTCATGGTTTGTCATAACCCTGAGAGCTTCAAAGATGCTTCAATGAGTTCCAACAGATTGATTCAGAGTGCTGAGTTGAGGAATCTAAGGCCACACTGAGTAATGAACACCATTAAGTATGTCCAGAGAGTACCTAGGTCAAGAAAATGTGATTTGTGATTGATTGGTGATGTCTGCTAAGGACGTAGCTGTGTAGATGGTCTAGGTATGCTGTATGCCTTTGTTACCTAAGGGGCCATTTAGGCTGTTTATTTCACTCCAGTGCACACTTTGTCAAAGATGTATTTTTCTTGTAATGTTTTATGGTTTATGTTTGTTTTGTTTTTGTTGTTCTTTTGAGAAAGATTTTGTAGCCCTAGCTGTGTTGGAACTTGCTACGTAGACCAGTCTTGTTTCAAGCTCAGAGATTCTCTTGCCTCTGTCTCTTGAGTGCTGGAATTAAAGGTGTGCCACTATGCCCAACTTTATATTTTAAAGATTTAAGTATTTATTATATGTGAGTACACTGTAGCTGTCTTCAGACACTCCAGAAGAGGGAGCCAGATCTCATTACTGATGGGTTTGAGCCACCATGTGGTTGCTGGGATTTGAACTCAGGACCTTTGGGGGAGCAGTCAGTGCTCTTAACCTCTGAGCCATCCCTCCAGCCCCCAACTTTATATTTTAATATGACACTTTCTAGGGCAGCGAAGGTTATCAATGGAAAAAGCTGGGCCAGCATTACTCTGAGACACCAACCTTGGAACATGGTAAGTGTTCATTTCAGGACTCAGGCAGGGCCTCAAGCTGTCTGGCTAAACCTCTGGCTAGGAGGAAGACGAGGAGGAGGAGGAGGAGGAGGAGGAGAAGGAGGAGGAGGAGGAGGAGGAGGAGGAGGAGGAGGAGGAGGAGGAGGAGGAGGAGGAGGCGGCATGGGGGCGGAGGAGATGAGTCCTCGTGGTTGGCATTCTAAGGAATCCAGGGGCCCTGGCCTGGCACAGGTGCCACGTGGGCCTAGCAGTGAGCTTACACGGATGGCCTCTGACCACACAGTCCCAGGCCCAGGCCCTCTGGCTGAGTCCTGTTCATTCTTCTCTCTTTGGCTCACACCGTGGCTCAGTCTCACCATATCCTGCTCATCTAAGTCAACTCAACTCAGGAATCACCCCCTGGCTGGCACGAATGTACATTCCTTGTCCCCTCCAGCTCTGCAGTCCCAGCCCCAGCCCCATCCCCATCCCATGCTCTTGAACTCTGGAGTTTGCATCCTCTTCACTGACTGAGAGACTTGGGGCAGGTCAGGTGCCTGCAGTAAATAGGAACCATTGGTTCCCTGCGCTCCTAAAATGGGGCAGCAGCGCCCCCTGGTGGGTACTGCTGGAGCACTCTCCCTCCACCTACTGGGAGGGAAGGGAGGTCTTCCCAGCCCTCCAGGGCCCCACAGATGAGTGGGAGAAGTACCCACGGCTGTCCCTCGCACCCTCCGTCTGCTCCTGTGTGGGTGCCTCCTCATCAGGTCATTTGGCTCTGCATCTGTCCGAGTGTGCAGAGGCTGTGAGGGAGGGTCCACCTGCCTTGCTCATTATGAAAAGGTTTCCTTCTGGGAGTCTTAACAGAAACCTACTGTTCCAGAAAGAGGCCACGAGCACTGTGGAAGAGGAAGGACAGTGTGTGTGAACTGGCGTCAGCTGTGACACAGAAACCCCACGTCACACTTTTGGGTTCATCCCATGGTCCCCCCAGCACCCACCTGTCACCCCCACACCCTCTCCGCCCCATAGTTCAGGACACCACCTCCTCAGGCTGGATCGTTATAAACCCTCCTTTAATAATTGATTTCAGAGATGAGCGGATGGAACCCCTCCCCCACCCCTGCAAGGCACAGCCTCACCCACCCTTGGGAAAGGGGACAGGGGACAGGGGACAGGGGTCAGGGGACAGCTGCCAAGAAACACCAGTCCATATCCTCCTCTCACACAGATAACTCGGGGTCTTGTGCCACCTGAAGGACGCAGGCCTATAAGCTGCCTGGTCTCTCAGCAAGAGGGGCTCATGGAGGTCACCTGGGCCAGCCCCCCAGGAGCCCCTCAGTTCAGTTCCCTGCTGAACTGAGCTTGGCGGGGGAGTGTGTAAAGAACTGCCCACCTTGTCTCCCACAGAAACATGGAAAAGCCACAAAGAAAATGTCAGAGTGGGGAAAAGCCCATTAACCTTTCCTGTAGCCTTTCCTGGACAGCCATGGGTGCTACGCCCACCCTCCTTTTTAATATAATATAATATGACTTGAGGGTGGAGACCCAGCTATCCTGTGTACAGTGACACTGGGAGTCATTTCAAGCTGTTACAATATCCCAGGCAGTAGGAGGAAGAGCCACAGGATAGCCAGGGTCCCCTAATGGAGGCAGAAAGGCAGGGAGAAGGGCCCAGGCCCAGGCCCAGGCCCAGGCCCAGACAGTTCCCAGTCCAACCTTCCCTGGATGGGCCAGAAGCCTCAGTGGTGGAGGGAGCACGGCCCACGTGAGGAAAAGCTAGAGAGGCCCTGAGAGAGGCTGAGGGTGGAGAAACACGGACAGTGGGGACGTCAGCAGCCTCAGTACTTGGGGACCTTGCTGTAGTCTTCAGAATGAATGTACCGGCACAGACATATGGACAGGAGCAACCCCAGCAGCTGTGAAGGACAAACCAGAGTCAGGACGATGGCCCAGGTCCCAGAACCCTGCCATCCAGCTCCACACTGGGCTCCAGCCACAGCCATCCTGAGGCAGACAGGTAGGCCGCTAAAGGAGGCCCAGAGAGGGACAGTGCCCAATCTAACGTCACACAGCCGGATGGGCTGAGGTCAGGGCAGCTCTAGAAGCACATGGGCCACTCAGATCACAGGAAAGCAGCAAAGCGAGGGCAGTGGGGGAGGGGTATGCGAGACAGAGCACAGGGGAAGGCTGGCTGGGACAGAGGGACAGACCTCAATGACGGCAACGCCGGCACAGACACCCAGAAGGATGCCGAAGTTCTCCTGCAGCCACGCCTGCGCCTTCTCCATGCATCCCTGTGGAAAGACTCACATCAGCCTCCTCGCACAGCCGCAGCGGGCCTGCCCAGGACTGTGTCATGAGCAGCCCCCTCACACACCTGAAGATGATGGTGTGAGCAGATTGGGGGAGGGGACTAACGAGCGAAGGAGGCTGAGTGACAGCCTGGGGAACACCCAGGAGTTGGAAGCCCCGTCCCTCCCAGGGTGGCTAGGAATACCTCGCGGTACACAGGCCAGTCATCTGGGTTGTTTTCAACTACAGTGCTGTTGTTGACTACAGTGCCATTGTCGACCTCGCAGAATCCTTTCTTCACAATGAGCTGGTTGTCCTCTTCCTTTATCTTCTCGCAGGAGCATGGGTAAGTGGTCTTGGTGGAGTTCTTGAGCCCCTCGTTCTCCGTCCAGTTGTCGTAGCTGACCCAGCCACAGCACTTCACCTGCGCAGTGGGGACAGTTGCTTCATCTCGGCCACTCGGCCCATCCTAAGCAGCCCATCTCCAGGTGGAGACTCAGACTGGCCACCTCTGTGCCTTCTGGGGTGGGAGCTGTGCCCCTCTGGGGTGCTGGAGGTGCACAGTGGACAGCCAGAATGGGAAGCTGTCGGCGCATGCGTAGAGTGGAGGAGGCCCAGTTCAAGTAAAAGACCAGTCAGCACAGGGGTACGGAATGCAGGCAAGGCTGTCGTCAGGTGACAAGGGTAGAGCATGGGACTCTGGGGTCAGGTGCTGGGTTCAAACCCCAGTTCTGCTACTATGAGCCAAGTTGTGCTTTCCACAAGTGAAGAACAGGGACTAAGGTCCCTAATGGGGGTGAGGCAGACAGTGTGCTTCCAGAGGGCCCAGTGACAGACCAGTCAAAGCCAAGACTACCTGTCAGTGTTAAACACCAGCACCTGAGATTTGGGGCGGGGCTTCCTGGTCACCAAAGTGAGAAAAGAGATAAGATCAATTCCGCTGTTTCCAAAGACAAAAATGCTCTATCCAGAGGGCAGAAAGGCCATCTGGGATGGAAGCAAACACAGCTCTCAGAGGGTTTCTTGGGAAATCAGATCACAGGTAGGGGGCAGAGATGAGCCATCGCCTGTGCACAAGCTCTCATCTGCCACAACCAGAAGAGGGCGCTCCAAGCATGCGTAGGGAAGTGAGCTCCAGGCTATTCCCCCAGCTGGCAAGGGCTCCGACTGAAAGACAGAAGGACTGAAAGACAGAAGGACTGAAAGACAGAAGGACTGAAAGACAGAAAGGTAGGTACCACAGGCTCTGCCCCAGTGGGCAGCCTGGCAAGCCACATTTGTTCTGTGACACCAGGAAGAGACAACTTTTCCAGGGTCAACAAAGAAGAGGCAGCGCTGTGAGTGCAGGAGCTGTCTCCAAGACTGTGCTTAGGGGCCATGAGCAACACAGCCACACCAAGTCACTGTCACTCAGACACAAGACTGCAGAGGAGCCATCTTGTCACAACAGCCATCCTCACCTGCGCCTGCACGTAGTCCCAAGCCTCCTCGCGGCTGCTGGTAGCATTGGCGGTGTAGCTCTTAATGATGTCCATCACCGTGCTCCCCATCTCCTGCTTCAGCTGCAGAGGCAGTGCGAGGGTCAGGAATGGACTCGAACCTGGACCTCAGGGCTGCTCATGCCCACACCCTGCCTCCTCCACCACAGCAATCCCAGGCCATGTCCGTGGCTGCAGAACATCCACCGTCCTGGTAATCCCTAGTGCCCATTCGCTCAGTGCCAACCCTGTCAGCCATGGCCTACCCTTCACCAGGCATTTTTCCTTTCGATGCTGAAAAGCCTCCCATGGCTTCCCACAACTTTCAAGAGACATGTCACTGTCCTCTCAGGACTTCCTAAGCCCCACGCCGTCTGCTCAGGTCTCCCCAGCCCTGGTTCCCTGCTCTTTCATGCTGTGCTCCATTACACGAGGCCTCCTGCTGCCTCTGTGCTGTCCCCTGGATCTGAACATGGCTGTCTCCCCCATCAAACTGCATCTCCTCAGAAAGGCCTTGTGGCCGCTCTACAGAACTGTGTTTCTCCTACCCCCACCCCTGTCACCTTCCCCTGGCCATCCTTGTCCAGGGCTAAGTGAAGGGGCCACAGCTCTTTCTCTTGGGCTTAGGGTCTCTTTTCCCTCCTGGGATGTGGGTGTTGGCTGGGTATAAGACCATCTCCCAGGGACAGTGAAAAGAAGAGTCAGAGCCTTCCGATTTCTTGCTTTTGTGGAATGGGCTGCAGTCTCTCGGGAAAGCTCTGAGCCTGCAGGCAGGCTGCCCTGGAACCCCAACCAGAAGACCCTCAGCCTCAGCCACGGACCAACCGGCCTTCCCTGCAGCCGGTGGCACCACATGAGGCTGAGGTTCTCATAACTGTTAAAGGGGGCAGGGTGGAGATCTGCGGGACCCTCCATGGCTGCCCTCCCTGGGACTTCACAGTCCATATCCCGACTAGTAGGGATAGTCCCCACCAGCTGGGGAATCCTGTGCTACCTGAGGAAGCTCAGGGGTGTGAGGCAGGGGAGGACGTCAGAGAACAGAGGCCAAGGTCTCATAGCTTCTCATCAATAGCCAGCTGTGAGGAGGGGAGAGATCTGCAGCTAGCCCAAGAGCAGGTGAGACCCACAAAGGTGGGAACACGGCCTCCAGGCAGTTCCTGCTGATCTCCCTCTGTCACACAGCCCAGACAAGATGGCCGCCATTACCTGCTTACCATGAGAGAACCAGAAAGACCACTGTGTACAGAAGGCCACACACTTGCCTCTCTTCCTGACATGACCATGCTCTCCAGACTCAGGGTGCTCTTCCCCAGCCTCCCAAGGGAGCCTTGAGTAGCGCTCCCAGGATGGCCACCTCCTCCAGCTGGGCCAACAATCAGCTCCTAGCTACTTCCCTGCTTGGCCTAGGGAAACAGCCCAGACCTCTGAGGCCAGTAAAGCTCCTAGCATCTTCAAGAATCCTCATGGGCTTGGGTGTGGCTCAGTTAGCGCAGAGCTTGCCTGGGTCAACTTGGGGTCAGTCTATAGCACACACACTGGGCATGGAGGCACACACCTATAATCCAACACCTCATGACTCAGCAGGTGGGAGAGGAGGGTGAAAAGTTCAGTGCCATCTTTGGCTATATAGGCCTCATGAGACCAGCCTAGATTACATGAGACCCTGACTGAAAATCAAACCAAAAGCACCCAAGCCAACAAAAAACCCGGCAAAGATAAAGCAAAGAAAAAACACCATAGAGCTCAACAGCTTCCAGATCTTTCCAATCCACAGCTCAGCAGTGGCTGACTTTCACAGAATGCCCTTACTGAGGTGTTTCAACTGACTCTCCCGCCTGACCTGTGGCCCAGGGACTGGCCCTGTTCCCCACCACAGGCCTAGAGAGGTTTGTGGACTTAGCCAAGCCATACACCATGTGCAAGAATGGAAATTTGGACTTGAGCTTGTCTGCTCCGAGATCCCAGTCGGCCACCCACCTGCCAAGCTTCCTCGGCGTTCACCCACACACCCATCAGAAGAATTGTAACTGGGGCCGGAGAAGTGCCTGTGGTTTGCGCATCCCACAACTGGGCATCTGCCTACAGGTCTTGGGTCTGGCTGTCCTGACCATCTGGGACTAGCTTCTAGTCTCTAGTAAGCAGGTAATCCCCAGGCCTTGAAGACACATCTCCCCATCACTCCCACATCCGCCCCTGGTAGTTGGCCCCTTTTGTAGCCACAGGGTTCTGCATTTTCACAGTGTGGTTGTCATGGCAGCCGGACTTCCCTACCTCCTCCACAACCCTGTCACAGATACCAACAGGTGATAGAGGCGCTGGGTGATTTCCACCAGGGTGGGTGGTTTCCATGGAAATCACTCTGCATCCTGTAGTCCAGGATGTGGCTGACACAGCTGGGGTCAGAGACCCAGGCTGCTACCTGGTGCTGTGCAGCCACGTATGTGGGCCTCTGTGTTAGTACAGTGGGTTGACAGGCCCCCTGAGGGGGAAGACCACCAGAGGAGTGGAGCCAGCAGTGGAGAGGAGCTGAGTTCTGTCAGAGCTTTAGAGACTGAGATTCATCACTGATTGGGGGTCTCTTTGTCCCCTTAGTCGGTCCCTGGGATGGTGTCAACCTCACTACCCTCCCAAACTTGTCAAATTATCCTAAAGAGACCTCAAAGGGCAACGTCCCTGGCTCACTACTTCCCAGGGCATCAGACCAACCACAATCATTTAAGAGTCAGAGCCCTGTGACTCCACAATGCCCACTTCTTAGAAGAGCAAGCCTCCTGGTCATACAGCTAGCCAGCCGCAGATTCCACAACCCAGATCCTGCAGCTCCCAGGATCCTGAAGGCCTCCTCCTGGTCCGTCCCCTACCTCCCCCAAGACTGTCCACCCCCAACGCCTACATGCACTGTCATCCCCCCCCCCCCCAGTACTATTTCAGAGTGTGAACAGCCCAGGACCTTCAAGGGCAACACAGCACCCCACTTAATACTCTTGCTCACACTTTCCTGTTCTCTGTTTAAATGCTTCCTGTCATGGGGTGTGCAGAACTTCACAAAAGCATGCCAAAGTGTGGGTGGGGTCTCTCAAGAAAAGCAGCCCACCACAGCTTATTAGTCCCCAGGTCTTGCTGGTATAAGTCCCCTTAAGTCCTAGCTCGGACTACTACGCAGGAGCAATTAAGTCCCTTCCTAGGCCAAAGACTACTGATGCCCTCTGCCCTCCTGTCCGCGGTCCATCTGAGGGTTTCACAGGACAGTGCACAGTCTTTAAAGTGTCAGAGTAGCCAAGCACTGGGGTCCCACTGAAGATGCTGCCTGGTGCTCCTCTAAGGGTTTTCCAGGAATGAGGCCCTTGGCCTGGGGCCATGGGCGGAGCATGTCACCTCTAATCACCGCCCAAGTGATTCTAGAAGCCAGCTGCTTCACAGTCAATGCACCCAGCCACCACAGGCTGATGTTAAGTTTGTATCCCTGTGCAGAGCATGGGGGGTAGGGGGTGGGGAGTGGGGTGGGGTGGGGAGGGGTGAGGGGGGTGGGGGTGGGGGTGGGCAGAGGGGGGCGCCTAGGACTCTTGGCTCCCTGGAGAGACCCCACCCACGATTCTATGACCCTGGGCAACCAACAGTCAGCTGCCTTCTCCCTTCACAGCCAGGAAGAAAGAGCCATCTGTCCTATGACTGAGACATTTCCTCCCAAAGGAGCAGACCATTCACAGGGAAGGTTTTGTCTCTGGGAACCTGGATGACCACCTCTGCCACCTAGGCCTGAGCACACTTGTGGCTTCAGGCTTTCTGGACCTGGGAGGGTCCAGCTTCCTAACACCGTCTCTGGAGCAATCTGCCCTCACCCTACCCCCACATGAAGCCAGAGGTTGTAGCTCCAGGCTCTGCACTCCAACCCAATCCAGGTTCTTTTATTTTTTTTTTTAATTAAGTATATTCTTTATTTACATTTCAAATGTTGTCTCCTTTCCTGGTTTCCCCTTCCCCTGAAAATCCCATAAGCTATCTCCCTTTCCCCGATCAACCCTCCCCCACTTCCCTGTCCTGGTTTTCCTCTACACTACATCAAGTCTTTCCAGGACCAAGGGCCTCTCCTCCCTTTGGTGTCTAACAAGGCCATCCTCTGCTGCCGATGTGTCTGGAGCCATGGGTAACTCCATGTGCACTCTCTGGTTGATGGTTTTGTCCCTGGGAACTCTGGGAGTACTGGGTGACTCATACTGCTGTTCCTCCTGTGGCACTGCAAACCCCTTCCGGTCCTTGGGTCCTTTCTGTATCTCATCCATTGGGGGCCCTATGCTCAGTTCAATGGCTGGCTGAGAGTGTCCCCCTCTGTATTTGTCATGCACTATGACAGCCTCCCAGGTGATAGCTATATCCAGTTGCCGTCAGCCAGCACTTGTGGGCATCCACAATAGTGTCTGGGTTTTGTAACTGTATATGGGATGGATCCCTGGGTGAGGTAGTCTCTGGATAGTCTTTCCCTCAGACTCTGCTCAACCTTTTGTCTCTGTATCTCCTTCTGTGGGTATTTTGTTCCCCCCTTTCTACAAAGGACCCAAGGGTCCATACTTTGTTCTTCCTCCTTCTTGGGCATCATTTGATATGTGAAATGTGTCTTGGGTACTCCAAGCTTCTAGGCTTATCAGTGAGTGCATACCATGAGTGTTGTTTTGTGATTGGGTTGCCTCAGGATGATATTCTCCAGTTCCATCCATTTGTCTAAGAACCAATCCAGGTTCCTAAGACTTCTGTTCATGTTCATGAGAAGCTAGCATGCGGCTGTCATTTTGCAGCCAAACCAGCCTGTCAACAGGGAAGCAGGAGACCTCATTTCTTTCCTGGCCCCCTCACTCTCTGCTGCTTGAGGAAGGACTAGCAGAATCCTTGCTGGCCATTTACACAGATCAGAGGTGGTATATTACTTTACTCACGCCACACAGCAGCCAGCACCAGAGCTCGCCAAGGAGCAGGACCCCTGAATGGCAGACCTGATCTCTGCCCCCAACTCTGGCTGGGTGAATGCACCCCCCGAGTCCCTGTGACTTCACCCTGAGTCCTGCTTGCTCAGCCTGGCCTATCCTATCACTGACCACGGTGGGCGCAGTTGCCCACCACGCTCACCAGACCCAGCAAAGTCCCCATAGCAGTGATACCACCATGCCTGCTGACCAGCCAAGGGTCCTGGCCATGCACCCTCTATCTTACCACTGTCTACCCGGTGGTGCTGAGAGGAGGTCTTTGGGGGTTCTGATGCCTGGAAGCATTCAGATCTTACAGAGGGCCTGGGAAGGCTGAGGATGTGGCTTTCCTGGTGACTCAGTGCTCTCCTGACAGACACAAAGCCCTGAATGTCATTCCCCCCCCCCCGACATACTGCATAAAACGGGGGTGGGAGGTTGGGGAAGGAGGGGTAGGGGGTTGGGGAAGGAAGGGTGGTAATGACCACACTCCTAGCACTTGGGAAGGGTGGTACAGAGTATCCTAAGTTCAAGATCATCCTTGGCGACATAGAAACTCCGGGGCCAGCTTGGGGTACATGAAACCCAGTCTTAGAACAACCAGAAAAGGTTGGTGACATCACAGCCCAGAAGGGTCTGGGGTGTAATCATGTACACTGACTTTCCTAAGGACAATGTCTATGGGGCACAGGTGGTCTGATGTCCTGTGTGTAGGCCACACTGTCACTGAGTGGCTGCCACTGCTGTCTCAGAGGACATTTCTGCTAGGGAGTGTGGCCTGACACATCACTCCACAGATGAGGAAGCTGAGACAGAAAGAGACTGCCTGCCCTGAGTCTCAGAACCAGTTCTGAGTGGGCCTCTGAAGAGCCATCAGCCGGCTTCTAGAAGGCCTCTTCCTCTGCCCTGAGAAACCCTGCCTGCCTCCCCCCTCACTCCCCCCAACCTCCCTACCCCCGGCCCCGCCCCAAGTTGCGCCTGTCCGCAGGAATAAACATCACCAAGGCATGTTTAGTCTCCTGCTGCAGTTTACAAAGTGTCTTGGAGTAGTGGGTTATGTGCCTTCCAATCCAGGGGTGAGTGGGCAGAACCCCACCCAGCACAGGGGATCCCCCATTTTGTGCAGTGGGGTGTGGAGTCTGAGGTAGTCAGGTGGCAGAGGCATACAACATTGGAAAGAGTAAAAGCCCGACTCTTCAGCCAGTCCTGATCGGAGGCTGGAGGCCCTCAGAGGCCGGACTCCTGAGCTCCTACCACAGCTGAGCAGAGCAAACAGGAGGACCCGGGAAGCCACGCTGAGGCTGTGGAGTGTGTGACTATGGCCAATGTCACTTGGCTCTCGTGAGTGTCTGTTTCTTGAACAGGTTATGTTCAAGCTTGGCCCCTGACGTGGGGTTGACGCCAACCCAGAAGGTGCTGCAGTCCTCACCAAGGTTATGGTGGCTCCACTAGGGGTGGGGGCAGGAGTGGCTCTGACCCCCTGTGAAGGCCACCAGCTTCCTACCTAATGACATTGCAATGAACCCTGAATGGGTCCCCAGAAAAGCCACAAGGAGAAGTGAGTGCCTGAGCCACCCCCTGCTGGGTGAGGAGTTTCCCTCCCCCAACCACGGGCTTCCTGCCTGACATCCAGGAGAGCTTCCTTTCATCTAGGGACTCCACCATTTCCTCTTTTGCCTTGGCCACCTGGAGGCTCAGCCCTCAACTGTCACCGATCAGCTATCATGGCAGCTCTCCTCCTGGTGCAGGCTCGCTTCTCTCTATTTTGATTGCAGCCACCCTATGCTCACATCGGAAGCCAGCCCAGATCACGTGGAGAACAGGCTGGGTATGCATTACAAACCAAAGCAGACCGAGGTAAGGGACCACTACAGCGAATGACCTGCTAAACCAGGATGCCTGTTCCCATCCTGCCTCTGCTGCCCACTGGCTGTGTGAACCTGAGTAAGTTATTTAACCTCTCTGTGCTTCAGCAGGAGAGTCCTCCCCTCTCTGATCTCCTGCATGGTTTCAAGAAATGACCAAACTCGGTGTGTGACTAGCACAGCACCAGGCTCCTCAGTTCTTCCGAGGGCTGGCTGGTGTTGGGCCAAAGTTCTCAGCTTCCAAGAGGGACCTATGGCTACAGAGCAAGCCCTTGCCCCATGCTGCATGGCAGGATGGGAGAGAGGTCCCAGGGGGGCTCCAGTGGGGCCTCTGAGGGCAGCAGGGGGGCCTGGGCCTCCCTGATTCATCCACCAGCAAGATGAAGGTCTGGGTCTGATCCTGCCTCTCACGTGACCCTGCTGGTGACTACTGAAGCCATGGGTGTGCCAGGGTAAGCACTGAGCTTGTTCTGTGGGCTGTGTGCATCCAGCAGCAGACACACTGGGGTCCAGGAGGCCGTGACCAAGGCTCTTCCTCAGCATCTACTCTTTCAGGCATGCTGGCTCGCGCCTCTAATCCAGCATTCAGGAAGCAGAGGTGGATGGATCTCTGAGTTCTCAGACAGCCTAGGCTACATGACGAGCCCCTGTCGCAATAAAAAGCACTTGCTTTTCCCTGTCAAATTGGAACTCGCCCTGCAAGGCTACTGTCCAGAGCTCATGTGTGTGAAGCTTCTAGATGGCACCAGGACAGCAGGTGTTCAGACAGACCTGAGCTGGGCTGTCGTAATTCCCAACAGCCAGTCTGAAGGCTCCATGCTAAACTCTCTCAAGTGCCTTCATGACCCGGGGCTAGAAGGTTATCTGAGAGAAGTAATGGCCCTGGCTGGCGATGCCCTCGCTTCTGGCCACAGCAGTGCAGAGGCTGCGCCTGGTGCTGTGGCAGCCATCCTGTGACCATGAGGTGCCATGCTATGGAAAGTCCTTTCCAGTGCGAGGGCTGAGCAGTCTCCGAGCTTCTAAAGGGAGCAGCAGACATACCTTGGCCTTAAGCTACGTTAACTCTGACTTTACATCCTGAGAGCTGAACATGTCTTTGCTTACAAAGGAGTCACATCTGCATCATCACATCGTGCCTGGCCTCATCTGTGGCAGACTGTGGCATTTGACACCTACTCAAGAGCTTTAATGACAAAAAATGCCTCGCATGTGTCAGTTGCTCCCTTAGCCATGCACTGGTGGCTCCCAGAGCCCTTGATACTGAGGGTAAGGCAGGTTCAGAGAGGAAGTGGTCAGTCTAAAGCCGAGCCACCTCCCCACCCCAGGGGCAGAGGGCCAACCCTGCCTGCCCCCTGCTAGGGGAGACAAGTCTGGCTGGCCACTCTTACCACCTTGGACACCTTGATGTCCTTGTGCAGGGGGCTTTCCATGACCTCCTGGGCCGTCTATGACAACTGAATGGCTTCCTGCCAAAGGAACCTGCCTCAGCGCACCTCACCTGCTGGGAGCAGGAAGAAGGGTGCTTACCTTGTCAGCATTGAAGTAGAAGAGGACCCCTACGGTCACCTGTGCGATGAGGATCAGCAGAAGGAAGACGAAGTACTGGGGACAAAGGTGCACAGTCAGCTATAGGCCCGCGGGTGTTGCCCCATCCCAGGAAGAACTCCCTGCCCTGGGGATCTGGGCCAGCACAGGTTCAGGGCCCTGACTCACCAGACCCAGCAGGCAGCGGACCTCATTGACAGCACCGATACAGCCCAGGAAGCCCATCACCATGGTGACAGCGCCCACACCGATGAAGACGTATGCCCCCGCCTGCAGCGAGCTGGACGAGGTTTCTAAAGGAGAAGGGCAGGAGCCCAGTGAGCCATGAGCCACAGGCCAAAGGCAGTCTTGGTCCAGGTCTACTGTCTGACTCCCCGGAGCTGGGGTTGGGGCAGCCATGTTGCTACCCTCCCTGTCCTGGGTGCCCCACTTCCATCTAGCCAAGGGCTCTTAGTCCTCCTTTTGTTCTCTATGCTTCTCACTGATTTTCCCTGAGATTGAATGCAGGAGGGTGGGGCTGGGTTGTATTTCCTAGGGGACCCTGCAAGCCAAGGACTGACATCGGGAGGAGGCTGTGGGTCAGGAGGCAGACACCACAGAGGTTCTGTTGAGGGCCCTGAAGACCCACAGATGCTCATGCTGGCCAGGACATGGGCAGGGGAGAGGCTGTAGGTGGGAAGCCGTCAGCTTGGGGCAGGGTCTGGCTTACTTTTAGGGAGCAGAAGGTACAGCAGGAGCAAAGGTGAGAGGGAGGGAAGCCTGGACGGCTGGGCCGGTGAGGAAATGGGGACCCACCAGGGAATGGCTCTGGGCAGCTGGGCAGACCTCATAAGGGAAGGTGGGGGTCTGGGGTCAAAGGTGAAGGGCAATGATAATAGAAGGTTGTTCTGTTTTGGTTTTGAGATGGAGTCTCTCTTATGTAGCCCTGCCTGTCCTGGAGCTCACCATGTAGACCAAGCTGGCCTCCAACTCACAGAGCTCAGCCTGCCTCTGCTGGGATTAAAGGTGTGCCACCATGCTCACCAAAACAGAGGGGACTCTTCTTTTGTTTTGTTTCTGTTCTGTTCTGAGAGAAGATCTTACAGGAGCCTAGGCTAGCTTGAACTGGTCATCCTACTGCTGGCAAGACTAGACCCGCTCAGAGATCCAGTTCTCAGGGGGCCTTTGGTGCCAAGCTTGGCTGGGGGGGGAAATGAATCCTTCATGTGTTCCTCCGGGGGTGAGGCAAGCCAGGGCCAACTTGGGCCCTGCAGCAGGGGTGACACAGGCCTGCCGGGTCATTCTCACTGCTTTCTCACCAAGGTGGCGGCTGTGGGGTGGGGTGGGCTGTGTCCTTGCAGACACAAGAGGGAGATGGATGGCAGGGAGGCCCTGTTCCAGAACTCAGGGAGACCCGGGACCAACTGCCCTTGGTGTCAAGCTCTCGGTACTTTCCCACTCTGCGCAGAGCCTCCAAGACGCTTGGGTGAGAGGGGACGGGACTCCTGGAGCTGAGCTCCTCACACGGGCCTCACATTCTGGGGGTAAGAGAGATGAGGCGAGGCCAGACACTCTAGTCTGGGCTCCAGAAGGCAGGTCTGGGATAAAAAAGGGCACCATGTACCAGCCCTGAGCGAGCGAGGCCCTTGGACTAAAGCCTTTTGCACACTCCGGCACTCTCTGAGTTCATATCCGGGTCTCCCTAGGCGCTTCCCTGAGGTTTAGGAAGGCTGCGGTGCAGGGAGCCTGCTCTGTGAGACCCCAAGACCTGCTGTTCCCACTCGGCCTCAGGGTGCCTGTCCTAGGGTGTCCCCTGCACGGTCCACAGAAGCAGAGTGTGTCTGACTGACTCGGCCTGCAAGGGAACCAGGAGGTAGGAAGCAGGTCATGGGGACTGGAGGGACCCAGTCAGGTGACCAGGCTTTATCAGTCACAACCAGTGGCAAGCCACTTCCTCCTTCCTCCTCTGGAAAATGGGACTTTGTGCAGTGTCTCACGGTCAAAGAGATTAAACTGTACAACACAATTTATCCAGAGTAGTCCTAGACGCTTCACTCAGAAATAAGAGATTCTTTCTGGTGGGCTTGTTTGAGACAGAGTCTCATGTAGCCCAGGCTGGCCTCAAACTTTCTCTGTAGCAGAGGACGGTCTTGAACTTCTGGTCCTCCTGCCTCTCACTCCCACATGGCTGAAATTATAGGCATGTAACCTCTGTCCCTCACACAGAAGTGAGACTCTATGGTCTCAGTCTCATGAGGTACGCTCAGTCATCCCTACTTTGTAGGCGAAGCAGTACAGAGAGGTAAAGTAACCCGCTGAGGACCACACAGTGGCAGGCAGCACATCTGGGACACCCCTGGCCCAGACTCCCAGCCCCACAGCTCCCTCTTAACCAAGCCTGTCTGCTTTCTCTTCTGAAGACCCCACCTTGAGGGACACAGGAGTCATGTGGGGCAAAGGACTTGGGAACCTGCTCCCTTACCTCCTGTGCGCCCTTGGGCAGGTTACCCCAGCTCCTACGCTTAGGGTTTGCGCCTCTGTAAAGGGATGATGATGGAGGGAAGAGTGAACACAGCACCAGGGACTCCAAGCTGCCTAGGCAAGGGGCACACAGCAAGCCAGGAGCCCTGGGCCCCCTTCTGACCCTCCTTTGCAAACAGTACCTCAATCACCCTCAGTTTTCCAAGTGCCCTGGGAAGGTTCTTTCCTTTGTATTATGACTTTTGTCTTGCTTGTATGAAATCAAGTTTCATCCTATAGCCCACGCTGGCCTAGACCGCATAGCAGTTCACTTGCTCCAGCCTCACGGATGTGTGTTTCCGGCCCTGGCTGCCTGTGAACCCCTAGAGGCTGCCATAAACACAAAACAACCACTGCAGGTGGGTGTGTGATGGGTGCGACCTGGGCCTGGAATTTACAGAGCTGCTGAGAGTCAGAGCCTTGAACACTTGCCTGCACAGGGCAGGGTACAGGCGGGGACGAGGTGTCCAGGAGACTTTGCACCCTGGCACGGTGCCTGCTGGATGTCAGCTGGACCATCAAGCCAGAGCCAGTTCTATAGGAAGGCTTGTCCCTGTTGGAGGGCACTGGAGTGTCAGGGTGGGCACAGCAAACCCACCCATCCCTGACCCAGACACTGAGAGCTCACGGCAGGGTCACCCCCTGGAGCCTGGCTCTGAGGACCTGGACACCAGCTGTAGACCCTTCTCTCTATGTCCCAGTCAGATTCTGTCTTATTTAAAACAAGCAGCTGTCAGAATGGCCAGAGTCCAATCCAGCTGCTTGGGACAGCTGCTGGAAATGAAGAGGGCCAGGGCCTGCCACTCACTGGGGAACGGCTGGCACAGAGTGCTCCTGGCATGTTACCGTGCTCCTCCCCACCCAGAACTGGGATGGGAGGCCAGTCATGAGGGAGGGCCTCCCAAGGGAGACGGCAAGGAGGTTAGGCCCTGCGCCCTTGGTCAGACCACGCTGGTCACCTCTTCTTCTGAAGAACAGAAGAGGTCTTGACCGGAAGCTCACCCAACACTGTGCTGCATCCAGGACCTGAACTCCTGGGAATGGGTCTTAAAATTCACTATTCAGGAACTGTGTGAACTTCAACCAGTGTCCTAATGGCTCTGTTCCCTCACTGGCACAATAGGAACAGGTCGGGGTTACAGGATCCGGGCCCGATGTGCACCTGACTGTCCAGCATTGCTGCCTCCCTCCTATGGCTCTCTGAGGTGGGAAGCGGCTGCAGCCTGCATTTTGCTGCTCACTCCAATGTGGGAACAGAGGATGAGAGACACTTCTCTGAGGGTAAAGAGAATGAGGCCCTCCACCCCCATCGCAGTCACCCAAGGATCTGCAGACAATGGTGGCTTTGTCTCTGAGCAGGAATTTGTCCTGAAACTCTGGCAAGGGTCCCCTGTGCAGCAGTCAGAACTGGAGCTGGCCATGTCCCTCCCCTCAAGAGCGGGCTATCTGTGGGGCAGTGGGTGCCTTACGTAGGACGGAAATGAAGCTGTTCTTGTCTGCAAGAATCCACACCCCAAAGCCCAGGATCACAGCACCCAGGATCTGCAAGAAAAGAGGTAGTCAGCGGTCAGAAATCTGCCAGAGGCCCAAGCAATAAAGGGAAGGGTAGGAGGACACATAGGTGTTACCTCCAACCTGAGAATGTCCAGGGAAACCCCTCTGCTACACACACACACACACACACACACACACACACACACACACACTTACTGCCCCCACTGGTATTCTTCTTCCTGTGAACTGAAGTTTTTGAGCTCAAGTGCCTCCAAGTTTAGTTAAGGAGTGAGAACTGAGGTCGTGGAGAGTTGGAATGTTACAGGTTGAGTGTAAATTACTGTGTTGTCTTTAGACCTCTAAATAGCCTTGTGTGTGACCTAACACTCTTGTGACTTTTAGGAAAATCTCTTTGGAACGTATAAAGACTAGCTTCCATCAACCGAAATGCTAAGAATGTCATCAGATAGCATACATCAGAGGCCTACAACAGAGATCCCCGCCCTGATTTGATGTTTCAAATAACTAACCCTTACAGATGTTTCTACCAATGTACTTGAAAAGTTTCCTGAGATCGCCTCATGTCTACTGCCCCAGGCTCCCCACCCCTGCTGCCAATCAGTACTCTAAAAGTTCTATATATAGAAGCCCCTGAATACCAAACCTGGACTGACCCTTGGGCACTGTGGCCTTCCTGACCTCAAACAGCTTGAAGAAGATGTTTTAGAATGCAAAGGAAGAAATGGCTTGGAATAAAGTTTGGGCATGTTAGCACTAGTCAGCACTGTCCTAGTTAGCACTGTCAATGCGTCAAAGCCTCGACTCATTTGAAAGGAAAGCTCCAGTGGAGGAACTGCCTAGATCAAAGTGGCCCATGGTCCCGGGGAGAGGCTGCCCTGGTGATTAATTGATGCAGGAGAGCTCCGCCCACTGTGGGCAGCTCCATTCCCCAGGCAGAGTAGAAGAAAGCTCGAGGCGCATGGTCCTCTGAGAGAGCTCGCAAGCAGCATCCCTCGATGGCTTGTCTTCCGTTCTTTCCCTGAGTTTGTGTCCTGGATTCCTTCAGTGATGGACCATGTCCTAAGGGTAAAGAACCCTTTCCTCTCCTAAGTTGCTTTTTGTTTGGTCCTGGTGTTTATTAGCAAACTTGTAACCAATCCTAATGTGCTCGTGCATAATTGCAATATGGCCACCGTGTGTGCAGAATTTCCCATGTCAAGTGTTAAGTATGACAGGACATCTAGGGGTGATTTAAAGTGTAGGGATGCCTGGGGTCACTGTGCATGCGCCACATGGTGACCACAGTTGCTCATCGGACCTGCTAGTCTTTTGCTATAAACATTCTAGAAAACTTCTATATCAAGTCAGAATTTGCTTTTTATATTATTAAATGGAGAAATAAAAATACTTGGGATTTTTTTTAAATGTGCTTAAAGTTAAGATTTTCTTTGCTCTTTTACTACAAAAGCCTCCTGAGGGGTTGGGAAGATGAATCAGTGGGTGGGTGAGTTTGCTCTGTAAAGCGAGGATCTGAGTTCAAATCCCCAGCACACACATAAAAATCTGTGCTGCAACCAACCCCAGGACTTGCAGGCAGTCATAGAAAGATGACAAAAAGTCTCCAGCACAGCAGAGCCTAAGCTGTCAACTCAGAGACCCTCTCTGCCCAGCTCCGCATGACCACAGCCCGGCTGACCCCCCCCTCCCCCTTTCCTCTTGGCCTGGTCCTTTGTGGTTAGGACCTAGCACTCTACCAACCGAGCCCAACCCCAGCCTCACCCCTACACTCTCAGGCCCCTCTAAATGTCCTGTCATGCTTGACACTTGACATGGGGATGCTGTACACATGCCACATTGCAACATTTAGGGGACAGCGAGCAACAGTGGTCTGCACGTGCTCAGTAGGGATACAGCATCTTGGAGATATTTTTGACCTGTCCTGGGTGGAAGTCACCAACATAGAACCCTGTGGCCCTCTGTTGGAGAAGGAACAAATAAGTACTGTCTCTATCGGCTACTCCTGCCTGTCTGGATGAAACCCCTGGACCAATATGCAGACAGTTAGCACCTGCCGCACCGCTCCCTGTCCTCTGGTTCTACGAGTCAGCCTGGAGAAGCACTGGGAGATACCTAGGCAAGCCACCCACCCTTTTCCCATTCTTCCCAGCTCATGGTCCTTTTCCATTGTACAGAAGCTTCTGCCACCTCACCCAGCACAGTCCCTGACTCCCTTTTCTAGTTACCAAGGCCTGGGATATGGCACTAGCATGCTGGACTTGACCTGCAGTCCCTTTCGGCTGGCCCTTGGCCCTGCTGCTGTCTACCTGGGCAGTGTTTCCCTTAGGTGAGAGTCCACCCGCCAGGCTAGGAAGGGCAGCACCATGTTCTGTGTGCTCAGCACAGGTGGCTTCTGAGGTTGATGACCTCATTGCAGGTCCCGAGGCCTGGTGGAACCAGCATGTTGGTCCTAGGTCCTTGCAGAGACCTAGGGTGGGGCATGCCAGGATGGCCCACCTGTGTGTGCATACATGTGTGTGTAAGTATATGAGTATGAATCATGAATTCTTCTGTAAGTACCACGTTCTGGGCTAAGGGAATTTAGAATGATTCTTTTTTAACATTCCGAGCTCCTATAATCCTATGCACTTATCATGTAAAAATTCTTCCCCCTATAAGCAACTCGTTTATATTTCAGAGAAACCCCAACATAAGCAGCGAGAGGATTATCTCTTGCCTCTCAAAGATACTCTAGCCACTAAATGTCTAGACACTTTAAAACATGAAACCTGGTCGTGGCAAGTACCTGCTATATAATCTATGTCTTAAAACATTAGGGTGAATTTGTACAGAGAAGCCACAGCCCTAATAGCATTCTGGGTCAATGGAAGCCCATTCAGGCTGCTCACACGCCTGCCACATACAAGCGTGCATGCACACAAGCTCACACGCATGCGCATACACTCATGTATACATGAGCATACCAGGGGTTTGGCAACACCAAGGCAGGACTGCTTGTTCCAGGCCAGAGGGGAAGCCTGGGGCCCCAGGAAAACCAGCTCCAGATGTGCCACGGAGCTCACATCTGGGCAGGCTTGGGGTGGGAGGAGGCCTTAGTGAATCTGTAGGGGGTTGTGGGGGAAGAATGTCCCCTGTGGCCTCTGAGAGTTCACAGTGGGGTGTACAGGGCCTGTTCAAACTGGAGGGGGTGGTGAGAAGAACAAAGCAGAGACGCTGAGGGGCTGTCTTCTGCCACTCCCAGCCCAGGCAGAGGGCTCTGGGGAGGAACTTTGGCTTTGTCAAAGAACCTGCTGGGAGAGGTGTCTCCAATCCACTATCCCGGATCCTGGTGGGGAAGGCGGCATCTACAGTTAGAGCCTGTGGGCTAGGGAGGCTGGAGCCCTGGGGCCCGCATACTTACAAAGAACAGCAAGTTGAAGAGGAAGAGAAAGTACTTGGTGACTTTGACACAGCCTGCCCCCATCCTGCAGGTCCTGGAGCTCCCTGGGGAGAGAGGGAAGGGGAACAGATGAGGGACACAGACTAGGGACTGGCCGAGGGCACAGCGGGGGGGGGGGGGGGGGCATGGAGAGCCAGGACCATTGTCCTGGGTCATCTCAGTACACTCACAAGGAGCAGCCAGTACTGAGCCTGCTTTACATGGTGCAGAGGCACATGGAGGTTGGATGTGGAGCCCAGAGTCACACAGCTAGGAGGTGTGATTCTCTGATCCAGAGAAATGTTACTACACAGGACAGGGAAACCTTCACCTCCATAATCCCAGGATCAAGGCCTCACACAGGGAAACAATGGCAGAAGTTACAGGGCTGAGAAATCAGAGAGTGTCTGACAGAGCACTGAAACTGGGGCTCCCCCGCCCCCCCCCCCCCCCCCCCCCCCCGCTTGGCATACCTCTCTAGGACCAAGGCTGGGACTTTCAGGGCCACTGAAGCTAGAAAGTCTTGGTTTCTCACAAAAGTAAAAAAAAACCAAAAAAACAAAAACAAAAACAAACAAACAAAAAAACATCACAGAGTATCTAACAAATGCAGAGAAACACAAACATCAGCCAATGAATCTTACTTCTGTTGCCCCAAAGCCACTGGCGCTATCTTAACCAGCTACTTCCTGTGTGTACTTTGAAGCTAAACTGTGTTCATGCCAGGGAGGGGTCTTTGCATCATCTCTGCAAGACAGCATTTGTCCAAAACACAAACCCACAATCTTAGCTGTCTTGTAGGAGCCTATGCTATTGAGCAGTACCTATTCATATCTAGGGGTTGTGCATCCCTCCCGAAAATTCCCGTGTAGGTAGCATTTTTAGAATTTGGCTGGGGGAAGTTTATGGATCCCAGGAAAATCAAGAGTTCCCTTGATGCCCCATTGCATCCCCTATCCGTGAATCACTGTTGGCAGTCTACACTGGGATGCCCAGGTTGTTGTCTAGTGTTCACAATGGTCACCTTGACCCAAGCCACACTTCTGAAGTGCAGAAGCCAGTGTGAGGCACCATGCTTCTCCACAGCAAATCCCCCGCCCCAACTCCCTGGGAGCTAGAGGGTTCAGCTAGAGGCAGGAAGTTGGCTCCCCACCCCACCCCAAGGCCAGACAGGGCCCATGGGATGCAGGGAGCCAGGGCCAGACAGCTGGGCAAGGACAGCTGGGCTGGGACAGCTGCATGGGTAGAGCCGGGCTAGGGGGTAGGGCAGTACAGGCCCCTGCAGTCCTGGCGTGTTCCTGCAGTCCTGGCGTGGTGGGGGGAGGGAAGGGGACCCGGGATAGAAGGAACAAGGAAGTGGAGGCTGCTCACACCCCTTCTCCTTGGAATCTTCACGGGCACACATGGGTCCCCCACCATTCGGGACATGATCACGCTCTACCCTCCTTGCTGAGTGGAGCCCCACTTCTTCCCTGCACACTCACGGAGACTGGAGATGGGACTGGTCTAAGGGAAAGCCACGTGGTCTCCCAAGAGAAGCCCCTCAGCCTTGTGACGGAATCTCTATTAACGGAAGGTTTAGATGCCCTTTGGAAAGGGTGACTTTGGGCACAACTTGAAGCAACACCATCCAGAGAAAGGAAAGGCTCCTTGAGGGTGGTGACCTCCCATCTCAGGTGGCACACGAACAGTGGAAATTAATGCTCACAGGGACTTAGGGACTCTAGGGAAGATGAGAGGAAATAGCTGTTCCACTGACTTGAGATGTCAGGCCCGGGTGTGAGAACTGCAGGGGAGCGGGAACCTTCCATTGTGAGGTGCTTCTGGTCTCAGCAGCTCCCACACAGTCTCCCAAAGAGGAAAAACAAACTTTGCACGCTTCAGAGAGCTGGAGGCTGAGATGCCACAGCCGAGGCCTGGCCCAGGGAAGGTCTGCTGGGACACTACAAGGGCAGTTATTGTTTCTCCTCCCCCGGGCCTCCCAGGACAGCCTGCCACCTCCACAAACATGCTATAAACTGCAGGATAAACAGTCCAAGAGGAAAGCTCGCTCGCTTGCAGAGCAAAGAGCTGTTCTCATGTATCAGGGACTGTTTTGCTCAGGCCTGTCTATGTTTCCTTCCCAGCACATTCCTAGGAACAGCTGGGCCCAGGCAGGCCAGAGACATTCCTTCCTCTACAGGAAAAAATGCAATGTAATTGTGTCCAGAGAGCTAAGTGTCAAGAGCAGGTAGCCACTGCCTGTTAGGCACTCCTAGTGGGCACACCTGAAGCAGGCCTGTGGTGCAGTTCCAGAGTCTAGACTGTCTTCTGTACGGTTTGGCTCTCACATTGTGTAGGTAGGCGGGGTCTCCAGGACAAGCTTGCAGGGAGTAAGAGTGGGATCCAAACAATGGGGCCTGCTAAGGGACAAGGCGTGGCCACAGTAAAAAGCACCTGCTATGAACAGCCACCCTTGGTTCTCATGCCCTTTAATCCTCCCAACAAGCCCTGGAGGGCCTGGGTCAGGCAGGCTGTGACTGGCCCAATGCCCAGGACTGAGTGAGAACAGAGCTCCTCCCACCCGGAAGCACTCCCTTGAGGAGGAGCCCACTAAGGAATCAGTTCTCATACTCAAAGCATTCACCTGTCTCCACCTCTGGGCATTAAAGGTCTAAGTCTATATAGCAATTTCCAAGCTCGCCAGAACTGCATCCTTCCCCAAGACAACCAAATTAAAAACAAGAACACTACAAATCAAAAAAAAAAAAAAATGCACAGCTTCATGTGTGACAGACTTCACACAAGCAAAGACTGGAATCTGTGGGCAGACAGGATAGCTAGGCTAATACCAGGGACCACCATGATAGTGGCGAGCCTGGCTGAGAACTGCCCTGTGCTCCGGTAGCCTGTCATGGAAGCACATCACCATAGGAAGCTCTCTCCAGGCCCAGGCAGAGTAGAAAGCTATGGGGTCCTGAGAGCCTCCTCCCTCTCCAAAGTTCACTCACAGGAGATGGCCTCTGCCCTCAGGGGCCTGCCTCTGCCAGCCTCCACCTGGGTATATTTGCTTGGCCTCTTTCTCAATGGCTCTACCTCTGCCTTTCGAGCTGGTCCAGGCCTGACTGCTCCTACGGGAGACAAGGGATCATCCAGATGGTGGCGATCCAGGGTTGCTCCTCAGAGGAGCTCTGGTTGAGAGGTCAGGAGGAGACCTCAGACTTGAAAGCCCAGGACTGCCCCAGGCAGGAGGTTGGCTGGCCTCCTCTGATTCTCTAGCATCCAGGCCTTAGAAACTGTGGTTGGCCTCATGGGTACTCCCCCCAGATCCTGTCACACACTGGGCTAAGTCTCTCAGCTCTCTTCAAATAAACTGAGACCCATTGGAGTCAAGGGCCATGGCCAAGGTCTCTGAGAGCAGACAGGCAAGGACAGAACTCACTCTGGAGGCTGTGGGTTCCTATCCTGAAACAAGTCAGGCAGTGCCTGACTGGCAGGCAGCTCAAACAATTGGGATTTGGGAACTACCTTAGGAAGGAGAGAAGCTGAGAAGCAGCTTTGGAGCAGAGGGCACTGGGTGGCCCTAGCCCAGCTGTCAAAGGTCGCTGTAGCAGGCAGTAGAGTAAGACCATCCTCCATACTGTGCACAAGACAGGCCAGAGTCTCCATAGCAACAGGCAAGCCGTTCAGCTCCGGTGGGGACACAAGTAGGTGGCCCCATGATGGGAAGTGGGCACCAGCTTCAGAGAACCCCCAATCACCATCAGACCTGGAGAGCCCCGGATGTCACATTCTGGGGGCACAGGGTTCTATCTGGACATGCCTTGCCATCTGAAAGGTCAGATTGCAGTTCTTGTCCAGCAGACAGAAATAAGGGCTGGGGGCGGGCAGGGCCTGACCAATCCCTGCCTATTCCCCTAACAGCTGGTTCTAAGAACAGACTGCCTGCCTAAAACAGTTCAAAGAAAACAACTGGGACACAGCTTAGTTGGGAGAGTGCTTGCCTAGAGCATCAGCAACACAACAAGCTTGAGACTAGCCTGAACTTGAGGAGACCGTGTCTCAACCGAACAAAGGGAAAAACAAAACAAGCCAACACAAAAACCCAAACTGGCATTTTGCAGTGCACAAAAATGACATGAAATTCCAATTCACACCCACCAGCCCAGGATACAATCCCTGGCCCAGCCTGGCCAGGAGATCAAAGCAAGGGTCTGTAGAAGGCAGCAAGGGGGCATGGGAAGGGAGCAGTGGGCTGGGGGCAGGGCCTGGCTGCTCCTGGGACAGGCCAAGACAGGCCAGGTCCCTGGCTGAAAGTTCAGATCCTGGCTCTGTCAGCAGTCCTGGGAAGGAGCTTCCAGGGGGGCGTGGAGGGGTGGGCTCCCCTCTGTGCAGTGGGTTCTTCATGGCATGCCTGACAGGAAAAGAGGAAATAGGGGCCTGGCGCCCCTGGGGCTGGCACTCTGGATACCAGGAATGGACTCTGTGTGAAGAAGTCAGCTCGAAAGTCACTTCCCAGAAGGACTGCGCTCATAGCACACTCCCTGGATCAGATGCTCTTCAGAATACTTTTCATAAACACCTTTCTGCCAGAGTGCATTAAACAGGAGTGACAGAGCTGTGAGCGAGCACACCTTACAGGAAAATTCTGGAGTGGTCATGGGGAGCCATGCTAGGAGCCATGGAAGGCCCGTTGGCCATTTCTAAGCAAGTATAATTCAAACTGATTTAAAGCACAATTTTCTACCAAGTCAGTTTATACAACAAAATGGATGCATCAATTTTTTCCCTTCTGCTGTCTTGTGATAATCATCTTAGGCCTGTCCAAGAAAGCTACTCCTTCACCACCACCACCGCCCCTCAGCCTAGGACTCCAGTTCCTGCAGAACTGGATAATAGAGAAGCTCCCAGAAGGGGGCTTGTAGCATCAGACCATCTAGGTTTGAACTCAGTTCTATCATCTCCTAGCTGTGTGCTCCTAGATAAGTGATTTAGCCTCTCTGGCTTCACTCTACTCCTGTGAAATGAGGGAGATAAAACCTGTTTTTGGAGGGTTGTTTATTTGCTTTTGTTTTTTAATTTGTTTCCCAGAAGCTGATGAAGGTAAGATGGCTGGCATGTGTGGGCTCTCACACAAAGTTGCTGTAACGTATTGGTCTGTCTCCCTAGGAAGTATGATGACTTAAAAGGAAGACCCAGTTTTTTTGTTTTTTGTTTTTTTTTTTATGAGTAGGTACCACAGAGATGTACCTGGAAGACAGTAACACTGGATGAACAGACGAATGATGGATGATAGATGGATGGATGGATGGAAGGAAGGGAGAGAGGGATAGATGGATGGGTGGGTGTGTGGATGGATAGATGATGGATGGATGGATAGATGGATGGATGGATGGATGGGTGGATGGATGGATGGATGGGTAGATGGGATAGATGGATGGGATGAATGGGATGGGATGGGTAGATAGATGGATGGGATGGATGGATGGATGGGTGGGTGGGTGGATGGATGGGTGGATGGAAGGATGGGTGGGTAGATGGATGGATGGATGGGATGAATGGGATGGGATGGGTGGATAGATGGGATGGATGGATGGGATGGATGGATGGGTGGGTGGATGGGATAGGATGGGATGGATGGATGGATGGATGGATGGGTGGGTGGGTGGATGGATGGGTGGATGGATGGATGGGTGGATGGAAGGATGGGTGGGTAGATGGATGGATGGGATGAATGGGATGGGATGGGATGGGTGGATAGATGGGATGGATGGATGGGATGGATGGATAGATGGATGGGTGGGTGGATGGGATGGGATGGATGGATGGATGGACAGACTGACTATGAAGAAGGAAGGACTACCACAAAGAGTACACAACCTCACGAGGTCAACCACCTGAAAAGTGTCTGAGATCTACTATGCCACAGTCACCCATTTTCACACATACCCTATGTCTTTGCCCATGATGTATGGTAAGACCATGCCTGATGGACAGTCTGAGTCAGCTCTGAGTAGGTGCCACGTTGCCAGTCCTCTCCACCCTACCTGGAACTCTTGGTGTTGTAATGGGGCCAGGGAAGGATAGTGTCTCCAAGAGAACATTTCTGTGTCACCCTCTCCTGTGCATTCGCACTGTGTGTGGGGAGGGGGTTGTCACACACTAGGGCACAGGAATGTTGCCCTCCAGCCTGACTGAGGGCCCACATCCGTGTTCCTGAGTAGTTCTGAGGAGACCAAGGGTGTAGGAACCACAGTACTTTCTGGCCCAGTGTTGGTTGAATTCCAGGGTTCCACAGGACAGGCCATGCATGACCTGCATAGGTGGCTGCCCACCCACCCCCACTTCCTCCTCACCTGTTCAGTGACCAGCCTGGAGCAGAGCAGCAATTCCTGTGGCAGTTTCTCAGATGAGTTCTGGACAATGGACACACTGTGAAGAACAAATAGCTCTGCTGTTACCTGGCCTGAGATCACAGAGTCTCTTCCCAAGACTCACTGTGCACTCACAACCCATTCCAGCTCCCAGGATGCCCAGCGATAAACACCTCCAGCTGAGTCACTCCCAACCTCCATGAAACCCCTTCCATTTAATGGCTCTGAACGCCATGTTCACCGCCTCTCAGGAGTACCCAACTATAATCCCAGCTTTCTTTTCCCAGGTCCCTTTGGGGGGTACACTCCAGGCTCTAAGTGCCGTGGGATGGAGAGAAGAGGAAATGGCCCCTGTTGCAACACCTAAGAGCCACACAAGTCTCCTGCTACCCTGCAGCCTCCCACGGTCCCTAGCCCTCCTGCCCGGGGCCAGTCCAGAACTGAGCCGGGACCACCCCTGCTAGTATTTGCTTATCCACACTGCAGAGAGACCTCGGAGAAACACAGCACTGTCCTCTTCAGGCAATGTTTCTGCTGACATTGTGGCTATAAAATCCAGATGATGTGCATGTCCCGTCCTGCCACTCTTCCTTACTTTTGTCACCCTCGTCTTTCCTACCTGCTTATCTGATCTCTTTACTGTTGCCTCTCAGGCCTTGTCTACACTGGGGCCTTTGCATGTGTAGTTTCTGTTAGAATCCCGCTTTTCAGAAATTCCTAATGTGGATTTCTGAGACTCTCCCTCTGTGGGCCTTACTCTAGTGCACTGCATAGCCAGCCATTACCAATGCCCCACCCCAGCACTGCCCAGTTTGCAGCATCAGAGGCTCTGGGGTAAGTTTGGGCCCCCAGGTGACTCGGGAATAGCCAAGTTCTACACCCAAGTGTGTCACCTGCCCTTCCCACTGTAGCTTCCACGTCCTCCCTAAAATGCAGGGTCCTTCAGAGTTATCCTGAACTGCCCATGACTCTAAGGATCCTGAGAACAACGTAAGAGCTGGGTGTCTGGAGAGCTCAGGAAGGGTCCTTAGAGACACGTTGGTTCTGCAGAGGAAGCCAATGAACACCAGAAATGATGTCACCGAACCTAGCATGGGGCACAAGTTTATAACTCCAACACTTGGGAGACTGAGGCAGGAGGATAAGATGTTCAGGACCAGCCTCAAGTTACATAGCAAAATTGAGGCCAGCCTGAGCTAAATAAAAACTATCTTAAAAAAAAAAAAAGGAAGAGGAGGAGGAGGAGGACGGAATGTTGGGTTATTGCAATGGAAGTCAGTTGACTCCCACCAGAATTAGCATTGGATCTCCTTTGAGTCTGAAAATCTCAGAAAGAAGTCAGGTGACTTGCTCCTGCAAACCCAACTCTTGGAGACAAGGCAGAGGCAGGAAGATCCACAAGACTGAAGTAAGCCTGCTCTACTTAGTAAATTCTAGGCCAGCCAGGAATACAGGGTGAGATCCTGTCTCAAAAAATAAGTACATAGGGCCCATGTTTCGTGGTTAAGTGTGTGTATTACTGTTGCAGAGGGACAGTTTGGTCCCTAGCACCAATGTAGGGTGGTTCACAAGTTAACACCAACTCCAGGAGATCTGGTGCCTTCTGTTCTCTTTGGACCCTGGCACTCACATGAATATATTCACACAGAGACAAATAATGAAATATTAAGTAAATCTTCACAAATCAGTAAATAAGATAACATCGATGAGATGACTCACTGGGTACAGACACATACTGCCAGCCCGACAACCTGAGTTCTACCCCAGGACCCACAGGGAAGAAGGAGAAACTGACACCTGAAGGTTGTCCTCTGACCTCCACATGTGTACAGCGGTACGGGCACATACAATAGACATAATAGATGTATATAGGCAAACTTTAAAACAAATCAATAGTAAATTTCTAAAATGCTTGAAGGCTTGGTTCCACTCACTTCTAAGGGCTGACTGCCCTGGAAAGCCCCCAGGCCAGCTGAGCACCTGTCTTCCTGTCACCCAAATCCCCTGAAGCACTGTGGGGTCCCATCTTGGTTGCACACAGGAACTGTCCTGGAGTGCTAAAGCTTGTGGGCACTTGATCACTATGGCCAGAGATCCTGATGAGCTGCTCAGAGGAAATTAGGAACTAGGCTTTTAGGCTCTCCGGATAGAACATGTTGAGGTGCACACAAGGGCCCAGCACAGATGCTCTGCTTCTTGTGATCCAGGCCTGAGTTTCCAGTGCCTTGGTGCCTGGGCAGCAGCAGGCAACCAGAAACCAGCGTCACATGATTCTTTCACCCCTCGACTATGCCATATCCGTTCCAGAAGTTCATTCCCCTCCTGTCACCTACCCCAGAGCACTGTCACCTAGGAGATCATTGTCCTCAGAGAGGAGAGATAGCGTAAGAAAACCATACAGGCCAGTGCACAGCAGAGGACCATCAAAGTGCAAGTCTACTCCTGAGTGGGTCACATGGACCACCTCCTGCTAGCTCTAGAGCCTGGAGCCATGCCTTGCTTCTGCTGTAGCTTTCCCTGTGAAACTAGCTGACAGTGGGTCCCCAGGAAGGAGCTAGGTGGGGTGTCTGACACCGCCTCGCAGGATTCTGCCCAGTGGTCCTGGGCTGCACTGAACCAAGGTGATGGGGGAAAGGCTGTCCCCCTGGTGAGGGGGACCTCTGTCAGTGAGGCCAGGCATGAGTGTCACCTTAAGGCATCGGGCATCTGGAGGCTGGAAGTCTGGCAGCCACGGCAGGTAAGCGTGGCCTGTCACACATGGAGAGAGAAAAACTGCCCGACTTCAAGGCTCTGGAGACCACCTGGCCTGGCCTGGCCTGGCCCAGCGGGCTGGCATGTGACAAATCTCCAGCCTCTGGACTTTGCCCTGATCATTCATAGAAGGAGGCTGCTTGTCCTCTCCTGTGTTGTAACCTTCTGTGACGGTGACTTGGGGACTGCTGGATTCTTGACCTCACACTATCTCATTTTCGATCTCTGCTTGTACTTTCGGTTTGTTGTTACTGTTGTTGAAATCAGAAAGGGAGAAACAAGCAAACAAACACACGTTACTCTGGCAACAGGAGAAGCGCAGGCCGTGAAGCAGCCTGGGAGTTCAAGGTTCCCTGGAGGCCTCTGGGAGCCCTGCTCTGCTTCCTAGCTGCTGTGTGACCTCCGTTAGCCAAGGGCTCTGAGCCCTCACAGGCCTCGCCTCCAGCCCAGCGGGGCTGGTGGGAGCCTGCCCATCGGACTGCCGGAGCACGAGGGAACAGCAGCCAGAGCCTGGACACAAGCTGCTGCCCCCCTCCCGCACCCCACATTTTAGTCACAGGATTTCAAAGTCCAGTCACATGACTCTATGAGCTGGATGGACAGGTTCTCACTCTCTGGCACCTCCACTCTGTAGCTAGGAGCTTTAGCCTGTCATCCTGCCGTCACCCACAATTTCTCATTGAAGCTCCATAACGAATTCTTAGATAAAGCACTGTCCCCATTGAGTAGACGGAAAAACTGAGGCTCGGAAGCCCAATGACTTGCCTAAAACCAATCCCGTAACTAACCAGCGTTCTTTCTTTACCTCATGCTAAGTAACACTTCGTTGAAGTCACCCAACCAACCTTCCTCACCAGGCTACCCCCAGACCCTTACTGTCCTGACCCAGCTTTGAAGATGTGACTCTTGGCTTCCTGTCAGGGAGGGGGATCAGATCCTCCTGTCCTGGCCAGGGTCTCCCTTCTATTTGGATAATGTGGCTTATATAGGTTTCCCTTCTTACATTTTGCTCTGAAATCCAAGTGGCATGACTAGAGGGCCATTGACTGAAGAGAGGCCGCCTTGTAAGAAGTACCAGGCCGGAAAGCACAGATGCTGGCGCCAGCCTCCCCACCTGCCCCAGGCACCAAAGGAAGCTGACCATGCCGAGCTCCCATTGTTCTGCAGCTCCCACACTCGGATGCACTGTGCTATGGATACCCCAGACACATTACTTCAGCCTCCATCTCTGAGTGAAGAGACTGAGGCCCAGATGTTGTGACTGTTGAGGTGTGTGCTGGGGGCTGGCCTGGTTAAAGTAACCAGTGCTCTGGGCGGCTTCAGACCCTGATGAATGGGGCGCAGGGTTCACATTTGTCTGCCACATTGGGATGTGCAAACTGCTGGGCTTGGCCTGAAGCGTCCAGCCCAGGGCTCTGCCCCATCTCAACCTAACTGTTGAAAATCAAATAGGAAGCTGTAAGTCTCCAGGACCAGCTATTCAGAAGTCACAGATTCTGGGCCTCATATCAGGACCTAGATTCCCAGGACACGTCTCAGGAAGCAGCTACCTTTTAAGAACCTCTCTTCACCCCAGAAAACCAGGTCATAGTGTGAATTCCCATTTGAGAGAGACCTTAATTATAGTCTCACTACTCAGAGCTGTGTGACCTTTGACACACAGCTTGCCCACTCTGGGCTTCAGTGCTCTCTGTAAAGTGGACTAACTCAATGTCCAAGAAGAATCCAGTCCTGACTTGCTGACATCTGAGGCCTCATGAACTCTAGGAAGTCCCTTGGTCCCTCAAGAGATGGGACAGGCCTGGGGTTCCTGTAGACTGGCCCAGAAACATCATGGTCACTAAGTCCTTAAAATGGGGTCTGGCAAAGGGCAGAATGAGGGACAGAGGGAATATGCTCACTCCCCCTCACCCAACCCCCAAACCTAAACAGGACAATGGGGGCTCTGGAGGGAGGCAGGCAGCACTTGTCCTGTCACTTAGGGACAGTGGCCTAGCTCCAGTGGGCCTTAAGACTCTGACTCTGCAGCCCAAGGCCCTGCACACTTTATGATGGGAAGTCAAGATGGCAGGGGTAAGCGGCCCCTGAACCTCTAGATTCTGGGCAGATGGAAGTGGTGCCTGGTATCTTCAGGGCAATGGCACAGTGCCTCGCAGTTCCTGCCTGTCCTGTCTGGGACACATGGGGCTTGCTAAAATCCCAGCAGAAAGGCTCAGAGGTGAAAGGCTCAGGGGCCCAAAGGCATTGAGGTTCCCTCAGGGGAACCCCAAGTGACTTCCATCCCGAGCCCCTGGAGTCTACCAAGACCCCACTGTGGGCTAGCCTCAAGCTGCACACGGGACACCGATGGGCGGAACTCCTCCTTGCTCACAGCAGCTCACAGGACAATGACCCATTAAGGAACAGGCTGTGCCTTTGTCCCAGCGGCCCTGCTCCCTCTGAAGGACAGCTGGGCTGTGGGAACACAGTCTGCGGTGTAACTGACCACAGGAGTGGGGGTGGGCTCCTGCAGTTATCCTTGATGGAGACACCCCCTCCCCGCCTGAAACAACTGGCAGATTGTACCCCAAGGGCTGATCCAGACCCCTGTGCTAACAGCCATGCTTCCTGGCCAGCAGAAACTCTTTTTTCACAGTAAGTAAGTAAAATAACCCAACCAAGGCCAAGCCTAGTTAGGGCTGCAGCGCTGGCCCCAAACCTACCCAGCGGACGATACAATGGACGCTGTGAGGTCTGTGGAAGAGATCCGCTCACCCATGCATATGGCTGGCAAACTCTCTGGGTCAGGGCCAGGGTTCCTAAGACAGAAACCGGGCGTGGGCCCTGAATGAGTGATTAGGGGGAGGGAGGGGACTGTAATCAGGGATCCCACATGGCAACAGCCAACAGGCCCAGGCAGCTCCACTGTCCCCTCCCCAGGCTGAGCTCAGGAGAGAGAGGGGACATACAACTACAAGGCTACTTCTTGCAGGCAGCCCTCCCAGACCCCTCCAGCATAGCCCTGCACCTCCACAAGGGTTCAGACAGGCACAGACCCACTCCTTCTGCACTTACCAAGTGCTACTTATTTTTTAAGACAGGTTCTCATGATCTGAGCCCTGCCGTCTTCAAACTCACTCTGTAGCCAAGGATAACCTTGAACTTCTGATCCTTCATTTTCTATGTGCCAGGATTTCAAGCATGTGCTACCAACCTGGCATATAAGGTGCTTGGGACCGTACCAAGACTCCATGCACACTATGAGACAACTAGGCCACATCACCAGACCCTGTGACTTACTTTCCTGAATCTCGGCTTCCGCCCCTGAAAATGGCCCAGACTTCCTGCTTTCCTTCCCTTTAAGAGGCAAACGTTTGGCCTGTTGGGTCGGGACACAGGGTGAACAGCACCATACACAGGGAACTGGGGTGACTGATGTATACTACTTTAGAGAGGATCTTACTGACATCTAACTCCAAGCTCTAGCCCAGGCTGGGAGAAGAGGAGAGAATGGAGCCCACTCACCTGCTCCCCTCCCCCTGCAGCTCCTGCATGCCTGCCTAGGGTCATGAGCATCCTCCACTCCTTGTCTCTGGGACCACCTCTCTGGCAACCCCCAACCGAGCCTGTGAACGCATGGGTCCACAGCCACCTCACAGCAGATACCTCAGACGCCAGCAGGCATCGGCTGTCTGCAGAGTGGGCACTAGAGAGGCAGTGGCCCAAGACTCTATGGGCAGCGGGCTGCACCTTCTGAGGCCTGGATGAGGGCTGTGCCCCGCCCCCAACCCCAGCAAGCAGCGACAACTGACACAGCACAATTGGCTGTTAAGGCACAAAAACATTGGCTGAGGAAGCTAGTACTTTCTGGACTTCCCCACTGGGACGCCCCTAGGGCTTTTGGGTTCTGTGGGACAGCTGAGGTACAAGGGCAGGAGACTTATCAGGGTGGCTGTAGGGTTAGCCAGGAGAGCTGGACACAAACACTCGGCTCACACAGGAACAGAGGAGTCACCACTGGGGAATAACAAGAAAAGTGCAAGGTAGTGAGGGAGACAGGTGAGGAAGGGAGAATGTGGAAGGGAGAGGGTGGGGGAGAAGACAGACAGACGTCAAGGTGACAAGAGCCTCCTCTGTCAGACTTGAGGTACTCCCTGGTCCCTGCAGGTATCCTTGTGGGAAAGTGTGCAAATCTCAGGCCCTGTTTGTCTACCAGGAGTCAGACCCCAGGCCTTGCGTTTGCACTTGTACTATGTCTAAACAGGGCCTGTGTCCCCTAAGGGCTTCGTGCCCCTCTGGCTCTGCTCTGCTCTGCTCTCCCCATGACTACCAGCAGCAGCTACCTGCCTCCCCAGCTCGTCTCCCCTCTCCTGGCTGTACCCCCTCCAGACTCCCGAGAAGTCCTCTGGGCTCAGCTGCACAGACAGGGTAGAGGGGAGCCTAGCCACCAACCACTCCCAAAATTAGGAGAGACAAACAGCGAGAAGGACCATGTTGGGGGTTCAGGAAGTTAAGCCTGAGCCTTGTTAGATAGCCTAGGCTAGTCTCAGACTTGTGGCAATCCTCCTGCCTCAGCCTTCCAGGTGCTGGGGTTCCAAGCTTGTGCCACTCTGCCTGTCTGGGAGAAGGAGCCCAGGGCCAGCCAGCAGCAGGCGAAGTCACAGCAACACCAAGTCCCACAGAGCCTTTGGACTCCCTTCCAAACTGAACCATCAGGACCCGAGGGAGGAAGAAAATACCAGAAACCACTTGTGGTCACTTGTGGTCCCAAACCTCAATTTACCAACGTGTGACACATCTATCAAACTCCCAAGGCTGGAGGGAGTCTGGGCCTTCTCCATCACATCCCTGCATGGTAAGATTGTTCTGTCCTCACAAGACCATGGCTTCTCTCCTGCCCTCGTGGGAGGGCGGGCCAGGCCTCTGGGATACAGAGCCTAGATTAGGCTTGAGGTAGTGTGATGGTGAAGCTGGTAGGTCCTGGCTGTGGAGAAAGCCCCCTTGCTGTCAGGGTGGTCGTGCTTGCTCCTGCCGTAACAAAGTCTGGGCAGCAGCGAAGGGATCCATATACTAAAGACTAGCAATACTAATGGACAAGAACGCTTCCTGTCAGCGTGAGAATCCCTCCACTTAGGACTGGAAACAGGCCTGTGAGGTCAGAACCCAGTCTAACTCACTCCCAGGTTAGAACTGGCAACACCTACACACAAGTGTAGTGCTAGCATTCACCTTGCCCGTCTGTCCCTATCCTGGCCCCAGTACCAGCAAAAAGTACCCTGTCCTAGGGTGGACGCAGGGTGGGGAGCCCCTGGTGTTTCCAGTCAGCCTGGACAACTCAGGGGTGGTTAGTATTCACCTCCCCCCCCCCCCCACACACACATACCAGGGGCCTGCAAGTCAGCGTGGGAAAGCATCCTCTTCCTTGAAAGATAAGCGATCACTCAAGGTTAAGACTTGAGAGTCACAAGTCTGAAGCTGACAGTTCCTGGAGCACAAAGACCCAACCAACTACTCTGAGCCCCAGGCCCTGGCCCAACATCTGCTCTGAAACGGTGCTCAGGCCTGGCTAGGGAGGCCACTTAGGCCACCACGTAGCGAGGCTGGTCTTGTTGCCAGCTACACACGCTTGGGATTAGAAGTTTATGTCATCATGCCTGGTGAGGAGGAGACAGTCAGTTGTCAGCCTACAGCAGGGACATTCTAACACGACCAGGTCCTAAGCTGTGGACTCTCCTCCGCTGGCTCCCTCGGCTTTCAGGGCCCTAGGGCGGAAGAACAGGAACCAGTTGGACCAGCTGCTTGGTCAGAGAAACAAGTTTTCCTCCAGGGAGGTCAGTGGCCCAGAAGGAAGAGGACAAGAAACGGCAGACATTCAGGCAGAGCAGTAGGCCTCAAAGCCTGATGTGTGAAAGTCTGCAAAATCCCATTCGCAGGACACACAGGTTCTATGAAAAACCAGGGGTGCAGGGTGCCCAGAATCCCGGCCCTCCCCTGCCCCCACCCGGATCTCACATGATGGGGCTGGAGGAGACCATCACCTTTCCTCCATACCAGCTCCACACCAAGTGAAGATCCTAGCCTGGTTCTTCATGGGGAGTTAGCTCCCTCACATCCAGGTCCTACCAACTCAGTGCAGAGCACTCTCTGGGGGTGAGGAGAGTTCTCCCATCTTCAGGAAGCAGTGTGGTGGGGGAAGGGCAGGTAGCCAGTGGGGTTGACAGCACAGCTGAGTCCTCCTGAGCCCTGGGATCTGGGCAACTGCTCAGCACCCTGTCACTGTGAGAACAGCCTGTGAAACACCTCACCTCTTTGCCCGCTTCTCAGGGAGCCCGAGGGAGTGTGTGAGAAACTATCTGTGGTCAGCAGCTATAAAGCACAGGGTATCATTATAAGAAAAGGGGAGTGGGTGCCCCGGGGAAGTGTGGGATTGGAGTGTCCAGCCCTGCCCCCTTCAGCTGGTCACCTGAGCAGGCCCTTCCCCTCTTGTCCCTCAGTTTCTTTTTTGAGAAATGGGCACTGATGATCTCTTCCTGGGAGGATGACCTGGTATAAGAATTTCCTGAAAACAGCCCCAGGCAGGCCTGGCTCACACCAGATGCTGACAGAAGCCTAGAGCATCCTGTTCTGCTGCACAAGACAGGCCAGGCTGAGGGAAAGTTTCTGGCTTCTGAGGGAAAGTTCCTGGCTTCCAGGAGCACTTACTGGCTGGGGAACCTGAGAAGTGGACTTAGATCAGGTTACTGGGGAGTCAGCGGGAAGCAGAACAGGGCCCTGCCTTAGGAACAGCACAGAGGCTTTCCCAGTATCACTGGGGGTCTCCCTGGGTAGGAAGTGCTGGGGCAGGAATGGCGGCTTCCCTATCCAGAAGGATTTCAAGGCAGGTGAGGCTGAGGGTGAGGGGCATGACAGGGGCTAAAGTGAGCTGTAAGCTGGTCTTCCGCAGGCCAGCTTCACTGGGAGACCCCACCAGCTCTGTGCAGAGCATTGAGCTCTCTGGGACTGAGGGGAGAGGGCCTGCACCAGAGCCCCAGTTGCTGATCTGTAAAATGAAGGCTCTCCTGTGTATAAAATCACAGTGTCCACGTGGGAGACGGGATGGGAGGGGCAGTCACTGGGTGGCACTGGGTGAACTTTTATTAAACAGGACACAAGCCCCGCCTCCATGCCACCAGGGGCTGCCCTGCAGGAGCTCCTGGATGGCAGGATGGTGGGTTAGAAATGTGTCCGTCTTGTCGGGGGTGTATGCAAGTGCCTGGGTTCAGTCTCCAGGGAGAAAGGGAAAAAAGAAAAGCCAGAAAGAACTGCACATTCTCAGCTCAGTGAGAAGGTTCAGCAAGTGACGGCGCTTGCGGCCAGGCCCATGTGGAGGAAGGAGAGAACAAATTCCCACAACATATCCTGTGACCTCCACACACACCCTCCCAGCCCTCATACACATGCTAACAAACAAATTTTTAAAATGTAATAAAAAATAAAATGCACACTCACAGACCATGTCCCGTCCCAGCCACAGGACACCCTGAAGCAAAGCTCTCCCAAACTTTGCAATGACCGGCATGCTGGCAAGCATACATTGACAACTATTGCTGTGACAACTATTACACCTGTCATGGGCCACCTCCCTCTCCCAAGATGTCCTGTCAGGGACTCACTTCCCAGAGTCCTTGTTTCCAGGAGACAGAAAGAAAGAGTCACCGCAGGGACAGGGCATTAAATAGTAAAGCGATCCCATGATTAGTTAATGATAACACAGGCTCCATGGCTGGGGGTGCTGGGGAGCAGGGTCAAAAGTCACACCGAAGAGGGACCTGCCTGCCTCTTACAGTCTCCGTCTGTCTTTTCCAAACTCAACAAGCTCACCTTCACACACTGCCCTTCCTGTGACCTTGAATCCAGGGACCATCAGACCCAAAGGCCACCTAGAGGATTTCACTACTCTCTCCGTGGTGGTCAGCGGGGCTGAGGACAGAACGCAGGTAAGGGCAAGGTAACCACTTCAGCCTCAGACGTCATTATGAAATATTCAACTGGGCAGGCAGGGGCTCACCAGGGGAGGAAAGCGGCTCTGCTTCTCGCTTCTCACTTCCCAGAGCTGGATGCCAAGCTAGAAGCTCCCTTCGAGGCCTCAGGAAGCAGGGCCAGACTCACAGGAAGTCACTCTGATGCCATAACCCCAATCTGAGGGTGTAAACACTTCTCTTATGGTTTGTTTTTAAAAGCCAACACACCAAATTGTTCACAGTGGTTATCTCTGAGTAAGTATTTCCTTTAAGCATACGGTTCTGTGCAGTGCAATCTTTTCCACAGAACCTCTCTTCAGTAATTAGACAAGTTTTCCATTTTTGTTTTCCATTTGGTTTGGATGGAAACAAAGTTTTTTGGTATATATGTATGTATTTAATTTATTTAGCCACTGCTGTTTGGGGGATGTATAGGTGTGCATGTTGTATCTGTGTGGGTATATGTTCACATGTTTATGAGCACATGTGTAGAAGCCTGCAGTTGAAGTCTGGTGTCTTTCTGGGGTCACTCTCCACTTTATTTACTGAGATAGTTTCTCCCTGAGCCCGGAGTTCCCAATTTCCAGTTAGTCTCCCCATTTCTAGCTAGTCTCCCCACTTCCAGCTAGTCTCCGCCAGGGATCCTGTCTCTGTCTCCGAGTGCTGCGGTTGTAGGCAGCTGCCGCGCCTGCCTGGCTTTTATATGGCTCTTGGGAATCCTCACACTTACAGGGCTTTAGTCACTGAGCCATCTCCTCAGCCCATGCGGTTGTTCTGCCTTGGCTTTTAAGTCGACGCAATCACCCCCACTCCTTTTTAATGTTAGAATAATTACTGGGTTCCTCTCCACACCTGAGTCCAGGCCGGGCTTACGCAATCTGAACACTGACTGAGTCTACAGAGGTTCAACGCCCCAGCTGACCCTTTCCACTTCCCATCAGCCCTAGCAAGCACCTGGAGGCAGCTTAGGGCCGCCCTGCTCAGCTCTCATTTGCTACCGTCACCACACTTGCTAGCTTCTGGCTTCATGCGGGTGAGGTCTTCCTGCACTCGGCCCACCTGGGAGCCAAGGCTGAGACAGTGCCACAGGCAGGCTGGGTGTGATAGGCCGAGCGAGGCAGGTGAGCTTGAGACCAGCCTCATCTACATAAGTCGTCCCAGGACAGCCAGAGCTATGTAGAGAGACCCTGTTTCAACCAACCAACCAACCAATCAATCACTGTGTGCCAAAGAACACTTGGAGTTCTAGGGTCTGGAAGAACACGGTATCGGGAGCTCCTGGTAGTTCTCTGCTTACTGCTGACAATGTACATGAAGGAAAGAACAAGGCACCATGGTGTACTGCCTCCTGGCAAAAATGGGTCTGCTGCTCTACTGTGCCGATGATGGCACAGCAGAGAAACTGCACCTGGGATCTTTTAGACAGACAAGAGCAGAACACACATGTTCCTTACCCTGGCTAGTATACGTGTGCACACACACACACACACACACACACACACAAGCACAGAGACCAGGGTTCAGCGAGGCAGACTGTCTACATGACAGCATGACTCAAGGCCCTAGACACCTACTCACTCGTTCTCTGACTTCAAATGAGTCTGCCCAGTTTCTCTGCCCTCTATAGGGAAGCCTCGGCCATCTCCTTGCAGGCACACTAATGATCCATCTCTTGAGACAGTCAGAGGGAGATGGTTTGCTCCCCATAGCTGCAGAACTGCTAGCTGTTGTTACTATCAACACGTGGTGAATATGAATGCACTAAGTGCTTACTACACACCAGGCATTGTTTTGAAGGGCCGAGCACGCATGTGTGTGGGAACACATACTCTTCTCTCCACTTGTTTCACTGCTGAGGGACCTCTATTGAGTGCGCACTTCTAGCCTTGCCCCCACCCCCGCCCTTCCTCACTCCCTGCCCCAGATCCAAGGGCCCCTTATCTGATGGGCTCCTCTAGGAGACTCACTGGGCTTGCTAGGCCAGGCTCCACCTGGTGCAGGGCCAGGTTGCCTGCAGAAAGCGGCTGTCCAGCTGTGCTCTGCTCTTACCACCTGGTCCTGCAGCCAGGCAGGATCTGGCCAAGTGCTGTGTTCAAACAAATGACGCCAACAATTCCATAACAGACAGAGTGCAAGGCCCTTGCCCCAGATCTGAAGCTAGTCCTGCCGTAGGCTTGCACACCTCTTAAGCTCACTGGGCCTTCACCTGATGCCCTGGTGCAAGCTTTATTAGGCCCATCCCCATTCCACAAGTGAGCATGTTGAGGCTTCGACAGGCAATCAAGCTGCCCCTGTCAGCTGCTGTTGGTGGGTCACAACTTTGCTACCTAAGACACTGTCACATATCTGCTGTTGGTTGCCCAAGCAGGTTGTGACCCAGGCACTCCCAGGGAGTCTCCTGGGCCTTGACAAGCTGATATGTACTTCAAACCAACACTCCACCCCTCCTCTGAAAGCACAGGACTGATTAACAACCAAAGACTCAATGTGACCCTAAGTTCACATAATCCATTTTTCTTCAAATAGGTTTCTTTTATAACATTGTTGTGTGGATGTGTTCCCTTTTCAAATTAAGTATCAAAATAATTTGGGCTTCTTGCATAAAGTTCAGAAAAACAAGGAAACTTTAAAAGGCAAAAAATGTTTCTAATTTCCACATTTGGTTATAGTAATGTGCGTGCGTGCGTGCGTGCGTGCGTGTGTGTGTGTGTGTGTGTGTGTGTATTTACTTGAAGAGTTTATTTAGTTATTTATGTGTATGTGTGTGTGTGTGTATTTACTTGAAGAGTTTATTTAGTTATTTATGTGTCTGAATATTTTGCCTCTCTCTATATAAATGGTGTGTGTGTGTGTGTGTGTGTGTGTGTGTGTGTGATGCCCACAGAAGCCAGAAGAGGATGTCTGAACTCCCTGAACTGGAGTTACAGACAGGTGCAACCTACCTTGTAGGTTCTGGGAACCAAACCCAGGTCCTCTGAGAGAGAAGTGGGTGCTCTTAACTGCAGAGCCAGCTCTCTGGTCCCTGATTGGTGGTTTTCTTCTTGCTATTGTTAGATAGCATCCACCCATCCACCCCATCCATTCATCCATCCATCCATCCATCCATCCATCCACTGTATGCCCTTCTACCATGTAGTTCCTGGGACTTGAACCCATGTCGCCAAGCTAGGATGTGAGCGCCCTTACAGGCCACACTGCCTCAGGATCCTACAGCACATATTTAAACATGTGTTTATCTGCACTGGGCCTGGGTGAGGAGTCGTGGAGAGCAGTGCCTACCATTCTGTGCCTGCAGAGCCTCCTGGCAGCCGCTGGGAACTGACAATCCCCACCTTCCTCCTGGGCTGGCTTGATATGGGGTAAGGCCAGCACCCATATGTCCTCTCCCTGGGAAAAGCCCTGATCTGCCCATGTGCCTGGATGATACAGCCACACACAGCAGCTGCAGGATAACAGTGACAGCTCTGCAGTCCGGGAAGGGCTGTTAACTGTCTGAGGTTTCACAACAGGCCTGAAGGACAAGCTGAAGTACAAACCCAGATGCCTGGACTTGGGGTTCAAAGCAGCCTCAAGGCTCCTGTCTCCCAGGGACTTAAAGCCTGCTTCTTGTCAACAACACTGGCCAGAAGCAGCGGTATGCAGATGGCATGTGTATAGGTGGCCAGGACAGTCAGAATCTTTCACAAACATGAGCTCTTACATCATTGTCAAATAGCACAGTTGTCCCTTGGTACCTGGAAAGGATATCAACTCTGGGGATGCCCAGAGTCCCTGTATGAGCAGTCTGAACAGTACTGTATGAACAGTAGTGTAATGTCTGGACTATCTAAGTACTTCCGGTAGGCTTTGAGTCATCTCTAGTTGTCACTCTGTGTCAATAGGAACTAATGACAGCTCCACAAAGCCTCCCACATGAGTTTCTGCCCCCAAACACAGTAGGTTTACAGCTCCTGACTGCAGATGCAGAACTCCTACCTGCTGGAATGGTTAATCCTAGCTGCCAATGGGGCAGGATCTAGGTCACCTAGGAGACCAGCCTCTGGGTATACCTGGGAGGCATTATCTAGAGTAGGCTAATCAAGGAGAGGAAATGCACCCTGAGCAGGCAGCACCAATCAATGGCCTTGGGTGTCACTGTAGGAAAAGAGAAGCTAGCTGCACACACATCTCCTCACTGTTTCCCAACTATAGCTATAATGTAACCAGTCACCTTAAGCACCTGTCCTCACAGTGGCCCCACTGGCAGACTGTGTCCCTTCAAACCCTGAGCCAAAATACCCCCCCCACACACACACACACACGTTGCTGCTTATCAAGCATTTTATCTTTGCAGTGAGAAAATAATGGATGCACTGTGGACAAGGAGAGCCAACTCTGTGGCCATCCCTGTCACAGGAACTGACACTGGCACTAGGGAGTACAGACGCTTGCCCAATGCTGCATTCAGCTGGTAAGCAGCAGCAGTGGCAAGCATCCTGGGGAAGTTTGATTCCAGTCTGGCTTTGCCCAGGGTCCCTGTGCTCCCTAGGGGCTTGGGAGCACACACTGCTGAAGTAAAGAAATCAGCCGGAGGTCCTCTCCCTGCCCCAGGTTCCTCAAGAGTCCCATACCAGAGCTAGGATCTAAACCCAGGCCCAAATGTCCACCCTTCACTCCCCCACCCCCCAACCCCTGTCCAGAGATTGCAGGTCCAGAACTTGGGGCTGCTCCATGGCAGGACTCCTAGCTCAACAAGGAAGTTGCAGCACAGGCCAAGAGTCGGGGTGGCACTTTCCACAGTGCCCTGGTGGCCTGTGGCTAATGCCTGGCCTAGGCATCCTGGAGGGCACTTCTCCTCCCCCAACCCAAGACCCACACACAGTAGCTGCCAGCTGCTTCCGGAAGGTGCCGTTGGCTGAGTAAGGGTTCACTCTGTGCGGGGTACAGAGGTCTCTCACTAGGGCTGCGACTGGAGGAAGTCCTTGTTCCCCTCTCTGTAGAGCAAAGGCTCATGGGGAAGCAGAGCCCTGTATGAACCATGAAAGCCCAGGCAGCCTACTTCTCTCCTGGTGCAGGTTTTAGGCCCTGCTTGCCTAATGTGTGGTCTCTCAAAGGAATCACCAAGGATCTCACAAGGAGCTAAATCCAACTGAGACACTCCCCCACTACCACCAAAAAAAAACCCAAAAAACCTTTATTCAATTAGCTGTCATTTCCTGAGTGTCTACTGTAGGTCAAGATACATAAATGGACAAGGTAGTCCCTGCCCAGGAGGCCTCTTTTTTACCACAAACCAGCAGGACCAAAGGGAAGTTAAGTCATGTGGGGGGGGGGAACCCAGGTAGAAGAGCCCAGAAGCACCTAACACTTAGAAACAGCCAGTGCCATGACCATCTATCTCATGTATCCAGAGTGGAGGGGCACGGAAGGCAGGGCAGAGGGCACCCTGAGGAAATGTCTCTGGTGGAGCTGGAGCAAACCAGCCAGGTGCAGACCCTAAGCACAGTTCTCAGCCACTGAGCATCTGCCCTGTCTGTCTGTGCTGGGTATGAAGTGCTGCTTCCCATGCAAGTGTCTGCGGTATCTGGCACCATCCCACAAAGCCATAACCACCGTCACTACCATTTTCCCGATTCACAAATAGTCTCACAAACAGTTACAGAGCTAGGAAATGAAACTCTAGAGTGCAATGTTGGGATGCATGCCATACTATGTGCTGGCCCATGTGCCATACTATGTGTTCAAGCTCCACTGGGCAGAATAAAGGGACAGAATAGGAAAGAGCACAACTGCTCACACTAAGGGCAGTGCTTGGCCCCCGGCTGCGCTCCCGGTGTGCGAGCATGAACACCAAGGAAAGACAGGTTAGCAGCAGAGCCAGGAAGGGACTCCTAGAGAGAAGAGGGAACTTATCTGTGTTCACACAGTGGACAACATCAGAGCTGGACTTTGTGACAAGACCAGAACGCAGGCCTCTGATCCTCTCAGCTGCTTCTACGTGCCTGTCCTGTATGTCTGTCATCTGCTAACAGGAAACACGCTGTGGTGTAGGGGAATCCCAGGAGTGAGTCAGGAGTAAGTCAACCGGACAAATCCCAGCAGGACCCTGCGGGGCACTGGCTTAGGGGTTGACTCCCCTCAGGAAGGCAGCGTCAGTGGCTGAGGGGAGGAGAGGAGCAACACAGACCACTAGGCCCTGTTTACCTCTGGGCTTTCCCTTCTGGCTTCTCAGACCCAGGCTGGCTCTTTCCTGCTAAGATTAAACAGTTCACAACCCCATCCTGTCCCACAGAGAGGTCCAGGCTGAGCAGCCTGGGTTCTACCCACCCTTTCCACCAGCAGCTCTTGCAAAGCCAAGTCCTGGCTGTTTGATGCTACTGATTATATGACTACAACCCAGCTTCCCACAGAGGAAGTGGGCATAATGGTTTAGAGCAGAGGCCTAGGCTAACCAGCATACAGGAGAACCAGCATTCCTCAGACCCTTTAAATCCATAACAATGCGCAGGGCTTACTTAGGCTGCTGGGTCAGATGCCACACCCCCAACCCAATGTATGAGGATCTGACCCTGTTTGGCCTTCAAGGGAAAATGGGTGGGTCCCCAAGGTGGAGGGAGTTGCCAGCCAGTGGGAACTTCCACTTCTGAAACTAGGGGCTCTCCTGCTTGTCAAACTTTAGAGTAGCCTTGGGGAACCAAAATCTACCCCTTGTGGGAATCTTGTGCCCAAATGACTGATCCTTCACTCCTGCCTTTTCTGGGCTCAACAGGGAAGTCTGGGTACTTTTCCTTCCCATCCTGATCAGATACTCACTGCTAACTGGCACAGGCTCCCTGACTCGGCCCAGACTCCACCCCTTCGTGGGTGAACATAAGGCGTTCTTGGAGACCACATCCTGTCACTTAACAGCTTTTGCCTTCCCTGTGACTACCACCCACTTTGTGTGGTCACCTTCTGATCCCTGACTGTGCCCCACAGGCAGGGCATAGCTGGCTTCCACCACTCTTGGCTGTTTGTCATTCCTAACCTGTGGTCAGTCTCCTCTCACCAAAAGTCCCTTAACTTCCTAGGTCCTCTGCCCTTGCTTGCATATCTAGCACACGCAGTGTTGAGCTCTGTTCCACTCCCCTGCCCTAAAATCTTCAAGGCTCCTTGCTTCCCAAGACACAAGCCTTTGCTTTTCTCATTGGCATTCAGAGCCCTTCTGGGGTTCATCCTTCCAACCATTTCTACTTTAATACTCAGAGAGCCCAGCCTCCGCTAGACCAGTGGTTCTCCATCTGTAGACTGTGACCCCTCAGGAAGGAGGAACTCCAGAAGGGTCCATGGCCATTGGAAAATACAGATATTTACAATACAATTACCAATAGTAGAATTGCAGTTACAAATAAGCAGCAAAAATCATTTAATGGTCAAAGATCACCACAACATGAGGAGTTGTATTAAAAAGTTGCAGCCAACTTTAGGAAGGTTGGGAACAACTGAGCTAGGCCAACAGCCAGCCATTTCTCAAGAACGCCATCAACAAGCTGACCTTGCCTTTGAGCATCTTCCTCTGTCCAAATAAACCTTCTGGCCCACCTTTCTGGTCCAAAGGCCCCTCGTATCCTTTCTTCAAATATCTTGTGTCACATTCCCTGACTCAAGCCCCTTCCCAGATGCTGAGTGACTGAAGGGTATGGGCCCATCATTGTGCCATTGCTTGACATGTCATGTCACAGAATGGGAGTGGTGGTGGAATGAGTCCATACACACCAGGCGTAGTTGGCACTGAATGTCTCCTTCTCCTCACGGTGCTCCCTCCTCACTGCAGCAAATCCTCATCTAATGCCACCGAAAAGATGGCATCCATGGAGCAGGCGGTGTGTGGGTCAAAGATTAGTCAGGACAGGGGAAACCAGGCAGAATGTCCTGCTCAACTCTAAACCTCCTCCCTGCTGCCCACTCTGGTTCTCCAGAGTCTCCTCACAGATTCTGTGCCCCCTCCACACACACACACACACACACACACACACACACACACACACACAGTCTTTTCCACATGGCCCAGACTTCAGCCAAGCTTTCCAGAGCACTTTCCAGCTGACTCTTTAGCAGGGGCTCATCTCCCCAGAGAATGCAAGGCTTGCACATGGAGCACACCTTCCATGCCTTCTGTGCCCTACCCTGCTCACGCAGACTGTGTGCCCTTCCTACCCTAAACTGAGCTTGTCTCAAAACTGCCCACACCAGCCACTAAAACCTCACAGACTACTGGGACTTCCCCTGAGCTAGCCCAGGCTGTGAGAGAACCTCTCCAGGAGGGGGACAGGTTGGGGAGCCTCACAGCACCTCTGGATGAGGTAATGCTAGGCCCCTGTGAGGATGGACTCATTAAGCAGGATATTGGGGTGGTCGTTTAAATTCAATACCCATCATCCCCAAGCAATGCTTTGGCCTCAGGCCCTCTTCTGTCCAGGTAACATACTTTCTGACCCACAAAAGAAGAAGATGATGTTGATGGCTGGTGTTGGTTTCTGACTCTGATGAGGTCAGGGATGGGACAGCTGCAGTTACCCACAAGCCCTCCAAACCAAGCCAAACCCCAAAGATGGGTTGATTTCCCAGAAGGAAGACAGCACAGCACCTGTCCACTGACATCACAGGAGCTTTTAAGTGAGGCTTCTGGGCACCCAATGTCCTGTCAGGCATGGTATACACAGTTTGACTTAATTCTTGCTACTACTGTTAGGCCATTGTTTCCCCAAGTTACAGATGAGGAAATTAAGGTTTGGAGAGGAGTAGAATCCAATTAAGCTGAATCCCAAGGCCTAAATCCTTGGCATAGCCAGGACCCAGGACCCAGGACCCAGGACCCCCCATCAGAAGTGGAGCCCCTTCTGCACAAATACCTAATCCCCAGCACAGCAAGGATTGGGCTTGGCTAGATTCTGAGCACGTTTTGAAGGGTTTCCCCTTCTTTTCCCCATGCACCCCAAAAGAGAGTTGCTTCTTCTGCCATCCCCCCAGGTGCCTCTTCCAAACCAGCTCACCTGGAAAAATTTGGCTAGGTTTCCACCCTAAGTCCATCCAGTTCAGTGGTGCGCAAAGAACTTGGAAAGAGGAAAAGAATGGAAACCTCCCGGTTTTGGAGTTCCTTCCAATAACCCAGGGCAACTTAAATCGTTTCTCTCAGGGGCGTTTTGAGGAAGTCGCTGAGGTCTAGCTACACAGTCTGAAAGCGAGTGTACTCAGGCATACCACTGAGCCTGTCACCTGTTAGCTCTCACATTCCGCTCGGAAGCTCATCTCAATCAACTTCCTCCTTCTGGAACCCGAGGAGCTCTGGACAAGGGGCAGGGACAGGCCCGGGGCCACAGGGCTGGTGTGACGCAGCCAGAACCAGGGAGTTCGTGACTCGGAGGTGAATGATCCTTCTCAGCTACTAACTGCTCTAGTCTGTGTTACCTTTGGCCAAGCGGGCCCCACGGGGCTTGGCGGAATGTGTCCTGCTTGGAAGCCCGGGCAAAGCTAAGTTTGCTTCCGATTACCCTGTCCCCTCCCCCTGGCTTCTCTTACCTGCTGCCTGGGTTCTGGCTACGCGCTTTAAGTCCGGCGTCTTCAGCTGGCGCCCCAACCCGAGTCTGACTGCTCGGCTTGGCTCTAACCCTCCGTTTTCCCAGCCACCCCCTCCTGAAGTCAGTCCTGAAGCTCAACGGCCTTGTCAGGCCACGCCCCCAACACCACGCCCTCGACACGCCCCCTACGCTGCTCCTCTCTGGGCCCTGCGGGAGGTAGCACCGGCTCCGCCCACCACAGCCTCCTGGGTCAATCAAACGGCCACACCCCTTAGCACAGCACTGTGCTGTCCTTTGCCAACACTCCAGCTTTGCCTCCCGCTCTGCAGCCCGGCTCCAGGCAGGACCCTTTCCAGCCCACTACAGTTTAGAGGCGAGGCCACTTACACGCCTTGCTCCGCCTGCTTTGGGCTTCTAGGGGATAAGGCCGACCTGGGACCCCAAATCTCTGCCGCTCCAGTCTCTTCCAGCCTTGCGGAATCTCACCCCCTGAGGTCTCCCTCATCCTTCCCACCTTCCCACTTCCCAACTAGGCCGGTGGCAGACCTCCGAAGCCCTCCCGTTCACCCCTTTGCCTCCATCACTTTCCCTAGGGGCTCACCCCTCGGCCTGCAATTGGGAGGCAACTCCTCGGCTCCGCCCCTCCCCGGGGATTCTGGCTCCTCCCTGATCCTGTTCCCCTTAGCAACCTGGCTCAGGCTATAGGCCTGCCCCCCCCCCCCAACGCTGGCATTCTAAGGCGTATCCTGGTGCAACCTGAGAATGGCGTGGGAGCCTTCCAAGACCAGGTCTCCACGTGGAGGCGGCTGGAGCCAAGCACTTTCTGAAAATACTAATAACAGCTACCAGAGGTTGAACTTTTGCTCGAAGACAGGCTGAAAGCCCAGAGTTGTTAAAACCCAGATCTTCAGTTCCTACCAATCCCGGTCTAAGTTTCTTGTGCCCATTTTACAGATGCACAGCCCAAGCTTTAGAGAGGGGAAGGCGTGGGCTGGAGTCTAACAGCAGAGTCGTTCCTGAACCATTCCAACGTCTCGATTCATACTTGTGCTTGTCCTAGCTTGTCTGGATTTGGGTCCTTGAAGAAGTGGCCCAGGCCAGCCAGCTGTGGTACAGCAGGCCAGCCAGCTGTGGTACAGCAGACTGGTGAGGGTGTAGCAGGAGGCCAGAGGGCCTGAGCTCCATGGCTGGCGTCTTCCTTGAGAAGCTGGGCTGCCATAGATCTCCAGATGTCTGCACACACCACCCTGCACTTCAGACTGTGGACCAGCCTCAGGCAGATTACCAGGTTAACAACCAGCGCCATTAACCTGTGAGCTGCCAGAGTTCTTTAGCAACACATTATCTCACTGGCTTAGCAGAGCAAGCCACTGAGGGGAGGGTGCAAATGAGCTTGCTTTGCAGGTGGAGCATTGGATGCAAATGTGGCCCAGTGGTTCTCAAAGCTGTTCTCACCCTAGACATGCCACCACTGCCTGGGAACCTGCTAGGATCATGTTTGGGGTTTGAGGCACCCCAGAAACAACTCAGTGGGAAACTGCAGTTGTTTGTTTTCACAAGGGCCCCAAGGGATTCTGAGTCTGCTTTGAGGTTGAGAGCCACTGTTTGGCAGAGGTGAAGATGGTCCGGTAGGCTGAGACTCACTCATGGGACCTAGGTAGACCTACCTGGCGACTGAGTTACCCAGGGCAAGATAAGGTAGTTAGAATGAGCCTTTAAGAAGGGACTCACAAAACCAAACCAAAACAGACAAAAAAACCACATAACCTAATAAAATCATATTGTTGGTTTATGTGAGAGAGAGAGAGAGAGAGAGAGAGAGAGAGAGAGAGAGAGGGAGAAGGAGAGAGAGAGAGAGTGTGTGTGAGAGAGAGAGAACATGAGAAAGAGCCCAACATGGTGGCGCACACCTGTAATCCCAGCACTCTGGGAGGCAGAGGCAGTTGGATTTCTGAGTTTGAGGCCAGCCTGGTCTACAGAGTGAGCTCCAGGACAGCCAGGGCTACACAGAGAAACCCTGTCTCAGAAAAAAAAAAAAAAAAAAAAAAGTTTGAGACCAGCCTTGGCTAAACATCAAGTTTGAGGCCAACTTGCATGAAAAGAAAACAAAAACAAACAGAAAGACTAATAGCGAAAACATTTTGAGTGTGGCCACTGAAAAGAACATTTTTATTTACCTATGGTTTTTGCTATTTTTTGAGACAGGGTCTCATGTAGCCCAGGCTGTCCTGTATTTCCTGCTGCTGCTCCTCCAACTTCTTGAGTGTGGAGATAAGAAGAAACGGCATTTACCAAGAACTCAGTCTAGAGAGGGGACTAAGCCTGGGATGATGGTAGAAACAGAAGTCCCTGTACTTGGAAGGTAAAGGTGGGAAGATCAGGAGTTCAAGGTCACCCTCGAAATTGGGTTTTCCACCAACGCAATATAGGCCAGACTGGACCAGATTAAAATAGATAAAGGTTTCTCCTAGGTGGGCTCACCTGTCCCAAGGAAGAGGGCCAGGGAAATCAAGAGGCAGGGCTCATGCAAGGGGCTTTCATAGGTCTTAGGCAAGGGATGCTGACCTGTCAGCTAGGAGCTGGGATCATGCCCATATATGGTCGAAAACTGAGCTCTTGGGTGGATTGCCAGAAATGCAGAGCTGAGGGGTGATAAATTAGGCCAGAGTTTTCTCTGAGCAGGTGGGGTTGAGGGAGGGAGAGGTGAGGCCGGGGTGAGCAGGGGTTCCTACCACTCACTCAGCGACAGGACGGTCCCAGGCCACTCCAAAAATAGGTAATGAATTTATCAAACAGTTTATAGACTAAGCTTAGGAAACAGGCTAGAGAGATGGCTCACGGGACAGGAGTGCTCGCTGTTCGTTCAGAGGCCTGGAGTTTGTCCCAGGACCTAAGATGGGAGGCTCAGGACAGCCTGCAACTCCAACTGGGTTTAGGGAACATAAACTGTCCTCCTCAGATGACAGCCATTTATTCCACAAGATGCCAAGACCTCACTTGTCCCCTGACACTAGGGATGCTTGTGACACAGAGCCACGGTGAGAACACGGCGCTGCTGGGTCCCGGGCTGGGTGCGAGATCTCGACCTTGTCCAACTATCGCCAAGCAGCCATAACATACCTGCCCCTCCCACCCTTCTCTGAGTCCCCCTTGACCCCCAAGCTAGGATGCTTGCAATGGTGACTCACAGATGGCTCTTGTGTGACAAGGCTTGTCCTGAGGAGATTCAACTTACACGTCAACTCTTTCCAGATAGGGAACCCACAACAGGCCAAAGCATGGATACTACTCAGGTCCAACTCAGTAAATAGATGAGTCTCCAAAGCACACCCCAGACACGGGTGACAGCTCACAGAAGCTAGGAACCAGAAGCACAAGACACAGCTTCAGAGAGCTTGGCAGGTTAGAGAGTGTCATTTCCAAGTGATTGAGTTGGTCTAAATCCTGTCCAGGCATCTCAGCCTGTTTCTTGGTCTGAGTCTCCTTTGTAGTTAACTTGTCTGAAACTCTTTGCAGCTTTATTGCTTATTACTCTGGGAGGAAGGGGCTTAGTGAATCTGGTCAGTTTCAGGGACTTCCTGAAGCTATTTTGAGTTGTTTACTTTCCCGCTTAAAGAGATTCCCAGAAAGATGGGATGTTTCAACCTAGGAGGAAAATGGTACACAACAGGCCAAAGGCCCCGGGGCCCATCAGCCCCTCCCTAGCCCAGACACTTCCTCCACCACCAAATTGCCCTTTTATTTAAGTCCTGTTGCCATCCCTTTCCTGTTCAGGCCACTCTAGATTGGAGATGGGGGCAGCTGTGGCAAACAGGGAAGTAGTGTGCAGTTTCTGGAATTCCTGCCACACAGGCCATACTATCTTCTGCTCCTGCTGAGGTTCTCCCCAAAGGCACTTACAGCCTGGGGTTCTGGTCCGATAGTACAGGCCTCATGTAGCACAAGAAACCCAAGTTAGAGTACAGTTGTGATGTGCATCCTCTTACCCTGAGCAGTCGTCTTTGTAACCATCAGCAAGACCACGCTCCTGTTGGACTTCCTGGATTCTTCAGGTTCAAGCAGGCGTAAGGACATGTGGGGAGATCAGCTCGGGTCAGTAGCTGGGCCCACCCAATGCTTCTCTTCCTGTCTTCATCTCTATCAGTGTCACTACAATACAGGACTCAGTCATGAGGACACCCCAGCCCATCTGTCCATTGCTCTACACAGCCACTGCCTCCAGGAGTTGAACACCTGTGACAGAGACAATTATCTAGGGACAGAGGAGTCAGGAGGCTTGGGTTGCCCTTGAGGCTGTATTTGGGCCAGGTGGACAGAAAGCCCTGGTGTTTCCACACAGAGGCAGGGTGAATGTATCCTGTAGACATGGGTACCCTTCTTATCTGAGTCTAGGTCCTTGTCCCGTAGAACTTAAGCACAGTATCTGAGACCATAAGGGCTGGACCTGGGTGGATATTGACCTAACTACTCGTTAGCTAAAATGGACAATGTCCCAGTAATGTCCCTCTCTTCCAGCCTTACCTGGAAGCATTTTGCCAGGAAGAGAAACCGATTTTTTTTTTGAGAGACTCCCATCTGGTGTGAAACCCTTAGGCCACTCCAGAGACAAAGCCAAGGGAGCTGGAGGAGGGCTGCAGAGCTTAGCAGATCTCAGATGGCCAGCTGGAGGGTGTGGGGTGGTGACTAAACTTTTAAAGAAGTGTGGCCATGGGGTTTCCAGGCCTTAGAAGATTCCAATGTCCCTGAGGTAGCAGAGAAACAGAGCAGCAGAGAGTCTGACATCATGGGCAAGACTGTGGGTATCAGGTTCTCTTCTATGCCTGGATTCAGCAAAGACCCCCAAACTTCTGCCCAGCTCAAAACTGAGAGGAAGAGATTATTTGTCTCCCATTGTTATTATATTCAACCATTTTGTAGTACTATAACACAATACCCGAAGCCGGAAGACTTATACAGAACTCTGTCTGAAGCATGTTTTTCGGGACGTGGTCCACATCTGGTGGTGTTTATTTCTGACAGAGTTTGACTAGCACAGAGCATCGCAGTGCAGGGCAGAAAAAGCACAGTGTGTTGTCTTGGTCAGAGTTCTACTGCCGGGAAGAGACATCACAGCCATAGCAGCTCTTAGGAAAGCATTTATTTGGGACTTGCTTTCAGTGTCAGCCGGTTAGTCCATTATCAAAATGGCACGGATCCGTACACAGCAGGAGAGACACTGGGTCTGGCTTGGATTTTTGAAGCATCATGGGCCACTCCAGTGACACACATTCTCCAACAAGGCCACAGCTCCTAATCCGTTCTAAGTAGTGCTACTCCCTGACAACTGAGCATTTAGATCCATGAGCCCACGGGGGCTGTACTCATTCAAACTACCACAGTACACTTACCAAGTATTGGTGTCACAATATTTGGGAGAATGGAACATCAGGAGGTCAAGGTCAGCTTCAAGAAAGGTGGGAAGGGGAAGAGAGGAAAGAAGGGAGGGAAGGAGGGAGGGAAGGAGGGAAGGAGAGAGAGAGAGAGAGAGAGAGAGAGAGAGAGAGAGAGAGAGAGAGAGAGAGAGAGAAGGGATAGGACAGCCACAGTGCTGAGCGCAGGCCTCCCTTTCCCTCCGAGGCCTCCAGGCAGTCTGGCTTTCTCATAGCAAGGCTTCTGGTTTATGAACACTTGGAGGACGAGGTTGAAGCACTCGACGGAGTCTTGAGATCCAGCCTTGGAAGTCAGGTCCTGTCTTCTCATTGCACAGCAGAGATCAGACAGGAGCACTGTGTTCACAGGAGAAAATGGTTGAGCTTCCTCTGAGGGGGCGGAGTTCTAGGCAGTTCTAGGGCAGCTGCTGTGAGAAGTTACTGTAGGCTTCAGGCGGGTCCTCCACAACATGTGGTGGAATTTCCTTCGAGAGCTGGGAATCTAAAAGGAATTGATTTAAAGCGAGAACAGTCATTTAGAATTTTCTAGACAGAGGAAGCCCCTCCTGCCCCTTGGCCAGTCCTATTTCCTTGGCATTGTGAACCTGAACAGTTTTGTTTTGTTTTTTCCAATCTCCTTAATAATGTTCATTCTTAGGATGCCTGCTTCCCATGCCTGGGAACAGAGGTACAGAAAAGCATTTGCCCAATACCAAGGTGATGAAGAAAAGGGAAAGGCCAATGCGGCCAACTCTGCAACAGCTCACAGACGATTTCTACCTGTCTTAGCTGCAGAAACCGCACCCCAAGTAGAGCTTTGAATTGAGGCACATCCAGAGATCCAGATTCTGAGCGCCCAGCACAGAACAAACACCCTTCCCCCAAAGGTCCACTCCGGACGAGCGAGCTTCCCAGGGGATGCTAGTTGCACCTAACTGTCATAAAGGATGCTGGCCCCAGACTCGCAGCACACCTCCATTGCTCCTTTGTGCCAGCCCCATGCCTGAGCCTGAGCTCCCATCAGCCTCTCCTCCGGTCTGTGGCATCTGGGCCTGCCCAGCTGAGACACTGACCTTTATTTTCTTGGCCTGTGGAACCACAGTGTTCTGACCTCGAAACCCGTCCCGGCTGGGTCACAGCCAGGACAACAACCTTGTTCCCACTGAAGAGCCTGGCTGCATTCTAGTGGCGGTGATTTAACCGAAGATCACCCAGACCTGACTTTACCCACCGTCCCTTGCTACTTCTGAAGGTCCAGGGGAAACACCCACCTTGGTCTGAGGTGCGTGACTATTGGTCTTTCCAAGAAAGTGACTGTGGCAACCGTGGTTATTAAGGGGACCAGTTACAGAACGCAGCAGCCCCGCAGCAGTCTGTGCAGGGGCAGAAGCCAGGGCCGACCAGACGAGCAGGAGCATCCCAACTCCTGCCATGCTTTGGTTTTTCACATTACCATTTTTCCTTTTAATTTCTTCTTCTCACATATATTACATCCTGACCCCATTTCCCTCCCTCCCCTCTCCCAGCTCTCTTCCCCTCCCACCTCTGTTCAGAAAAGAACACAACACTCAGGAGTATCAGCCAAACATGACACAACAAGCGACGCTAAGGCCAGCCACATAGTGGCCGAGGCCACCCAGGAGGAGGAAAAGGGTCCCAAAGGCAGGCAGAAGAGCCGGAGAGAGCTTCTGTTCCCACTATTAGGAGTTCCACTACACAGCCATAGCATGTATGCAGAAGACCCGGGTCAGACCCAGGCAGGCTCCCGGATCTCTGCAAGCCCCTTGAGTCCTGGTCAGTTGACTCTGTGAGTGTTCTTGATCCCTGTGGCTCCTCCAGCCCTTCTTCCCTCTTCTCTGCAGGACCCCCAAGTTCTGCCTAATGTTTGGCTGTAGGACACTGCATCTGCTCCCATCAGTTGCTGGATGAAGTCCCTCTGCGGACAATTATGCTAGGCTCTGGTCCCAGCACATGCCGCAGGCAGGACAAACTGTAGGTCAGGGGTTTCATGGCTGGGTTTGTGCCCCAGTCCCTCCACATGAGGCCTTGGTTGGCTGCAGAGGATAGCAGGTTCAGGCTCTGTGTCCCCCTGTCCCAGTTCCTGGGAATCTTTTCTTAGACTCTATGGGGTTTCCATTGTACTAGGTTTCTAACTCACTCTAGAAATGCCGCCCAAATTCCAGTCGTCCTTCCCACCACTCCCTCCCTCTCTGCCCCAACCTGATCCCTCCTGTTCCCATTCCCACCCTCCTCCAGTCCACCCTGAAATCTATTCTATTTCTTCTTCCCAGGACCCTAGCATCCCCCCGGTAAGCCCTCATTGTTACTAGGCTCTCTGGCTCTCTCTCTCTCTCTCTCTCTCTCTCTCTCTCTCTCTCTCTGGATTGTAGCATGATTGTCCTTTGCAGATAAAATCCACTTGTGAGTGAGTACATACCGTGTTTATGTTTGTCTTTCCCCCCAGGGACTCATGCTTAAAAAAAAAATGACGACGAGTGTAAGCGTGTCAACTAATTTAATATTGGGATGCTACACTCCACATTTCATGACATTTATTCATTATGTGGCGATCTCTGCACCTGGGTCACTAGTCCATCAATGTCTTCATTCAGAATTTCCTGTCATTTGCTTTTTTCCCTTTGCAGGCATCTTCTCCTCCCCAGGATCGGGTCTAGGCATTCTAGACATTCATCAACCCACACCTTAGCAGCTCTGAGCTTATTTACTCTGTTTGTTTGTTTGTCTTAAAACAGGCTCTCTATTTGGGTAGCTCCAGCTGTCCTGGAACTCGCTATGTAAATCAGACTGGCCTCACAGAAATCTACCTACATCTAGCTTCTAAATGCTATTCTTTTTCTTTTAAAACTTATTTATCCATTTATTTTGATACAGACCTCACTACATGGACAGAGTACTGGGATTAAAGGCATGTGTCACCATGCCTGGACAAGATCTGTTTTTATGATTTTTATTTAATGGGTGCATATGTGTGTGTGTGTGTGTGTGTGAATGCGTTAAGTGTGCTGGCTCCCAAGGAAGCCAGAAGAGGGTGTCTGATCCCTTGAACTGTAGTTTTAGACAGTTGTGAGCTATTAAAGTGGGTGCTGAGAACTGAACTGGGGTCTTCTGAGTAAGCAGTACAAGGTTTGAATCCAGTAGAGCTTGCGGGAAAGCCATTACCCACGGCCCTCATGCTTCCTTGTGAGGGCTGCTGGGGTAGCAAAGCTGACATAGGGGAGACCCGTGCTGTGAGGCTTTTTGTGGGGACATGGGAGCAAACATCGGCTCACCTCAGCTCAGGCATGCACAATGACAGACCAAAGAAACAGATCCAGCACGGCAGCCAGGTGAATTCACTGGGTTCACAGGTGAATTCCTGGAGTTACTCCAGGAAGCAAAGTGCATGGAGTGTTCTCTCTGAGCAGCTGTAGCAGCAACAAGAGCCCTTCCCAGCAGGGGCAGAGCCCTGCATCCTGGAGGTCCTAACTCACAGGCAGCTCTGCAGGAGTCCTCTCTTCCTGGCAGAGATACTTTATAACCATGGGGAGGCAGGAGCCTTGGGAATCCAGGAGCCTTGAACACTTCCTTAGCTTTCTGAATCTTCCCAGCCTCCTTCCTCCCCTCGGGAGGGAATGTTTTAGTTTAGAGGAAACAGCTGCACAAAACTCCCCTAAACAATTTCATGTCCAGGTCCCATCCACCCAGAGGTGGATGAGAAGGTGCACGTGGCCCCAGCACCTGAGCTGGGATGGAGAGTGGGGAGCCTTTCCCAAGCTAAACCCAGGGTCAAATGAACCCCCTCAGCCTCCGGCTGGTACCAACCCCCACACTCCACAGAAGGCAGGCCAGCCTGATCTACAGCGGGAGTTTCAGACCTATCAAAACAAAACACTCCAGTAGCCCCGAAAGCCTATGGTGGCGACACATAGACGTTTTCCTCCCTGAGACTTGGTCTCCTGCTTGGTAGACCGGGGCTGCAGCTGAACAGACAGACCTAGGCTACAGCTAGACAGACAGAGGGGGCTGCAGTTGCCCACTCTAATTGCAACATCCAGTGTCCAGATGGTCACAGCTTCTAAGCCTCTGTCCCCCCGCCCCCACCTCCACCCCGTCGGCTCTCCTTTCTGTCGCCTGTGGATTCCTATGGGACATGAGTTCCTATAGGAATCCATAGATACTGGCTACCCTTCACGCTGTGTTATAGTGTTCTGGCGTGGGATGGCTCTAGCTGAGGTTGTTTTATCATGTTACCTTGGCACTTGGCCCCTCTGAGGACCTCTCTGTGCTGGTTTCCTCACCTATGGGCTCTTGCCTTTTACAGGAAATAGGAGGGAAACAGCTCTTTGCTCTAAAACGAGGTCATCTATCGCCCCCTAGTGTCCGCAGGTATCAGTGCAGCCAATCTTCTGGCCTGGAGAAAAACCAGTGTGTGTGTGTGTGTGTGTGTGTGTGTGTGTGTGTGTGTGTGTGTGTTGTGAGAGACAGACAGGGAGACACAAAGGGAGGAAGACAGAGTTTGTGTTTCTGTGTGCATTGTCACCTTCAGCCAGTCAGGGTCTCGTGTTTATTCCCTATGGCTGGGGACCTGAAGAAAGGATTTGGACCCCACCTAAGGCTCCAACTGCAGACATTCTCCCTGTCTCAGACCTTGGCCACACAGGTCAGGGTTTGTCGGTGCACAGCACAGTGCCCTGTCCCTGTGCATGGCAAGGGGGAGGCGGTTACAGAATAATTGTAGACACATTTGAGTCATCGAGGGGGAGCAGGCCTGGGTCGGACAGAGAGGTTGAAGCTCAGGGTCCAGGAGGAAATCCTCAACCACAAGAGCACCGTGCAGAGCAGATGTGACAGGTGTCACTGAGCCCATCCTCTGTCTGAAGTCCCGGGAAGGAAGCGTAAGCTGTGGTATGATCATTGCCTGGCGCAGCCAGCAGGGCCTGGGAAGGCCCTCGAGGATCCAGTTTCTTCCTGGAACTCCCTTCTAGATCCCAGGCTGGACAGCGGGTCTGTGGGGTGGGGGAAGCCGGGGCTACTGCATCCACACAGCTCTCTAGATAGCCTAGAACTTTTAGTCTCCTGCCTCAGTCTTCCACACGCTAGGATGACAGAGTTCCGCCTCCATGGATAGTAGACCCGCATTTTAAGGACCTTGCTCTGCAGAGGAGAAAACAGTAGTAAGGTGGTGTAATCCAAGCCTCTGACGAGGTTCACACACTCGGCTCCGACGGAGGCGGTGGTCAAGCCCAGGGGCTTTGACTCCAGGAGTGCCAGCCCTGTCTGGTCAACTGGTCAATACCCACAGTGGCTGGTGGCAAACAGCAAGCCATGAAAACCCAAAACTGTTGAATAAACAAATATTTTTCTCTTTGGGGAGAAATTCATCTCAGGTGTTTTGTTAGAGAGACTGGAAGTGGACTAACACGGCAGGCCTGACTCCCGCCCTCAAAAAGCCCGAACCAGAGCCTCTGACGTGCACCCACGTGCAGCGCTCTGTTTCTGCCCAAGGAGCCTCCTCTCTGAGCTTCAGGCTTCTTGTAAAGCAGTGTCATATTTGGGGTTTTACTGCTGTGAACAGACCCCATGACCAAGGCAACTCTTATAAAGAACAGCGTTTAATTGGGGCTGGCTTACAGGTTCCAAGGTTCAGTCCATTATCATCAAGGCAGGAACATGGCAGCGTCCAGGCAAGTGTGGTGCAGGCAGAGCCGGGAGTTCTACATCTTGTTCCGAAGGCAGCCAAGAGAAAACTGGCTTCTGAGCAGCTAGGTTGAGGGTCTTAAAGCCCACACCCACAGTGACACACCCACTCCAACAAGACCACACCCACCCCATAAGGCCACACCCACTCCAACAAGGCCACACCCACTCCAACAAGGCCATACCTCCTAATAATGCCAGTCCCTGGGCCAAGCATATACAAACTACCACAAGCAGGAAAAACAAACTTAGCACCACTGTGGTATAGACAGATGAGTGAGACATGGCCGAGGCTTCGCTTTGTAAGGTGGATGTGGTTCAAAAGAAGAGACTGATGAGGACAATGGGGGCGTGGCTATGGTAAGGGTGGTGCCAGAGACGTTGCTGGTAGTGATGCTGGCGATGCTGCCGCTTGTGGAAGAAGAAAGCAGTGGTGGTGGTGGTAGCGACAGATGGAGAGGGGGCTGGGGATGCTGGCCATGCTGCAGCGGTGGCAGTGGTGATGCTGTGTCCACGGTGATGTGGTCATAGGTGATAAACGGAGGTGCATCTATGAGGGACTAACGGCCGCTGCCGTGCGATGATGAAATTGATGCATTGGGTTGGTTGGTGACGGCATTGATGGAAACTATGGGGATGGGGGTGATAGTGCTGACGGAGCTGATGCTGATGAGGCTGTCAACGGCACAGCGATATGTCAGTGGTAGAGGTGATGAGGGTGATGGAGATGATTGTGGTGATGGGGATGATGGGGATGATGGGGATTGGTGGTGGTGGTGGGTGGGTGATGCTAGCGAGGGTGGTGATGGCGGTGGTAAGGATCATGGAGGGGAGGGCAATATGGCGGCGGCGGAGATGACAGTGGGGATGGTGGTGGGGAAGAAGATGATGATTGAGAGAGTTAAGGATCATGGAGATGCTGGTGATGGAGGTGATGGTGATATGGGTGATGGAGGTGATGGAGTGATGGTAATGCGGAAGGTGATGTGATGGTGGCGGTGGTGGATGTGATGGTTGTGGCTGGGATGATGGTGGTGATAAAGGTGACTGAGATGGCTGAGGCCGTGGCAATGACGGTGGCGGGGGTTCAGCTGCTGACAGGGGACAGGACATTCGGAAGATGGAGGTGTGGTGGGTTATTTTTGTTGTGTTTCGTTGGGAGCATCGACTTGAGTTCCTCCATTGCTTGTTTTCTCCCTTCCGGCTGTTCTCGGGTCCAGGCACGCCTGGGTCTGCTCGCCATGGCCGCTCCTGCCAGCCAGTCCCTCTTTCTGTCCTCACCTTGGTCAGCTGCAGCCCCTGTCGGGCTAGCCAGGCTCTCCCCCTCGGCGGCCACGCCCGCCCCCTACGGCCGTCGGGAGAACTGCACAAGCCCAGCGTGCGGGCGCGGGGCGGGCGCTCAGTGGGGACCAGCCGCTCCCGGGAGTCGCCCCCTCGTGGGGACTCGCTCTCTCCCATGGACCAGCAGGAAGGGCGTGGGGGATGCTGGCACTTTTAATCAGCGTGTGCAGTCTGCTTAAAAGACGCTTTTATCGCGACATTTTCCGATCACGGTCCCCGTCGCGGTGACCGGTGATGGCTTCTTGAGGAAGACTTCACTTTGGCTCACTGTGTGAGGCGATGGGCTTCCTGCCTCAGTTTAGCCATTCTGGAAACTTCCTCACGGACCTGCGCAGATTCCCGTGTAGCCGCCGAAGAGACAGAAGCAGCAGGTGCACGCACACACTTGGGCCTCAGCCCACTGGACCGTCTCTCGAGTGCGCCCACTCCCGCCGGCTCCGTTTCTCTCTCCAGATAGCCTCCTGTGTTTCGTGGGGTTTGCTTGTTGTTGGTGAGGTGGGATCTCACTGTGGAGCCCTGGCCGTGCAGACCCGCTGGCCTCAAACTCACAGAGAGCCGCCTGCCTCTGCCTCTCGAGTGCTGGGACTGAGGCGCCCCCCCCCCCCCCAGCCTCGGCCTGGCTTCATGGTTTGAAAAGCTGTATTTCACATATGAGAGGAAATCAGTGGTGCTTGGTTTTCTGAATCTGAATTTGCACAACGTGATGATCTCCAGTCTTCCAAGCCAAATATAAACTCCATTGTGTTCTTGAACCAATTCCCTTCAGCCCTGAGTCTTTGCACTTCATAGTCTAACTAGTTATCCCTTAGGAACAGAGGGAGAGATGGAGGGAGGCAGGGGGAGGGAGGGAGGGAGGGAAGGAGGAAGGAAGGAGGGACAGAGGGGGACAGAGGGAAGGAGGGAGGGACAAAAGGGGAGGGAGGGAAGGAGGGAGGGACAGAGGGGGAGAGAGGGAGGAACAGAGGGGGGGAGGGAAGGACAGAGGTGGGAGGGAGGGACGGGGGAGGGAGGGGCAGAGGGGGATGGAGGGAGGGACAGAGGAGGGAGGGACAGAGGGGGGAGGGAGGGAAGAAGGGGGAGGGAGGAAGGGGGGAAGGAGGGAGGGATAGAGGGGGATGGAGGGAGGGAGGGACAGAGGGAGAGCGGGCATAGCTTCTTTTGGTAGCCCACAGAAACACGTAATGCTCATAACCCACCAGCAGGTGGCACCCAAGCCCTTACAAAGCTGTGCACACACGCGCTCCAGGCTGCGGAACTTTGTGATAGCAGTGTGGAGAGCTCTGCATAGAGGCTAGCAGTCACACAGGGGCTTTGAGTCCGAGTTGTGGGTTCTGGTCCCAGCTGTGATACCAGCACAATCCACTCTGGTGTCTGAGCCTCAGTTGAGTCTCCATCACTCTGGGACAGGAAGTAGGTGACCAGCCCCGCCAGGCCTGGGAGTCCATGGAGTTTTGTTTGGCATCTCAATTCCTAGTCTGTTTTGAGTTGACACCAGTTTTCAGGGAAGCCTGGGCCCTTGACCGAGATCCCTGCCTTGCAGATTCTGTCTCTGTGTGGAAAGGAAAGGAGCTGAGAAACTCTTCAAACTTGCATCTAGAAAGTAGAGACCTGGACAGCTGGGCAATCAGGGCAGTGCCTATTCTTAGAGAAGATGCCTTTGGCGCTGCCTCTGCCCCTCCCTCCCTCCTCCTCCCTCTCTCTCTGTAGCCTGCCCTCACCTCCAACTTCTAATCCTGTGTCCATTCTCCCAAGTGATAAGATGACCCCAGGTTTCTGTGGTGCTGGGGATCGAGCCAGGACTTACTTTATGCATGGCGGGCACACCCTCTACGGTGGAACGCCACCCCAGCATGAAGACGGTTCCCTGAAGAGGCGCCCAGAGCTAAAGGGATAAAGCGCACGGGCCCCTGACCCCTGACCCTGGCTCACCTCTGTTCCTGAGCCTTCTCAGCTGTAGAACCCAGGGAAGCGCCCCCCCCACACACACACAATGAGACCTGGGTAAGTCCCCCTCAATGTGGAATGGGACAAGGCCAAGACCAGGCCTCTCCAGGATGACCTTTAGACCTTTAGGTGACTGTACCGTCACCTACATTCTGCTCGGAAGTTAGAAATGGAAGCAGATAGCACAAAGTCCGGCCTGGGTGGGGGACAAACACCCCAGTCTCAGTGAGGCCCTCCTGGCTGTGGGCCACAGCTTATCCAACAGCTGGTGAGCTGGGCGGCTGCTCTGGGTCCTGGTCAAATGCAAGTCTCATTAATCCAAACACCCCAAATCCCTCCTACTGTCCATACACACCCCAGCCTACACACACACACACACACACACACACACACACACCACTCTCCCATCCCTCTGACCTTGGAAGGGAGTCCAAGAGGATTCTGTAAGCTCTGTCCATCCCCACCACAGATGGCCAATATGGTTGGCAGGAGACAAGGGCTGCTCCCGGATCCTTGGGCTGCCCAACCATCTGTAGCCCACCTCCACCCGGCTCAGAACCACTCCCAAGTCTCCTGAGAGTGGGCCAGATGTCTGCGAAGGGACACTAGTCTGAACACCAAGGCCACTACTCTCTGACTGTCCTCCCACTGGTAATTAATTCCGGGCCAGGCCTCTGTAGGTCCCATGACCTGCATCCTGCGTCCTCGCCCACCATCCTGATTCCAGATTCCAGAAGAGGGGTGAAGCCAAGCTCCTGAGGTCATTGCTGCCTCTGCTGGCCAATGCTGTTCCCACACACGCTCTCCCCAGGATTTCATCCCCCGGTGAAGGATCTGGAAGCTTCAGAAGGCCCAAGTCTGCCGCAGCCTGCTCTCAGCCTAGAGAAACCTGCTTCCTCTCTGACCTCAGACCCCTTTTCCCTGAGACCCCCCTGACTGCGCTGCTCTGGTTGTGCATTGCTCTTTCTCAGCTGTGTTTCCCTGGCTTAGATTCCCTTTCCTGTCGAGAGGCAATAGACAACCTGTGACAATTGAGACTGTGATCTACACACCCAGGGAGTCAGCTTTTAAAAATCCATCTACCAACCCTATAAGGTTCCATGTGCACGGAGACATTGAGGCACGAGGAAACTTAAGTAGGTTTAAGGTCGTGCTGCTAGCCGGTGGTGAAGCCAAAGCGGACATTGGGTGTGGTGGTAGACGCCTGCAAACCACACTTGGGAAACTGAGTCAGGTTTGAGGCCAGTCTGCTCTACACAGCCAGACCCTGACTAACAAACGGACAGATAAGCAAATGGTAAAATTTAAAAGTCCAAGGATAACGGAAGCTCCAGGGACCCATCTCAAGTACGGGCCAGTCCTCACTTCCTGGTGGTCAGTGCTACCAGGCTAACCAGGGGCTGTCGCTCTTGTAGACTGTCACTCAAAGAACTCAGCACTCTTGGGCCAAGGCTGCCTGGTGCTAGGACAGCTGCTGGGGCTCTGCCACCTGGTGGTCACATTGGGAACTGCACCACTCCAGCTTGGTTCCTTTTCAGTGCTGTTGCACCGCCAGGCCTGACCCCAGGAGACTCACATTTAGCCCCACCACTGAGATTCCCAGGCTCCCTGGTAACCCATCCACAAGCATGCAGGTGATCACGACTCCCGTCCCATCGCTCCATCCTCTGCACATCCACAAAGTTAAACCCTTTGGCCCCTTCACAGGCGGCATCTTGGTGCCCTGGGCTGGGACTGCTCCCTTCACCCCATTGATGTCTCCTCCTTTCCCCTCACTGACCACAGCCCAGCAGCCCTGGACTTAAGTCTGTGGCTCACACGAAGCAGGTTGGTGCCAGCCCCAGGGCCATTGCACTACCCTCCGAAAGGACACATATCAGGGTGTCTCCACCAACACCCTTCACTTGTGTGTGTGTGTGTGTGTACATGTGTGCCACAGTTCATGCACAGAGGTCAGAGGACAACAGTTCTCTCCCTCCACCGTGTGGATCAAGTCCAGGTCATTGGGCTCAGCCACAAGCACGATTAGCACTCCAGTGACCTCTCCGTGTTGCCCTATCTACTGCCCTTACCTCCTCACCACTAAGGAGACTCCATGCATGCATGGCTGTCATTGCCTCCTTCGGCTGGTGCTGAACCTGGCATGGTCCCAGACTCAACAACCACCCAGCGACGGCTGCTGATTGACTGGATAGAGAAAGACAATGGGAGGAAGAAGAGATGAAGGGAAGGAACAAAGGAACAGCAAAGGGAAGAAAGGGTGGGGAGGAGGGTGGGAGGGAGGGGGAGGGAGGGGGAGGGAAGACAGTGGGGGATGGAAGGGAGAAAGCGGGTGGAAAGGAGGGAGGGGAGGAAGGGGAAGGGAGGGAGGGGGAGGGAGGGAAGGGGAGGGAAAGGGAAGGAAGGAGGAGGGAAGGGGGAGGAGGGGGAGGGAAGAGAGTGGGGGATGGAAGGGAGAAAGCGGGTGGGAAGGAGGGAGGGGAGGGAGGGGAGGGAAGGGAGAAGGGGGATGGAAAGGAGGGAGGGGGAGGGATGAGGGGGGAGGGAGGGGACAGAGGGAGGGGAAGGGGAAGGAGGGAAGGGAAGGGAGGGGAGGAAAAGAGAGAAGGGGAGGGAAGGGAGAGGAAGAGGAAGGAAGGGAGAGATGGAGGAGAGGGAGGGTGCCTAATAAGATTTGGTGTCATCAGAAAGGTCTTGCTCCTATGAGTTAGGGGTCTTGGACATGTGCTCAGACTCAGAGGGACAACCCTGTTGCCATGACCACCCCTGTCAGGACAGAGCTGGGTATGTCGACCCTGCTGTCATGACCACACCCTGTCAGAGGACAGAGCTGGGTAGGCGAGGCCCACGTCCCACACTGAGCCTGGAGCTGACTGCTTGCTGACTTGAGAACTAGTTTCATGTGTGTGGGCTGGGCCTTTAGTCTCACCCAGACTTGTAGCTGAGTTGTCAGTGGAGGGCTGTGGGCTGGACGAGGCCTCCGTTTCCCCCTTTGCAGAATGGGCTGGCTCTGCAAAGGCAGAGGTCAGATCGAGGTTCCTGTGATCCCTCAGCTGCCACGTGCAGCCTCTCTCTGGGGACCCCCGAGGACGGGGATGCTCTTCTTGCCCGCCTGGACACTTGGGAGATGGGGCTCTAACCTTGAGTTTCTGTGGAGACATGGGCCAGTCTTCCTCTGGGCTTGCTGTGGGAGGATTTAGTCTGCAGAATGGTCAACTGCCAAATGTGCAGACTTCGCTCAAGAGTCTGGAGGTGTCAGGAATGCGCTCACTCGCTCGCTCGCTCGGCAGCAGAAGGGGCAACTGGACACTTGTGTGGGTGGGGCTCTCTTAGGAGGTTACAGACCTGCGATGTGGGTGCTGGGGAGAAGCTGTGCTTTGGGGGTCCTTCCACTTCCTCTGCCCTCCCTAGGGTCTCAGAGCTCTGCGACAGCTGAGTACTTCTTTCCAGTGGCCACCAGTATCTTCTTTCTTTCTGGTATGATGGGAGAGGTGTCTATCGTGGAAACGACACTGCCACTGGTTCCAGGGAGGGCCAGGCACAGCAGGGTGGTCCACAGCAGCTGGAGAGAAGGCTCAGCAGGTAAGGACACTTGCTGCTCTGGCAGAGGACCCCAGTTCAGTTCGCTGTACCCACATGAAGGCTTGTCTGGTCGGCGACTCCAGTTCTGGGAGGCCCAGTGGCTTGTTCTGGCCTCTGTAGGCACCAGACACACATGTGATACATACATATATATGCAGACACCCGCTCCCACACACACACACAAATAAATATTTAAAAAGTGAAACGTTGCCATCAGCAGCGTAGTGACCAGGCCTGGGACCACGAGCTGGGTACACAGGGCATTCTGCAAGCCTCCTGAACACAGGATGGGCCTGTCAGTTACTTAGATCTTGAACAAAGCTAGGTGCAGTGAGATGGAGGTGGGGATGACCATGGCTCAGCCTTAGGGCCGGCCAGCACCTCTGGACTCTCAGCTGCTGCAAAGGGAGGAGGCCTGACTCAGGAGGAGTGGACCTTTGAGCACAGGGTGTGATGGTTCGTAGGTCGATGGGGATCTCTGTGTAACAAGGATCTGGCTGGAGCTGGGGTGACCTTAGGGTCTGATGTTCTATACCCAGACAGGGGCAACAGTTTGTGGAAACAGCTGGTAAGGGCTTGTAGACATCAAGCCCTGTTTCTCACGGTTCCGCACTTCATGGATGCAGGGAGAAAGTGGTTGTGCCCTCTGAGTCAGCCTGCCCTGGATAACATGCAGTCCTGGACTGTCCTCTCCCCATCCCAGTCTTAGTATCTGAACTGCCTCTGACCCAGCCAGTCCTCCTCTTCTCCAGGAGACCCACCTCTTGTACCCAGAGCACAGTGCAGACAGGTGCCTGTGAGGAAGCCCTCATATATGCCTAAAGGGGGCAAGTGGACAGAGGATTCAGGGGTGGGAGGTCAGAAGCACGGGTGTGGATGTCTTAAAGATCTGCCAGGTGAATAGAGCTGGGTCTGGAGTCCAGGGGGCAGAAGTCACGTAGGCAAAATCATGGAAAGACATGACCAGGACACGCAGGGCCAGGGTTGCTGGCTGGTCCCGCTTGCTGCTGCTTGCTGTGTGCAGTTTCCTGATGGCTGTCTGCAGGAGGCCATCTGGTGACCTCTGCCGTGAGTTTTCTGCCTTCCCCCGGGCAGCCTGAGGATTCCTCCTGGATATCCATCCCAGGAGAAGATCTGCCTCAGCCCTGCTGGTGCATCAGTGTCTTTGTGTCTGCTTCAGGACGCGCTTCTACCAGAAAGTCATCGTCGACACAGTAGATGACCTCTTCTGGAGTTTTAAGTGCATTCTGGGAAGAGATTTGGCTCTGGGCTGTCACTGCTATGACTGTTGAGCTTTGAGAAAGGGGAGAGACCGTGGAAATCTCCCAGGGCAGTGGACAACTTCAGCTGCTGGGTGGTGCGCTTTCTCTAGAGAAGGCAACATGCTTGGAGAACCTCCGGGGCTCAAACAGCCCTTTGCCAGGGCTCGCACAGCAGGCATCCTGCATAGCAGATAACTTACATCATGATTCATAACAGTGGCAAAATTACAGTTATGAATTAGTAACAAAAGTAATTTCATGGTTGGGGTCACCACAGCATGAGGAACTGTACTAAAGGGTCGCGACATTGGGAAAGTTGGGACTCACTGTGCTAGGCACAGGCTTTGGGCACACTTTTGTGATGCCAACCCCATAGAAAGACAGCCCAGGCTGAACTCCAAGTCCTAGAAGTCCAGGAAAGACTTTAATCTACAGCTAGGGCCTGCAGGTCAGACCCGGAGATCTCCACCCAGTTCAGGCTTCACTCATTGGAGGAATGAGGTAGGTAAAAGTTAAAGTCTGGAAGGTGGCTTATGATGTCACACAGCTAGAAGGTGACAGTCAGGGTGAGGTCCCAAGGGCTCTGATCCAAACCTCTTTGCAGAGAAGAAGGAAGAGGAGGTCGACAGAGGGGGTCAGACTCCAGAGCCCTGCATCCACACCAACCCTCTGCATCACCTGCTGATTCAAAGACTGATTCGCCCTCTCATTCCTCTCTGTTTCCAGCAGATGCTTATGAAGAATCGTCTAGAAGATTCTCTAGGGCTGCTGAGATTGTCCCCTGGCCCCCAAGGCTGATGCCCTGATTTCAATCCCTGGGACCTTCTGCTGGAAGAAGAGAACTGGGTCCTGCACACTGTCTCCTCCACATATACACAGAGACACACATGAGCATATATGTGCACAGGCACATGTGTGAGCACACACATGAACATATATGCGTACAGACACGTGTGTGAGCACACACATGAGCATATATGTGCACAGGCATGTGTGTGAGCACACAAATGAGCATATATGCGCACAGGCACATGTGTGAGCACACACATGAGCATATATGTGCACAGGCACGTGTGTGAGCACACAAATGAGCATATATGCGCACAGGCACGTGTGTGAGCACACAAATGAGCATATATGCGCACAGGCACGTGTGTGAGCACACACATGAGCATATATGCGCACAGGCACGTGTGTGAGCACACACATGAGCATATATGCACACAGGCACGTGTGTGAGCACACACATGAGCATATATGCACACAGACATGTGTGTAAGCACACACATGAACATATATGTGCACAGGCACGTGTGTGAGCACACACATGAGCATATATGTGCACAGGCACGTGTGTGAGCACACACATGAGCATATATGTGCACAGGCACGTGTGTGAGCACACACATGAGGATATATGCACAGGCACATGTGTGAGCACACACATGAGCATATATGTGCACAGGCACGTGTGTGAGCACACACATGAGCATATATGCACAGGCACGTGTGTGAGCACACACATGAGCAAATATGTGCACAGGCACGTGTGTGAGCACACACATGAGCATATATGCACACAGGCACGTGTGTGAGCACACACATGAGCATATATGCGCACAGGCACGTGTGTGAGCACACACATGAGCATATATGCACACAGGCATGTGTGTGAGCACACACATGAGCATATATGCGCAGGCACGTGTGTGAGCACACACATGAGCATATATGCACACAGGCACGTGTGTGAGCACACACATGAGCATATATGCGCACAGACACGGGTGTGAGCACACACATGAGCATATATGCGCACAGGCACGTGTGTGAGCATACAAATGAGCATATATGCGCACAGGCACGTGTGTGAGCACACACATGAGCATATATGCGCACAGGCACGTGTGTGAGCACACACATGAGCATATATGCGCACAGGCATGTGTGTGAGCACACACATGAGCATATATGTGCACAGGCACGTGTGTGAGCACACACATGAGCATATATGTGCACAGGCACGTGTATGAGCACACACATGAGCATATATGTGCACAGGCACGTGTGTGAGCACACACATGAGCATATATGTGCACAGGCGCGTGTGTGAGCACACATATGAGCATATATGTGCACAGGCGAGTGTGTGAGCACACACATAAGCATATATGTGCACAGGCACGTGTGTGAGCACACACATGAGCATATATGCACACAGACATGTGTGTAAGCACACATATGAGCATATATGTGCACAGGCATGTGTGTGAGCATACACATGAGCATATATGTGCACAGGCATGTGTGTGAGAGCACACATGTGTGCTCCCACACACAAACAACATGATTTAGAAAATTCTCTAAGGCTTGTCCTAGTAAAACAGAGTAATCGTGGTGACATGCATGGGAAAATAGGAGGCAGGCTCCCGCCTCCGGGACTTTTGGGAGTCCATTACTTTCTCTGTCACCCTGGGGCTCTGCCTCACTACAGAAAGGACAGTTTCAGCCCTGCTCAGGATTTACTTTCACCCACCAGGTGCAGCCCCCCTCCCCCGACAGGGCCGGGGCCTGCAGGTGAGCCCTAGGGCTCTCCCATCTTCCTTCCCTGCCTGCCTCCCCCAGCCCTGGCCTCTGGCCTTCATTCTCCTGGTGCCAGCTCAGCAGGGACAGGCCAGGGTAAGGGAGCCCCAAGGGAGCCCCGGGTCAGCTTGAGGAAGGGGCGGGTGGGGATCTGGCACAGCAGAGGTGTGTTTTGAAATCTGTTTCCTCTTGGCCACGCTTGAAGTTCTAAGCTGCTGGGTTTGACTGACAGGCAGGAAAGGAGCCTCAGGGCAGAGACGGAGGGGCTCTGCAGGGGCTGCGCTTGTGGCTGCATCCCTGCCTTCCTGGCCTCCAGCTCTGGCTCGTGGAGGGGGCCTGGGTCTTAACTCACCCTGTGGAGGGAGGGCAAAGTGGGGTGGGGCTCTTGGAATCAGAAGCAGAAGATCTTGGAATCCCAGTGGGTCTCGGCCCCTTGGGGCCTTCTGAAGGCCGAGGCCTCCGCACCGTCCCTGCGAGAGCAGGCAGCTTTTATTGCGTTTCCATCTGTTCTACAAATATGTCTGAGCAAGGAGCTCATTTTTCAAGAAGCACACAGCAGAGGCCCTCCCCTGTTAAATACCTGGACCCTTCTCGATCAGTGCCTAGGTGAGCTGAGGTTGGGCCTTTTGCCTGATGGATAGCTCAGAGCCACCCCTAAACTACACTTCCAGGGCTCCCTGCCCACCAGTTTCCCATCAGCCTTGGCCAACGGGAAGAACTGATTTGAGATTAATGGGCAGGAAGAAAGAGGGTCCAGGGTCCTTCCTCACCTATCCCTGGGGCATGGAGGGGACACCTCTACTGTCCAGCTCTCCAAAGCAGCCTGTGCCTGGCAGCGACTCCAGGTTCCCATCTGTCTGACTCCTGGGTTTCTTTGTCCCTCCAGTGGCAGGAAGTTACCGGGTTGCAGCTGGTGCCCAGCTGCCCTCCCATGCCAAACAGACCACCTCAGCTATCGTAGAGGCGTTGCTCTCAGCAGATTCTGTGGAGACCCCTGATGTGCTCTCTGCTTTCCTCAGTGCTTCCTAACAGCTAAGACCGTGACTCTGAGCCAGGCTCTGACCCCTGCCTCCAGGGCTGTGTGTCCCTCAGTGGGCTAGGAGGACAGTAGTCAGATCAGAGACCCTAACCACTCTTCTTTCTTCTCCACGTTTCCCACGACACCATCTCTCTTGCTCTCTTGTATCAAGCTCTGTCTGCATTCCTCTGTGTTTTAAAGGGAAAACATCCTTTCTTTTAGGGCCTGGTCTTGCTGCTCTGACAGGACGTGCCATCTCCACTAACTGCTTTCCCATCTTAAGGCCTGACCATGACCCCTACAGGTGTAACCTCTTCCTTTCTAAAGGGCTATTCCTTGTCACCTCCTCTCCTGAACCCGCTGCTCTGGGTTCTAAGTCATCAAATCACAGCATGTACCCAGAGGAGTACTGATGGTAGTGGGTGCTGTGTATACTCCTGTGGGGACACCTGTGTGAGGGCCTCTGTGAGCACACCTGTGTGGAAGGATACCTGTGAGCACATCTGTGTGAGGACCTCTGTGAGCACACCTGTGTGAAGACCTCTTTGAGCACACCTGTGAGCACACCTGTGTGAGGGCCTCTGTGAGCACACCTGTGTGAAGACCTCTTTGAGCACACCTGTGAACACACCTGTATGGAAGGACACCTGTGAGCACACCTGTGTGAAGACCTCTTTGAGCACACCTGTGAGCACACCTGTGTGAGGGCCTCTGTGAGCACACCTGTGTGAAGACCTCTTTGAGCACACCTGTGAACACACCTGTATGGAAGGACACCTGTGAGCACACCTGTGTGAGGGCCTCTGTGAGCACACCTGTGTGAAGACCTCTTTGAGCACACCTGTGAGCACACCTGTGTGAGGGCCTCTGTGAGCACACCTGTATGAGGGCCTCTGTGAGCACACCTGTGTGAGGACCTCTGTGAGCACACCTGTGTGAAGACCTCTTTGAGCACACCTGTGAGCACACCTGTGTGAGGGCCTCTGTGAGCATACCTGTGAGTACAACTGTGAGCACACCTGTGTGAGGGCCTCTGTGAGCACACCTGTGTGAGGACCTCTGTGAGCACACCTGTGAGTAGTTGTTTGTGGTCTTAAAGTTACCTTTCCAGTATTGTATGGAAGAAAAGTTTGGCAAGGGCTACCCGCCACCTTAGGCAACAAGGTTCCTGGTAGCAGAGTTGGGTCCCTTTGTCATCTCTGTCTGCCCTTTTCCTCCAGATTCTCTTAAAGTCACAGTTTACGCTTTGTGGTTGACAGGTTCTAGACTGCTGGAACAAAGGACATGAGGGACAAAAGGGCAGTGCCAGACACGTAGCTGGTTAGTTAAGAAAGAAAGGAAAGGTACTCCTGCGAATGTAAGCAGACGAGAGAGCCAGCCAGGCCCAAGGCTTGAGCCCTGATCCTGTGTGGGTTCCTTGTCCCCTGCCTAGGGGAAGTGTGGGGTGTCCTTGTGCCCACTGCCTGCTGCTTGTAGCCCAGGAGGGAGGGTTCCCAGTCTTTCTCTGCCAACTGGCTTATTTCTCTGTGGTCTTCTGTTGTTACTGTTAAGGTTAATGCATTTTTATTTGTGTGTAAGTATTGGCCTATTACGTACATCCATGTACATGTATGGAGCCTACTATGTGCACCATTGGCATGCATGGAGCCCACAAAGGCCAGAAGAAGGACCAGATCTCCTGGAACCGGGGTTACAGGTGGTTGTGATGAGCCATCTGACGTGGGTGCTGGGAAGGGAACCCCAGTCCTGTGCGGGAGCAGCATCTGCTCTTAACCCCTGAGCCACTCTCCAGCCCCAGTCCACGGAACCCTGGCATCTCTCCTGCCAACACCTACTTTCTGAAACTTGACATTTTTCAGAAGAGGCAAGCAGTCAGCCTGGACAAGGACAGAATGTCCTAGGGCCACTGGACCAGGGACATCAGGTCGCCTCGTCCTGGGGTGGATCCCAGGGCAGCCTCTGCCTGAGGAATCGTCCCCACTACAGCTCAGCTGCAGATCTGCTCCCCCTCCCAGTATTCCTCCAATGAGGCAGCTTCAGAAACCACAGAGCTGGGCCCACTGCCAGAGACGGCCCCTCAGCGACCCCTTCCCTGGCCCTGGTTCCTCGGGGGAGGCTTTCTCGGCCCTCCTGGGCTGGGTGTGGTGTCATGCATGTGTCTGTAATCATTTGGGGGGCAGGTCTCTTGGTGTAAGGCTAAGGACAAATCGTGGCTCTGGTCCACACTGAAACTCCATCCCTAAAACAACGTATCAGATCACCACCGTGTGGGTGCGGCCTTCTGCTTCAGAGGGCACAGGTGGGTGGGAATCTGGATTCTTGACGTCTAGAAGTTTCCAGGGTAGAGCCATCCCTTCGGTAGGCAATCTGGGGCCCTGGGGAAGAGCCAGCGGCTTTCTGGCACAGTGCCGCCCAGGCAGGGACAGAAATCAGGTCCAGAGAGCAGGGAGGCACGACTCCAGCACATCTGCACTGGAGGAAGGTGGAAAACCCAGGCAGCGGGAGAGGGCCTGGATGCACACAGCCCAGAGGCTTCTGGGAAGCCAGAGGCAGGGGGACATCGGGGACCTCAGTCACCTGGGAACCAGCTTGGGAATGGGTAGAGGGAGGCAGAGCTTCCTAAGCAAGTGGGAACACCGAGGCTGAGGCGGGGGCATGATTCATCTGAGCAAGTGTCTTTTAGCTTTGTACCCACCAAAAATAGATGAGTATCCCAGGCCTGAGCTCTAGATCAGACGCAAGTTGTAAGGCTCTGAGGAAAGCTGGGCTGGTCCCTGGAGGCGGCTTCCCATGTCCACGTGAGACTGTGAGACTCGGCGGCTCTGAAGCCATCCTGAGCGCCAGGTACTTCAGCCTGAGACGCTCCACTGGTCTCCTGTGATCTGCCGTCCTCACCTCAGGGTCAGTCTGACCTCAGTTACATCTTTGGGAGTTCCTCCCCCAAGCCCTGACCAGGCTGGGTTTCTCTTGTTCCCCCAGCAAGCACTCCAGTATTCCCTCTCTCTAGCATTCAGCATTCATTCATTCATTCATTCATTCATTCATCCACACCCTGCCAGTATGATCTGAATACTGAAGCACGTGCCAGATCCTAGAGACTGAGGAAAGGGCCCCAGCTCCCAGCCTGCAGGGGTGTGAGCTGCTTTTGCGTTGCTGTTATTCAGACACCTGACAGGGCCGTCCAGGGAGGAAGCGCTGGTTTGAACTCACAGTTTCTGAAGGTTTCAGGTCATCATGGTGGGACAAAGCACGGCGGAGTGGCCCTGTCAGAGGCCCTGGTGAACCGCCTCTCCCTCCCCAAAGTTCAACTGCCTTGAAAATGAAGCCACCTGCTGCATCAAGTGGGGGGCGTTTCAAAGCCAGACCCTGACCAGGAGAAGATAAACGGAGCAGTGCACAGCTGGGCAGCAAATGCATTGTTTTTTAGACGAACTAGGAAAGAAGATGGAGACCCCCGGGTATTAGTTTAGAGTGCTCGGGAGGTCACTCGGAGGAGGAGGTAACATCTTAGCAGAGGTGGGGGCGAAGGAACTTAGCGCAGTGTGAGTTTATTATTTTCTGAAGCTGTTTCTGGTGCTCGTCTCTCCAACTGGGATATTCTCACTACCATCTTCATCCTCACAACCACCACCACCACCACCATCATCACCATCACTAGCATTACCTTCATCATCACCATCGCCATCATCACCATCACCACGACCACCGCCACCACCATCACTATCGTCTTTTGTTGGCGGTGGAGGGCAAGGCAAAGGGAGCCACAGGTGGAGGTAAGAAGAGCACTTGGTGGAATCAGCTCCTCTCCGTCTAAGGGTTCTGGGGATGGAACTCTGAGCACTAGGCTTGGCTGGCAGGTCCAGAGCGCGCTCACCTCTCGGCTACCCGGCTGGCGGCCTCTCCGGTTGCTTTGGTTTAGTTTGGAAGGCGGGTCTCACGCATCCAGGGCTGGCTTCAGGGACCCCGGCGAGCCAGGGATGAGCTGCCTCTGCTTTCCCGCTCTAGGAGGGAGCCGCTTATAACCCCACCCATGGCTTTGACCCCAGGGCCTTGTCCTGCTATGCAGGCAGGCACTCTGCAGCTGGGCCACGCCTTCTGCCCTGCTCCTGGACTACTGCCCCACAGACGAGGGAGCTATTCCGAAGCTTAGAACAGTGTCTGCCGTAGGTGCTCTGCGAGCATTCCCCTCACACGCTAGGTAAAGGAGTGATGATGATGGTGATGATGGTGATGATGGTGATAGTGATGATGATGGCGATGGTGATGGTGAAAGTAATGCTGGTGATGGTGGTGATTGTGAGGATGAAGATGATATTGATAACATCCCAATTGGAGAGATGAGCATTAGAAACAGCTTCAGAAATGGTTGAGGGGAAATCTTTGGGGTTCTGTCTAAGGGTCCTTCCAGGTCTAATGGCAAAGGCTAGGCACCCAAATGCAACCACCCACAACTGCCCCCCTCAGCTGATCCATCTCTGCAAAGGAGAACGCAAGGACACGGCTGAAGAACCAGGGGAAGAGGATGGGTCACCCTGGGGCACAGCAACCTGCTCCTTTGGAGCCTGGCAGGGCATGACCCGGTGTCGTCTGTCTATAAAATAGGGTGATGGGCATCCGCAGAGCCTTACAGAATGGCTGTGAGGACCATGAAGGAGACCCTTATAGGACCACAATCCAGTCCACTCAAAGGACGGACAGACCTCCCAGGCCTCCTGACCTTCCCCAAGGCTTGTGATTAGCAATATCCATTCGCCTTTGTGTGTGGGAGTCAGACGGATGTCCGCTCAAATCCTGGCTGTTGAGTCTCTGCTGTATAAGGCACTGAGAGACCCGATTGAGGCTCCATTAACATCACAAAGTCTGGGTGTCAAAAAGTGAAGGGTCTCTGCTTCCTCCGAGGACCTCTCATGGTCGCTTAGGAGGGGGTTGGTAGGGGCAAGGAAGGAGAAGAGGGCCCCTTGTTCTACAAAGGAAACCTTCAGCAGTGCCCAGGCCGCATCACAGGTGTGACTTCCCCAGGGTGCCCTGCGCTGAGACTCAGGGTCCTACGTGGGCTCAGGCAAGGGGATGGCAGAACACAGGCGGGGACTCAGGGCAGAGCCTGGGCGGAGACAGCCAGGTTGCTGTGAGACCCTCCCCTGCTGCCTGACCCCCCCAGTCCTTTAACAAAGGCATAACTCGCTGGCCCTGCACATGTCCCAGTGGCTGGCTGGAGGACTGCATCCCAGGCCGGCTGACTTGTGGGGACGGCGCCCCCAGACACCCCATCACTCATCTCCTGCCCTGCAGCCCCCTCCTGGGCAGCAGCCCATCCATCCTGGCCGGAGACTTTCAAGTGCAGCCGAGGCCTCTCTGCTTAGTGTTAAGATGAGCCTCGCTCATGCGGACTGGCCTTATTTATCTTCTGCTGGATCCCTTTGCGGCCATCACTCTGCAGGGCGGCCTGGTTCTCTGCTCAGGCCCCCAGAATGCAAACCTCCTCCGCTTTCCTTTCCGCCCCCACCTGGTGGGACCCAGCCAAGGCCCGCAGCCGGGTGGATCTATCTTAGTCAGCAGACTCTCCGGCCACTCTTCATTTGTGGCCTGCAGCTCTTCCAAACAGGAGTAGAGTCTGGGCTTAATAACAGTGGGGACTGAGGCACAGAAAAGGGAAAATGTCCTCAGGTCCCCTGATCACAGCGTGGGGGGTCGTAGAAGGCCAGGAGGGAACGTGTTCAATCCTGGAGACACGGTGTAAGCAGGGGCTCGAGGAGGGTGTTCACAATTGCTAAGGCTCTCTTAGGCCAAGAGCTTCCAGGGGCCCCTTCAGACTAGACACATACTGCCGCGCTGAGGGAACTCTGGACAGGTAGACAGAGTTCCATCGCAGGTGTGGCTAAAGTATCTATGGCCCAGTGTGGAGACAGCAGAGTCCCCAGAGGGAACTGTGTGGAGGGGAATGAGTGACTGCTTTTGAACAAAGCTTAGAACCTCCAGAAACGCAGAATCATAAAAGGAGGAGGAGGAGGAAGAGGAAGAGGAAGAGGAGGAAGAAAAGGAGGGGAAGAAGAGGAGGAAGAGAAGGAGGAGGAGGAGAAAGAAGGAAGAGGAAAAGGAGAGGAGGAAGAGGAGAGGGAGAAGTAGTAATAGTAGTAGTAATAGTAGAAAGAAGAAAAGAAGAAGAAGAAAGAAAGAAAGAAAGAAAGAAAGAAAGACAGAGAGAAAGAAAGAAAGAAAGAAAGAAAGAAAGAAAGAAAGAAAGAAAGAAAGAAAGAAAGAAAGAAAGAAGACGATGGTGATCTAGCAGTAGCGGCGGTGAGTCTGAGTCCACCCCAGCCTCTCTGCTCAAGGCCCAGGGACCTATCCAGGATCCTATGTCACTCCCCAGAGCAGGATCACCAACTTTACAGTTACATCAAAGGCAGTCATCACAGCGGTCTGAGGGGGAGTGAGCACTCACTGGTGAGTTAGGCCCACCTGGGTCCCCACCTGGCCCTGCCACCTGTTGTCTGGATCTCCGGGATGTTCTTAAAGATTGCACCCAGTCATCAGGGTGGAGAGCCACTAGGCTTCGGTTAAGCGCTGTTCTCTAGGCTGCCTTCAGTGGTGGCATCTGGGTTTGCTAACCCTCCCTGGTCTGGTGGCCCAGGTCTCCAGTCGCTGACCCCCCTCTTGCCATCAGTGGTCCCTGCCCCAGGGGCCCAAGAGCACTAAACACACTTTGAGGATGGGCTGGAGCTTTCTAGAATGTGGACGGGTGGGGGTGGGGGGCAATGAAAGACTTCTAGCATCTTCCTGGCCAAGGATTCTCCCCGTGCCCGTGTGCCTCCTTGGTCAGGACACAGACTTGCCCGGACTCCTTGCCACCTACAGCTGAGATCTGGGTGACCAACTTTCACAAATGCACCACAGAGAGGAAGAGTTCTTCACTCACAATCACACAGGATAGGTGTGACAGAGGCCACAGCGGAAAGCCACAGACTTCGCTGCTCCTTCTGCAGTCAGCGTCTCAGGCTCCTGTCCCGAGCTGCCACACCCAGGACATGAAGGAGTTAAAGAGCACAAGCATCCCAGCCTAGCTCGGTGCTGCTTCTGGGGGCTCCCTGTATCCCTTTCTTCCTCCTCCTCCTCCCCATCCCCCACATGTCACTGGCCATAATTCATGTGCTTATTATAATCATGACCATATGCTTAATGGCCTCTAATAAAGCCACTGCTAACCTGGCTCTTGCTCAGTAGTCTCTGACCACCTCATTCCCGGGCTGTCTCCTGGTCCCTGGCTACTTAAGTGCTTCCTCATAACTATCACTGACTGGAGGGACAGGAGCCAGAATTGGAGAGTGGGGTCAGCCATTCACTTTAATTCACTCATTCATTCACTCATTCATTAATTCACTCATGCATTTACTCCCCTGTGCTATGTGAAGTGCCTATGCCCCATACACCCGAGAGGAAAGAAGATGGAGCCTTCCTGTCTCTCTACATCCATCCTGACACACCTGGTGGGACAGGGCAGAGTCTCCACCTCCATCCTCACGGACTTGCTGGGGCATACAGGTATCCCACAACGAGGTCATTTGATTATCACAGCCCATCACAGGGGAAATGCAAGGCAGGGAGGTCCAGCTGGACCAGGGTCGAGTTTATAAGACCCGTCAGCATAGACTGAGCCTTCAGACAGTCAGCCGTGAACAGCAGTGAGCGGTGACTGCTCAGTGGATGGGTATGCTGTGGCCTGCAGCCCAGAAAGGGCTTCCCTGAAGAACAGAGGCTTGGTTTTAGAGAAACGTCCCTCAAGTGGTGTGCCCAAGAGAACCCAGGAGGCACATGGACAAAATCATAGACTTCTGTTTATTTGTATTTCTCCATCATACGAGGCGTGGGCACCTTCCTGGCACCTCCTACAGAGTGCCAGCGCAGAAGGCTGAGTGTGCAGGAACGTAGGCCATGCGTGGATTGGGTCACACTGTGTTTACTTCTGGGAATGGGGTGCAATCCAAAGGCTTGGGGAGCCCCTGATGTGGTCATCTTGGCTGTTTGGGACACCACAGGACCTGGTGGCGTTTATAGCACATATACCTATTTTTTGGACCTGGGATCTGGAAGGCCAAGATCAGGTTCTGTCTGGCCAGGTCCCCAGCACATTTCCTGGCTTCCAGAAGGCCACAGTCCCACTGTCCTCACATAACTTTCTAGCGTGAGAGAGACAGAGACAGGGGTCACCGTGTTTCAAGGGGGCTGACATGATAGGCTCTTGCATTTTCCCTCAGCCTCTTCCACCTTACTACTCCCTACAAGTCCTGTCTACTAACACAGTCACACGGCGGGCTTGAGTAGAGCCATTTGGGAGTGGCACCTGCCTGTTCTACTTTACAGGAGACAAGTAGGCTCTGGTGTAGATCGGCTCCGTTAGCAGGGCTGCACACAGGAAGCCAATCGGAAGCCTCAGCTGCTTCCAAGGGGTGAGGATTGCGCTGGACTTGGAAGGTTAGAATTTTTTCCTTCTAGTTTAAGTTTATGCTGGCTTGAACCGGAAGCACTTTCAGATATGTAAATTACTCCTGAAGGCAGCAATGGGGCCCAATGGGAGATGCTCTGTCTACTGTGCTCCTGGATAGAGTTGATGTTGATTTATAAAAGCAGAGGCTTGGCAATAAGCACTCTAACTACCAAGCCTTTTGCTGGCCGTCTAGCCTATTCTTCCCCTCCCTTGGGTCCCCAGATTGTTCCATCTTGGATCTTCTATGGTGTAAGTTTCATGTTGCATCCTGCTACTAAGGTTGTAGTTGACCATGTATGGACCGCTTTCCTGAGCTCAGCACAAAATGGACTTTTCTTAGCGGGGCTCCCTTTTTCCTCCTGATCTGGGGAGCCTGATCCTCAGTCTTCTACCTGAGGAATGTCATATAATCCTTGGCGAAATTACATGTTCAACTTCCTGGAATGCCTGTCCATGCAAATGATGTATCCCCAAAAACTTAAGCTTCAGCCAATGAAACATCACCCAAAGAAGAGTCCCTTCCCACTCCCAAAGTTCATGTATATAGTCGTTGATTCACCCCCATAAGTGCATGCACATAAGCTGTCTCACTGAACCTTGTCTAAAAGAGCTGCTTCACTGACTAGCATCTGAGAGAGCTGTAACACAAACCCGTGGAGAAGGCCCTGCTGTCTCTGGCATTCACTAGCTGGACTGGGATCCTGCTGACCCACTGGTTCTGGGTGTCACTTCACCCGTCCCCAGCAGTGTTGGGACACCCCAGGAAAGAAGCAGAAAATGGAACCACAGTCTCAGGCATGCCAACATTTTGGGGATGCCCATATACACTGTTACATACCAAGTTAATGGTTTGAGACTTACAGTCCAATTACAAAAAAAGAGAAGAAATCACCAAAAGTAACCTTAAAATCTTTCATGTAGGTTTTTGCTTTTGTGGAGACCACAGTCATAGCTGTCTGGGGACGCCTTTATAACACATCCAAGCTTCTTCCGTGGCCATGGGCCTTTCCTTTGGGTACCTCTTCCGTCTCTGCTCCTACCTCACTCTTCGCTCTCCCCCATTCAAGCTTTGGTGCAATGGTTGCCTCTTACCCCTTTGCACTCGCTGGTCTACCTTCTCACTGTGCCCCAGGGTTTGTCAAAGGACCTGGCAGCTGTGGGTCCTCCTGAAATCTGTACCGAATGACCGAAAATTGATCCTGTAACTTACATAGCGACGAGGCAGCATCTCCTGTAGAAAGCGGGGTTGGTAGGGAAGGCAGAGCCTTGGGGTCCAGGAGACCCTGATGGGAACCTGGCTTTGGCACTTCCTGCAACAGGGAGCCGGCAGAGTGCTGAGCAGAAGTGCCCTTTGGTTTCAGCCTTTTCAAATTGTTCCCCTTAATGTACACGAGCCCAAGAATGGGAAGGGCTATCCCCTATGGAATCGTGGGCACAATGGAGTGATCGCATGGGATCATGGGGAAACCAGTATCTCCGGTCTCCCCTTCTGAATCCTCTCCATGCTCCTGGCCCCCACACATCCTCATGTCTCCTCAGTTGAGACAAGCCACAAGGTGCATGGGTGCACTGGGGCAGTAAGCCGTGTCTGCCACTACTGACTTGCCCCACGTTTTATATCTGCTCCCTGCGTGTTCTCCCCACTCCGGGTGTGTGAGCGGAGGCCTAGCGCTGATTTATGCTGCTGACAGAGAACCTAATGAATGGAAGACATGAAAGCATAACAAGGCTCCCCCCTGGGGTGGATCTGTTCTGGAGGCAGCCTTTGAGAAGGGCACATGGCTGTGCTGACAGCCCGCTGTCCGTGACAGATGTGGCCCTGGATGCTTAGCCAGGGGGTACTGTGGTGATCCTGAGGTGCCGATGGGATGAGCGGATGGAGACGTGGAGCCTCCGAGCATCCCGGCCTCGGAGCAGAACGAGCCGGAGCTGAGCCCACAGTGGCCATTCCAAGCACGAGGCGGTGAGAGGGGCGCATGGCCTCCAGGCAAGGGAAGGGCACGGGGCGGGGGGGGGGGAGGTAGAGGCAGATGGGGGAGGAGGACCCTGACCCCAACATGGCCACCGAATGTGACCTTGGGCCAACTCTGCCTGAGAACATCCACGTCTGCTTGTAAAATAAGGCAAATTAGCCAGGGACCGAAAATGTGATACAAATTGTTAAAATAAGGAAAAAGAGGAAGAAAAAAAGCTGACCGTTATCCCTGTCATTTACAAGCTCTAAACTGTAAAATGCCTGTCATCAGAGTAGAATGCAGGCCTGCACTGTGTGTGTGTACACGTGTGTGTACATGTGCTTATGCATGTGCTGGTGTGTGTCCATGTATATGTGTGTTTGTGTGTATGTATGTGTATGTTTGTATGTATGTATATGTATTTATGTATATGTGTACCCGTGTGTACATGTGTGCATGTGTGTACATGTGTTTATATGTGTTTGTGTGTGTATGTGTGTGTATGTGTTTGTGGGGTGTGTATGTGTGTGTATGTGGGGTACATATGTGTGTGTGTGTGTGTATGTGTGTGTGTATGTGTGTGTCCAGGCTGCGGTGGGTGGGCATATGACTCAGTGTGTAGAGTGTTGGCCAAGCATGCACCAGCCCTGGGTTCCATTCCCACAAACACACAAACATGGAGTGATGGCACTTGGCTGTCAGCCATCACTCACTGGGAAGGTGGAGGCAGAAGAATCACAAGCTTAAGTTATACAATTAGTTAGAGGCTGGCTTGGGCTCCAGGAGACACTTTCTGAAAACAAAATAGCATGGGACTGGGAAAGGGGTGGGGGTCAGGGGTCAGGAGTCAGGGGTCAGGGGTTGCCAGTCCTCTGCTCACCTGAGAATCCAAAGCAAGGTTTACTTCTACATAGGCTCTCCCATTTGAAATATGCTAGCAACTAGAACAAATAAAAACACTCAGATGAGGCTGGCTAAACCCAGACCTTGGGCCACCCATTTGAGACCTCAAGTGAGATGCATACCCCAGGGTCCCATCTCATTTTAATGCGGTGCGTTCAACAGCCTTTACTGTAATTGTCAGTGGAGGACATTGTGCTAGACTCCAGGGATACAGGTAGGACACACAGGGCCCAGCAGTCAGGAAAAGTCACTGAGACAGAACCTTGTGATTAAAGGCTCAGAGACTGGGACCTTGTAAGGCAGTCTGTAGCCTGGTTGAGCAAGGCATACTCTGGAAACCCAGGAGAACATTCTACAAGGGACAGAACCCGTGAGCCATGCTCCCAGACTGCTGACTCCTCAACTCCATAATCCTGTGGCCATCAGTCACATGTGGCCATGCTCCAGGCCCCTAGTGTTCTGGCTGGACTCCACCCCTACAGTCGCCTGGCTGCAGCCAGGCTTTCCCCTCCCCATGGTTACCTGGCTGTTGCCAGGTGGTCCAGCCCACTATAAAAGAGGGATTCTTGCCCCTCCTGTCTCTCTCTCTCTCTCTCTCTCTCTCTCTCTCTCTCTCTCTCTCTCTCTCTCTCTCTCTCTCTCCCTCTCCCTCCCTCCCTCCCTCTTCCTCTCTCTCTCTTCTCTCTCTGTCTCTCTCCCTCTCCCTCCCTCCCTCCTTCCCTCCCTCCCTCCCTCTCCCCCTCTCTCTCCCTCTCCCCCCCTCTCTGTCTCTCTCTCTCTCTGTGTCTTTGTGTCTCTCTCCCCCCCCCCCTCTCTCCTTTCCCCTTGTCTCCCTGTTTCCCCGTTTCCACGTGGCCATGACCATCCTTCATCCCTCTATCTTCTCTTTCCCTCTTTACTTCTTTATCTTCGGTTCTCTTCCTACTTTTCTATAATAAAGCATTGAAACTATGCACTGGCTCTGGCTCTTCTTACCAAAACCTGCTGTGTAAGATCATGGAGCAGGCCTCAGCGTTTCCAGCCACCAAGAATGGACCCAGCCTCTTCTCCAGCAAGCTTCTTCTAAAGGTACCCGGGGCCTTTTGCACAACCCTGCCTTCAGGGCAAATACCTCCCTGCTAGCCAGGCAGTCTCTGGCTCTACAGGTACTCTGGTGCCCCTGTCCCTACCCCAGTGCTGGTGCACAGTGCACGGCCTAGACAATGTTCCCCTATGCAGGCCCTGCCTGCCAGTGTTCTCCTATTCGGCCCCCGCCCCCGCTCCCGCCCCCGCCCGCCGCCCCTTCTTTTTTTTCCCACAAGAGACCAGAGAGGGTCAGCACATCTAAGGTAGTACATAGGTTTGGCCCAGATGGCATGATGGCAGCCATGACTGTGGGCTGGAGTGGGGCAGGAGGATGCCTGAGGGACTTGGCAGGCCTGGTTCAGAAGAGGACCTTTATTGGGGGGGCCAATAAAATCTGTAGATGGCTTGGGAGGGTTAGATCCCCATATCAGAAAGTGCTGTCCTGCAGCAGTGGAGACAGTGGCTATAGGTGCAATGCTTTTAGTAGACAAAGGGCAGGGCAGGAAGCCTGGAGGCCATGCAGGAAGAGCAGCGTCTGTGGCCAGGCTGCAGAGCTCCGCAGACCCCACTGGGCACAGCCCCAGGCTGCCCCTGACAACCCCAGTGGGCTAGGACACCGTGACCGCCAGTGCTGGGCAGTGAATCTCGATTCAATGAGGCTCCATTAACACTCAAGGGTTGATCCCATCTACAGGCTCCTGACCCACATCCCAGTGCCTGGCTCATGACCACACCAGCATAATGGCAGCTGTCACTGTGGTCCTCAGCATCTTCATTGTTGCTATGGTGACTTTCTTAATAGTTTCAGCATTGAGTTAGAACTGCCCCGAGGACAAGATCCTTAAATAATACTTCTTGTGTCCCACACAGTTTTCTCCACAGCTAAGTGCACTTCCACCCCTGGGTCTCACCTGCTCTGGCATGAGATGCCCGCTGAGTGCCTGCATGGGAAGGGACTGTATTGCCACAGGAGCATGAGTGACAGACTTGTCACGTTAGATATTCCCAGGGTTTTCTCTTTGGTCACAAGTGTCATCACCGGCTTTATTCACTTGGCTGTCCTCAAGACAGAAGGGGAACAGATGTCCCTTCAGTCATCTGAGGGTTCCCTAGTATTGCCAAGTTGCCATCTGTGGTCAGGTCCAGCTCCCGCTAAGACAGGAAGTTTCAGATGTTTCTAGAGAGCTGACTGCTCAGTGGAAGGGCAGGACATAGAGGAGAATCGTGAGCTGGGAGGGGTCGGGGACAGAGGCTGGTTGCAGGCTTCCCCACCCCCCCAGGATGGGCGCTGATGTGTGCGTGTGGAGTTCACATCTCCCCAACACCAGTGTCTTAGGTATTTTCTGTTGCTGAGACAAATTACCCTAACAAAAGCAACCTAATGAAAGAAGAAAGGTGTTGCTTTGGCTCACAGCTCACAGTCTTTCAGGTGCCAGCAGACTGAGGACGCTGGTCACACTGAAAACAGAGAGGACGCAGAGGGTGAATGCGTGGGCTCAGGTGACTTTCTACTTCGCTCAGTCTAGGACTCGAACCGATGCGATGGTGCTGCCCATTTAGGGAGGGTCTTCCTGTCTTGATTGAGCTAATCTAGATAACCCACAGGCATGCCTGGAGGCTCCTTTCTTAGATGATTCTAGGCCCTACAATCAAGGTAAACATCAGACTTCTCTCAGAACAGAAACTACCACATATTCCAAGGGCTCCCCCGCCCCAGCTCTAGGATCCTCTGTCAGTGGTTTGTGTCCCAGAACTTGGTGTTTCTTCCAGGCTGAAGCAGATGTGGCCTTGGAGCTTCTGCTGTCTGTCTCTACCTGTCCAGGGACCTTGGAGGCCTCACGTTTGGATCGTGGCAGACTTCCTGTATGAGGGAATTCCACCATGGTTGGGCTAAGCCATGCCAGAACTGTCAGCTCCCTGCTTGGCACCTGGGTTGCCTTCTAAACCAGTCTCCTCTTGCCCAGAGATTGTTATAGCAGCATGGGCCTCAGATCTCAGGATCACCTTAGCGCAACTGCCAGCCTTACACAAAATGGGAAACGGAGGCAGGCCCAGGGGGTGACAGCAACATGTCCGAGGCTGCACAGCGCAGCAGGAACACAAGCGCTTCCCTGAGAAGGTTGCCCCAGTCACAGCCCTTCACACAATCCGGATATTAGATATCCACTTCCACGGTACCTATTCCAAAACAGGTTATATGTGTTCAAGAGATAGTCATACCCTAAAGGCCAGGGCCCTCCACTCAGTCAGTAGACGCCTGATCTGGGGAGCTGGTGGGATGACAGACATGCCACTAAACAATTCATAATGACAGCCACGACAAAGGCCACGTGTGAGCCACAGACTGGCCCGGGAACAAGTCACCTCATGGAAGGTAGAGATGGCAAGACATGGAATCCCTAGGAAATGGGAAGCCATCAGGGGACCTGGGAGGGAGATGGGGGGAGGGGGACATGTTCAAAGGGTTGGAAGTACTTGATGAGAAGGAGAGCCAGAGAGCCAGCAAGGGGGATAGAGACAGAGATGGAGATGGAGGTGGTGGAGATGATGGAGATGGAGATGATGAAGATGAGACAGAGATGGAGATGATGGAGATGGAGATGATGGAGATGGAGATGATGGAGATGAGACAGAGATGGAGATGATGGAGATGGGGATGATGGAGATGAGACAGAGATGGAGATGATGGAGATGAGATAGAGATGAAGGTGTGTGTGTGTGTGTGTGTGTGTGTGTGTGTGAGAGAGAGAGAGAGAGAGAGAGAGAGAGAGAGAGAGAGAATGAATTAGAAATGCCTTGCTTCTATAATATTCACCCAGAGTTCGGGAAGCCAGCCACACATCAAATCTGCATAGACATCGGGGGTTGTCTGTCACCATAAAGGGCAGGAACATGGAAGAGCGTAAGCACCTCATCGCCACAAGTGTCCTTGCTCGATGTTCCTTCAGCCTGGAACACACTTCCTGTTTTGTTCAACTTAAATGCCTACTTCAGAGAAGAGCTCACCTTCCTGACACAGTGCTGCCCAGGGCCTTCAACCCAATCTCCCTTCCACACTGGCGTTGTACAGACCACAGACCACGATTCTGCTGAAGTTTCAAGGCAGGTAGGACGTGGGATGTCAAAAGACTAAAGCGGCCGACAACATGGCTGCCGTCGGAGCTCAGGCCAGTCCTCCATCTTAGCCCCATCTTGGCCAGTTCATAGCTCTGCCAAGGCTTAGTTTCCTCTTTGGTAAGTCAGAGAAGGAAGAGTTCCCCTCTCCACCTTCCTGCAAGGGTGGACTGCAGGCTAAACAGAAGCAGATGTGGGAAAGTAGGCAGGCCTTAGAATCTGGCTGTGGTGAGTAGCTGTTTTGAGGTGACTGGGAATTTCTCATTAATCATATGTGACCTGCGTAAAGAAAGTTTTAAAATGGATTGTTGATAATCGTGAATATTTAATTTTATTTTTACCTCATAGCTGATCTAAAGTTGCAAACTCAGGCCGTGTTCCAACAGGATCACCTCCACACTGACTGCAGAGCCTTTGGGGTTTCCTCAGCTGCAGGTCTCTTCTCCAAGAGCAGTGAGCACATCTTCAGGAACAGCCACAGACCCTGTTTATCCAGTGAATTTCCTCTTCCAGCAAAGGAAGACACACATAGAGTCTCTTCACAGCTCAACGGTCGTTGCATTACCTACTCTTCTCACTGCGGTGACCAAATTCCTGACAGGAAGTGACTTAAGGGAAGCAGGGTTTATTGTGGCTCACAGTTTGATGGGGCACATTCCCTTATAGTAGGGATGCCGTAGCCTCAGGAGAATGAGGCAGCTGGCCAGATAACTTCTATAGTCAGGAAGCAGAGAGCAGACAGGAAGTAAGGCCAGGATATGAAACTTTAAGGCCAGTAACCGACCTTCCCTGTCACCTTTTAAAGGTCCTACATCTTCCTAAATAGCACCGGCACCTGGGGACCAAGTGTAAATTACATGAACCTGTGGGGAACATTCCACAGTCAAACCCACTGACCCACTTTACAGATGGGCAAACAGAGACCCAGGTAGTTGCACCAGACTCACTCATGCAAGTCACATGAGGCCCTAGAGGAGAACAGAGGTCTGTATCTGGCCCTTCCCTTCAAAATGTCAACTCTGCAGAGAGCTACCCTTGCTCTCAGATGCTGGGAGCTGGACCACACTGTATGGCCTTCCTGCAGTGGCCTTTCTGCTCATCTTTCTTGTCCTTGTCTGCACCCTGGCAGAGAGGACTCGCATGAGGTCCTTGAGTTCCTACCTCATTCAACAAAGAGGTAGAGCAAAGCCTTAGAAGGGCCTACCTCATGTACGAAGGCCCTTGACATACTCAGGACAGAGAAGAAGTCGGACAGGCACAGGCTGGTGGGCTGGGATCAATGAAGATGACTAGAAGGACTGTGTCACCCAGGAGGTGACAGTGATGTGAAGATTATTAACTTGTCAGAGTGTAGACTCCTGGGTCTCTGTTTGCCTATCTGTAAAGTGGGTCAGTGGGTTTGACTGTGGAATGTTCCCCACACGTTCATGTAATTTTACACTTGGTCCCAGGTGCTGGTGCTGTTTTGGAAGATGTAGGAACTTTAAAAGGTGGCAGGGAAGGTAGGTCACTGGCCTTAAAGTTTCATAGCCTGGCCTTACTTTGAGGCACGCCTATGACAATTATCTTGATTGCTTTAACTGACATGGGACAACCCTTGCCAACAGTGGCGGGGAGTGTGCCCTTGAGAGGGAATCTTGGACTCCATGACACGGAAAACGCATCAGGAGCACTCAGTGTTCGCTTAGTCTTGACTGTGGACACAATGTGACCTTCTGTATGGCCTCTGCACCATGATGGACTGTGCCCTGGAAAGGTGAACTAGAAAAGGCCCTTCCCCCAGGCTCACTTCAGTCAGCATGCTAGTGCTGTGGAGATAGGAAAGGAAAACAAGCGGGCTTTTGCAAATCCCCAGGACATAGTCTGAGCTGGAATCTTGGAGAGTGTTCTCTGTTTCTTATGGTGTGTTTGTATGTTTGTGTGTGTGTGTGTGTGTGTGTGTGTGTGTGTGTGAGGGGGGGATTGAGAGCATTCATTGTTGATTGCTCTTTGTATTTTTCATCACGTGGAGTTCAGGATCAAACCTTGAACATCAGGCTTGACAACAAATGTCTTTACCTGCTGAGCCGCCTTGAAGACCCTAGAATGTGATTCTCTGTGGCAAGGACGCGGTTGGTGCGTCCTGGGGTGCTACCCCGGGTGGCTTTAGAACTCTTTCAGCTCTGGAGACCAGAATTCAAGCTCAGGTGCAGCAGGGCTGATCTCTTCTGAGGACAGTGTAGCTCCAACAGATGGCCCTGGCCTTTGGGGCTGGACCGGCCCTTCGCAGGCCTCTGCTGATGTGCCCGTTCAAGCCCCTCCCTTCCCAGCCTCTAGTAGTTTGCTGATGATCTTTGGTGTCATTGGATCCTGGAAGCATCACCCTGTAGGTGAATCTCTGCCTTCATCTTTGCCCGTCTTCCCCCTGTGTGCAGAGCTGTGTTCAAATGTCCCCTTTTCACGGGGAGACGAATCATCCTGACTTTGGAGTCCCCCTGTTCCACTGCGACCTCACCTTACCTACTCGTATTGGCTCTGAGGATGCAACTCAGTTGATAGAGCACCGCCTAGTATGCACAAAACACAGAACAGGCTGGCCATCATGGGGCACACCTAGTTCCTCAGTCCTCAGGAGATAGAGAAAGGAAGATTAGAAATCCACAGTCATCCTTGGCTGAACAATGAGTTCAAGTCCAGCCTGGGCTGCCTGAGACCTGGCATTTAAGGCAGCTGCTAGGGTCCTGCTACTAAGCAAGGTCCCATCCTGTGCTGCTTGGGGCAGGACACCAGCATAAGAATTCAGGGGAGATACACGGTTCAGCCCTTAACAAAGAGCATCTCTACTCCGAGGGAGACAGAAAATGGCCTGAACTCAGGTGGCGTCCTCAGTGAGGGTGTAGAGAATAGACGGACTAAAGACCTATCTTGAAAGCAGAGCCGAAGGGACTCACTGATGGATTGGATATGGGGGGAGTAGAGAGAGACCCACTCTTTGCAGATCCAGCCCGAAGAAACAAGGGGATGTTGGGGTGGGGGTGGGGCTCGGGGGGGGGGGGAGAAGTCAAGAGCAAGGTTTTGCAGCCAGCTGTGGCTGACACATATGGTGTTTGCCCCTGCTTACCTCGAAGGCCCACCTTGTCCTGGGCGGAGGAAGCAGGCCCTAATGGAAGGCAGCTGCGGCCGGGCGGCCGGCTCCATTTGTTCTGCTTTTCAGCATCAAAGGCCTGCGAAGGGCCTGTCCAGCCCCGAAGGCCATGACCATCCATCTTGGAGCTAGACTGCCGAGGAGCTGGGTCCCTGTGGCCGGGGTCTACAGACTCAGTGAGGAGCCCCTCACCCCCTTCGGAGTAGGACTTCCGGGCTGCAGCTTTGGAAACTTCCCCTCCATTTGGGTCCCCACCCACCCCAGGCCTGCTTTGGTCCTCAGGAAGGAGGTCAGACACCTGAGCTGATGAAAAGGGAAGGGGGGGCTCCTGAGGCCACAGTCGACCATCCCTGTGACCCCCTGAACATACCCCATTCTATTTAACAGCTAAGGAGGGCAGCCATCTATTATAGCAAGGTGGCAAGGTGCTGGAGGCCTGAACAGCCTCTTACCTGCTCATGTATAAACCGAGGGGACACGCCTCCTATCTGAGAAGTGACTGTGACCCTGTTCTCAATAGTACTGTGTGTACTACACTGTACATTCTTGATAAGTTGCTGTTGCTATTACTGGGGTACTTGATACTCGTTTTTGTTTTTTCTTTTTAAAATTAACTACAGTAAAAACTTTTATATTTAAAGCAGTCACACACAAAAGTCAACAAAAGTCCAGGCAGATTGTCCCCACTGCTCTGTGTCTGTTAGAGATATAGGCAGAGGTCTGGGGATGTGGCTCGGTCGGCACAGTGTTTACCCAGCATGCACACAGCCCTGGTTTTGATTCCCAGTACTCTGTAAACTGGGCCTCACGGTGTCCGTAATCCGAGCTCTTGGGTGATTTGAGCATCAGGAGGATCCGGAGTTGAAGTTACATAGCAAGTAAGAGGCCAGCCTGGGCTACTTAAGACCCTGTCAAAAAAATGTAAGCAGTTGTGGTATGTTAGCCCTAAGAGCCCTAAGATACAGTTGGTAGGGACGTGCCTCTATGTTAGCTTCAGGGAGTGTAAGGAAGGTCGTTCCCTGCAGTCAGCAGACAAGCAATTCTAATCTCATGGTCATCTCCTTGGTGTGTGCCTCTCAACTTCCTCTCTCTGAGGTGCTAAATTAAAGACAAGGTAAAAACACTCTTAAGTAAGAAGATAGTTCCTTTGTTCCCCATAACTCATGGTTTCGTCTTCTGTGGTTTCTATTAGCTGTGGCCAGACACACTCTGAAAACAGTCAAATTACATTTCTGATGGGAGCAGAAGATCAGTGGACAAGCTCTGAGTTTTTGTTGGATTGTAAGCACGAATGTTTTAAATATAAATTCCGATTTAATTGGTTATCCCACACGGTGTTCCCAGATTTGCTATTGATAGCACGGCGAGGCCTCTACCCACTGTTCCTTACCGTGGATGCTCTCACTCATTACTGATGTGGTAACCCTCCCTGCTATCAGGGCAGCTGTCACACTGTCATAACGTGTGTGTCACTTAACTAACAATGGTCCCAACATGGAAGAGCAGCAATGCTGGCCCTTGTATCACAGTCCTAACAGCATCACTCCAATCACGCCAACCTCTTACCGTGCCTCATTCATAGGCATCATCAGCGTGTGTAATAATTCCTTTTCTTGTTGTTGCAGTGACAGAGGGCGGAATGGAAATGCTTTTTTTTTCCCTAATGAAAGAAAGGTTTATTTATAGACCCACAGGTTAGAAGGTGTGGCCCATCCAGGCAAGAAGGCTTGGTAGCTGATGGAGCTCTGTCCATGGTGGTGGGAGCCTGCAGCACAGCGGGCTACATGTTGGAGGGGCAGAAGGCAGAGAGCTCATGTTGGAACCAGACGGAGGTGACACTTTCAAAGTGGTGGTGTCTGCTAGTTTGGCCACAGTCTCAAAAGTTCCACAAACTTCCAAACCAGCAGCATCAGCTTGAGACCAAGTATTCCCAAATACAGGCCTATGGCAAATGTTTTACAGCCTGATCGGAGGGTGCATTTAGGAACAGATGTTGACAGGAGTAGGGCCTGCTAGTATTTACATTGTTAGGTATCTGAGAGGGAGGCTTAGAGCTTCATCTCCACAGACAAGGGAGTTATGGTGTGACCATAGGCCCAACCTGGTTTCTGGCTCACAGTAGACACAGTAAACATTAGGTGTTGTACAGAGGCAACAGCCCCACTCCGCCCTGCCCCCACCCCCACCAGTCCTTAGCAATTCTATTTCCTTGCCTCTGCTAGGAACCTCTTTAGTGATCTTTCTCTACAACTGTGGCACACACATGAGACTTGCTTTGACCAGGTGCTTCCCTAGCTGGGACTCAAGTACATCCTTCAGAACATCATGGACCTGTTTCCACATCCTCCCTGTGGCACTCAATCTGCCTCCACAGTACGCCCAGGCTGTCCTGCCAGACTCTAGCAGGTAGAGCCACCTTAGCCTGGTCCTCTCACATCAGCAGAGATCGTATTGACTCCACAGAGGGGCCTGGGCCCAGCTGAGATGGGCAGAGCTGCTTTGCAACCCCTGCAGAGTGCAGGTGTCTGAGAGAAGCCCTCAAGGGCACTCCTGGTGCAAAGCAGACCCGCCCCACCCAGCCCCACCCAGCCCCACCCAGCCCCGCCCAGCCCTGCCCAGCCCAGCCCAGCCCAGCCCAGCCCAGCCCAGCCCAGCCCAGCCCAGGTCCACAGGACTTACAGACTCCAAGTCAAGTGTATGTCCCCAGCCTCTGTCTCTTCAACTACGCCACACTGAGCACGGGGAAACCGTTCCCTAGGCAGTTCCATTTGAACAGAGAACCCCTTTGGACACATGTGAAAGTTAAGCTCTATTCTTTTCTGTCCATTCGCATTTGTACACATTGTCCCACGCAGCGTGGGCTATTTCCCCACAACAATTCCACTCCTTCTTCGGCTCCTGCCTTTATTTAACCTGGCTCTTCTTTCTCACTAAATGGTACATTTGAAAGTACCCTTCCTCTCCTCTCATTCTCTTCCACTGCAGACCTTCTGTAAGGACGAGCAGCAGCCGTGCCTCAGCCCCAGGGCGTTCCTGCCGTGACAGATTCTCCACCAAACACTTCAGTCCATCGCTTTTGAAGTTCAGCCTCATTGGGGTTCTCAGGATACTGACGGAGTACAGCCAGCATAATGTGACCAGAATGGCCTCTGCCCCATTTCCTGATAGTCCTCACACCCCTCTGAGGTCTCATGAGCTGTGCCTTCACTATCCAAGTTGAGTTCTGTTTACGACCTTCAAGGACTTCTCTATCCTGACATTCTAAAATTTTCTTCAACCACCAGCCAGACCCGAAGGCCTTGGAGCCTCTGGTTCAGGCTTATCTCAGCGACAGCCGCATTTCTTGGCACAATTATCTGCACCAGTCACTTGTCTTTTATGGAGGCAAACCATGCAACCGCAGCAACATGAAGAAGAAGGGGTTTGATTTGGCTGAGAGTTCCAGGGTACATCCCATCATGATGAGGAAGTCTCAGTGCGGGGAGCAGGCAGTGCAGGGAGGAGCATGAGGTGGTAGGCACCGTCACATCGGTGGTCAGAAGGCAGACGGCACCGAATGCTAGGCTCAGTCTGCCCTTTCCTCAAATGCACTCCAGCACCCCAGCCTACATGGTCACTCACGTTTATAGTGGGTCCCTCCATCTAGATTAATCCTGCCAGCAAATACCCTCACAGGCTCACCGAGAGACCTATCTCTCAAGAGATCCCAGAGGGCAACTTTAGGTGTCTCCCTCCTTCAGTTTTGTTTCTGTTTGTTTAGCTTTGGTTTGGTTTTTGTTTGTGTTTGTTTGAGAGCAGGCCTTTCCCTGCCTTGAAGCACACCTATTTGGCTGTTACTGGCTGGCCAGTAAGCCCCAGAGAATCTTTTGTCTCTACTTCCCAGCGTGGAGGCTAAAAGTGTGTGCTAGCAGACCCAGCTTCATGTGTGGGTTGTGGGAATTGAACTCAGGTCTTTTTTTAATTCAATAATTTATTTTGTATTCACTTTACATCCTGATCACAGACCCCTTCTCTCCTCTCCTCCCAGTCCCACCCTTACAAATCCCTTCCCCTCCATTACTCCCTTCTTTCTCCTCAGAGAAGAGAAAGCCTGGCTTGGTACCACCCCACCCTGGCATCTAGTCCCAGTAGGACCAAACACACCCTTTCCCACTGAGGCCCACCCAGGTAGGGGGAAGGGACTCAATAGCTGGCAACACAGTCAGAGGCAGCCCCTGCTCCAGTTGTTAGAGGACCCACAGGGACACATCTGCTACAAATGTGTAGGGGGCCTAGGTCCAGTCCCTGCATGCTCTGTGGTGGGCGCTTCAGTCTCTGTGAGCTCCCAGGGTCTCAGGGTAATTGACCTGTAGGTGTTCTTGTGGTGTTCTTGACCCCTCCGGCTCACACACTTCTGTCTCCGACTCTTCCTCAAGACTCTCCCAGCTCCACCTGATGTTTGGCTGTGGGTCTCTGCATCTGTTTCTGTCTGCTACTGGATGAAGGCTCTCAGGAGACAGTCATGCTAGGTTCCTGTCTGCAAGCATAGCTGAGTATCATTAATAGTGTCAGGGGTTGGCTCTCTTACAGGGACAGGATCTTAAGTTGGGCCAGTCATTGGTTGGCCGTTCCCTCAGTCTCTGCTGTATCTTTATGCCTGCTCATCTTGTAGGCAGGACAAATTCTGGGCTGAGTGTCCTGTGGGTAGGTCGATGTCCCCCTTTCTCCACTAGAAGTCTGGCCTGGCTAAGGGAGATGGCCACTTCAGTTTCCATATCCCCCACGATTCCATATCAGCTAGGGTCACTCCCATAGGCTCCCTGGAGCCTCCCCCCAACCCCAGCTCTCCAGCTAGTTCCAGAGGTGCACCCCCTTCCATTTTTGTCCTCATTCCCAGCCCTCCCTGGCCTCTCCTCTCCCCACATCTGACCCTATCCCTAGTTCCTTCCTCACCTCCGCTTCCATCCAGTTCTCACACTCTGATGACTGCTTAGTCTCCCCTTCTGAGTGCGATCCACAGTCCTCCCTTGGGCCCTCCTCATTACCCAGTGCCTTTGGGTCTGTGGATTGTAGAATGGTTGCCCTGCACTTTGTGGCTAATGTCCACTTCAGAGGGAGTACATACCACGCATGTCTTTCTGAGTCTATGTTACCTTACCCAGGATGATATTCTCTAGTTCTATCCATTTGCTTGCAAATTCTATATGTCTTTGTTTTTAACAGCTAAAGAAATACTATTCCATTGTGTGAATAGACCAGATTTTCTTTATCCATTCTTCAAGTGAGGGACATCTAGGTTGTTTCCAGTTTCTGAATAAAACAGCTATGAACATAGTTGAACAAATGTCCATGCGGTATAGTGGGGCATCTCTCGGGCAATGTCCAGGAGTGATATAGCTGGGTCCTGGAATAGAACTATTCCCAATTATCTGAGAAACTGACAAATTGATTTCTAGAGTGCTTGTACAAGTTTGCACTGCCATCAGCAATGGAGAAGTGTTCTTCTTTCTCTACATCCTCACCAGCATGTGTTGTTACCTGAGTTTTTTTTATCTTAGTCATTCTGATTGGTGTGAGGTAGAATCTCAGGGTTGTTTTGATTTGCATTTCCCTCATGACTAAGGATGTTGAACATTTCTTTAATTGATTCCCGGCCATTTGAGAGTCCTCAGTGGAGAATTCTCTGTTTAGCTCTGTATCCCATTTGAGACTCTTCTGTGGAGAATTCTCTGTTTAGCTCTGTGCCCCATTTTTAATTGGGTTATTTGGCTTGTTGATGTCTAATTTCTTGAATTCTTTATATTTTTTAATATTAGTCCTCTGTCGGAAGAAGGGTTGGTGAAGATTTTTTTCTTATCCTGTAGGCTGCTGTTTTGTCCTATTGATGCAGTCCCTAGCCTTGCAAAAGCTTTTCAGTTTCATGAAGTCCCATTTATTAATTATTGATCTTAGTGCCTGAAGTATCGGCTGAGCTCAGGTCTTTATACTTATGTAACAAGTACATTACCCAGTGACCTCTTTCTTGACTCTGGAGTTCATGATCACGATCACTATAGTAATATGGGTTTTCACAATCTATTCTACTGAAAGCTCAGGATCAGTTTTGATTCTGAGTCCAGGTTAGCACCAGGGGGTGATTTTCCTGTAATGCCTCCTTTGACTTGGTCACCCATAAGTCAGGGACACCTGGCTTCCTAGGAAGCCCCAGGACATTGGACTTGTGAAGTGGAGTCATTGTACAGCTGCCTCATAGAGACAGAGAGGTGAGCTACAAGGTAACCTAACGTCCGGTGGGGTGCACAGACTACGACGGAGGATCTTGAAACTGCAGATCTTTGTCAGGCCACTCTCATCATACATTAGACTGTGGTTCGAGCTAGAACTCCTCCTTCTTCGAAAATTGTTTCTCAGTTTGGGCCTTGATCTCATGTTCTCAGGCTTGTCCACTGCATGTTGCAGAGCATGGAGGCTCTTTGCCTGTGCTAGCCCATTCAAGAGTGGAGTTTCCCAGCCACTGTGAGCATAGGCTCCTTTCTGTGGCTTTGGGACAGCTTGTTCAAGATGGGTCCAGCTAGCCCAGAGATACCTTGAGTATCAAAGGGCTGTCGGGGGACATTTCCAAGTTGATTTATTGCAACCAGAATTCTGTTGATGCATGTATTTGACAGTCTGGGGTTCTTTTTGTATGTGCTGGAGAAGCAAGACATGAGGCTCAGAGTCACCTTGACGGCAAGTATGGAGTCTGCCATGGTAGATATTGGAGTGCATAGGTTCCAGGCTAGCCTGGGCTACACAGAGTTGCCCAGTTTTAAAACAAATAACAGGTTAGTCTTTGCCCAGGAGCTTATACTGCAGGCAACTAACATATGAATAGAGGGATGGATGAAGTCACTAGCTGAGAATGCTGGGAATCCAGATTGCATTGGAGGGACTCTGAGGAGCCGGGAGGTGTGGTTGGGAGGAGCCATGCCATTTTGTAGCTTTTCTCCATTTCCTTGTGGTTCTTCCTTTCCGGTTCCTCTTCTACAATGTCCCCTCAGCCTAGAGGTGAAGACACCGGTGGCTTGTGGCAGGCACTTCTCTGTCACTTGTTCTCAGGACCCTGTGTGGCCTTGTGAGTGTCTGCACTCACCACCATTACTGGAAAGGGAGGCCCTTCTGTTTAAGTGTGGCAGCAGGCTTTGTCCTGTGGCATGGAGTGCTATAAAGGCCTGGCCTTTGTATCAAGCTCCCGGATAGTAACTTCCAGCTCTTGGAGTTTGCTTCCCTGCTATTCAGCTCTCAGACCATCCTCCATGGGCTATGCTGACAGGTAGCTCACATAGAAACTGCTGCTGACGCCCCCAACGTGAAACAGTGCTGTCACAAACTTGTGTCAGAGAGTGACTCATTCTGAGGAGGAAGGAGGTGTCTCTAGAGAGATGCCCAAGGACCTTGCCTGTAATAAAACTGTGCCTGGGCTGGAGAGGTGGCTCAATGGTTAAGAACACTGACTGCTCTTCCGAAGGTCCTGAGTTCAATTCTCAGCAACCACACCATCTGTAATGAGATCTGATGCCCTCTTCTGGGGCATCTGAAGACAGTTACACTGTACTTGCATATAATAAATAAATCTTAAAAAAAAAAACAAAAAAAAAAAAACCAAAAACCAAAAAAAAAAAAAAAAAAAAACCTGTGCCTAAAGCTCTGTGAGTTTTTCCAGTGATTACTGAACTTGAGGATCTCCATCGAGCTGAATTTTGCAGCCAATTTCTGTAAATGAGGGTGGGTCTGGGTGCCCATTCATGGAGCCCTGCTATGAGGGCGGTCTTCTTGGGTGGAGACTATAACCTTGACCTATAAAAGTGGGTCCAACTTAGTACATATGGGGAAAACATTAAATGTGTGGATTTATGACAGTGGAATTGAACCACGGGCTCGATTTTTAATGTTTTTAAAATGAGTTTTGTTTGGAGGGGCACGAGTGGAGGCCAGACGTCAGTGTTGGGTGTCTTCCTTTACTAAGCTCCACGTTGTTTTCTGAGATAGGGTTCCTCAGAGCGCTGTGGTTATAGCACTGGGACACATCCAGCTTTGACACTGGCTCTCTGCAACCTGGTCCTCAGACTTGCACAGTGAGCACTTCCACCACAGAGTTAGTTATCTTCCTACCTACCAAACAATCTCCCTATCCCAAATCTGTATGGTATGTCAGAGTTATTCAGTGAGTTTGAGGACTGTTTGGGCAACTTAGAGAGACCCTGTTTCGTAATAGAAAAAAGGGGGCTTGGGAATGAGTCAGTGGTAGACTATTTACCTAGCCCCTGATTAAATCCTCAGTAATGCGAACTATGGTGGTCTGAGTGAAAATGGCCCTCTTAGGCCCATATGTATAATGCTTAGTCTCTTGTTGGTGGAGCTGTTTTGGAAGGATTAGGAGGTGTGGCCATGTTTGGAGAAGGTTTAGCAGTGTGTGTGGGCTTTGAGGTTTCAAAAGTCTACATCAGACCCCAGTCTCCTCCTCTCCTCTCCCTTTCTCTCTCCTCTGTCCCTCCCCCCCCATCAACTTGTAAATCAGATGTAAGCTCTTAGCTAAGGCTATGCTGCCACACTTCCCATTGTGACAGCTATGGGCTCATCCTCTGCAGCTGGAAGGGAGTCCCAATTCATTGCTTCGTTTTAAAAATTGCCTTGGTCATGATGTCTGTTTACAGCGATAGAAAAGTAACAAGACCCAAAATAAATCACAAAACCAGATTTCTCCCCTGCTTGATCATCAATGCTCCTGTCTTTCCAAGCACCTGACCTCGATTCAGTGACATCAATGATACAGTCACAGGCTGAGGGCTCTACTGTGTGTACTCCTGGGGTAGTCGGCTTGGCTCACCTAAGCCCCTCTCCCTCATCTGCTCCCCAGTCTCTGACGTCACTCAGAAGCATCACTGAAAAATAGTCAGTTGACAAGGCTATGTAAGGGAGACAGACTCCTTAAAAATGTTCCCGAATCTGGCTGGGTATCCTTGGCCAGAGCCATGTGGCTGTCACTGCAGGGGTCTGGAAGGGAACAGCTGCCATGCAGCCTACAGCAATAGGCTCTGGCCAACCCATTTTTGAACATCTTTGATTTCCCAGAATCCCCTTACAAGGTGCTAAGCATTCTGGGATGAGAGTCCTAAGTAATTTCAATGAACCCTTTGACAAGTTCTGGGTTCCGGCACCTTCCAGTGGTACAGAAAGGCAGGATGGCGCCCAGGCGCATGCCTGAGGTCAGGATCCTGAAGAAGGCAAGACTCTCTGGGAAGTGTCTGCGTATCAGAATCTGCTTCCTTCATTTCATCCCTCAGGAGATGTGACTTGACTTCCTGGGCAGTCTGCCCAGCTGGAGTCTGGACTCTACCACTCCCAGCTCTGTGATGGGCATTCTGGTCTGTCCCTTCATGATCCAACCCTAATTTTCCCCTTCAGGAATAACACGTGGTTCACTAGCCTGGTGTAAAACCAGCCCAATGATATTCCAGCTTTTGATCTGCCAGATCCTGGGGATGCCCAGCCAGAGGGAGCACAGTTACCTGAGGTTTCCCCATCCTCCCTCTTGGGACCAGAGGTAGCAGCTGTTAGAATGAGGCATCCAGGCACTTGGGGACCGTAGACACAGAAGCATGGCCATCCCAGCAGGAGCATGCATCCTTCCCCATCCTTGGCGCCTGGAAACTCATCCCTGCTGCCCTTTCTTCTCCTTAGGCAGCAAGGCCAAATCCGAGCCCCTCCTCTGGAGACAGTGGGGGAGGGGAAGTCGCAGGAGAGGGCAAAGAAGCTCCATCTCCTCCCTTACCAACCGCAAGCTCCCCCTTCCCGTCTCGCCCTCTTCTCCAGCTGGCGGTCATGCAGGGTGGAGGGCCCTGGGAACATTCCCTGGAGCCCAGCCTGGAGACGGCAGACAGTGCCCCAGGCCTTGGCGGGGGCTGAGTTACAGGATGTTCCTCTGGGGCCTCTGCTTGGGGTGGGATGTCTGGTGGTTTGGCACTAGCCTGGTGAGCTGCTCTTTCCAGGTGAGGCACATTATATCTCTGGTTCAAGGCTGCCCTGGTCCAGGGAAGGCTGCTAGACGGTTGAGTACCCAGAGGTGAATGAAGAGGGGAATTAAGAGAATAGTGTTCCAGACCTAGGAAAGCCTCAAAGCCTCTATCTATCCCAGCTCTTCCTTCAGGAAGCATTGATCCATGCCCAGTGTGACAAAGATGGTCAAGAATCTGGTCAGGAAATTGCACGGTGTCTTGGCCATCTGCCCAGCTTCCCACCCAGCAGCAGAACCCCTGAACCAGCTCCCTAGAGGGTGGGTGTGCTCCCATCCCATCCCATGGCCCTTGCCACTGTCCCTGTGACTCCAGAAAGAAGCCCAGAGTGACAAAGTTGAAATATAGGTAAAAATAGAAAATAGTGACCATCTTTCTCAAAGCCTAGAGAGGAACATCATTTTGCTTTTCTCCTAGACATAAAAATAAGAAATAAACCAAAACAATGCAAGCTGAGGTCGTTCTCCTGCATAAAGAGAGAATTGGGGACATTGAGGGGAGGCAGGTAGAAATTAATGCCTCAATTTGACATTGTGTGTCAAATATATATATATATATATGTGTGTGTGTGTGTGTATACATACATACATACATACATACATATGTATATGTATGTATGTAGGGAGGCTACCTCGGTACACATATGGAGGTCAGAGGACAATTTTCAGGAGTCGGTTCTTTTCCAGGATGGGAATCCGGTTGTCTGGTACTATGATTATCTAGGCCATCTAGACAGTACTAGACTATCACTAATGTTTTATTATGTGTTGCAAAATACCACCTTGAGCAGCTTGGAAGTTACAGAGCGGTTCTTTAGCCTGGCTTCTTTGACAAGTGTGAATATGTCTGTCTGCTGACCCCTGTGCTCTATCTCTGGACCTGTGTCTAGTCCAGTCTGCATCCCGTGATTATATTCTGTGGCTGTTGCACACTGTGTGGGGTCTTTAATACTGACACCTGAGAAGATGGCTTTGGGCAGGCAGGGTTCTAAGCTAGATGTTTCCCCCATTTCTTTGCCATTTGTTCTGTGCTTCAATGTTCTTAATTCCTTAGATGAAGTTTTAGAAATTGCAATTCCATGGCAAAGAAGATGAGGTGAAGGCCTTGTAGGATTTTAAACTCATGTTGCTATGGCGATATGAAGGAAAGCCTTCTCAGTCCACCCACACTGAGAACTCAAGTGTTGACAGCAGGCCTTACCTTAGGGCCCACTGCACAAAGTAACTGCCTCTTGTGATGACAGCCTTCCACATACCTGGAGACCACAGCTCCCGCCCTTTCTCTAGCCCCCGAAACCTCCCCCCTTCTCCCCGAAGGCATTTCATCCCCTTTTCATGGGCACTCAACCGGGGAAGACAAGACACAATGTGGGCTCTCTGGGCTCTCAATGGACCACTGATTCTTTAGGATGCTAATTGGTACTTACTTACTAATGGTTTTATGTTACAATTATCTGAGGAGTCAGGGAACGCAATGGTATCTGTTGAGACATGAACACTCACGCATGAGTGAATGTGTGTGTAAGTGTGTGTGTGTGTGTGCATGTGTGTGTGTGTGTGTGTGTGTGTGTGTGTGTATGTGTGCGTGTGTTTGAGAGAGAATCTCACTATGCAGTCAAAGTTGGTCAAATCGTCATCCTTCTTCCTCAGTCTCCTAAGTGCCAGGATATCTGGTGCTGCCACTAGGTCTGGATACCACATAGTCTTTGCTAATACTGAAAGAATTGCTAGAGAACTCCATCTGACCACAGAACTCTTGAAAGAGATAGCTCTAAAGGAGACAGGGAGGTGTATTCAAACTTTTCAAGAGCTGTGAAACTCTGCCAAGCATTTCCTGTAGGAAACCTCAATCTATGCAAAGCAGATTAAAGTGGGTTAGGAGGGCACGGAGTCCTGCTGGGTCACTGTCCATGCATAGAGGCTCTGGGTGAGGCCCAGAAGCTCCCAGGGACCCACGTGAAGAACACAGTTCCTCTGCTCTGTCTTCTTCCCCCACCGACAGCCAGTATCAAGGGAGGCAGCTCCTTGTTGAAGAACTTGGGTGCCAGGGAACCTGGTATGTGACTGCAGATGTCGACGAGGCCCATTTCTTGTCCTGTTAGTTCAAGTGGTGTGAACTGCACATAGATGCCAGCAAAAAGAAACATGGGCAGAAAGGTCTGACTGTGGCACGTGCCTGTCCCTGCCTCCCTTCCCCTGTACCATCACTGGCCATGTGCTTGGCCCACCAAGCTGTTCCAGGGCCCTTTCTGGCTGCTAAGTCCCTCTCTTTTAGGTGTCAGTGGCTGTTCTGGAATGGTGGCATGGTGGCAGGTGCTTGCGAGAACCACAGAGTAAGAGCTGGCACATGACTGCGGCTGGCATCTTCCCTGTCACTGTAGTGTGGAGAAAACCCATCCACCGCAAGGCAGAGCAGGTGCCCAGGCCACAGGAGAGGGAGAGCTGAGAGGTAAGAGGCCAGTGACCTAATTCAGACCTGAATTCTCCAGTTATTCCATACACTCAACCTCTCTTGGGTGCATCACTATAACCAGCCTTTCTCCCTCCCTCCCTCCCTCTCTCCATCCATCCCTCCCTTCTATCCATCCATCCTTCTTCTCTCTCTTCCTTCCTTCCTTCCTTCCTTCCTTCCTTCCTTCCTTCCTTCCTTCCTTCCTTCCTTCCTTCCTTCCTTCCTTCCTTCCTTCCTTCCAAGATAATGCCACAGTGTGTATAGCCCAGGTTGGTCTTAAATTCACTGTGTAGTCAGAGGTAGCCAGCCTCATACTCTGCACCCCAGCTAGACTCTGAGTTCACTGTGTAGCTCAGGCTATCCTTGGATTTACATCAGCCTTGCTTCCTTAGCACCCCACATGCAGCATTTTAGGTCTGAGCCTCCACACCCTGCTCTACTTCCTGGCATTTGTCCCAGACGCCATTGAGCAGCTCCAGTCAAGGAAGGTGTTAAGGAAGAAGAGGACCTTCCCCTGCAGCATCTGAGAGGGCATCTCGGAGAATGACAAACTGGACTACTGCTTTTCAGGATGGAAAGCTCCCAGACAGGAGGTAGAGAGGATGACAGGAAACCACAGAGAGAGGAGCGTGTGGTGTCCTGTACTGAGGAGCTGCTGGCTTGCTAAAGGCACCTTCCTTAAATGTACTCATTCCAGGGTGACAGGAATTCACACTGAGGTGTAACAAAGTTGCTAGAGTCACAACAGTCTAAGAAATGCAGGCCTTTTAAAGGCGAGGGCTTATTTACCCAAATGGGACCATGACCGTGGGATTCCTGGAAGCTTAACAATGAAATAATAATTTCCAGACCAGCTGGAAGCTGTCCAGGCTCTTCTTCCCTGAATGGGGCTAGGTTTTCTTCTTTTACTCATTCTGTTACCTTGACTTAAAAAGGGCGATCCATCCTGAAATGATAACTACAAAGAGCCCAGCACATCCATGACCAGTTCTCACCAAAAACAGGCAATGTCAAATCAAGTCTTTAAAGTTAGCCTCACCTTCTCTGAAGATACAAGTTTTGAGGGAAACCCTAGGTGACTCCAGGAAGATGCGACCATTTGCAGAAGTGAGGTGCTGCCTCGGATGGGCCCGCTGCGGGCCTGCTGCCATCTGTTCTGCTGACTGAAGTGCGGCAGCCTGGGTGGTTTAGGAACAACAGGAACTCTCTGCTTAGGTTTCCGGAGTCCAACGATCAAGACACAGGCACAGGCACAGGCGGACTTGGCTTGGGGTGAGGATCACATCCAGGTTCCCAGACAGCTGTCCCTCACTCTTCCAGCACTGGGGTAGGAGTGCCTTGTCTCCCGGAGGGCTCAGACACTGTGACCTGATCTTCTGAGTAACCTGTGTCTGATACCATCACCTGGTGGGGGGGGGGCACAGATCTTCAGACTTCAGCACTTATGAAGAGTGTAGCAGGGAGCTGGCAAGGTGTCTTCATTCAATAAAGGTCTTGCAGCCAAGTCTGACCACCCGAGTTTGATCCCTGGGACCCACATGGTGCAAGAAGAAAATTGACTTCCATAAGCTCTACTCCGACCTTCACAAGCACGCTATGGCATGTACACACACAGATACACACACACACACACACACACAATGTTTTGTTATGTGAGGATAGCTCGAGGATTAAAGACTTAAGAGACATAGCAGCAAATGGATTCAGTTTAAACAAATCAGTACTAAATGACACATTTTACTTATATATTTATATTGTTATTATTATTATTTAGCATTATTATCATTTTAAGACATGGTCTCATTATGTTTATATTATTATTATCTTTATTTATTTGTTAATTTATTTGTTATTTAGCACTATTATCATTTTGAAGTCCTCACTATGAAGTCCTATATGGTCTGGAATTCACTATGTATGTAGACAAGGTTTGTGACCAGCCGTCAACACATGGCCTTTTGGGGACATTCAAAATGCAGAGCTGTTGCATTCTTGTGGGTTCTAATTCCCCAAACCACTTCCCACATTCAGCACCTCCCTACACCACACACACATACACACACACATACACACACACACACACACACACACACACACACACAGGCCCAGCTTTCTGATGAAGGGGACTCTATCTTAACTCCACTCCTATCCCACCCAACAGACCAACCCTATCTTGTAGTAGAGGTCAACAACTTCCCGCTGGCTCAAACTCTGTTCAATTCCTTTCAACTGTTTTGATTTTAATGCAATTTTACTCTCTGGAGTTCATGAAATAATGCATATCAACCTGGTGACATTATCACAAACCGCATCAGTAAGTTCTGAACTGTACTCACTGGGTTGCTGTTCAGATCTGTGTAAAACGTATGGGAGTTCTATGCTTCGTTTACTTAAGACACCCGACGCACCAGACTCAAACTTTCATGTCTGGAGTTTCCTGTATATTGCCTGGAGTTCATGAAAACAGCATTTTTCAACAAGTTCAGGGAGGCAGGGTTGTGGGTGGAGTGGGGGACTCCACAGAATGAAAGAACCTCAGGCAACCGAACGCCACAGCCCCAGCACTGCATCTTCAAAGACAATGGCGGAGGCTGTGGCGCCACCGGGAGTCTAAAACTGTTTTTGAGTGACAGGATCTATCATTACAAGGGAACCTAACCCAGAATCTTAAACCCCAAGACAGACAAAAGAGGAAGAACTTGGAGGAAATGAGGGTGTAGGGACCAGGGTCGTGTCCACAGGGTCTCTCTCATGCTGAGGTACCAGGTTGGGAAACTTTTGGAAAGGCAGTGGGGAGTCCAAGGACACTCACACTTCATTCCTGGGCTCCCTCCCTAGGAGGTTAAGAACTGTACGGTTTCCCATGTGATGCTAGAAAATCAATGCCTCCAAAATCACGATTGTCTGCCTTTAGCATTCTTCTATTGCATCTGCCCATGAAACCAATGCAAATATGACATTAAGGCAGAGAACATTCTTCATGAGGCAAGAAGCAATGTAGTTTCCAAGGAGGACCCACCAAGCCCATCATTTGATTTGTGTGTTGTCCTGGTTACTCTCCTGTCGTTGCAATAAGATACCCTGGTGAAAGCAATTTGCAGTTTATTTTGGCTCACCATTCAAGGTTAGGACCTGGCATTGCAGGGGAACTGAGGCAGCAGGACTTTAGGGCGAGTGGCCACATTGTATCCACAGACAGGAAGCAGAGAGAGATGAAGTTCACTTCTCTTTCTCTTTTTTATATAGCTCATTATCCCAGCATAGGGAATGCTTCCCCCCACAGTGGGCAGGTCTTCACACTTCATTGGACCTAATCAAGATGATCTCCTACAGGATACCCAGAGGCCTGTAATGCAGGTATTTTTATGTCTCATCAGGTTGACAGTGGAGATTGTCACAGGCAGGGACCGGAAAGCTGCATCCGAGGAGCAGAGAAGGGCTGGTACTCACCCTTGCCTTTTCAGTATTACTCAGCAATATTACTCTCATAATCTCCAAGGAATGAGTAGATCTAGCCTGGCCTAAAACCCCAGATACTGGTGATACTGAAGCAGACAGGTCCCAAGCCTATGTCTCCTTGGGCTACCAACCAAGTTTACAGCCATCTGGGCAACTTGGTGAGACATTGTCTCAAAATAAAAAGTGAAAAGAGGTTTGGGAATATAGATCCATGCTTGCCTACCATGCATGAGGTCCCAGGGTTCATTCTCAGTACCAAAGGGGAGAGGAGGAAAGGGGAGAAAAGCACAAGGATGGATGGGAAGGATAAAAATTGTAGACCTAAAAGAGCACTTTGTATTTTTATATTTTGAGTGGTTTTTGCTTAGCCATGGTTTACATTTTTTGCACTCGTGTGTGTGTGTGTGTGTGTGTGTGTGTGTGTGTGTGTGTGAAAGAGAGAGAGAGAGAGAGAGAGAGAGAGAGAGAGAGAGAGAGAGAGAGAGAGAGAGAGAGAGAGATGCACAAGCCATAGCCTCCCATGCAAAGGTCAGAGGGTACCCTTTGGGAGTCAGTTCTCCCCCATCTACGGAGGCAGACCTTATTTCTGCCACAGTGTTTTCCAGGCTAGCCAGCTCCTGAGAGTCTAGCTGATTCTCCTGTCGCTGCCTGGCACCTCACTGTTGAAGGGCTAGGATTACAGATATTCCCTGCTTCATCTGGCTTTTTGTGTGGGTTCTGGAGAAAACTCATACAAGTGTTTTTACCCAACATCTTCACAGCCCCTTATTGGAAACTCAAGCATTTTAAATTGTATTTATTTAGTGTGTGTCATGGTGTGTATGTGGAGGTCAGGACAAAAACAAATCAACAGCAGCAAACCCTTCTGGGAGATGGTTTTCCCTTTCCACCATTTGTGTCCTAGGGGTTGAACCTAGGCTCTACATCAGGGGCTCTTCCCTGCTGAGCTGTCTCCCCAGCCCCTTTGCCACTCTTCATGCTTGCACGTAGGGGTGCTGTTGGCAAGGGTGGTGATGTCCCGGGGTAGGGGTGCTGTTGGCAAGGGTGGTGATGTCCCGGGGTAGGGGTGCTGTTGGCAAGGGTGGTGATGTCCCGGGGTAGGGGTGCTGTTGGCAAGGGTGGTGATGTCCCGGGGCCTCCATCTCAGCCTCCTTCAGCCTCTCATTTTGCTCTTCTGGCATCTTTAACTGCCTCTCCTCTAGTTCTTCATGCCATGGGCTGTACCCAGCTGTGCTGAGGCACCAGAATGTGTCCTTGCAGTCTAGCTGTCCAATCTCCAGCTCTCCTCCCTCCCAGGCCATCCTCAGGCTCTGGGAACCAGTCCGCATCCACTCTTAGACAGCCACATGAGTGACGGTATCCATGTCTGTCATCCTGGCTTACACTGAGGTCTTAGAGCTCCTCTTTTTCTCTCCCTAGCATCCTGTGACCTTATCTCCCAGAATCCTGCCCACTGTTCCCCAGGACTCCTGGGATCCAGCATCTTCTCTGGCAGGGCCTGCCCTGTCCTCCACACTTCACTTCCTACAGCTGTCGGAAGGAGACTCCAAGGCATTCTGCCTCTGCTTACCCTGGTCTACTTACCACGCTCTGGTGGCCTCTGTCCTCTTAGAAGCAAATGCAGAATGCCTTCCTAGACTTCAAAGACTCTGTCTCCATGACCCACCACTGCCTCCCACCCGTTCTCCCAGGTGCCTGTGTCCCTGCCCGATGGCTAAGGGAGCTGCTGTCCAAATTGTCTGCAGGTGCCCACTGTTCTTCCCTGATGTCCGTTTTTGATCTTCCCATGCCTTCCCTTCATTTAGAAAGGCCAGAGGTGAGAACAGTGCTCTCACTTTGCCATGACACAACCCAACCCCAGAACAACCGGTCCTGACACAGCACACTTTGTTATTTAATAATTGAACAACCCAGCACTATGTGACCAGCGTACATCTGAAGTCTCTGTGCATTTCTTGGAGTTCACAGTGGGATTCAGGCTCAGTCATCACTTTTATAAGGCCCAGAGTCTCATCTAAGTAATGAAAGCTTGGAATCTCTTCTGAGAGGTGGTGGCATGGCTGGTTCTTTCTTGTTGTTAACATCAGATGGTTGGCTGTACCCAACACAAGGAATGAGCCCTTCTCCACCCAGCCATGCCCAGTAGGTATTTGAGGACCGACGGTCACAGGGATGTGGTGTCTACCTGGAAACTGGCCCTGCTCCTAGCAGTTCCAGGAAACCACAGGCTTCCCAACATGTGTCCCCGAAGCTCCAGGGGGAGGAAGAAGCTCCCCTCCCGACAGGGAAGGGCCTCCTTGTCTTGTGGTCAGGCTATTCTTGAGTCTTGGAATGTTGCTCTCCCGGTGCTGACAGCCGCCACCTCTCCTGGTGGTGCCAGGCTCTCGTGCCAGGCCTATGGAGCCTCGCTCGGTGGGTGGCTAGGTCTTTTGGAGCATCCCACCCACCTGGGTTGTGGCGGGTGTGCTGGGGGGGGGGGCAGAAGCATGTGGCTCTGGGCACTCCTCTCTGACTCTCCCTTCCCTGCTAAACAAAAGCTTCCT